>NW_028274812.1:41798457-42423457 GCF_037043125.1 Eumetopias jubatus | reverse complement strand
AAGACAAATTGCACCAAATTAGGGCAAATTTATATTAAAGAACGTGAAAAGTATGTAAGAGTGCAATCTATAAAGGTGCAGGAATCTGTGTCCCTTTTCCTATACTTTTTTTTTTTCAAATTACTGCCCCTTATTATGCTTATACTGACTATCCCAAGTACCTAAAAGTGTTCCTGTCATAAACCTGGTTCTTGTGGTGTAGCCCCCAGATCCCAGAACTGCATCCCAGCCTCGGTCCTCAACCCCCAGAAGCTAGGAGCATTAGCAGCATAGCTGATTTCCTCCACACAACTAGCTTTCAACTGGAGAGAGCCACTTTGCCTAAGGTCATGCATCTTCCCTGGTGCATCCAGACCAATGACCAGTTGAGGTGAGGATATAAATATCCTACTCTTTCACCTCTATTCAGAACAACAAACGCTATCACAGTCCACAGCTCTACACGAGATCAGCCAACTCTGCTGTTGTAACTGCACTCCAGCCAAATTTAATCTGCCAATCCCACTGCTTTCATTCCACAACACGTACTGAACCTGAAATAACTCTTCAGTAACTTTCTGCACAAAAATCTCCATCTCAGAGTCTGTTTTCCAGGAATCCCAATCCAAAACAGATCTAAAAAACTTTTGTTAAATGAATAAATGTTGTAAAATAATGGGAATTGCTCATGAACTTTATAACAGCTTCAAAACTATAACCAAATAAAGCTTATAATTTGTGAAGATAAATATAATATTTATAAGGAGATAGGGGGATATTCACTTACTCCTAACAGTATATGACAGACTAGGAATATTAAAAACAACAATATAAAATAGAGATAATAATGATTCTATTGACTTTAATTTCTTTATGCTTTTTTTTTTTTTTTTGCGGTTTATTGCCCCTTATGCTTTCAGCCCCTAATTGTATGTTTTTTATTTCTTCTTTGAGGATATCTATTTATGTAAGGTCAATTTTTATATACGTTTTTTAAAATCCATTGTGCAGAGACTATGTCTTATTCATTTTCAGATTTTTGAAATTTTCTAAGTTTATTTGTGCTCCCAAATAGAATCTCCTAAATATCCCTTGATGCTGAAAAAGAAGCAGCATTTGCTATATATGAAAGTGGTTGAAAGATATTTTCAAAGTTGCACACTTCAGAAGTATGCCTTCCCTAAATCTATTTGCACTACCAATATCACTGCACACTTTTATATTACAAAAACTGGCATGAGTTCTAAATCTTTAGAATAACCCATGGCCAACCAGAAACATCATGTTAGCATTACTATGCTTTCTTTTATGTGTTTAAAAAGATTACTAACCTTTCCTTTCCAGTTCTAATTATCATATAATAAAAAAAACGAATAAAAAAATAATTCCAAATGGCTTGAGCTGAACCAAGGAAACTTAGAAATTCTTGAAATTAAAAGCAAGGGTCTTATTCCTGTGAGGAGCCACTGTGTGTATTGTGCTCAGAGCCACCATGTTACACATCACCAGGGGACATGATTCACATTGCATTCAGCTTGTACTCTTTTGTTACTTCGTTTTCTTTACATAATGCAAAAATTTCCCACTTCTCTAAGTCCATTTTATGTGCTTTATGTAACAGTTTGCATGCAGGTGATTTTATGTAAATTGAATGCTATATATTAGAATTATCTATACATGTGTAACGAGGTGAAGAAAAATGGTTTTACATTAGTGTACTATGCTAAGAGTAGCACCTTTACTGTACCCATAGGGAAAGAGATAAAGAGAAAAATGGAACTAGGGATAATCATTGCAATTAATTCCTTTTTTTTAGTCATGATATTACTAATAGTCAATAAAATGCTGTAGATAACCAATGTAGGTAAATATTGTAGTGTGTTGTTAGGACACGTGATTATGAGGCCACATGCAAGTGCAAAAAGGAAACACATCAAGGGTTGTGAAGCAGAAGGATAGAGAAAAATGGAACCCTAATGTCATGGGTTGAGCTTCTCGAATCCTTATCCCAGGGCTCATTGTATGAAGAAAAGAAATTTTTACTTCTTTTGGAAATTGTTATTTGTTATTTCTTTGTTATTTGCAGACAAAAATATTCCTATACACTTCCTCTCCCTTACTTTCCACATCAATCCTCAAATCTTGTCAATTTCACTGACTGACATTCAAAGTCAGTATTGTTTTTAATCTGCATGGTAATCTTCATGGCTTCAGTCTATAACTATCATTTGTTTAATTTCCTACAGAGCTTCCTGATGTCCCCACAGGTAATCTCATACATCACCCAATCCACACTCACATCACTGATCTCTTGGTTATTTTCAGTAGAAAACCCAAGATTCATATGATGACTTTTAAGACCATTAAAATTGTCCCTGACTGTCTCCAGCTTCATACTCATCAAAATGTTCCTGTACCCTACACTTAAGTGCACTACCCTAGCCTCACATACTTTACTGCCTTTAAACATGCTACTTGCTCAGCCTGAAATACCCTGGTTATCATTCTCCTGTACGTCATCTTTATTTACTGTTTGAATTAAATTCTATAATTTTCAAGTCAGAGAAGACTTCCTTGATGCTGTACTTTGATAGGTACCATTGCTACATGTTCTACCAGCCACCCAGGCTTAATGTTACTGTTACCATTATTACTCTATTATATGCTTGTTGTCTATATTTTATGAGCTAGTTCTTTGGATAAATTATTAGTTTATATTTATTCTCATACACACAATGCAATGGCTAGCACAAAGCATATCCTCAATAACTGCTGAAAAATTGATTGACTAGAAGAATAAATGGTAACTTAAATTGATTGAAAATAGACAAATTACCAATTAATTATATCAGTAACCTACATTTATGTTCTTCTTATTAACTTCCCGAAGTAATTTGTATCTGTTCTATTTTGTTAGTAATATATCTTTATGTAAAAATGTAGAGCCCAAGTGTCACTTTTTCCTGTGTGGCAGACAGGAACTAAGGTGCAAAAAAGAGACATAGCTTACATATTCTGACAGATTAAAAGATTATAAACCACTTTAAATTTTACTTTTGCATATTTTCTGTTATATAAATAGCTTTTTAAATCCTAAAGACTCAAAATGCTTTCTTCATTAATGTGTCATAGAAATATTTATTATTTGTTGCAAATGTTACCTGTTAAGAGTTGCATATTTAATTCAGTGTTATTCTTTTAATAGTCCCAATATATAGTTTCTTTTTTTTGGCAATGCTCTTAAGTTGATTTTCTTCTTATCATTGACAAAGTTTTAGCTAGACTTATTAAAACATAAAGAGAGGATTCAAATAAATAAAATTAGAAGTGAAAGAGGAGACATTGTAAATAATACCACAAAAATACAAAAACACAAAAGATCATAAGAAATTACTATGAACAATGATGCACCAACAAATTAGGTAACTTGGGAAAGATGGATAAATTCCTAGAAGCATACAATCTACCAAGACTGAACCAAGAAGAAATAGAAAATCTGAATAGACTAATTACTGGTAAGGAGATGGAATCAGTAATCAAATATCTCCCAACAAATAAAAGATCAGAACCAGACAGCTTCACTGGTGAATTCCACCAAATGTTTTAAAGAAGAACTAATGCCAATCTTTTTTAAGCTCTTCCAAAATATTAAAGAATAAGGAAGATTCAAATCTCATTTTCTGAGGTCAGCATCACACTAATACCATGGCCAAATTAGGACACTATAAGAAAATGAAATTGAAGGCCAATAGCTCTGATGAATATAGATGTAAAAATTCTAAACAAAATACTAGCAACCTTAATTCAACTAAATTCCCCTGAATTCAATTAAAAGGATCATACCCCTGAAAAAGTATAATTTATCCCTGGGACAAGGGTGGTTCAATATACACAAATCTATGGGTATACACCACATTACAAGAATGAAGGATAGAAATCTTAATAGATGTAGAAAAAGCATTTAACAAAATTCAACATCCTTTCATGAAGAAACCTCAACACAAATTGGGTGCAGCAGAAACCACCTCAACATAATAAATGCCATATGTGACAAGACCACAGCTATCATACTTAATGGTGAAAAACTGAAAGCTTTTTCTCAAACATCAAGAATAAGACAAGGGTGCTCACTCTCATCAATCCTATTAATTGGAAGTCCTAGCCAGAACAACTAGGCAAGAAAAAGAAATAAAAGTCTTATAAATTGGAAAAGAAAAAGTAAAACAATCTCTGTTGTAGATGACATAATCTCATAAAGAACCCCCCCAAAAAACTGAAAACTAATAAATAAATTCAGTGAATTAGCAGGATACAAAATTAACATAAAAGTCAATTGTGTTTCTATATACTAATAACAAACTATCTGAAAATAAAATAAAGAAACACACCATTTACAATAGTATCAAAAACAATATAAAATACTTAGGAATAAATTTACCTAAAGAAGTAAAAGATCTGTACACTGAAAACTATAAGACATTAATGAAAGAAATTGAAGAAGACACAAATAAGTAGAAGGATAACCTGAACTCATGGAGCAGCAGAATTAATATTGTTAAAATGTCCACTTTACCCAAAGTAACCTATAGATTTAATGCAATCCCTATAAAAATTCCAATGAAACCAACTTAACACAGAAGAAAACCCATCCATATCTAGTCAACTAATATTTGACAAGGTAGCTAAGAATATTCAATGGGAAAAAGGATAGTCTCTTTAATAATTTTGCTAGAAAAACAGCCCATTTACATTTAAAAGAACAAAACTGGACCCCTCTCTTACACCACTAAGAAAAGTAGCTCAAAATGGATTAAAGGCTTAAATGTAAAATTTGAAAGCTTTAAAACTCCTCAAAGAAAACATGGTGAAAAACTCTTTGATATTGGTCTGGGCAATGATTTTTTGGATATGACATCAAAAGCATGAGCAACAAAAGCAAAATTCAACAAGTGGGGTTGCATTAAACCAAAAAAGCTCTGCACAGAAAATAACAATAACACCAAAATAATCAATACAATGAAAAGGCAACCTACTGAATGGGAGAAATATTTGCACATTTTATATGGGGTTAATATCCAAAATTCAACAGCAAAACCCCCAAACCATTAAAGTTTTAAAAAATAGGCAGAGGAGACGAGTACCTTTTTTTTTTTTTTTTCACAAAGACAGACAAATGACCAACAGGTACATGAAAAAGTGCTGAATGTCATTAATCATCAGAGAAATGCAAACCAAAACCAGAGTGAAATACCACCTCACACCTCTTAGAATGTCTATTACAAAAAGGTAAGAGAGAACATGTGGAGAAAAGGAAAACTTTGTGCACTGTGGTGGAAAAGTAAATTGGTAGAGCCATTAAGGAAAGTAGGATGGAGGTGCCTTTAAAAAACTAAAACTAGAACTACCATGTGATCCAGCAATCCCACTTCTGGTTATATCTCTGAAGGAAATGAAACAGGATCTCGAAGGTATTTGCACTCCCATGATCATTGCAGCATTATTCACAATAGCCAAGACATGGAAACAACCTAAAAACATAAGTGTGGAATCTATAAAAGTTGAACTCATGGAAACTGAGAGTAGATTGCTAGTTAAGGAAGATTTGGGGTGGGGGAAAACGAGATATTGGTCAAAGGGTACACACTCGTAGTAATAAAATGAGTAAGTTCTGGGAATCTAATGTACAGCATGGCAACAATAGTTACCTATGGTTATCAATACTATATCGTATACTTGGAATTGGCTAAAAGAGCAGACCTTAAATGTTCTCACACACACAAAGATAACTATGTTAGGTTATCTATTAACTAGTCTTACCATGGTGATCATTTGACAATATAAATGTACATCAAATCATGTTTTACACTTTAAATTTACAAAATGATGTTGTCAAGTATATCTCAATAAAGCTGGAAAAAATCTTATATAATAGTACAATCTAATGCAAAATACTAGATTAACATGGTCTGAAAAAACTAGTAATAACATACTATTTCATTTAGAGAGTTAAGGAACTGTGAGGATATTACTACCTATGTTTTCTTTAATTGTTTACTTTATTTTATTTTGTTTTATAGTTTTTTATTGTTATGTTAATCACCATATATTACATCATTAGTTTTAGATGTAGTGTTCCATGATTCATTGTTTGTGCATAACACCCAGTGCTCCACGCAGAATGTGCCGTCTTTAATACCCAACACCAGGCTAACCCATCCCCCCACCCACCTCCCCTCTAGAACTCTCAGTTTGTTTTTCAGAGTCCATTGTCTCTAATGGTTCGTCTCCCCTTCCGACTTACTCCCCTTCATTCTTCCCCTCCTGCTCTCTTCTTCTCCTTTTTTTTTTCTTAACATATATTGCATTATTTGTTTCAGAAGTACAGATCTGTGATTCATCAGTCTTGTACAATTCACAGTGCTCACCATAGCACATACCCTCCCCAATGTCTATCACCCAGCCACCCCATCCCTCCCACACCCCCCCACTCCAGCAACCCTCAGTTTGTTTCCTGAGGTTAAGAATTCCTCATAACAGTGAGGTCATATGATACATGTCTTTCTCTGACTGACTTATTTCACTCAGCATAACACCCTCCAGTTCCATCCACATCGTTGCAAATGGCAAGATCTCATTCCTTTTGATGGCTGCATAATATTCCATTGTGTGTATATACCACTTCTTCTTTATCCATTCATCTGTTGATGGACATCTTGGATCTTTCCACAGTTTGGCTATTGTGGACATTGCTGCTATAAACATTGGGGTGCACGTGCCCCTTTGGATCCCTACATTTGTATCTTTGTGGTAAATACCCGGTAGTGCAATTGCTGGATCGCATGGTAGCTCTACTTTCAACTTTTTGAGGAACCTCCATACTGTTTTCCAGAGGGGTTGCACCAGCTTGCATTCCCATCAACAGTGTAGAAGGGTTCCCCTTTCTCCACATCCCCGCCAACATCTGCCGTTTCCTGACTTGTTAATTTTAGCCATTCTGACTGCTGTGAGGTGGTATCTCATTGAGGTTTTGATTTGGATTTCCCTGATGCCGAGCGATGTTGAGCACTTTTTCATGTGTCTGTTGTCCATTTGGATGTCTTCTTTGGAAAAATGTCTGTTCATGTCTGCTGCCCATTTCTTGATTGGATTATTTGTTCTTTGGGTGTTGAGTTTGATAAGTTCTTTATAGATTTTGGATACTAGCCCTTTATCTGATATGTCTTTTGCAAATATTTTCTCCCATTCTGTCGGTTGTCTTTTGGTTTTGTGGACTGTTTCTTTTGCTGTGCAAAAGCTTTTTATCTGGATGAACTCCCAATAGTTCATTTTTGCCCTTGCTTCCCTTGCCTTTGGCGATGTTTCTACAAAGAAGTTGCTGCAGCTGAGGTCGAAGAGGTTGCTGCCTGTGTTCTCCTTTAGGATTTTGATGGACTCCTGTCTCACGTTTAGATCTTTCAACCATTTGGAGTCTATTTGTGTGTGAGGTGTAAGGAAATGGTCCAGTTTCATTCTTCTGCATGTGACTGTCCAATTTTCCCAACACCATTTGTTGAAGAGACTGTCTTTTTTCCATTGGACATTCTTTCCTGCTTTGTCAAAGATTAGTTGACCATAGAGTTGAGGGTCCATTTCTGGGCTCTCGATTCTGTTCCATTGATGTATGTGTCTGTTTTTGTGCCAGTACCATACTGTCTTGATGATGACGGCTTTGGAATAGAGCTGGAAGTCCGGAATTGTGATGCCGCCAGCTTTGCTTTTCTTTTTCAATATTCCTCTGGTTATTCAGGGTCTCTTCTGGTTCCATACAAATTTTAGGGTTATTTGATCCATTTCTTTGAAAAAACTGGATGGTATTTTGATGGGGATTGCACTGAATGTGTAGATTGCTCTAGGTAGCATTGACATCTTCACAATGTTTGTTCTTCCAATCCATGAGCATGGAACGTTTTTCCATTTCTTTGTGTCTGCCTCAATTTTTTCATGAGTATTTTATAGTTTTCTGAGTACAGATCCTTTCCCTCTTTGGTTAAATTTATTCCTAGGTATTTTATGGTTTTGGGTGCAATTGTAAATGGGATCGACTCCTTGATTTGTCTCTCTTCTGTCTTGTTGTTGGTGTATAGGAATGCCACTGATTTCTGTGTATTGATTTGATATCCTGCTACTTTACTGAATTCCTGTATGAGTTCTAGCAGTTTTGTGGTGAAGTCTTTTGGTTTTTCCACATACAGTATCATATCATCTGCAAAGAGTGAGAGTTTGACTTCCTCTTTGCCGATTTGGATGCCTTTGATTTCTTTTTGTTGTCTGATTGCTGTGGCTAGGACTTATAATACTATGTTGAATAGCAGTGGTGATAGTGGACATCTCTGCCGCGTTCCTGACCTTAGGGGAAAAGCTGTCAGCCTTTCCCCATTGAGAATGATATTCGCTGTAGGTTTTTCATAGATGGCTTTTATGATATTGAGGTATGTACCCTCTATCCCTATACTCTGAAGAGTTTTGATCAAGAAAGGATGCTGTACTTTGTCAAATGCTTTTTCTGCATCTATTGAGAGGATCATATGATTCTTGTTCTTTCTTTTGTCAATGTATTGTATGACGTTGATTGATTTGCAGATGTTGAACCAACCTTGCAGCCCAGGGAAAATCCCACTTGGTCATGGTGAATAATCCTTTTAATGTACTGTTGGATCCTATTGGCTAGTATTTTGGTGAGAATTTTTGCATCTGTGTTCATCAAGGATATTGGTCTGTAATTCTCCTTTTTGATGGGGTCTTTGTCTGGTTTTGGGATCAAGGTAATGCTGGCCTCATAAAATGAGTTTAGAAGTTCTCCTTCCATTTCTAGTTTTTGGAAGAGTTTCAGGAGAATAGGTATTAATCCTTCTTTAAATATCTGATAGAATTCCCCTGGGAAGCCATCTGGCCCTGGGCTTTTGTTTCTTGGCAGATTTTTGATGACTGCTTCAATTTCCTTAGTGGTTATAGGTCTATTCAGGTTTTCTATTTCTTCCTGGTTCAATTTTGGTAGTTGATACATCTCTAGGAATGCACCCATTTCTTCCAGGTTATCTAATTTGCTGGCATGTAGTTGCTCATAATATGTTCTTATAATTGTTTGTATTTCTTTAGTGTTGGTTGTGATCTCTCCTCTTTCATTCATGATTTTGTTGATTTGGGTCATTTCTCTTTTCTTTTTGATAAGTCTGGCCAGGGGTTTATCAATCTTGTTAATTCTTTCAAAGAACCAGCTCCTAGGTTCGTTGATCTGTTCTACTGTTCTTTTGGTTTCTAGTTCATTGATTTCTGCTCTCATCTTTATTATTTCTCTTCTCCTGCTGGGTTTAGGCTTTATTTGCTGTTTTTTCTCCAGCTCCTTTAGGTGTAGGGTTAGATTGTGTATTTGAGACCTTTCTTGTTTCTTGAGAAAGGCTTGTATTGCTATATACTTTCCTCTCAGGACTGCCTTTGCTGTATCCCAGAGATTTTGAACAGTTGTGTTTTCATTTTCATTGGTTTCCATGAATTTTTTTAATTCTTCTTTAATTTCCTGGTTGACCCATTCATTCTTTAGTAGGATGTTCTTTAGTCTCCATGTATTTGAGTTCTTTCCAACTTTCCTCTTGTGATTGAGTTCTAGTTTCAAAGCATTGTGGTCTGAAAATATGCAGGGAATAATCCCAATCCTTGGTATAGGTTGAGACCTGATTTGTGACCTAGGATGTGATCAATTCTGGAGAATGCTCCATGGGCACTAGAGAAGAATGTATATTCCGTTGCTTTGGGATGGAATGTTCTGAATATGTCTGTGACATCCATTTGGTCCAGTGTGTCATTTAAAGTCTTTATTTCCTTCTTGATCTTCTGCTTAGATGATCTGTCCATTTCAGTCAGGGGGGTGTTAAAGTCCCCCACTATTATTGTATTGCTGTCAATGTGTTTCTTTGCTTTTGTTATTAATTGCCTTATATAATTGGCTGCTCCCACGTTAGGGGCATAGATATTTACAATTGTTAGATCTTCTTGTTGGATAGACCCTTTAAGTAGGATATAGTGTCCTTCTTCATCTCTTATTACAGTCTTTGGTTTAAAATCTAATTTGTCTGATATAAGGATTGCCACCCCAGCTTTCTTTTGGTGTCCATTAGCATGGTAAATAGTTTTCCACCCCCTCACTTTCAATCTGGGGGTGTCTTGGGGTCTAAAATGAGTCCTTTGCAGACAGCATATCGATGGGTCTTGTTTTTTAATCCAATCTGATAGCCTGTGTCTTTTGATTGGGGCATTTAGCCCATTTACATTCAGGGTAACTATTGAAAGGTATGAATTTAGTGCCACTGTATTGCCTGTAAGGTGACTGTTACTGTATATTGTCTGTGTTCCTTTCTGATCTATGCTGCTTTTAGGCTCTCTCTTTGCTTAGAGGACCCCTTTCAATATTTCTTGGAGGGCTGGTTTTGTGTTTGCAAATTCCTTTAGTTTTTGTTTGTCCTGGAAGCTTTTTATCTCTCCTTCAACTTTCAATGAGAGCCTAGCTGGATATATTATTCTTGGCTGCATATTTTTCTTGTTTAGTGCTCTGAGGATATCTTGCCAGTCCTTTCTGGCCTGCCAGGTCTCTGTGGATAGGTCTGTTGCCAATCTAATATTTCTACCATTATAGGTTACATATCTCTTCTCTCGAGCTGCTTTCAGGATTTTCTCTTTGTCTCTGAGACTCGTAAGTTTTACTATTAGATGTTGGGGTGTTGACCTATTTTTATTGATTTTGAGAGGGGTTCTCTGTGCCTCCTGGATTTTGATGCCTGTTTCCTTCCCCACATTAGGGAAGTTCTCTGCTATAATTTGCTCCAATATACCTTCTGCCCCTCTCTCTCTTTCTTCTTCTTCTGGTATCCCAATTATTCTAATGTTTCGTCTTATCGTATCGCTTATCTCTTGAATTCTGCCCTCGTGATCCTGTAGTTGTTTCTCTCTCTTTTTCTCAGCCTCTTTATTTTCCATCATTTGGTCTTCTATAACACTGATTCTTTCTTCTGCCTCATTTATCCTAGCAGTTAGTGCCCCCATTTTTTATTGCACCTCATGAATAGCCTTTTTGATTTTGACTTGGTTAGATTTTAGTTCTTTTATTTCTCCAGAAAAGGTTTCTCTAATAACTTCCACACTTTTTTCAAGCTCAGCTAGTATCTTTAAAGTCATGATTCTGAACGCTAGGTCCGACATCGTACTAATGTCTGTATTGAGTAGGTCCCTGGCAGACGGTACTACCTCTTGTTCTTTTTGCTGAGGTGATTTTTTTCATCTTGTCATTTTGTGCAGAGGAGAATAGATGAATGCTCACAGGTTAACAACGTCCCCAGCAAATATAATCTATACAAATCAGAAAAGACCTGAAAACAGGGGACAAGAAAGGGAAAGAAAGAAGAAAAAAGAAAAAGAAAAAGATAGAAACAAACAAACAAAAAAAACCAGAATATGATCAAATATGATCAGGCTTGTGCATAGATCAGTGCCACACACTAGATTTTGGGAGTATTTTGGTCTGTTAGAAGAAAATGCCTGCTAAAATTTTAAAGGAAGAAAGACTTATATATGTACAAAATAAGGGTTGATATAATGAAGGGATGGAAGATGACTGTAAAGATGAAAATTATAAAAGATTTTATAAAAGGAATTGATAAGATAAGAAGTTGTTTTTAAAAAGAAAGAAGAAGATTAAAAAAAAGAAAAAAGAAAAAAAGAAAAAGGGAGAGAATGTGATCAGGCAGGAGACTAGAACTAAGCCATACACTAGTGATTTAGGGTATATTTTGATCTGTTAGAAGAAACTGTATCTCAAAATTTTAAAGAGAGAACAACTTAATATATATATGCCAAAAATAAGGGTAACTACTATGAAGGAATAAAAATATGACTCTAAAAATGAAAAATAAAAAATGTTTTTTTAAAAAAGGGATTGATAAGATGTTGGTTGAAAAGGGAAAAAGAAAAATCCAAAAAAAAATAGTTAAAAAAATTAACTTTGAAAAACTAATGAATTGTGGTAAAAAAGCCATGAATTCTATGTGCAGTATTCCCCTAGCGCTGGAGTTCTCCCGTTCTCCTTGATCGGTAAACTTGGTCTTGGCTTGCTGGCTGTTGGTGCTGATCTTCTGGGGGAGGGGCCTGTTGCCGTGGTTCCCAAATGTCTTTGCCAGAGGTGGAATTGCCCTGCCCTTGTGAGTCCGGACTAAGCAAGCTGCTCGGGTTTGCTCTCAGGAGCTTTTGTTCACTGCAAGCTCTCGGTACAGCTTTGGAGGACCAGGGTGAAAATGGTGGCCTCCCAATCTCCGCCCGGAGGAGCTGAGAACTTGGGGCCCCGCTCCTCAGTGCGTCCCCAGAGAAAAGCAGTCAGTCACTCCCATCTCCCTGGTCTCCGGCCGCACTCCGTGCTCACCCGGCCTGTGACTGCGTGTTTCTATCTCTGGCACCCAACCCGGTGTGGAGTCTCCAAACCCAGCAGATCCCTGCGGTGCGCTCCCACGCTGCTCCTCCTGGGGGAGGAAGGGGAGTCTCCCCAGCTCTGCCGCTTGTTGGGTCCCTGCTGGAGGAGCAGTGGCCCAACTGGGCCGTGGATCACAGATTATGGCAACCCCGAGCTGACAGCCTGCACTTCGGCTCCATCTCTGCAGCCGGCTTCCCCACTCCGATACCTGGGAGCTCTGCCACACTCAGTCACCCCCGGTCTTTCTGTGACCCCGAGGGTCCTGAGACCACACTGTCCCGCGAGGGTTCCACCCCCCGCTTAGCCACTGGAGCGACGTCCCTCAGCGGAGCCAACTTCTAAAAATTCCGATTTTGTGCTCCGCGGCTCTATCACTTGCCAGAAGCGGCCGACGGAGGCCCCCTCCCCCGCCGTCTATCCTCCCGAATATCGCCTCGGATTCACTTCTCCGCACGTCCTACCTTCCAGTAAGTGGTCGCTTCTCTGTTCAGAGAGTTGTTGCTACTCTCTTCGGTCTCCTGTTGAGTTTGTAGGTGTTCAGAATGGTTTGATCCCTATTCAGCTGAATTCCTGAGACCAGACAAAATCCAGGTCTCCTACTCCTCCGCCATCTTGCTCCGCCCCCTCATTGTTTTTTAAAGCTTTCAGTGGTTCTTCCACTAATGGTCCTAGTGAATGTTTTCCAGACACTGGCTACTGGAACTGTAGTCCATGGACTAGCAGCAGCTACATAATCTGGAAGCCTGTTAGAAATGCAGAACTGTCCCTCCTCAGTCCAACTAAATCAGAAATTACATATTAACAACAGATGATCTGTATGTACATTAAAGTGTGAGAAGAACTGACCTTGATAACTCAAAGTTTGAAAGTTAAAAAGCAAGAGTGACCCTAGTAACTCAATCCTTTATTTAGTGGTTTATTAGTGTTGTCTCAGGAGTGGGGTGGGGGGAAGTGGGAGCAGCTCATTCTGGGTGTGGGCAATTTTTTAGAACTTAGACCATTATCAACAATAATAAAACTTCAGAAGAATGAGAATTTTATCATTTATATTGTTTAGAACTGTTGGTGAATGTTAATGATTAAAAAATACAAATTAAAGAAATACAAATTTTGGTCAGTTTTATTATTGTTTTTACATTTTCTACATTCAATCCATTCCCTTATTGCTCGCACCTGTGGTGGACTAGTCTCATGACCTCACTCTTTACATTGTTTACAGAACATTTTGTTGTTGTAATTGCCTTTTTCTTTTTTCTCGAGTTTTTATTTAAATTCCAGTTAGTTAACATACACTGTAATATTAGTTTCAGGTGTAGAATTTAGTGATTCATCACTTACATACAACATCCAGTGCTCATCACAAGTGTCCTTCTTAATACCCTTCACTTACTTAACCCATCCCGCTGCCCATCTCCCCTCCAATAACCATCAGTTTGTTCTCTATCGGTAAGAGTCTGTTTCTTGGTTTACCTCTCTTTTCCCCCCTGTACATTCATTTGTTTTGTTTCTTAAATTCCACATATGAGTGAGACCATATGGTATGTGTCTTTCTCTGACTGACTTATTTTGCTTAGCATAATACTCTCTACCTCCCTCCATGTCATTGCAAAAAAGATTTCCTTCTTCTTTATGGCTGAGTAATACTCCATTGTGTGTGTATACACACACACACACACACACACACACATATCACCTGTTCTTTATCCATTCATTAGTTGATAAACATTTGGGCTCTTTTCATAATTTGATTATTGTTGATAATGCTGCTATAAACATCAAGGTTCATGTTTCTCTTCAAACAAGTATTTTTGTATCCTTTGGGTAAATACCTAGTAGTGCAATTGTTGGATCCTAGAGTAGTTTTGTTTTTAACTTTTCAAAGAATTGCCATATGGTTTTCCAGAGTAGCTGTACCAGTTTTCATTCCCACCAACAGTGTAAGAGGGTTCCCCTTTCTCCCCATCCTTGTCAACACCTGTTGTTTCCTGTGTTGTTAATTTTAACCATTCTGATTGGTGTGAGGTGATATCTCATTGTAGTTTTGATTTGCATTTCCCTGATGATGAATGATATTGAGCATTGTTTCAGGTGTCAGTTAGCCATCTGTATGTCTTCTTTAGAAAAATGCCTATTCATATCTTCTACACATTTTTAACTGGATTATTTGTTTTTTGGGTGTGGAGTTTTACAAATTCTGTATATATTTGGATACTACAAAAGACCCCAAATAGATAAAGCAATATTGAAAAAGAAAAGCAAAGCTGGAGGTATTACAATTCTGGACTTCAAATTATATTATAAAGCTATAGTGATCAAGACAGTATGGTACTGGCACAAAAACAGATACATAGATCAATGGAACCGAATAAAAAACACAGAAATGAATCCACAAATATTTGGTCAATTAATCTTCCACAAAGCAGGAAAGAATATCCAATGGAAAAAAGACAGTCTATTTAATAAATGGTGTTGGGAAAACTGGATAGCAACATGCAAAACAATGAAACTGGACTGCATTCTTACACCATACACAAATATAAATTCAAAATGGGTGAAAGACCTAAATATGAGACAGGAAACCATCAAAATCCTAGAGGAGAAAACAGGCAGTAACCTCTTTGACATTAGCTACAGCAACTTCTTAGATATGTCTCCTGAGGCAAGGAAAACAAAAGCAAAAATAAACTACTGGGACTTCATAAAAATAAAAAGCTTCTGCACAGTGAAGGAAACAATCAATAAAACAAAAAGGCAGTCTACAGAATGGGAGAAGATATTTGCAAATGACATTTCTTTTGTGATACTATTTTTACTATATTTAAAATATGATATTATATTCATTGAGGATAGAAAATGGTCATTATGGCACAGGAGACCTTCCAAGAATGATCCAATATCATAGAAAGAATGGTCAGCAAGTCTGGAAAAATGCAGGCATATTTCTAGATCCCCTGACTTTTACATAAATGTCCATAAAACTGTTTCCATAAAATGTCAATTTCTAGATCCATCATAGGGAACCAAGTAGTGGTGAACAGGAAATTAGAATAGTCTCTGTATATATGTTACTTTCAACCTAGACTTTATTTCAAGTCTCTAACAGCTCTTCCAGTGTACCCAGGTGTGCATGTGAACATGGAGGAGGCAAGGAGTGATTCTGTTGCATCAGGCCTCCATGATTAAGATTTTTTCTTTTATTTTTTAACAAAAATGAAAACAGCTGTTTTGAAACATTTAAAAACTGCATCCACCCTTGACAAACAAAATAGATTTCTGAGGCATCTTTTTTTTTTATGCCAAGTAAAAAGATTTTTTGAAATCAAAAAAGACAAGTTAGTTTTACTCATTTTTTTTATTTTTATTTTTTAGTACTCAGACAATTTTAGGCACTTAGATTTTCCTTGTAAATCAAGTCGAGGGAATTCATTGTTTGTGGAGCAAAACGAATAACCCTTTCAGGAATAAAAAGAAAGCAGCCAGTGTGAATGCTTTTCAACCCAGCATGATTAGTGCTCTCCAGCTCTGGCTACAAAGAGAAGGTACTGTGTTTTAGAGGAAAGCTCCCTCATGTGAGTTCTGCTTGCTCCATGGGAAGTTATCACCAAGGATAGACCAGTACTTTTACTGCCCCCTCTGTCATTTCTCTCTCCTGAATGAAGTCTCTCAATCATGGTACTGCATTGTGCCATGATATACATTTGAGACAGAGTTATATATGTGGGCTATTCATCTTTGCTTTCAGCATTGTATCTATTGTAGAGATCTATGTGTTGCATTTGTTTTATCACAAAGAAGCTCTGTCAGCCTCCTTTTATCTAACCCAACATTTTAGAACTAAAAAAACAAAAACAAAACAAAACAAAAAACCCTCATCTACACAGTGCTAACAACAGGAGGGTGAATGAAATGGTATTGCCAAGTGGTAACCTATCTTTTAGTTGTTCCAGCAAAGCCAATTCGAAGAGCACTGTGAAAATTTATTATTGATGACCGATTTGTGTTGTAGTTATCAATAGAGAATATTGTTAAGATGTGGAGAAATATGTTGATGATCATTCCTTATAATTATTACAGGTCTGTACCTGGAGAGACATCCAACATGAGACACTGTTTAAAAAGAAGGTAATTTTGTGTCATAGGATATTTGTTTGGGGCTATCCGGAATAAGGTTTGTTTTCCTGGAAAGATCAGAGAGAGGCTAACTATTCTGTGAAACTGACCAAGTGACTTGCAGTTATGTCCACTCTGAATAGTTATATAACTCAAAAAATAATTTTAAACAAGTAATGGATCACCAAAACCTGTTTACAAACAATTGAGAAAAGGATATAGGTAGGGTTAAGTGGTAATTATATATAATTGTCAAGAATGGCAACTGGATTAACTAACAAATGTGTTGCTATAAACATTTACTTTAAAAACAGTAATGTGTGGCCTTTTCATGAACTAAATAAAACATTGTAAACCCAAGGCTGTATTCATAAACTTTTCTGACAACTCCTTTATGCCAGAAGTAAAATTAGAAACCACCTGGGAGGAGATGCACAAGGTATAACGTCACTGTATTTATTGGACTATAAGTCACCTGGCAAAGGAGGTTTGAGCTGCAAATTTTTCCCTTCTGAAGTATAATCTAGTGAAGTAAATAAGACACATGCTAAAATGTAACAAAAAACACAACGGCTGTATATGACTATCAGTAGCAAACAAATTATAAATGCTATAGCATTTAGAGTTGTAAAGATTTTTATTTTGTTGTGTTTTTAATCAAAGGCTATCAAAGCTCTGGTCATACATATAGATTTAAAAAACACTGCTTAGGGTCCCAGCACGTTTGTACTTTAAAGGGCTTTGTAATCATAAATATTTTTGAGGAAGGAATATTCTATAGGAAGATCAACAAGGACCAAAGGGTAGCATACAGCCTAACAATCCTCCCCCATGTCCCCTTTCTCTGAATTTAGTGGTACTTCTAGTGTGATATCTGGTTAATATAAGAGAGAGGTGTGACTTACCTTCTCTCAGCTCTTTCAGAGGCCTTTATTAATGTTTCGCCTCCTCTGAAATTCCCACTGAGTCAGTCTTTTGAGTAAAACTGGGTTCTCATAGCCCATGATAAGATGAACACGTTTGGTCTTGTAGGAAAGTTTTCCTGAACCTCACAGCTGAGTATGTACCTGTCAGAGGAGAATCGCACATATGGGTGGAAGAATGAGGGAGAGCAAATACTGGAATATCTGCAAAAGCCGGATAAACAGGGCGCCTGGGTGGCTCAGTTGGTTAAGCGACTGCCTTCAGCTCAGGTCATGATCCTGGAGTCCCTGGATTGAGTCCTGCATCAGGCTCCCTGATGGGCAGGGAGTCTGCTTCTCCCTCTGACCCTCCCCCCTCTCACGTGCTCTCTCTCAAATAAATAAATAAAATCTTAAAAAAAAAAGCCAGATAAACATAAGGAAACACTATAATGTCAGTAGATGAAGGCAGTGGAGCCCTCCACATAAACTGTATATGGTAAAATGTGTGTTCACGGTTTATCATGCATGTTTATTCAACATTCTTTGAACAAATATTACTGAGGGTCTCCTTTGTACCAGACTCTCTTCTAGACTTTGGAGATAAGCAGTGCGCCAAGGAGGCAATGTCCCTGCCTCATGGGGCTTACATTCTATTTGGAAAAGCAAAGAGTAACTAAAAATATTAAATAAATAAATATGCTCCATACCAGATAATAATAAGTTCTAGGAATAAAATTATAGCAAAATAAGGGTGAAAGGGACAAGCATGAGTGTGATCTAGTATATAAGGTCTTCAGAGAAGTTTTTCTGACAAAGAGACATGTGAACATATCTGAATGAGTGATAAAAAGAAAACATGCAAACAAATGAGGAAAAGATATTCTAGGCAGTGAGAAAAGTATGATGGCCGTAAATGGAGAAGGAGTGAATTTATTTGAAGAACAAGAAGACCAAGGTAGCTGGGTTGAGTGAGCTGAGGAAAGAGGTAGGAAATGAGACCAGAAAGACACAATGGAGTGGCCAAAAGCAGATAATGTACATTTTAGAACAGCTTTCTTGGCTCAGGTTCTGTTGAAATAATTTACTACATATCTACTCCACACTCACAGATAAATGGGTATATGCCTCTGCCTTCCTGGAGTTTACCGTATTGGAAGCGAGACAAATAAGAACATAATTGCAATGCACTGTGCTTCCCTTTTTTTTTTTTTTTCTAGGCATAAGCTCAAGTTGCTAGGGCAGACTTAGAAGAATGCATATAAATTTTCCTGGTGCAGTCATGGGAGGCTAATTAGAGCACATAACATGTAGGCTGAGCTTTGAAGAACAAAGCAGAGTTCATCAGGTGACCAGTGTAATGAAATGAAGCCTATTCCAGGCTGTGTCAGGGGTTTGTTCGAATGTACTAAGTCATAGGAAAGCACTGCAATTTGAGCTTGAGTGATGTAATGGAAAAGCAAAAAAGCGCTGGAGACAGACAAGCATCTGAATAGTATCTTTGAAACAGAGTATTATTTAATGTCCCCTGAAAAAGGGATTAATAATCACACCTATCTTGTCAAGTCATTGTGATTAGTGATCCTAAAAGGGATAAGCCTGGCTTATACTATGTGGCAGTTAATCCTTGTTATTATTTTCATATAGAAAACTCCAGGATTGACAATAGGTACAGGGTTCATTTCCTTATTTTATTCTCAGACTTCATTCAAAATCTGAAGCAGCATGGGTACTCATGAATATTTGGTATATAAATGAATGAACCAGCATAGTTACGGTTTCCTTTTGATTGCAATAGTGCAGGTGATAGAGGATAACGAAGTGGACCAAGACAATGGTGGTGGACATAGGAAAAAGAGAGATAAGAGGTATTTAAGAGATAAAAGTGACAGAAGTTGGTACTAATCGGGTATGAGGGAGAAAGAATCAGGTTGACAACTGAGTGACAGTGACTGGATGAATGGTGGTGACCTTCACTAAAATGGGATAACTGAGAGAAAAAAGGACCTGGTTTAAGTTGTATTGGAAGAGAAAAAAAGATGAAGGCAAGTTGACTTCGTAATTTTGAGATATCTACAGGCCATGCAGGTGAAAAAGCTTAGAGGCAATCAAAAATGAAGTCTGTTTTACAAATGAGAGTTCAAGCAAGATAGATACATTGGCAGTAATTGAAGCCTTTTGTGTGTGTGTGTGTGTGTGTGAATGAAATTTGGTAAAGATATTATTACAGAAGAGGGAAAAGAAACGCAATTATATATTCCAGGCAATATTATCATTTAGGGGGCAAGCATAAAAAGGAAGATCACTTGAAAGAATCTTAGGACATCACAGGGGAGTTAAGAGAACCATGAGAAATTGGTATCATTTCATAACTTACTTTTCTTTGTATTTGTATAAAAACAGTACAAAACATAGTTCAATATAGCTTAAATATTCTCTCACTGAAGGACTCCCTAACTTAAATCACCTTAATGGCACAAACTCTAAGAGCTCATAATGGTGTGTGAGAAATGATCAATGATAATAAAACTCACAATTCAGAAGACAAAGTTCTGTTTGGTTTATATGATTTAAACATTATGAGATCATTATTTCTCATTTTCTTATTGGGCATTCAACTTAATAGTATCTAGTAGGTAATGAGCAAACAATTCAGATAAGTGATTATCATTGATGGAAAGTTTTCCTGGTGGGTATCATTTATATCATCTACTTGTTTTCAACATTTATTCAGTTAGATATCATTTAAGGTTATTTTTTTTTTCAATCATTGCTTTCTCATTGTGCTTGAATATACCCCTTGATACTAATCCAGAGAAGGCAGCCACTGACATTTTTTCAAAGATAGTTGGGAGCTCTGTAGCCACACTGAGAGAAGTGCCAACTTTCCTGTCATAGCATTCATTCAGTAATTGTGTCTGAACATTTCCTCAGTGGTTTAAAAAACATTCTTTTTTTCAGAATGCTATATTTTTCTATATTATTTTAGTTGATTATAATTTGATGTTTCAGTGAATTGGGACTGAAGTTCATTATACTGTATTGTTTTGCTGTAAAGAGTAGCAACTACAGGAATACAAGCAGGCATTCCATATTCAATTGAAAAGTGCAATGCTGACATGATTACCATAATGTGATCCAGATATCTCTAAACACGATTTTACAAAAGCATGGTCTGGAAAAGTCCAGGTATCACTGAAAGCAAACTTCAGCATCATGATGCAAAAGCCTCTATTACTGACCTAGCATTTATTTTGACATCAGAGTTAAAGACATGAGCACAATAAGGTAAAATGTCATGAACTGCTTCTGACTGACTCAAATCAACAATCATATGCAATATATACATATTGTATATATTGTATACATACAGAAAGGACACAGGGTCCTTTGGTTGTTTTCTCTATGAAAAAAGAAAATTTCTCAATTGCTATAAATTTCATGTTTCTAGGTAGGATCTATCTTAAGCATGTTAGTTACAAATAAAGATACACTAGGAAAAAAAATTTTTATTTGCTAGAGACTGAGAAAAAAGATTGTGCTAATCTATAATCAAAGCCGAAGATATATAAAAGAAGAAAGCGAAAGCAGATAAGCTGGAAAGGAGTTGTGAGTTGTGACTTAGGGAAAAATTTTGAAACAAACTTTATGAACAGGATCTGAAAAACAAAATTATGTACTGAATAGTTAAATATTTCAAAATAATTTTCACCGGTCTGGATAGTCTAAACTAAGTGTTACAAAGTTGTTATTAATCATTGTCAGGGAAATAAGACTGGGTGTGTTGTACATTCTAAGGGGAAGAAATGTGTTCAATATAGTATTATTTTCCTGAAAAGAATGGGACATTTAAGCCAACTATAAATATCACCGAACTGATTAATATAAGAAATGAGATTATACCTCAGAAGCAAACTATGCTCCTCTGGATAAGAGGATAATATAAAGAGGGGAAAATAGGAGAAATTATGCCTGAAAAGTCGGAGTCACTGAATAAGGCAGAAGGGCAAAATTTGTTATACCTATATGAGATTAATAGCTTTTCCAAATTTAATCTAGGAAAGACATTGCCTAATTAAGTTACACATCTTCAATTCCTAGAGAATCATCTATATCCAGATGGGGTTTATTTTGTTTTCTCATTTCCAGTGGGCCTGGGAAAATACAGTGGCCAGTGAGAGCTGAAACTTGAAGAAAAATTTAGCCCTGGGAGCTTCTCCTTGAAAGGAGCCATGAGCCTGAAGCTCCAGAGTATAGTCCCACGGTGTGTGTGGCATGAGGATGGTGATAAAATAAGATTAAGTGACTTGGAGGGCAGTAAGACTCCTGACAAGAGAGTGGAAAGCCAAGTAGCAATGATGTGATTTCTTCCCTGTGACAATACCAAAATGTAAGTAAATTTCCTAAACACTACAAAATTCCAAATTGATTTATTCTCTGGAAGGAGATAAGAGACATAGCTCAGCACTGGATCTTATCCGAGGGTGGGTGTCCCCTAAATATTATTCTAAAAGTAACTATAAATTCTGGAAAAATAATCTATAAACAACCACAAGAGGACTCCAGTGACTAAACCAAAGCAGGAGGAATTTGGATGAGATAAAATCGGAAGCACAGTAGGCACAGGGTGAGGCCCTCCTCTAATACTGTGCCTCTTCACTCTGAGGGGTGCTGCAGTCACAGGAGAGGAGGCACTGGCTGCTGAAATTCTAGTATAAAAACATGCCGCCCTTCAGGCCAAAGAGCCCAGACAGAGGAGTCTGGGCTCAACCTGGGTTCCTAGGGCATTTTATGGTTCATGGTTTTGTCTATTGCTTATCCAATTTCACAGACTTTTTCTTCTGTTTTTTTTTCTCCCTAAAAAATTTATACTTTTAGATTTTAAATTTAGGAGTGTGTGTGTGTGTGTATAACATTGTATATATTTTCTATACATATATATGTGTATGTTATAAACATATGTACTTATAAATACATTACATATAAAATATATAAAATATAAAAATATCTAAAACAAATCCAAACTAATGACCAATTTACGAAATTCCTGACCAGTACTCCTCAAAATTCTCAATGTCATTACAAACAAGGGAAGTCTGAGAACGTGTCATAGGCCAGAGGAGCCCATGATGACGAATGCAATGGTATCCTGCATGGGATCCTGGGACACAAAAAGAACATTAAGTAAAACCTAAGAATATCTGAATAAAGTATGACTTTAGTTAATAATAATGTGTCAATATATTTCAAGAATATATCATATTAAAACAAAAGGTTAATAATAGTATAATTTGATATAGTGTCTATGGAAACTAGTATCTTCACAATTTTTCTGTAAAATTAAAATTTTTCAAAGAAATAAAACTTATTACAAAATTTAAAGGATAAACCATCAATTCCCCAATCATTTTAGAAATTTTACATCCATCTAAATAACTGTTAGGAAACCTACACACACACAAAAAAAAAAACCAGTAAAGAATTATAGAATTTAAATCATTTTCAACCATTTCAACTATTTCAATGAAATAATTAATATTTGCAAAACTTTACATTCACCAACTGCAGTATGAAGCTTTTTTAAAAAATACACAGTTTGTGGGGCACCTGGGTGGTTCAGTTGGTTAAGCATCTGCCTTCAGCTCAGTTCATGATCCTGGGGTCCTGGGATCGAGCCCCACATCACCACATCAGGCTCCCTGCTCAGCAAGGAGTCTGCTTCTCCCTCCCCCTCTGCCCATCCCCCTGCTGGTGCTCTCTCTCTCTCAAGTAAAGAAATAAAATCTTTAAAGTGAACAAACAAAGAAACAAATATACAGTTTGTTTCCCAAGATAGAACACAAGCTGAACCATAATACAGGTCTCAATAAATTTAAAAGGACTAAAATCAGAACACAATACAATTAAATTTGAAATAGATAAATATCAGATATCTAAGAAGATTCCAAATATTATGCAAACTTGATAATACACTTCTAAAAAAATCACATGGGTAAAAGAAAAAGGCAATAGAAATTATTTTGAACTAAATGATCAAGAAAATACAATGGAGCAAAATGTATGCAATGCAGCTAATGAGGTGAGTAGAGGTAAATGCATAGCACAAATAGATATACATAAGAAAGAAAGCATAAAATCCATGCTCTAAAACGCTACATTAAAAAGCTGGGGCAGAGGGGAGTAAAAACAAAAAAGTAGGAAGGAGAAGATGATAAACAGGAATGAATAAAATAGAAATAAACACAATGGAAAAAGTTATCAAAATAAATAACTGGTGCTGTTTCTTTGAAATTGACAACTAAACTGCTCAAGAAAAAACGAAGATATAGATATATAGAATGTGAAGATATAGCCTAAGTCCACCTAGAAACTTCTATATCCAAAATGCAAATGAATATACTGATGGACTTGGAAGACAAACACATGTAAAAATAAAGTCCTGGCACTAGACACAGGACCAGTAAAAATGTTTTGCTTACCAAAACTAGAAGTATTAAACCCTAGGTAAAGCTTAGAAGTTAGGTGCAGAGATGAGGATTGGGGCAGAAAGAGGAAGTTAAGAGAATACCAAGTTAATGTTTAAGTGGGAAGGCATGATGAAGAAGAATGTGTAAAAGTTCTTGAACATTTTTCTTAGTTTATTTGACATGAGTAGAAGAGTACAGAGAAATACTTCGTATTTTTATTTTGCAGTAAAAATGCTATTAATTGACCCCTATAATTAATTATTACCTATTTAGTTTTAATAATAACCCCCCTACAGTTAGTAGAGCAAATTATCAGCTATTGTCTCCATTTCCTAGCCTTCTTGCTATTAGTTGTGATTGATCGATTAAGTATATATTAGCCAAACAGATAAGAATAGAAGTGATATGCCACTGACAGAGGAAACGTCTTAAAAAACAAGTGACTCCATTTCCTTTATGTCTTCTTATGGACTAGAATTTTAAACTACTTAAAAAGTAGTAGAATTACAGATTGTAATAAGTTTTATAAAAAAAAATAACGACAATTCATGCAAGGGAATCTAGTCTAGGTAGGATGGATCAGGGAAGGCCTCTCTGAAGAAATGATATCTAGGTGATACCTAGTTTGAAGAAGGTTCTGGAGAAATAGCTTTCTAGGCAGAGAGGACAGCAAATGAAAGACCTTGAGAATATAATATATCAGCTGTCTTTGGGGAAAAGAAAGGAGCTCCATGTGGCTGAAGCTTCGGGTGGGGGAAAGAAGCATAAGAGGTGAGGTAAAGGGAAATGAATCCAGGCTAAGATTCATTTTAATTGTTTATCCATCTTTTGGATCTTTTGGGCTTTAGGCATATGTCTTTTTAAATTGCATACAACAGGATTATTTTCTCTCAATCTGATTTTTTTTTAAGATTTTATTTATTTATTTGAGAGAGAGAGAATGAGAGATAGAGAGCACGAGAGGGAAGAGGGTCAGAGGGAGA
Source organism: Eumetopias jubatus (assembly GCF_037043125.1). Lineage (NCBI taxonomy): Eukaryota > Metazoa > Chordata > Mammalia > Carnivora > Otariidae > Eumetopias > Eumetopias jubatus. The sequence continues at coordinate 42,398,526 of NW_028274812.1, read as the reverse complement.
AGCAGACTCCCTGCTGAGCAGGGAGCCTGATGCGGGACTCGATTCCGGGGCTCCAGGATCATGACCTGAGCCAAAGGCAGTCGCTTAACCAGCTGAGCCACCCAGGCGCCCTCTCAATCTGATTTTTAAATGGTGAATGATCTGTGAGTTGTTATAATAACTGCTAAATTTGTCTGTATATTTACCATCTTATGCTGTGTTTTACCCTTACAAGTCATTTTGTTTACCTCCTTTTTCCTTTCCTTTTTGGCCTGTTTCTGGTTTAGAAGTTAAAAATGCTACATGAGGATATTTAGTAGTTATGGTCACATTTTTTTTTTTGATTGCATACTTTACTAAAAGAAACAGAAACTTAGAAATCCACTCTCCTCTAGAGTAACAAAAAGTCTTAGAATGCTTTAATTCAAATCACTAGCCTATTTATGTTATCAAGATTTTTCATTTCACTTTGTTTTTGTATACCCAAAAGTCATCATAATCATTATGATTATATTATTCAAAACTTCCTTATTTAGATTTACTGACATGTTTATCAATGTGTTTGTTCAACAATCCCTTTTACATCCTACTTTTCCTCCTGAGTTTTTTTTTTTTTCTAAAAGCACATTCTATATTAGTTCTTTCATTAATGGTTTTTGATTGTTAATTTGCCTGCTGTTTTACTTGCTTAAATACCTAAATTTCATCCTCATTTTTGAATAATAATTTAGTGACATGTAATTCTAGACTAATAATTATTTTTCCACAGTGCTTTTAGTCCAGTATCTTCTGGACTCTAATATTCTTGCTGTTAGCAATTATTGTTGTTGTAATAATTCTATTATTATAATTACTATTATGTTTATTGTTATTTTGAAGTTAGCTGTCAGTCTAATTGTTTTCTATTGGTTAGAAACTTGTGTTTCCTTCATACTTGATTATAAGATATTAACATTGTTTGAGGACCACAGATTATAATAGAAATGGATCCATTATTTATTTTTAATCCACCTGCAAGAAACTGCTTTCCTAAATCTGAGGATTCATGTCTTTCCTCAAGACACCATTATCATTTTGAGGTCAAGGCACAGACTGGTAAATGAGCATGGCCCTTGCTTAGGCAGATCCAACAGCCTGGTGATAGGCAAAATAAGGCCTGGCATAAAAAGTAAAGCAGTCGAACCATGAGAGACAATGGACTCTGAAAAACAAACTGAGGGCTCTAGAGGGGAGGAGGGTAGGGGGATGGGTTAGCCTGGTGATGTGTATTAAAGAGGGCATATTCTGCATGGAGCACTGGGTGTTATGCACAAACAATGAATCATGGAACACTACATCAAAAACTAATGATGTAATATATGGTGATTAACATAACAATAAAAAGTTAAAAAAAAAGTAAAGCAGTCTTTCAGTGGGAATATACACAAATCAATACATATCTATTGAATTACTCAATAAAATGGCATTACAGTGAAAATGTCTTTTTAACTCATCTATATTTGCAACAAAAAAGCAACTATACAATGAATTAAAAATACAGGTCAAAAAACAGGTCAGAAACATGTGTTTTAAAACAGGATAAGGGTGCCTGGATGGCTCAGTCCTTAAGCAGCTGCCTTTGGCTCAGGTCATGCATGATCCCTGGGATTTAGCCCTGTATTGGGCTCTCTGCTCAGCGGGAGGCCTGCTTTTCCCTCTCCCACTCCCCCTGCTTGTGTTCCTTCTCTCGCTGTGTCTCCCTCTGCCAAATAAATAAATTAAATCTTTAGGAAAAAAAAAAGACAGTATAATAAAATATTCCTAGGGAATCAGCAAAACCTAAACATTAACAGATTTTTGTGGTTCTGATGATAATTCAATTGCTTTTCAAGTTACCAGTGGAAGTCAATCAATATTCCCTGGGTATAGATTCTTTTATTTTTTATTTATAGATCTTTTATTTTAAAGATAAGTTAACTTGTTGATTTACATATACCAGGAAAGTACTTAAGTGATTTTATCAAAGATAATGCAAAAACATTTAAGGCAACCAGATTCCAAATTTTATATAATTAAAAAATAATGGCTTTTGAGAGGATTACCCCAGTATGAAAATTGACTTACTTGCTGTGCTGTTATTTGGACACAGTGAGCTAGAGAAAATAGCTCAGTGGTGATTATTTCAGTGGGCAGCTGCTGTGGTCATCAATATGAGATAGCTGTGTCCAGGAGAAAAGACATGCTTTTAGAGGGACAGGAATGTTCAGAGTCTGAGACATAAACACAAAAAGAGAAGTGAATTCCACTGAGTGAGCTCAATTAATAGGTGTGTGATCACAGATTTCTGATGAGCACCATGAAGATTTCAGATAAGATAGTGTTGAGCTTACTCAACATTGAAGATTAGAGAAACACCTTGCAAAAACTGAATTCTAGAGCTGCTGACTTCTTCAGGTTAAATCTCCCTTTTCTTTTCAGATATATGCACATTTATGAGTATTTGTGTTCTTTATATAGTATGTATATTTTTGTCTATCTGCCTATGTATTATCTACCTTCATGTTGTAAATACATTAAAAATATTGTGCTTCATTGTGCAGCATTTCTTGACTTTCAATGATATCTGATTAGTTTACCAATTTAAGTTACGTGTGTGACAATACATGACTACATACATTTTAACTAAGTCAAAAGTTTTCATTGCTGAAACATGTATGCAAAAGTTCCCACTGAAGTGAAAATGGTTTAACTTTCACCTGGGAGCCTAAGTTAGATAGATCAATGACATTATACACTGACACTTAGTGGGAAGTATCCCACTTAAACTGAGTATTCTCTAGACATCAGTGATGTCTAAAGAAATTAGAGAGATTTATTTTTAGGAATTATTAGAAATGTTAGTGCTAAAACCCATTTAGAAAATATTACATCTTTTTGAATATTGTGCAATATAATTATAAATATTGCACAATCTTATTTGACAGGTGCTTGTTATTTCAATTCTTCTTAATTAGATATGCATTAATTGCTAAGGCTGTGAGAATATCTGTGCGTGTGTATGTAGGCATTATGAGAATATTGTTCTGTTTCCTTTATTAGTATCAGGGAAGTATCTAGAAAATCCTGTCATATATTTGCTACCATTCACAAGAAAGAGTAGAACACAAAAATTCATGTCTCCTATCCCAAATCAAAATCTTTAAGCAAATAAGACACTTGAAACATATATATTAATTTATATATATTTTAGTATTTATTAGAAGGAGAAAAAAGTGATTCAATCGCAGAAGCTACTTTTTCTCTGAAATTTTATTTAAGACTCCATCATCAGTGGGGTGGCTCAATCAGTTAGGTGTCCAACTCTTGTCTTTGGCTCAGGTTGTGATCTCAGGCCTTGCACTAAGTGGGGAGTCTGCTTAAAGATTCTCTCTCTGTCTCCCTCTGTCCCTCCCCCTGCTCTCACTCTCTCTCTCTCTCTCTTTGAAATAAATAAATCAATCTTTGAAAAAAGCCTCCATCATTAGCAAAAGAGTTGAAGACGGAATAGAATGGGCATGTGGGAGCCGAGAGGGACTCTGAGTTACAACTTTTTGCTGGCTTCCTTTACTTTGGCTTCTTTAACTATCCGTAGTTCTCTCACCCCTTCCAAAGCCCTTGCTTTTCATCATCTTACCTCTCTGCCCTTGATAACAACATTATCTTTTCCCCAACCCCACTTAATTCCACAGTTTGTCCTTGGGGGGGAAACACCTTTAAAAAATTGTACGTTTTCTCTATCTGTGATCATAACTTTCTTTTTTTTTTATTCCAAATAAAGATGTAGTGAAAAGAAGGGGCACATGCACCCCAATGTTCATAGCAGCAATGTCCACAATAGCCAAACTGTGGAAGGAGCTGAGATGCCCTTCAACGGACGAATGAATAAAGAAGATGCAGTCCATATATACAATGGAATATTATTCAGCCATCAGAAAGGACGAATACTTACCATTTACATCGACATGGTTGGAACTGGAGGGTATTATGCTAAGTGAAATAAGTCAGTCTGTGGTCATGACTTTCTACCTTGAAGAAAATAAAGACAGCAGATATAGGAAGATGGTGAGCCTGACTCAAATTATGTTTTCACAGTTGCGGGAAATGTCTGATGTTGCATAATAAAAGATACTCACATTCCTAACTTCCCAAACCATAGTTCCTTACACTTAAGCACACTAATTTCCTGTTTAATTCCCAACATCCAAGATACAAGATTTTTTAAAAAAAAAGGTTGACAACTAAACTAAGAACTCCCATCACCCTAAATAAGTGGTATTCCAAAATGTATGAATGAAGTAACCACTTAAAGTATTTCATTTAAATGTGACCAGTTCAGAATATTAATACCTGGGGGCGCCTGGGTGGCTCAGTCATCAAGCGTCTGCCTTCAGCTCAGGTCATGATCCTAGGGTTCTGGGATCGAGCCCCGCATCGGGCTCCCTGCTTGGCGGGAAGCCTGCTTCTCCCTCCCCCACTCCCCCTGCTTGTGTTCCCTCTCTCACTGTGTCTCTCTCTGTCAAATAAATAAAATCTTTAAAAAAAATAAAAGAATATTAATACCTGAATATGAAATGTATGAAACACAAAATAAATGTTGTCAGTTGATACATGGGCAGAGTCATCACATAAATAAAAATTTAGATTATTCCATGTCTCCTTGAACTTTTAAAGGTTAACTTAGTTGTGTTCCTGTCAGCTTCAGCACATTTACAACTGCTGAATTCATTGTCAATAGTAATATAGCAAAAGTGACCTATCATTTCCTAGAGTTGGTTTTCTTTTGAGTTCAGAGTTAACCACCCACAAAGTAGGACATAATGGTATTATACATTTCAGTAGCCATGAAAACTGGTACATAGAACATTATAAACAAAATAAAATTTTAAGAATAAGTTCCAAACTTTGTAGCTCAGTGATTTCAAGAGCCAAACAGCTTTAGAGACTTTTTTTCCTTTAAAGTGAGACTCTCGATATTTGAAAAAAATAAAAAGGATACAATCAAAAGTTAGTGAAGTTGGGAAGAGAATTTTGGATAGAGAGACAATAGGGAATATTCCTGAATTCCTGTTACTAACTTATGTGTGACCTTCACTAGCTTTTCAGTTCTTTATTTTTCCCATCTGGACAACATTATTTGCCTCCCTCACTGGAATCTTGCAAAGCTTAATTAATGTTTGTGAGCCACTTTGACTTCCACAGCCAGAGGATGTTGGAAAAATGCAAATTATTATTGTTGTTATTTATTATTTATTGTTCTCTATCTAGACTTAGTTCTAGTCTCTGCAGGCTTATCCCCTGAGCCTTGGAGACAAATTAATAATAAATGCAATGCTAGTCCTTCAGCAAATACTATAACAGCTCAATAGGAAACAGTTAAAAAAATGTTTTACTCTTCTATTATAAAAGTCACAAGAGTTAAAAGTTTAAAAAATTACCAGGAATTTCACAATTTTAATCATATTGACCAATTCTCCTTTACTATGAATTATCAAGGATTTTCATTTCATGCACCATTTTTATTCCACTGCGATGTCATTTTAGACTGGTAACCTGTCTGCTTAATTCAGCTTTGTTTAATATGCAAAAATCAAATTTGAAACGATTGTTCTTTATATTGCAGCACTAAAATCCTTTGGGCTTACATTTCTAAGATGTTCACCTTCTCTTAAAATAGTTCATTTTCCCTTTAAATTATGTTTTATAAATATTGAATACAAATTTTATGCTCTTGTACTGAAAATACACTAAGAGATTCTTGTTGAAAATAAAGTTAACTTTTTTATAAAACATGATAGGACAAATGGATGAACATCATTTACATCTTTCACAAAGACTACCTTTCTTCCTACGAACAAACTCTTCATTTTATGTTTAGGTAATTCTGCAGATACTCCCTAATTTCTGGGAAAACAGGCCCAGCATCCTTAGGGGATGATTATGACTTGTGAAAGATAAACATGGCCTCCTATTTGCCAGGTACTCACTGTCACAGGTTCCCTTGATCCTATGGTTGTCATGTGTATGGCCAATGAGGTAGAAGTACTCTAATAATCTTCTGGGAATATTCCTCTTTGTTTTAAACAAGAAATATTCATACATGTCCTTTCTTCATGAAAGAACAGTATGAGACTTTATGAATGCATTTTCTTAGCCATCTTGTTACCAGAAGAGAAGCAAGAGAATTTTTAAATTTTTTTTATCAAAAGCCGTACTGTTTAACAAACCCTAGCTTACATAAATAGATGTTCTCTTATGATAAATATTTTTATTATGTTAGCTCTTCCTTTTTGTCAATTTTATGCTAGATACTGAAAAAAACAATCTCAACTAACATACTTTACCTGAGTATACCAATCCTCATTAATTTTCTCCATACTTCTATAGCACTTATAGTCACTACATATAATTTAGTACTCAATTATATAGTAATTTGTGTTGCTTGGCATTTGTTTTTATATGTCTCCTGGACTCAACTGTAAGCCCCTTGAATGTGGAAGACCTATTCTATCCTTCCTTCCTGTGCTTTTCCCCTGTGCCTTGCACGATGTGGGCTCATAGGAGGCTCAATGTATTTTGAAAGGGAAATGTATGTGCCTGTATGTTAAGTTTTTCTTGTCTTAAAACTCAAAATTCTATCATGAGTTTTCTGAAACATAGCTCTTTGCCATGTTCTACTATTCTTTTGTTTTCTTTCCTTCTCCTTCTCTTTCCATGGCCTATCCAGAGGAGTTCAAAAAAGCTTCATCTTTGGTCTTAAGCTCTTTTGCTTCTGTGTTCTCTTCCTTGAAGATTGTATCCACTATGCCTCTCATTTATTTTATGCAAAATGACCATTATATGATACTCTCACTCTGACCTCTATCCTGAATATCTATCAGGCATTCCCAACACCTTGCAATTGGTACTTCCCACTGACGATGCAATTAAAATCTCAATCTGTCTTCAGTCAATGCAAAGTGAAGTGCTATCTCCCTCCTCTGAATTTCTCTAACTTTATACTTGCACCGGTATTGCTTGCATTAATAATTTATCACCACTTAGATTTAAAACTCCTGAGAACAAGGACTATGTCTTGTTAATCTTTATCTTCCACCTATAAGCCTTATATATAATATGAAATCAATAAAGGCTTGAATGAATATATGCCTACTTCATTCCAACATAGAACTATACTACGTTGAAAAATCAGTTACACTTTTTTCTCTTTCAGTATATGAGGGGGTTTCATCTTTTTTTTTTTTACACAAAACTAAAGAAGCTGTATTTTCATTGATCTGCTTAGTATGTAAAAATTCTGTTTTCTAACTTCAATATTAGTATAGTTTAGTTAAAATAGCCTTGTGTTTTTAGCTTCTTTTCAGTACAAAGAATTATATTTTATTAAGATTACATATTTTTGTAAACTTGTACAAAAACATGCCAAGTGTTATTTAATCACTATTCTGAGGGTGAAAACTCCATGAATTTACTCCAAGAGAATTAAAAACATATGTCCACACAAAAACTTGCACATGGATGTTTATAACAGTACTATTCATAAAGGCTAAAAAATAGAAACAGCCGAAATTTCCAATAACTGATGAATGGACAAACCAAATGTACTCCAGGATAGAAATAAATAAAGAACTATCTTTTCCCCTTTTACGTCATTCTGTGATTTTCCCACCACTGGTTGCATTAGAAAGGAAACTGTTCCAAGTTTCTTTTTTTAAGTAATTAATCTTTAAAGACCAAAACAAAATTGAATTTTAATGCATCTGTGTATTTTATACAAAATTCAGAGATTGCTTTTATGATAGCAGTAGCATTGAATATATAGAAAGTAGTGGATTGATTCATAAAAATCATAGTAGAGTCAGCCAAAATTATATATGAAAATTATTTTGTGCTTTCTACATGTAAGTCATTGTGCTAAAAAGTAAGGAGAAATATATAGGAGATACAGTCTGGCTTACAAGACATAGAGCAATTCGTCTTTGAATATAGTTTATTTATGTCAATATTTGAAAAGACCCAGAGGAAATGACTTTGGGATGGGGGAAAGCTCTTGTTAATAGATAAATGGTGATTAGTCATAAGAAAAGGAGGATATAGATCAGCCTATAAGATTTCTATAGATCAGTCTATAAGAAAAGGAGGATAAAGAAAAAGGGAGGGTGAAGAAAAGGGGGAGGAAAAGAGAGGCAAAGGAGAAGGAAAGAAATAAATGGAACACATGTTTTATATGGAACTTTCCAGCAATAATCCTTAATCAAGCCACAAACTAAAATATTGAGCTACATTCTGTTCTCCTAGGAATTCAGCTTGGAACACACTACCTGAGGAGATTACAGTCCCCTCAGGTCATCCAAGATAGACCAAGAGTAATTGGTATTTGCCTAAGGACAGTATCCAAAGAATAGTGCTCCAAATACTACTAAATTTGAGCATTCTGCTATATTCCTCCTGATAAAATGGTCCTCGTGTTAAAAATGCCCTAATTGACAAAAGGTAAAAAAATCTCTTTTGAATATAGGAATTTATTAATTATTCAGTTTATCAATTTATTAAAAATATAACCCACAGTTCTGTAATGGTGAGGTCTTGAATACAGAATTTGAAACATAAATTAAATTAAATTTCATTGTGATTCACTTGGTCTTTGTGACATCAGATTTTCTAATGCCAAGGTAATGGGAGTGATGTTACTGAAAATTCAAAGTCAAAAATCACTTACTTCAGTCACCATTTTAATCTCTGATATCCTTGTGCCTCCCTTTCTTTGTTTCCAGTGATTCTTTTAAAAGATTTAATCAGAGGTAAACAACTTATCTTTAGTTCTCCATCTGTGTCTTCTCTTTACCTGCATCCAATAAGACTTTCTCTCACACATGATCTCTATGGATTGTCATTTCTCAGAGGCTCTCTCTTCTTCAGAATTGACATGTTGGTGAGTATTCAATCAGGGAGATAAGGTGATCTAATATTGATTGACATTACACAGTGACATTATGATCAGCATCAGGTTAAAACACCATATAAGGTGGTGATAAACCAATCTGATATTTGATACTTTGCTACCTGGAAAAGGACTTTTTATCCCATAATCCTGACGGGGCTCTCTTACTCGCTTTTTTCCCTTTATCAGCTTTATGACCAGAAACATGGAGGGTAGGAAGAAATATCAAAAAGACAAGAGTAGACTCTTATTTGATAGTTACTATGCCAAAAACTGTTCTTGTCATTTTCACACAGTTGTAGTTAATTAACTTAGTTGTAGTGAACTCGGAAGAGGAGATGAGAGAGAGAGAAAGATGATAGATATATGGATATAGTAATAGATCTTTTATTTCCAAGATCTGTGCCATCTCTAACCATCTCCCACAGTCTCTGTCATGGTCCACAGCTCCAACATAGGAGCAGTACCATGACAGCCTTAGCCTTTCAGAGCTCCATATAGTCTACTAGGCTCTGCCACTGTGAAGATCTCATTATCTTGTACTCATCACAAGACTGTCTATACCTTGCATCCCTACCTAGACAAATGGATAGGCTAGTGCATAAGGAGGAATTTGGATGCATGACTAACTTCAGAAGTTAATACTTTGTAACTCTGGTTTCTAGAGAATCCCCAGTTGATAATTCACACTCAGCACTCTACAAGAACTATCCTATTTACAAATAATATAAGAATACCTAAACACTAAAAGAGGTCCAGGTTTTTTTTAAACTGTACTTCATATAAATATCATTTTATTTCAATTGATATTTCATTAAAATATTTTATTTCAATCTTGTAATAAATGGTCATTTTATCAGATTGGGTAAGAAACATCAATTCTGGAACCAGACGTCCTAGATTTTAATCCTTTCTCTGTTATATTACTAACTGTGTGAACTTGTGCTAACTTCTCAGTGCCTCAGTTCTCATCTATAAAATGGGAATAATAATAACACTACCTCATAAGGCAGTTGTGAGGAATAATGAAGTAATACATGTAAAGCCCTGAGGATAGTTCTTCTTAGCACACAGTAAGCACTATGTAAGGGCTAGATATGGTTATTATTATCTTAGACTTTTCTCTGAAAATATAAAATAATCACAATTATTATTATTATTATTACTAGAGTATTCTAACATGGCCTTCTCCCCTTTCAACTTATCACACTCTTATTATTCTTTAAAGAACAATCTATTCCTTAGACTTTTAAAAACTGTATTCAAAATAGTGAACAAAGATTATGTTTTAACTATACACATTACCTTTTACAGATTCCCCACTGACCAGAACATCCAGTAAAATGACAATATATTATAAAAGTAGAAAAAAATCTCAATCAGAACAGAAAATCAGAGAAGGCAACTATTATGTACAAGAATTTCAATAAATTTCTGCAAGATATAAGATAGTTTGAAGATAATATAAACACTTCTCTCAAAAGAAACCCACGAGTAACCCTAAGTTTGAAGTTCTATGTCAAAACTCTGCTTATTTTAAATGCTACCCATATAAAATTTTAAATTCTTATAATTACATAAGAAAAAATCTTATATATATTACCACCACAGCAATGTTAGGTATTAAGCAAACTCTTAAGATAGTATCATCTAATCAAATACACGCAAATCAGAATCTTATCCATCAAGTTTTACTAAATAAGTTTAAAGATACTAGTAATCAAAATAGCTCAGAAGAAGCAGAGACGGGTATGGAACACTGAAAATCCCTCCTAGGTCTTTCCTTCCTGCATGGTCATCTACCTCTAGCCCAAAATAGATGAAGTCTTTCAGTGAAGTTTGCAGGGTTCCTCACACAGTAGAGAGAGCTTAATTTATGTCACATCTCTGATTTATATCTCCAGAGAATTGTATTGTCTACATGGCATTCTCCAGGGAGCCATGTCTTACAGATTTTGTCTTCTATTTACTATAAGCAAACTTATCCAGGGACTTTTGCCATGGGCATTTTGTAGATAAGCCCTCTTCCTTCTAGCAAATATCATTATTTACCCAGAGATCCTATAGATAAGAAAATTAGACCAGGTTACCTGCCTTCTTTTCTTTCCTCTTGGGGTATCCCTATAGCAAAGTGAATTCATTTCTATCCAGCTGCTTTAACTACTTCCTTCCTTAAATCATATTTTCAGATTGCCTTATATCCATGTTATTATGGAATGATTGCAATCAGATTTATAAGGTAAGAGTGAATGTTAGTTTTGTTTTAAAATAAGTAAACTGATGTACAAAGAGATTGGAGTCTAAGATATCTAACTGCCAAAACTAACAGTGCTTGGATTCTCAGTTTAGAGCCCAATCTCCCAGTCAAAAATAAAACAATAGCATTGCTTGGTGGTGATTACCTCAATTAGTGGACCATGGCCTCTGCTATCAGAACAAAGCCTTTGCAGTCCATGTTTGGCTGTTTCAGTAGTCTAAAGGGAATCAAACATCTCATGAAAAGATTCTAAATTTTCTGGATAGACTAAAACTGTGAAAACAAACCATTAGTGGATTTGTATAGAAAGAATATAGCTTCAAATAGTGTAGGAGCATTATCCTCTAACCATCCAAGACACCTTGATCAATAAAAACAATGGTTTTATTTCAAAGGAAAGAGTTGTTATCAGTCATATATGCCCTGGCATGAATTTAAGGTCAAACATTGGTTCTCTTAAGATAGCTCTATTTAAAATTGTGTATCTAATTGTGTAAGAAAAGACTGTTTCACTTCTTAAGGTATTTTCAAGGGTTAGAAAGAAGTGTTCAAGAAGGTTGAAATGGAACTCTTTGGCCTTGGTATTCAAGGGCACTTAAGAGTCTGCTCTGTCTGAAAAGGGATTTCATCACTACTGATCCTGCCCATGTGCATAAATAAGGACACAGAGTTGCATCAACGTGAGAGTCGCCCGAGAAAATGCAGGGAGGGTACTTGAGAAGAAAACTGAAGGAAGAAAACTGTCTTTTTAGAAAAATAGGAGATAAAAATAAGACAGCCTTGCTTCCTCTAAATAGCTTAAGAGAAAGAGATACAAAAGTGAGAAATACATATTTATTTGTATCTCATGCTTATCTCAAAAGAACCCTTAGGCTGGGAATACTTTGGTCATCATCAGTATTATCAAGCAATATTGCCTCAGGTCAGAATGAAATTATTCATTTGATTTACAAATAAACTCATATATCTATGATGAGGTCCCTCTTTCTACTCATTGCCAATGATAGAATTAATGGTATACCCATGCTATTGCTCACAGAACATTTCTCCTGCAGGAAAATACTGAAAATTATGAACACTCACTAAAGCAGGACTGTTCCACACAATGACCTGATGAATTCTGAGCCTTATCTGAGAAGTTGTTCATAAACTTTGTGCTGTTCCCTGAAAAGAGAAGAGCTAACAGCATGATGATTGAAATTAAATTTTTAAGAATGGAGATAGCATTTTTAATCATGGGGAAATTACCATCTCAATATTCTTAAAAGATGTTCAATATTTAAATAAGATCATTTCAAGATCTAATGAAGCATATGCAATATTTAATTGAATCATAATTTTCCTTTAGAAAACAGGGAGCCTCTCACATATACATTTTCATTAATTATGTAGTAGTTCTCAAGTTAGGATTTACCTTAACAAAATAAATTAATCTTAACAAAACAATTTAAAAAGAACCATAGGTCTTGAGGTATTCAAAATTTGAGGAGAACTGACCGCTAAGCTCTGCACTGGTAATGCAAAGTCAGAACCAGTATTTGGATAAGGCAATTGTATCTCAATACACGACACATATGGATAATTTACATTAGTGGAATTGCTTCTAGTAAATCTTTTTTTCCTATAGCAAGAGACAGTTTTCAAAATTCACATTTTGAAATGTGAGTTGAGCATTTACACTCATTTCAATTCCATAAATTAGACATAAATAATCAATATTACTAATAAATACTTAAAATACTTGTTAAATTAAAACACATATACATGTATAATTTATTAGTTTAGCATTTAACTGAGTGCCTAGTATGTTACATGTAAAAAATGTTACACATCAAGTAAAAGTAATTTTACTTTTAATACATGTGCCATGCCATTGTTTAAAAAAAATATATTTTTCTTGGGGTGCCTGGCTAGCTCAGTCAGTAGAGCACGTGACTCTTGATCTCAGGGTAATGAGTTCAAGATAGATTGCTTAAAAAAAAATTTTAACTTTGATCATTCTTTTCTGAACTCACTATATGATTTAATTTGTTTTTTAAAGAGTTCATTTATTTATTTGAGAGAGAGAGCAGGCATAAGCAGAGGGAGGGGCAGAGGGAGGGGGAGAAGCAGACTCCCTGCTGAACAGGGAGCCTGATGAGGGTCTTGATCCCAGGATTCGGGGATCATGACCTCAGCCTAAGGCAGACGCTTAACTGACTGAGTCACCCAGGCACCCCTGATTTGAATTTTTTCATTGCTTGAATTGAAAAAGATTTCACAAATAAATGTCTTCCACCCCAAAACTAGTTTTCTAAATAAAGTAAGAGTTTAAGAAATAAATAATAAAGTAAAAAAACACTGTACACCTCACCAATTAAGAAGGATTAGATGGCTGAAAAGCCTGTTGAAAAAGAACTGAACACTTTTGGCATGATGCCTTATAGGAGGTCTACCCAGGCCTTCTTTGCTCTGAATTTCCTACTCCCTCAGAGTTCGGTTATCGACAGATACTCGCACTTTGTAATGCCATTTTCCCAGCTACAGGTGATTAAATAAAGTCCATTAAATTTGAAACAAGGATTCAAAACAGATGATTAGACTATGCATGCAGCCAGAACTTTAATATGTAGTTTGGGGAGCTGTAGTGCAGTTATATTCTACTGTGAAGATGGAAAACCGGAGGAGAAAGCTGGTATGTTAAGAAAACAGAAAGTAAAGTATACGTTGTATGAGGTGACTGTAAACCATTTTATATGATTACAAAATGATATTTGGACTGACATATAATAAGAAATTGTTAGGCTATTCTCATTTGGCTATTTCTCTCCTCGAGTCATATATAGGAAAGATGGACCCCAGCAAGTCCCATGGCTTACACAGTTCTTACAGATAACAATTTCAGAAGGGGCCAGAACTTCCCCTCCTAGTACACATCAGTTTTCCCCCAAAGGCTCTAATGGTCTAGGTAGGGTCATGTGTCCAGCTCCATAGTGAGAAACCTGGACCACTTCAATGACAGTCTCATTAAAATTGTATGGAACAGGAGAGGAGAGTTCCTAAAAGAAAGGAGTACAGAGCTTTCCAAAAGTTAGAGAAGACTACCAATACTGTGTGACCATGGACAAGTTATATCATCTCTCTAAGCCTCAGTCTTCTCATCAGTAAATTGGGAAAAATAACACCTACCTCATGAGATTATTGTGAATAACAACTTAGAAAACATTGACAAAGTGGTTTCCCTAAATGGCCAATAAATGGTACTCATTATTACTATAAGATTAAAAATAGACGTCTTTGGAAAGTCTAAAATATATTGTGAAACATTAGAGAAATTTCAATTTTCCAATTATATTGTGGAGTAATGATTTTTCCAAGGGAAAACAGGATCTTAAAAATTGAAAGCTACAACAGATATTTATTAAATAAAATAAATGTCATCTAGTCATGATTATTCAAGAGTACCATGGCTTGTTTTTAAGCTATAAATCACAACTATAATGAAAACAGGGACAATATTTGACATCAGAATTGACTAGACAACTTGACTACCATAGCTCTGGCCTTTTATGAAGGTACCTGTTCTCATTCCATTAGGAAACATTTGATCTAGTGTTTTGTGTGTTTTTTTTTCACCTAATAACATTATCTGAATAGTTATGGACGCAGGATTAAAGACAATGGACACAAGATTAAAGACAAAGAGGTTTTGATATCAGGCATTTTAATTTCCTTTCCAGGTCTCATTTTTCTTATCAATCATAAGACAACTTTCACCAAATGCTCCTCAGAAGCTCTTTTAGTAGGAGTTATGATTCTTCAGATGAATATGTGACAGTATTATACTATATTCTATAACCACCCAACAAGCTCTGGAGAGTTGCTTTTATTGTAAATACATACGTTTCTCTAATTTTAAAAAATAAATTATCATAGGAACACTTTAATCCTGCATATTATGAAGGAGGTCAGATGTTAGCCTGGGCATAAAAGAAAAATAAAATTCCAACTTTCAGAAGCCAAGTATATACCCAAAGCATTTTGCTTTAATCCTTCATGCCTGGTTTCTGATTACTTCTAGCTCAGATGATAGAAAGCAATTTTCAGCTAAGTGCTTAACTCCAGTAGTCTGCTTTCATATCTGGACCTCCAGAGCCCTACTTATATATCCCATCATGTAAAGTGTTTCCACAATTCTCTGCCTTTCTTGGAAGAACACATCCTTGGAGGTTTTACATGGCTTTCCATTTCAATCACTACATTAAGCCCAAAGCTCTGAACTTTTTCTTGCTTTCTCTACTTTATGAACTACTACATTTCCTATGATAAAAGTGACAAAGAGAAAAACTCAAGTTTCTTGAAAATTAATTTATGTCACACTAGATGTGTTTATCTGTTTAATCAAAACCAACAGGAAACTCTGAAGTATGCATTACTGATCAGTTTGCAACAGTAAAATGTAACTAAAATAGACTTCTGTAAAATGACTGTGACAAATTCAACACATTACATGTACAAAGAAACTAAAAAGCCATGATCCAAGTCTCAGTGGAAAGGATATGAGGAAAAAATAAGGAATTAGCCATGGCCAGTGTACTTTTTCAAAAAAATTTTTATTTAAATTCAATTAGCCAACATATAGTACATCATTAGTTTCAGATGTAGTGTTCAGTAATTTATCAGTAGCATATAACACCCAGTGCTCATCACATCACATCCCCTACTTAATGCCCATCACCCAATTATCCCATCCCCACACACACCTCCCCTCCAACAACCCTCAGTTTGTTTCCTATAGTTAAGAGTCTCTCATGGTTTTTCTCCCTCTCTGATGACTTCCCATTCAGTTTTCCTCCCTTACCCTATGATCCTCTGCACTGTTTCTTATATTCCACATATGAGTGAAACCATATAATTGTCTTTCTCTGCTTGACTTATTTCACTCAGCATAATACCCTCCAGTTCCATCCATGTTGGTGTAAATGGCAAGTATCCATCCTTTCTGATTGCTGAGTAATATCATTGTGTGTATATATATATATATATATATATATATATACACATACACCACATCTTCTTTATCCATTCATCTGTCGATGGACATCTAGGTTCTTTCCACAGTTTGGCTATTGTGGACATTGCTGCTATGAACATTGGGGTACAGGTGCCCCTTCATATAACTACATTTGTATCTTTGCAGTAATACCTAGTAGTGCAATTGCTGGGTTGTAGGATAGCTCTATTTTTAACTTAATGAACCTCCATACCGTTTTCCAGAGTGGCTGTATCAGCTTGCGTTCCCACCAACAGTGTAAGAGGGTTCCCCTTTCTTCGCATCCTCACCAACATTTGTTGTTTCCTGCCTTGTTAATTTTAGCCATTTTGTCTGACCAGTGTACTTTTTATTTATTTGTCATTTTAGAATCTGGGTGTTTTCATAAAAACACATAAAGAGCCACATTGGCACATGATGGTCACTGGCCATTTTTATTCTCTATGGTAGGTATAATTTGTCAGAGAAATTATAACAAACAGACAGTGGGTTAACATGTGGTTTCAGTGAAGAATCTGAGGATCTCAGTGAAAATCTCGGGCCAAATTTGGACACAAGGAGACATACATGGAAATAATTTAAATAGAGTAATGTGGCAAAAGGAGCAAGACAGTGTCAGTAACATTTAAAATGAACTCTATACCATTATGACTCAGTACATTTGAAAAATATAATTTTAATATGCTAGTAACATAAACTTTTTTACAATTAAATTTCAAATTTTGGGAAAAATTTATGTTTTCCTCTAACTGGGTTTTAAAATGTGTATCTTTTTCTCAGTACAAAATAAAAGAACTAGAGATGAACATATAAAGGAAAGAATTAGTCATTGTCAAAAAAATTTAAATAATAAGGTAGAACTGTAACAGAAAACTAAAGATACTTTTATGTCCCCAATTATTAAAAATGAAATGGATATAATCTGAATTTGAGAAGCAAAAGGTAGGGGTGACTGGGTGGCTCAGATGGTTAAGCATCTGTCCTTGGCTCAAGTTATGATGTCTCAGGCCTTGGATGGAGCCCCATGTTGGGCTTCCAGCTCACTGAAGACTCTGCTTCTTCGTCTCCCTCTGTGTCTCCCCTTGCTCATGCTCTCTCTGTCTCTCTGTCTCTCTCTGTCTCAAATGAATAAATAAAATTTAAAAAAAGTAAAAGGTATTGGACAGTTCATAAAGGAAGAAAGATGTTCAATACAGGCAAGTATTTTGGGGTCAATAGAAGGATCTCCTAAGTTATGACACATATTTAGAGAAACCAATTCCCATTACTGAAGTTTACATGTACACTTAGCTTTAAAATCATGTAAACTAGTGCCTTTAAAAAAAAATAACTAATGATAAAGTTTTAATAATAGCAATTAGCAGATAGAAGGAATTGACTCATTTTAGCATGATAGATACAATTTATATAATATAAAATATTAACATGAGAAAAATGACAGGTTTAATTTGTAGAAAGATTTACTAAAAATGCTAACTAAACTCATTTTGACATTGCATACTGTGATCATGATTTCAGGTAAATTTAAAAGTTGAAAAACCTCCCATTTCTTAGGTTATTGCACACTCATTAAAATGCATCAATAGGTAAATATTGCAATTTTTAGATTATCCATAATGAAAGTTGTTTCATTAATTCAGAAAACAGGCTTCAGTTTTAAACAATTGCTTAGTTACTTCTTGATGATGACCTCTCTGGAGAGCATTTATTTCCAAATGACTAAATTTAGAGCTTAAAGATTAATGTGACCATGAACTATTAACATAACCCAGTATATGGATAGCACCTTCCCAATTATGCATTGACCCCAGGGAATACCTCAGTCTTAAAATGAACACAGCTTACTATGAAAAATGTATACATTTTAAAAACTATGATTTTAAAAGGTCCACCATTTTGCTTTATCACAACTTTAAGAAACCTTGAGAAACTGGTATTTTTTTTTTAAATAATAATGACCTTGGAATAACTTCTTTTAAAATAAGTGCCATTCTACTCATTCTTAGTCCAATATTTAGTTCAAACACTATAAACCTTCTCAGTGTTGGTAAATCCAAGAGAGTTGGGATGTTTGCCTATTTAAAATTATGAAGATTATTTTGAAATTAGGAAGTATGATGTCTCCAGCTTTGTTCTTTCTAATTTCAAAATATATTACAAAGCTACAGCAATTTAAACAGTATGATATTTGCATAAAAATGGACATATTGACCAATACAACAGAATAGAGAAATAAACCCACACATAAGTGATCAACTAATCTTCCACGAGGGTGTCAAGAATACACAATGAAGAAAGAATAATCTCTTCAAAAATGGTGCTGGGAAAACTGGACATGAGCATGGAAAAGAATGAAATTGGACCCTTATCATGAACCATACACAAAAACCAACTTAGAATGGATTAAAGACTTAAACAGAAGATCTGAAACTATAAAACATCTAGGAAAAAACATGGGAGAAAAACTTCGTCACAGTGATCTTGACAATGATTTTTTAACATGACACCAAAAACATAGGCAACAAAAGCAAAAATAGACAAGTGGGACTACATCAAACTAACATTTCTGCATGGCAAAGGAAATAATCAACATAGTGAAAATGGCAGCCTATAGAATGGAAGAAAATATTTGCAAATCATACATCTGATAAGGGGTTAGCCCATAAACATATAGGGAACTCCTAAAACAATAGCAAAAACCCAAATAACCTGATTAAAAAATGGGGGGGAGGAGACTGGGTGGCCAGTTGGTTAAGTGTCTGCCTTCAGCTCAGGTCATGATCCCAGGGTCCTGGGATTGAGCCCTGTGTCTGGCTCCCTGCTCAGTGGCTCCCTCTGCCCCTCCCCCTACTCTCTCTTGTGGGCTCTCACTCTCTCAGATAAATAAATAAAATTGTTTTTAAACATGGGAAAAGGACTTGAAGAGACATTTCTCCAAAGAAGACATACAAATAGCCAAAGGTATATGAAAAGACACTGAACTTTATTAATCATCAAGGAAATGCAAATGAAAACCACTTTATACCTGTCAGGATAGCTCTTATCAAAATAACTAAAGATAACAAAAATGTGGAGAGAAGGGAACCCTGGTACATTGGAATATAAAATGGCAAAGCTTCTAAGAAAAACAGTATGGAGATTTCTGAAAAATTAAAAGTAGAATTATCATATGATCCTGCAATCCCATTTGTAGGTATATATACAAAAGAATCAAAATCAGGATCTCAAAGATCTTGATATTCATTGAAGCATTATTCACAATAGCCCAGACATGGAAGTGACCTAAGTGTTCTTGGATGAATGAATGGATAAAGAAAATGTGATATATACATACAGTGGAATATTACACAGCCTTAAAAAAGGAAGGAGACAACATGAATGAACCCGAAAGACATGATGCTTAATGAAATAAGCCAGTCACAGAAGAACAAATATTTCATGATTCCACTGATATGAGGTATCTAAAATAGTCAAACTCATAGAAACAGAGAATAGAATGGTGATTTCCAGGGGCTGAGGGGAAGAGAAATAGGGAGTTGTTGTTCAGATATAAAATTGCAGTTAGCAATATGAATCAGTTCTAAAGATCTGCTGTACCACATTGTGCCTATAGTTAGCCATAATGTATTTTGCATTTAAAATTTGCTAAGAAGGTAGATCTCATGTTAAATGTTTTTACCTAAAAAAAAATTAAATTGTAAAGATTAAAATAAAGTTCACAAAAATAAATAAATACATAGGGGCGCCTGGGTGGCTCAGTCGTTAAGTGTCTGCCTTCAGCTCAGGTCATGATCCCAGGGTCCTGGGATCGAGCTCCGCATCGGGCTCCCTGCTCGGCGGGAAGCCTGCTTCTCCCTCTCCCACTCCCCCTGCTTGTGTTCCCTCTCTCACTGTGTCTCTCTCTGTCAAATAAATAAAATCTTTAAATAAATAAATAAATACATACATACATACATAAATAATAAAATAAAGTTCACCATGAAGCAATGGAGTTTAGGAACAAGAAGCTCAAGAAACAGTATTTTACTCACTTGCCCTCTTATATTTATTTTAAAGGCTACAATTTTTTTGGAAAGAAATTCTGTTATAAAATAATTAATGGTAAGAACTCTGATTGTAACTTACTACTAAAATTAAAGTAGGTTCCCACCAATATTTCCTTCCTTATAAGTTTTTCTTCAGTACTGGCAGATACAAAGGGGAAAAAGCAAGCAAGATATTAAAATTCTATACTTAAAAACTCACTATTGTGAATGACAGGATAGTCTCCTTTCTATTACAATTGGTTATCTGAGATCTCCAAACTCAAACATGGGATTAGGATTTAATAATAGTTTGACTTTGCTTAGGTCCACTTTCTTGTAGTTATTTCTTGTTGACCTCAAATAACAAAAAGCAAGGTCATTAAATCTGCAGGCTTGCCCTGTAAGAGAATGCATGGAATAAAGCCACTTTTTTCAAGGGACCAAATACATTCTTCATTTTCATGACAAGGTTTTTGGGAAATAAATCAGCATTATAAGACAAGGCAAAAAAGCAAAATAAAAGTAAAGGTAAATGCTTTGCTGCAACAGCATTCACCTTAGATCCAGACAAGAAGGAATCCTCCTGTGACTTGCACTTCAGAATACTCCCATATTACAAAGATATAACACCTGAAGACATTTTTATTCTTCTCATAAGTGGTTTTATGGATTTCTTGTTGTTTTTTCCAGGGTGTTTGTTTGTTTGTTTAGTTCAGTAAATTGGTTAATAGATTGAAAGGGTTACTAGAGCTGAATTGAGACCCCAGGCCACAGAATGAAGGCGAGGTTTCCTGAATATGAGGGTGGGATGGTAGGGGGAGAAAATCACAATTTCTGCCTTGGGAAGCTGGAGAATTTATATAAAGTTAGTCCTCACAATTATCAAATGATGGGTGTCCTGTTAAACTGAGTTCTGACAATAACCGGACAACTGTGGTCCCTCTCTTGCCCCTATGGTCTAGTTTTGGGAGGCACTTAAGACAACCTGGAAATCCTGAGCTAGAAAACAGAAGTGAGTGGGTAATAGGCACACTGACCTTGACTGCCTGACAAGTTTGTGTGCCCTGTAACCCATTCCAAACTTAGGAGGATTCAGTCACTGCCCAAAAAACCTGGTCTCAGTCCAGCTTTAGATCTGTCCTGTCCCAACATACTCAATTCAGTCAGATTCACAGACAGCAGGGCTCTTTTCGGCTCTTGTTTGCAAGGACCATCACCAGGGAGTAGGCTGTGAGTCCAGGATGGGAATATGGACAGGTGCATGGATATAAGTTGATGTATAATGTTCAAATGTCTAGATGTCTGATACAGTTGTCACAGTCTCCTCTGTGCTTTTGCCCTGCACATAGATGAGCATATTCTGCATTCTGTAGGCAGATTCAGGCATATTCTGCAGTTTGTCTTCTTCCAATTATTGTACATTTCCTATACTTTGATTTTCCAAAGTCTTTTTTCCACCAAATTAATGGTCTTCCATTTTTTATTTCAATAACTTATCATCCCAGCCTACTTTAAAATTTTCCCTACTAAAAAATAAACAAATAAATAAAAATAAATACTTTTCTACTGTGCTCGATGGTATCCAAGTGAAAGGCACTAGCTTTCTAAAAGTACCTTTGGATAATTGAAGCCACTGAGAAAGGCTCAGCAGGACATGCCTAAGCTGCTTAGAATCCACTCCTCTGTGGGTGTTAAACACATATACAAAAGTCTCAGGCAAAGATTCTTTGTGAGCTGGAGGGTAAGAGTTGGCAGCCTCAGTGCCTTGGGGTCTCTGACTAGGCACTTTGACCACAGCCTCTCCATCCATTTCATAGGAAATCTCAGCCACTTACCTCGATTTAGAAGGCCCTGTTGACGCAGACTTGTACTTTGGCTAATAGTATGTTACCATTTTATCTTTTTTTCCTAATCATGTCCTTTTAGATATTTATTATATTACTATTTATTTCATCTTTAACTATTAAAATGGTAGTCGGGAAGCCACATTAAAAGCACTGTAAATTATGGGGATATGCCAGTGAGCTCAGGAGATGAAACTTGAATTATTTAAGAAAGAGTTCTTGTCAAAGTCCTGGATGACAGAAGAAATAGTTAACATTTATTCATTGAGAGTGGACAAGTATCTATATAACATTTTTTACATCAAATTAGAATGAGAACATGGCCTGCTGGAGTTTATCAGCTTGATCCCTACACTATTCATTGGGTAGTATTTTTAATGTTATGCCCTAAATAGAGACTAGTCAGATAAGCTTTAAAAAAGTCTGTATTTCTGTAAAAATATTTTTAAAGGTCAAAAAACATAGTATCTCATGAAAAAACAGAATGAAAATTTCCATTTTCTTTTGTTTTAACTTCCAGGAAATACAGAAAAATATTTAAAATTATATTAGCCTAGATGATGGGTGCTTTTATTTTTCCCTCTATATGTTTGGCATATTTATCAATTTTCAATTATTTTATATGCCTATGTGGCTTTACTGATAAAATATATCAAATCACATTGAAAACATACATGCGTATAAGCTTATTATAAGCTTAAATATTTAAATTATTTTGAATACTAGTTAATTTCCTAAGAGTATAAGCTTCATGTTTATATTCTATTAACTTATTTACTGTGCTACTTATAATAAACCTATCACATAGATATTTTTATAGGTAAAGAAAGTCAGGTTCAGAGAGTTTAAATGACTTGTCCTACATTGCTCAGCAGTAGCATATAATGAAAATTCCAACATCTAGTTTTCTACAAATTTAGATTTCAAATAACAATAACAATAATGAAATCAGTATTAAAACACAGAAGACATGCTTTTAGAATAAAATATAGATTTGGCAACAAAAATATCTGAGAGGTCAAGTGCTCTCAGTTTTTTGCAAGTTTTTATTTTATAGCCTCACAGAATCCAATTCAATGACTGTATAAACTGTTTTGTTTTCTATTTAGTTAGCCCAACTAAAGAGAGAATTATCAAAATATATTATGTGTCTCTTGGTACTAGATGATGAAAGTAATTATTATCATGATACTTTCCATTTTGTCAAATTTCTGAAACCTATGGTTTTAGAAAGCAACAGACTTTAGATTTTACTGTTATAAAGAAATAGAACTAATGACTTGCATATTACCTTCTATATCATACTTATCTATGTGTGGTAAATAAAAAGAATTGTGCTAGGTGATAATGGAGCTGCTTCTAAATATTTGGCTCAGTAAAGGCAACCAAAAAATGATTATTATCAAGTACGAAGTATTTATGGTTTTAGACGAACATATCTTCAACTCCTAAGGAGTTTTAGATAGCTGATTCTTGATGAGACAAGTGAAGATCCTTTCTTCCCTAGGGGAAAAACAAAACAAAACAAAACTTTCCCTTCAGCACTTTATAATCCAAAGCATATCATGTTATTTACACTTAAATAAAATAAAAGAGGATTTATCTTTTTTGTCACCTTTTTATGAAAGCATATTTACAATTTAGTAGTTCTCATTAACCTAGTTATATTTGTGGAAGTGTTGATAACAGTTTTAAAACTTTCATGAAGCTTTTAAAAAGTCTAATACGTCTAGTTATCCTTTACATTTTGCTTTTTTTCTTTAAAAAAAGAAATCCAATGGGTTTTTAACTTGCTAATATTTGACTTCATGGCCATTCAAATACCACTTAGCTAAATCATTCCATATACCTTACATAATTTTTCAAACTCTTCAGGTATATGTGTTTTGGCTTGGGTGCTATAGTAAATGCAGAATTCTCAGAAATCCCACTGAATTGTATAAAGAATTTTGACTTGTGAAATAATATAGTTTTGTGCTATCATAACATGAGTATCACTATTACAAAAAATTTTAAGTTACACACATTGACATGGAGGTGAACCTATCAGTTTATTTTATTTGGCTTAGAAATTGGAATCTAAGGATCTTTAAGGCATAACTAGAATTTAAATAAAAATTGGGGAAAAAAAGTATTTTTAAGATAGAGGGTGGAAAAGTCTAATACTGTTAAAATCCAATACTTAATTTCTGCTATGTGTCATTCACTTTTCTACCTGTACAGATTGGTATTGTTGCAAGGGCAGGCCTTGGGCAAATAGAGCAATGGTTGTTTTTTGTATCAGTTACCTTCCTACATGCCCTCTCAGGCTGCTCCATTATTTCAAATATATTTCATCTGGGGTTGTCTGTGCTAGTATTTCCTCATGTGTTGGGAACTTAGGTGACCTACAGCACACATTCAGGGGCTACAAAGTCAGCTAGTGAATTAGCTTAATTCATTAGATTTTATTAAAGTTCATTTAGAGATACTCTCATGAATTATACATATATAAGCAATACAATTTCATTTTAACTTAATCTCATAGAGATATATCCACATAATATTTATTGACGACTCAAGATTTTAGCAGTCTTTAACTCTGGATTTTGCAGTGGGAGCTCAACTTTCCTATTCAGTACATTTCCTCTCAGTCTTTCTTCCCAAAAACTGCTCACAAAAGGCTGCAAATGCTAAAGCAGGTTTATTTGCATATGTACAAGCTATCATTTATGTCTCCACAGTATGTTAACAAAAGCCAACAAAATGAGCTGCAATGGTTACTTCCTGAAGCTAAAGACCAGCTAATTTATCTCTGTAACCTCACGACGTAGCATAATACCTAAGGTACAATGGATGCTTGATATATTTTTGTTGAATTAAAGAATAAATGTACAAATGAGCAAATGAAGAAATGAACAGGCATTATAGTCCATGGGAATAGAAAGCATCTCTGTGCTCTCTAATATGGCCAATAATTTACATTACTAGAAACTATGATTTACCTGCCCTGGAAACGACTTTAAATTTTTTCTCAATAAAAGGCCTTGGTCATACATTTTTTTGGATGGAAAATGGTCCCTCAAATTTCATACCCTCTTGAAGATGGCATCAGGAAATGATGATATGTTCAGTCATCCTTGATCATATCTAATAAATATTTTGCCAGTTATCTACCTTTACTACACTACACTGCACTACAGTGTTTATAAGGCTGAAAAATAATTTGTGTATAAATGTATAGGTACTAAATCTTTATACTTATATTTATACATTTAAAATGCATAGTCCTTAATGTATATATATTCTAATTACACTGTAATTTTAGTAATTAGGGAAAGATAAAATGGACTACTAATTCCCTCAGACATTTAGAAAACTACATATTATAACAATAGGAAGCTAAAGCCCAATTCCTCTCTTTCTACAGATAAGGAAATAAACTTAAATGGGTGAAGTGATTTCCTTAAGGCTATACAGTTAAATGACAGAGCTCAGTATATTCCCTATTATTCTGACTCCCAAATCAGTGCCCTTTTAATTAAAAGAGGATACTTAGCTCTATTGTAAGTGAGCTAAAATTATCATGTGATATAATTTTATTTATTGAAGAGAGGGTATGTTGGGGGTGAAATCCACAAGATCTCAACATCCTATGCTAAAGATAGAGCCTAAGTGTAGCAATCTTGAGTAAATTGCATTAAAACTATATAATTCCAGATATTCAGTGATTCATCATGGACTCACAGTTTAGTGAAATGGACAGACACACCAACAGATAAATTATAGAACAAGGTCACAAGTGATAAAAGTTATGAGCAGAATAGGCAGAACAAAAGATAAAATCTTTATCTAATTCAGAGATAGTCTGTATTTATCTTACTTCTGTTCTCATTTCTGACACCAAATATAAGTTCAGTGGTATCTCAAAACTACCTTTAGTTTTGATAATTTGCTAAAAGACTCACAGAACTCAATGATACCTATTATACTCATGTATTATACCACATTTATTACAGGGAAAAGATACAAATTAGAATAAGCCAAAGGAAGAGATGCTTAGGCCAGCGTCTAGAAGGATTCCAAACACCGTATTTCTGTAATTCTTGACACATTACCCTCTCACATCAATGTGTGATAATATGTATGGATTTATTAACAACTCAGGAAGCTCACCCAAGCTCGGGGTCCAGAACTTTCATTGGTTGATTGATTCATTGCCCATGTGGTAGGACTCACTGTAGCACCCTCTACTTCTCCAGGTAATTAAACTGGTGAAGGAAACATGTTACATCATAGAATATGAACATATGTGGTATGTTTCCTTCACTATTTTTATTACTTAAGTAAACCATCCATCCTTGAATAAGTTATTATATCACTCTTATCATATTGCCATAATTAGAGAATAGACAAGAATTACTGAAGTGTAGAATTGCACAGGAAATTCAAAGATGTTTGGTCATGCCATTTACAATCAAGCTATGTAATATTAGAAGAGTTTGTTCATGGACTTCTTCAAGATAGCATTTTCTGTTTTTACTTTGTCTTACCAAATGTTTCTGGAGGAAAGGAGATCATTTGCTATTTCGAAGGACTATAAACATTGAGAAGATGAACTTTATACACATAAAAGGAGTGTTTGAAACAAATATGTGGTGCTCCTTCAGAGTCCCAAATGATTTTCTTTCACAGGCTTGTTGACCTCTACCTCTAGAATTATCTGTATTTCAAAAAAACTCTTTTCTGTCATCTATTCTCCATCTATTTTTTTCCCCGATAGCATTGGTATTGAGGAGAATCCCAATAATAAAAAATGAACACTTTCAATATATATATAGGAGATGGGAACCTTTAAAATGAAACAAGTTTAAATATCTGCTCAGGGATAATGTGTTCATTGTCATTTATAAAATGTTTTCTTTTTTCTCCTAAAGCTACCTTTCACTTTCACAGTGATTTTCTCAAACATTTTGAATTCGAAGATTAAATTTTACTTTTTTATTTTGAATTTTTTGTCTTTTTTATTATCTGTGCCTTGCCAAATTTATATATCATTTGGTTTTCAAATTTCCGTTCTGCCTTATGGTTGATCTACTCACAAGGCACCTCATCTTCAGATCTAAATAGCTCCATCTTGAATTACCAATTAGCCCAAAATTAAAATAATTTAGTGCTTATGACTAGATTGACTGGCATTTATTCTGTATTGTGAATAAGAAAGAAATGAATGACAAATTCTTTTAGAAAACTTACAAGGTCAATTACAAATGGAGAAAACAGATTGCAATTATTTTTTAAAAGGTGATTTGGGTAGGTAGTAAGATTTATTGTAACATTTTTTTTATTTAAATATTGTAAAACATTAAGTGCATTCTAAAATAACATGAACTCTTTTATGAGGCTTAAATTGAATAGCTTAGGCACATCAGCAGGCCCTCTTTCTTCTTTCCTCTCTTCATTTATTCTCCTTTACTACTCAAGAGGAAAAGAGAGGCAGCGTTTATATGTCAAGATGATGTGGCTCTTTACTCAATAGGCTAAATTATAATGGTTATTTATATTTAGACTTTAAATGTCTAGTCATTTTCTACTTACTTTGTGCTGTCTAATCCTTGTAAGAACTTCACAAAGAACACTTGAAAATTACAAATAAAGAGATCTCTTCAAGAAAAGGTACCTAACAGGAAATATCCAAAACAAAAATAGCGAAGTGAACAAATATATCTCACATATTTTGAAGCCACATGGGAAATGTAAAGGAGTCAGGATGATTTGTATTGAAGAAATAACATGAGCTTCAATTTCCCAGTAACAGATAAATCATGATTCCAAGGTCGTGTGATATTTGATGAAGCTATTACTGCCAGTGCCATAGGGAACATAAACATGAGTCTGGTTGTAGGCCCCTATTACTCCAGGTATCATCTGGTTTTGGAATAACAGGAGTTAAAATGGGTACATGAATTAAAATGACATGCTCATTGGCTTCATAAACTTTCAGAATACAAAGCTCAGTAGAGTATATTACCAACTTAGCACTCACAAGCCTGTGAAGTAGAAGGGATAAAATAATGTTACTTCTCTTTTGATAGCAAGAGATCTGGAGAGCTGGATATCTATATGTAAAATATAAGAATAACTTAGACCCACAGCTCACACCATTTAGAAGAACTTAACTGTAAATGGATCATGGTTGTAAATATAAAATCTAAAGCTATAAGACAAGTAGGAAGAAATATAAGAAAAAATGTTTATAAAAATGTTTATAACTTTAGGTTAGGGAAAGAGTTCATACAGACAACACCAAAAGCACAATTCATAGAAGAAAAAAATAAAAGATATAAATTGGACTTCCTCAAAACTAAAAATGTATGCTCTTCAAAAGACATTGTTAATGAAATCTTAAAGACCAGACTGAGAAAAAAAATATTTTAAATCATATGTTATAGAATTTGTATCTAGAATATATAAAGAACTCCTAAAGCTCAATAATAAGAATTCAATTAAAAATCAGCAAGATTCATAATGTGATCCTCAGATCAGGATTGAAATAACTTATATTTGGAGTTGTCTGTGTGTATGTGTACTCGCCCCCCCCACCCAAGGTCACTTTATTTAAAAAAAAAATCATTCATGGAAAGGATGAATTATTTTCCCCTGCTCTGTTGTCAGTAACAACATCCAACTTGCATTCCTTACTTCGGTAAATGTGTCCTTTCCAAAAAGAATCCTTATTTTGTTTGCTTCCCTCTTTCTTCAGTGCTAGATTCTCTTAATCACCAAATTCTGCTACTTATATCACTGAGCTGTTTTCATTTTTATACCTTTCTCCATATTTCCACTACTATTGCACAGTTTTAGAATAACTCTCTTAAACCAATAGCTTCATCTCCTTACCTATGATTTCTCCCTACTAATAATCCTTTGACCAACTGCAACAATACTGGTCTTCTAAAATACATAGGTGATCATGTAATTAATCCCTGACTCTGAAATTTTAGGATTTTGTCAATATAATAAGGCATTTAAAGCCTTAAACAAATTTATATTTATCCTCCAACTTTGCTTTCTATTCAGCTCACTTATGGGATATATGCCTTAGCCCCATCAGTTTCCTTACCTCCCTGAATATCTCTCACTCTTTTACATAGATTCTCCACCCAAACTGTTTTTTTCCAACTGAACTATCCATACCTCCAAACTATTATTCCCTAAAATTCCAGCTCAGGATTTAGTTCTTATTCTCAAATAAACCTTTACACATTTCCTCTGTTTGAATAAATCTTTCCTTCACTTACAATACATGATGTAATGGCCATTATTATAATGTTTATATTAAGCTTCTAAAAAATGTGTATCTCTCCAACTAAATTGTGACTTCTGAGTTTAGAAATCTTGTCTTTTCAATCTACACATTCTCCAAATACTTACATTCCTAATATTATACTTCGTAAATACTAAGCACTATATATGTATGATAAGTGCAATAATAAAGAAAACTAGCCTGAAATCAGTAGTATCCTATTTCTGCTCATCTGTTGTTCTCAGAGTAAGATAAGTCCTCTTTCTAAGAAGAGGGCCCAGGAATGTATAGAATAATTTAAGAGCAATTTAGACCACATCAACCGCATTCAGTTTCAAAACTTCTAAAACACACAAATGTCATTATTAGTAAAGGTATTTATAACATGTGCAGTACCTTTAGTATTTTCATTATATCTTTAGAAAATTAAGAAAATATTTTAATAAAAATTTTTTTAGGGGCACCTGGATGGCTCAGTTAATGTCTGACTCGGTTTTGGCTTAAGTCATGATCGCAGGGTTGTGAAATGTAGCCCCCCATCAGCTCTGTGCCCAGCATGGAGTCTGAGATTCTTTCTCCTTCCCCTTCCCTCCTCCTCTGATCTTCCCCCCACTCGTGTGCATGCTCTCTCTCAAATTAATTAGTAAAATCTTTAAAAAATTATTTTGTTACTCAGCTTTGACTATAAGAATATTGCATTATAATAAAATCTTGTTTTCCCAAAGTATACTTATCCCTAAGTAATAGTTTTCTCTGATTACAGGATTTTTACTCAAAAATCCAAAATTTTAAATGATATATTGCATTATTAATTGAACACCACTCTACTAGCAATTTGAGGGGGGAAAAAAATGAAGGGTGATTATTAATTATCTTATTGTGGTTTAACCTTTCTCCAGATCACAGCTTGACTGACTTACCAGCACATGGGCTACATGCCAGTTGAGCAGAAGCAAGAGTAAAATTTCTAGCATAAGCACCTAATGGAATTGCAAAATGTTTTTAAATTTATTTTTTTCTGACACTCTGTCAACCCAAAATATCTGCACATAGGATTTTTGGTACAGTTGCTGATATAGATAACTGAATGAGGTGAGTTGCCATTAACTCAGGAAATAAGTTTCTCCCTTAACCTGTTTTCACTTTAGCGTGGTATGTCCACATCTTTAAACATTTGCTGTGACCAAACTCTACTGCCCACAGTTTACATATATGTGGAAAATATCTTTAAAAAGAAGAGGCATTGTTTTATTTACTTGCAAATTGAAATGCTCAAACTGTCTCCCTCTGGAACATTTTTTAAAATCAGATGCTTTCAATGTTTTCTGGGGACCACAATTCAATAGGATCTGAGATTGTTGTATTCTGGTGTTCCTAAATACTTCTCTTTTGAGGGAAGTGAGAGAGATATTGGTGAGGAAAAAACAGAACAACATGTGTCTTTTGATTGGTATGACAATTGATGTATCATCTTTAAAGCTGTGTACAAATAAGTGACACTAGAGGGTATAAATAATGAAGGGACATTATCATTACTCTTGTGAGGGAAATAATCACTCAGTTAAACACCAGTAAAGAACATTCTTAGATTTAGAAGTACTTTGCTATATTTTCATGTATATAGAGCCTTTCCAAAGAAAGTAATAAAGAAATCCAATTTGTAAAGAAATATTTTTATTAATAGAACATTTCTTTATGGTCTACTGATATAAAGCCATAATTTTGTCATTATAATGCAGGCTGTTGTGTTAATGTGGTGATTCTGTCAGCATAATGGGAAGGGAAAATACTAAGATGACAGTATAAATGGAAGAAATTTCAAAGACCATGTTTATTAGAAATGTAAGTTATAAACATATCCTGTAAAACTCCACACACTGTTATCATTTTACATCAAAACTTTATTCACAAAAAGTTCACAGAAATTACCATATTACAAAACAATTTTAAGAGTATGTAATGACAAAAATATTTCTCCTATCTAATCCAGTTCTCACTTTCTTTTTATTATTGAAATGTGTATGGCATAATTATGCTAGAAGTACAGGGTTTAGGGCGCCTAGGTGGCTCAGTTGGTTAAGCCACTGCCTTCGGCTCAGGTCATGATCCTGGAGTCCGGGGATCAAGTCCAACATCAGGCTCCCTGCTCAGCGAGGAGCCTGCTTCTCCCCCCTAACCCTTCCCTCTCTCATGTACTCTCTCTCTCTCTCATTCTCACTCTCTCAAATAAATAAATAAATCTTAAAAAAAAAAAGTACAGGGTTTATATGCATGAAGTGGGTTATTTGTAAATTATGAAGTAAGTTTATATAATCCTTTAGCAATAATGCCAAATGCAAATCACCAGATATAATTAGGTAGTTGTTTTTTTTTTACTTCTATCTCTCTGGATAATGACTGTATATCTCTACCAAAGTCTAAGAGAAATTCTTAGAGAGCTGAACTACTATTATGAGGAATTGAATCACCTGATTTCTGAGTTTGAAGATCCTGCCTTCAGTCCTTTTGGTATCTGCACGTTGCAGAGTGCAAACATCAAATTCTCATGAGGCAAGAACCTCACTTCAGAGGTGTTGTAGGCCATGTTAGAAAAATAAAAATAAAAAAGAAGAAATATGTGATCCAGATAAATTGGAGTTTTAGTATTAACAATCTGGCTGTACATGCAGTAGTTATGATAAATCATATACTATTCAAGCAGAATTCTCTGGTGGCTACTGAAGGTTTCAGAGTCTAAAAGCTCTAATGTACATTTGATCAATTTCATTTTATCACCAGGAGAAAAGCTGTCAAACTGCCATTTAACTAAGTTTCTCTCTACTCTAAAGTATAAAACCAACACTTGAAAATTTTAAAAACCAAGCAAAGTAAGTTTCTATATCACTCATAAGATAAAAATGGTATGAAGTAAATACTCCCAAGAAGTGGTAATGCCAGTGAGGCAGCAAAACAAATGTAACTGATTTTTTTGTCTTGCAAAAATATGTATGGGTGTTCATGTGTGCATGTGCATGTATTACTATCAAATCACCAAAGTACATTCAAAACATAGTACATTCAAATATAGGAAAGTTTTTCAGAGAATGTAACATTATTAGGCACTTGCAGTGGATTTTAACATCTCATCAGACCAATCTTGGGAATACACTAGCCTCTATGAAGAACAAATGTAATAATACATTTATTAAACATGGATAATTTGCATTAGAAGACTAGAATCTAGGTGAGTCAATTATATTATATGTATTTTTTTTCTACTTGGAAAGAGAATTGATGTGTCTTTGGATTTTTTCTTAATTTATCTAGCCTATAGAATTTATTCTTCATGATTTTCTCAAAGAGAAATGCCAAGATAATTGCAATTTATATAAAATATTTTTGCTTCACTGTGAAAAAGTATTTATACCTTGAGTTAATTGTTGAAGAACTTTATTGCTATGATATTATTTTTTCTGCTTTTTGTTGATTTGGCAGTTGACTTCAACAAAGTAGACTTGGAGTCAACAACCAAACTGACTTCAAACAAGTAGAACTTGACACAATTTCTAGAGACATCTCAAATTACCAAATGAAGATTTATGTTAATAGCCTATTGTCATTCTAATTAACAAGTGAATATATAGAATCTTTTTTTTTAAGATTTTATTTATTTATTTGACAGAGACACAGTGAGAGAGAGAACACAAGCAGGGGGAGTGTGAGAGGGAGAAGCAGGCTTCCCGATGAGCAGGGAGCCCGATGCAGGGCTTGATCCCAGGATGCTGGGATCATGACCTGAGCTGAAGGCAGACGCCTAACAACTGAGCCACCCAGGTGCCCTGAATATTTAGAATCTTAAATTTTGTTCATTAATAGAAAATGGTAAAACAAATGAAGGAAAACTACCAGATGCATGCTATGAGTAGAAGTCGAGATTTGATCAGTTTACTATGGAACTCTTCTATCAATCTAGTAGAATTTGTATTAACATTCTTCCTCATAAAGACATAGCACAATAAATGATAAAGGAAATAATGCCTTGTTTATAGTTATATCTCTAGACCAACATATGTTTTTTTTAAAATTTAAAACATCAAAAAATGAATAATTTTTAACCAAAATTATAAGAATTGTGAATTATCATAATACCCATTTGCCAGTCATTAATTAACTAAACAGACCTCTATTAAGCACCTACTATGTGTCAAAGCAGTGTTCTATGTGCTAGTGAAGTTATGAAAAAGATAATAAGTATGTTAACATGTAAATATAAACATATATATGAAAACAAGCAAGTAAATAAATAAAGCCAGGAAATTATTCCTGCCTTGAAGGAAATAAAACAGGGAAATGGGACAAGAAATACTGGGTTGTGGTAACTACTTTCACTTCGGTGCCTGGTCTTTTTTGAGATAAAATATGTGAATAATGAGAGAGAGTTAGATACATATCTGGTGGAAGAATATTCGAGGAAGAGTAGAGAAAAAAAAAAAAGGTCCTGGGCAGGTGTAAGTTGACTATATGTGAAAAACAGAAACATGCCAATAGAGTATAATGAGAGATAAGGGAGAGAGAAATTTAGATCAAGGACATGGGCAAGTTCTGATTCTATAAAGACTTGAAAACTATGATAGAGATTGGGTTTTTTTAAATGACAATGGAAAACTAGTGTAGGGTTTAGGCAGAAAGATATATGATTTCTGATTTTAAAAGATCATTCTTCTTTCTCCACGGTAGTAGAGAAATAATGGAAACAATGAGACCAATTAAGAAGCTATTGTGTTAGAACAAGAGATAATGGTAATTTGAACTAGGGAGATACTAGGAAAATGATGTAATCAAATTTGACATGTATTTTGGAGACAGAGATGACATAACTTTCTAATAGATTATATGAGATGGTGGTCATGACCAAAAGAAAGAATTAAAACACAATTCTTAGGTTTGGAAATTGAACTACTGGATAGATAGAGCGTCATACACAGAAATGGGAAAGTTTTATTCCTGATAATAGTAAAGTAGTTTATATCACATCTACCCTCCTGTAGCTAATAATTACAACTCTGGACAAAGCTTAGGAAAATCAAATCTGTGAAAGACCCGGAACATGAACAATGTCAAAGAACTATAGGAAAATTGACAATTGGCAGAAATAGAAGACAATGAGTCTTCTAGTTTATGGCTTTGTGGAAGGGAAACTCCCCAATCAGTACAGGGGCAGCCAAAACTCAGAGAGAACACTGTCAACTTATTGGTTGAGGAATCAGAAGACACAGTTTCAGAACAACACAGAAGCTGGGAACTGGGACATCCCCAAAAGGGAAAGACACAACTCATACATACTGCTTATAATTGCTAAACAAATATATAGCAAATCCCTGAATAATATATTAATGGAACAACTCAGAGGATCTAAGAGCTATGAGAAGTTTCAACTGGTGCCCACCATATGGGAGACAGAGTTTGGAGTTTAAGTTTAACATAACTGCAAACCAAATAAAATCTTAAATTCACACTATTTGGAGTAACATAAAAAAATATTAAATTTCTATATGTATAATTCACAATGTCCAGGATTCAATCTAAAACAAAATAAATAATTAAAGAGAAAGTGTGACCTAAATCAAGAAAAAAACAGCAATTTACAGTGACTTTACTCATAGATGATTGAGATGTTTAAATTGTTAGAGAGAGGTTCTATGCATGAGCAGAAAACAAAGGGAAATGTGCTCATAACAAATGAACAGACAGGCAATTTCAGAAGAGAATTAAAAACTACAAAGAAAAAAAATACCAAATTGGAATTCTAGGATGAATAATCATGTATAGGATATATAAAAAATACTGGATGGGCTTAATAAAACATTAAAAATGATATAAGGAAGAGATAGGTATATTGATAAGAAATTAATAGAAATTTCAAAATATGGAAAAAAGGAAAAACACAGAAAAAATGAAGAGAGCCTTGGTAGCTTGTGGGAAAGTATCAAATGTTTGACTTACATATAAAACTAAGTAGAAAGAAAGCCATTGAGGCACATCATAGTGAAACACCTAAAAACCAAATATAAAGTAAAAAGCCTAAAAACAGCCAGAAACAAATGATGCTACATTAAGTGAAAAAAATTATATGAAGAACTCCAGACTGCTGTGGAACAATGACTTGAAGGTGAAAAATTAAAAAATAAATAAATAAATAAACAAACAAAATAAACAACAAAAAACCCCTATCAATACTGAATTATATATTCCAAGGAGGTGGTTTTCAAAGATGAAACAAATATATGAAATATATAAAAAATACATAAAGTCTAATAGAATTTGTTGTCAGCAGAGCTATATCATAAGAAATGTTAACAGAAACTCATTCAGGTTGAAAGGAAATAAGACCATGTGGAAACTCAGATTCTTAGGAAGTAATGGATACCACTGGAAGGAGCAAATGTATGTGGAAGTATAAAAAAGTAATTCTTTAATTTCTTTCAATAAACTATGGATTTAAGAAAAATGTATAACTTTGGGTGCCTGGGTGGCTCAGTTGGTTGGGTGACTGCCTTCGGCTCAGGTCATGATCCTGGAGTCCCGGGATCGAGTCCCACATCAGGCTCCCTGCTCAGCAGGGGGTCTGCTTCTCCCTCTGACCCTCTTCCCTCTCGTGCTCTCTGTCTCTCATTCTCTCTCTCTCAAATAAATAAATAAAATCTTAAAAAAAAAAAGAAAAATATATAACTTTATATTGTGAGGCTTATAGTTGTAATAAGACTAAAAGATGTTTAAGAGCTATATAAAACTAGTTACAGTACTCTTAACTTTTACATAGAGTGATACAAATTAAGTCTAAATTAAAACTATGGAAAGTTAAAAAAAAAAAGCTTATTTTAGTCCTTAGAGCAGCCGGTAAAAGTAATGCAAATAACTATCGGTTAAAAAGCTGGTAGATAAATTAAATGCTAAAAATCAGTCAAAAGTAAAATATAAAATAAAAGCAGAAGAACAAATATATGAGACAACAAAAACACAAAGCAAAATGACACAATTAAGTAGAATCTATTCAATAACTGAATATTAGGAATCAGACTCTGCCTCCAAATTTGCAACAGTTGAACAAAATACTCTCCATGTCAAGATATTTTCAGTCAACAAACCCCAGTCAAGTTGCTAGTGGATTTTACTCCCGCATAATTTTAAAGGTAATAACCAAAAACAAGCAAAACACCTCCAAAGAATAAAAGAAATTTGGAGGAAATTGAGAGAATGTAAGAAATAGAAGACAAGAGAAAATGCATTCAGAATAGAAAAAGGAGGGCGCCTGGTGGTTCAGTTGGTTAAGCAACTGCCTTCAGCTCAGGTCAGGATCCTGGAGTCCCGGGATCGAGTCCCACATCGGGCTCCCTGCTCAGCAGGGAGTCTGCTTCTCCCTCTGACCCTCTTCCCTCTCATGCTCTCTATCTCTCATTCTCACTCTCTCAAATAAATAAATAAAATCTTTAAAAAAAAAGAATAGAAAAAGGAAAATTCAAGATAAAAAAAAATTGTACTCAAAGATTTGAAAGATAAAGTTGAAAAGTCTCACAGAAAGCAAAGTCTATAAAGATGTATATATAGGTATGGCTACAGAATAGATGTATGTGTGTATATATATATATATATATATACACACATATATATATATATACACATACATAGATATAGATGGGTGTATGAATATATTCACAGACACCCACAC
Source organism: Eumetopias jubatus (assembly GCF_037043125.1). Classification (NCBI taxonomy): domain Eukaryota; kingdom Metazoa; phylum Chordata; class Mammalia; order Carnivora; family Otariidae; genus Eumetopias; species Eumetopias jubatus. Next base: position 42,361,443 of record NW_028274812.1, on the reverse strand, counting down.
CCACACACACACATACATATATAATGAATTCTATAGTAAGGAGACATAAGAAATTGAGGGAAGAAATTGTTCAAAAATGATGCAATGCCAAAAACAAAACAAAACAAAACCGTAGGAATTAATAAAACAAGTGTCTACATTATAAGAAATATTACTGCTTAGCCCAGTAAATGTGAAAAGATTCACAATTCAGGATAAGAACATGAAATTTCAAAGAAAAGAAATCCAGATAAAAAAAAAGAGGTGAGAAGTTTGCACGTCAAGTATTAGTTATCAGAATGACATCTAATTTCACTGCAACACCACCAAAATCTATTTTTTTTAATTAAGCAAAACTTTAACAATTGTAAGGAAGAATACCCAGATAAATATTCAATCAAGCCTATGGGTAGAATTTTCAGATATTCAAGGTCTCAGAATATTTTCTTCTCATACCCCCCTTTCTCTGGAAGCAACTAGAGAATGTTTTTTCCCAAACTGAAGAAAAAGATAAAATCTACTGGATGCTGAAGTCCCATGTCTTCAGTTGTGCTGCAGGTGAGGAGTTCAACCACTGCAGGACAAAGCAGTCAGAAGGTGCTCAAAGACAACCACCAAGAAGGAAAGAAAAAGAAGATGTGAAGAGACTGAAATGACTTGACATATTTGACCATATTGAAAAACTTGAAGGTCCTATGAGAAAACTAGCACTGAAATCATTAAATTAACTCCAGGGGGGGAAAAAATGGAATAATAAAAAAATGTAATCAGTACATAGTATGTGTTACTAAAAGCAACATTAATAACATAAACACTGAATATTGATTTAGAAGGTTACGTATATATGAGAGGATGTGTGGGGCCTGGCAGTAGAGAGAGCCAGATACTTATTTCCTATTTTAAGAAGTGACAAGTACTGTCCAAATTGAAATGTCAATATGATCAATAAAATAATGTAGAAATGGAGAAGAAAATAATAAGAAAATAAAAGAATGAAAGCTCTTCTGTTTAGGAAGTGTGAATTCAGATAAAGTGAGGGGCAATGAATTACTGTTTTTCAACATAAACACTAACATACTATCTTAAAATATTTTTAGAATACACACATATATTGCCTTGTTAGAAATACAAATTTTAACATTATATTTGATCCAGCATTTCCACTTCTAGAAATTTGTTCTAAGAAGATCATTGTAAATCAGTGCAAAGGTAGGGCTACAAGGACGTTTATTTAACTGCCTGTAACAGGGAAAATCCCGTGAACCCTCAGGGAAAAGTAGTCAATCATTTCTGTCTCCCTGGTTTCCATGGGCAATCCATGCTCCTTCCATTTATTTATTTATTTATTTATTTATTTATTTATTTAATCCAAAGTCAAAGTGGTTTTATTAATAAAGGTATAAGCCTGAGTCTGATGGGTGGGGATACTCTGCTGGGCAGGCCCACCCTGCAAACAATGGATACCACTTATCTCAAGACCCTTTGGCCCCAGGGTCACCTTGGATATGCCCTCATGAGAGAAAGGCTAAATCCCTATTCGGGCTGAAGGCATCTGGAAGCAGGACAGGCTCGGGCCGGGGCCAGCTTCACTCTGGAGGCCAGTTGCCCATCTTGTCCACCTCGTCCAGGAACAAGTGCTGGCTGTCATAATGCCCACCTCCGCCAGGGTGATCTCTGGCTGGGTGAGCAGTTCCCGGCCCTCATGGCTGCCCATCTTCCAGAGGTAGGTCACTAATAAAGTTTCAGTTAAATGCATTTTTTTTTTTTAAGATTTTATTTATTTGACAGAAGGAGAGAGCAGGAGAGCACAAGCAGTGGAAGCTGCAGAGGGAGAGGGAGAAGCAGGCCCCCCGCCGAGGGGGGAGCCCAATGTGGGGCTCCCGAGATCATGACCTGAGCCAAAGGCAGCTGCTTAACTGACTGAGCCACCCAGGTGCCCCAGTTAAATGCATCTTATGCAGCCCTTAAATACTGCCTTGAATGGCCAACAATTCCTGTACCGATGGATGAAAGATGACTCCCAACTTTTCAGTGAAAGAGAGGAGAAGGCAAGGGGGTCAACACTCAGACAAAGACCATTTGCTCTTCTTTGCTCCGGCTTTTATTGGTCCTCCAGGATAATCACAAATCCTTATCACTGTTTCTCAAGCACGGGATAAGCGTGTGATAAGGGGTCTTACTGGCTCTAGGAGGATCTGTTTACGGGAAAGCTATGATATGCTAATCTGGGTGTTCTATGAGTTCTGCTAAACATAGCCTAAGGGACAATGTAAATATCTCTTAGATCCCAGAGCGGCTGTTTGGGCTGAGAATGTTTCGGGAAGGCAACTCCCCGCGGCATTGCGATAGCAGAGTGGTCATGTGGGCCTCGGCATTCCAAATTCCTAGCCCTCCTCTGAAACCTTCCCTGCCCTCAGCGGCCTCTGTGTTAAATTTTAGCAAGCCAGGTATTATGGCTGATTTCATGCTGTACATTAACCCCAACAAAATATAATGTTAGAAGATAATTTAAGGACCTGGTAAATTCTTTATAAATATATTATCGTCACTTTATATGTGTATACATGTATCATTTCAATAATAATATAAATATATAATATAATAATTATGTTTATTATTACATATTATAATAATTACATATGTAATAAATGTATTTAATTATATATACACCCATATATGTGTTTCTATATATATATACTCCCTTTAATCATCATTTTTATTTATTTATTTTAAGATTTTTATTTATTTAAGAGAGAGAGAGCACAAGGAGGGTGGGGGGGGCAGAGGCAGAGGGAGAAGCAGACTCCCCTCTGTATGGGGAGCCCGGTGCAGGGCTCGATCCCAGGATCCTGGGATCATGACCTGAGCTGAAGGCAGACACTTAACGGACTGATCCACCCAGGTGCCCCTGATCATCATTTTTAATATTTCAGACCTGTTCCACTCTCTTCAAACTTCTGACTCTTCCCTTCATCACTGATTCTCCACAGACAAATTTGACTTCTATCCCACAAAGACGGTCAAAGATGTAAAACAAGCTATATCACATATCCCACCAAGTTGACAAGTCATCCTAAATCTTACACATCCACCTTTCCTATTATAATGAACAGAATGCCCTTCTTCAATGAAAGGTTAATCCCTCCTGTGTGATCTGAATCCATACCCTGTCATCTTTCTGAATTTCTACTCCCTCCCTATTTGATATTTCTTCTCTTTCTTCAGCTTCTTTCTAATTTTTACTGAGTCCTTAGAATAAGAATTTATACATGCTCAATTCCTTACCATCTTAAAAACACACACACTTTTCTGGTGTAAACTGAGGTATCTGGTAGATGTTTGAAGTGTAACGGGGAAATTTTTTTGTGCATTCCTATGCAGTTTGGTTCATCTGGGTTAAGGTTTCTGCATTCTTCTAGTATATCTTCTAGATGAAATAGCACATAAGTGAAAATTCAGTTATGCTCAAATTGTCTCCTAATATATCAATTCCATTGAAACAAACTCACATTTTTAAAACAAGCATGAATTGAAGATACTGAATTGACTGTATTATAATTTTTCTTTTGTGGAATACCATTATAAGTTGTAGTTTCAAATCATCAAATCCTAAATGTCATTTACGCTTGAAATTCAAAAATAATACTAAGAGTTTGAGCAAACCAGACTGATAAAGAGATTTGCAAAAATTGGTTAGGTAAAATATGCTTAAAAGGAGAAAAAATTAACCAACGAAACAACAAGCAATAAACAACAAAAAAAATGTCTTCTGATAATTATAACCCTCAATTATATACATAGAGATAATGTGAAAGCCCTTCTCTGTGCTAAAGTGAATGGTTTTGAATCAAATGGAACCACTGAAAATGAATGTTTAGAGAATTCCCTCTTTTACCCTTCAATAACAAAAAAGCTTATTTTGCATAGACAAATTTTATGCAACATAAATTTAAATTGCCTGGAATCTACAACAGAGAATGAGTAGTGTACAGCATGAAGCTTCCTCAGTTATCAACATCTTTGGATCTGAAGCTCCTCCAAGCATGTATAGGTATCTTTTTTGTGAGAGCTGCTTCCTTGCTATATAGTGAAAATGTCAATGTTAATACTCAACAAATATAGGGTGTATTTATTGCCTCATAAAGTTAAACTAACTATGTGTTAGCTGTGCTGCTGATTGAAACTTGTCTTACTGTGGTTTATAGTGGTGCTAATTCTGATGGGGTCCCATGGCACAGCAGGATGAGGTAGTAATGCAATCATTAATTAAAAAGATAAAACAGACTTTTCACATGTGGCTCAGAGCCCAACTTTAATTACCCTTTGGCTCCAAGGCCTCTAGTGGGGTCATTTCTGCATGTAGTTTCTTAGGTTGCTGACAGTGCCTTCTATACTTGACAGATTTCGATAAGGCAATGGCAATGGCTTCACCACTTGTATTATTAAATTTCATCTTAAGATTATGAGGAGTATTTAGCTAGCTAGTTGGAAATGATTTAATCTTTCATTGGTAACTTTTTATGAGACAACTCATTTATAGACATATGTAAAATCAATTCTGTGTTGTTATATTTTCTTCTGTAGCTGTGATACTGGTAGTCATCCCATATTTATAGCACTAATGGCTGATTTCAGAACATTAACTTTCAAGCTTCAATACCCATAAATCTTCAACCAACAAAACCCCAATCTAGCAATTATATTACCGGTAAGTCTAATAACATAAACAGACATTTATTGAGGACTTACTATGTGACAGGCAGTGTTCTATGTGTTTTTATGTGTTGTCATTTATATCTCTGCCAAAATCCCTTTGGTAAGTTTAATTATCATCCTTATTTTAGAGATGATCAGCAACCCAAAGAGGTTCAGTAACTTTTCCCAAATCTCACCATGGGAGTAACAGGTCTGGCTAACTAGAATGAATCTGTACTTTCTGTTTTCTTGAAACCTTGGATTAATTTTAAAATTTCAGATATTGGAAGAATAGCACAATTAACATGTTTTTACTTATAACATTTTGCCTAATCTATATATCTAAACTTTTTTTTTTTTACTAAACCATCTAAAAATTGCACAAATTATGACACTTCTCCTCAGTGTATAACTCATAAAAATAACACTTAGGACATGCTGTTCCTAACATGTTGTCATTCAAACACCCAAGAAAAGTAACATTCATTCAATAATATCATCTACTATATTTAAATTTCCCCAGTTATTTCTCCCCCAAAATGTCTTTTATAGGCCTTAGATCCAGGATCCATGAAACTTCATTCATTGCATTTAGTTTTTATGACATTTAATATCTCTTAATTTTAAATGACCTTCGTTTTTTTCCTTTTTTTCTCATGATATTGAATTTGTGACAAGTTGTGTTTTAGAATATCTTATATTTGGCATTGTCTACATTTTTTTCATTATTTCAACTTTAGTGGAGAGTATACAATTCAAGTGGTGACATATATTTCTTATTGTATCACATCAGGAGGGGAGTATCATTGTTTGTATGATTGAAATACCCATTGTATCACTGTTGGTGATCCAAAATTTGATCAATTTGTTAAAGGCCAAAGGCCTCTTTTATTTACCCATTAATCATAATGCTGGCTTTGGTAGCTGTTATATGTAGTATATAGTATATAATATGTAATATGTAAAACATAACATATAAATATACATACTAAAATAATACATCTCATAAATATAATTAAAAAGTAGCCATTATGTCTTATTTTACTTTTAATTTCATTCAGGGTTTTAACAGAAATGAGTAATATCAAATTTTGTCAAATACCTTTTCAGGGTCCATATTGATAATGTTATTTTTCTCTTTTTCTTTAGATTATTTATATGGTTAGTTATGTTAATGAATTCCCTACTATTAAGCCATTCTTGAATTCTTGTAATAAGTTCTATTTGGTCATATTACATTATTTTTTAATGTGCCTTTAGAGTGTTAGATTTAGCTTGGGCTAATATTATATTTAGAGTTTTTATATTGAAGTTTACAAGAGATTATTTTTCTGTTATCATGCAATCTATGTCAGGTTATTTATCAAAGATATACTTGCTTCAAAAAATAATTGGAAGTTTTCCTCAGTGTTATGTTCTGGAGCACTTTAAAGTGGAATGGACTTTTCTCCTTTTTGAAGGTTTAGTAGAATACTATAAAAGCATCTTGGCCTTTTGCTTTTGGTCGTGGTCCTTTAAGAACTTTCTGTTACTCTTATGGGACCTGGTCTTTAAGCCGCTAGCTCAATTGAGATCAATTTTTTTGTGGTTGTTAGAAATCTCATCTAAAAAAAAGAAATCTAGAAATTTCATATATATTTTCAGGCTTATTTGTTTATATTTGCACAAATTAGTCTGTTATTTTCTTTTTCACTACCCTGATTCAATAATAATATTCAACAATGATATAATTTGCTTATTTCACATATATCCAATGTGTTCATCTTGTGTGCCAGTGCTAAATAAGTGAAAATGATTCTTGTCATTAAGGAAGAAAATTATTATTATTTTATTTATTTTACTTTCTAAAATGTAATTATTATTCAGATACTATTTTTATATTGTTTGCAACCGCTAACATAATCTTTGAACATGGAAATTATTAAGTGATAGACTTAAAAGGCTGAATGACTCTTATACAAATTTTAAAAATTAAACCCAGCATAGAGTTAAGAAGAATTATATTTCTCTATTCCAAAAAAAAAACACACTAATTTATAAGTAGTACTAGTTAGTACTATTAGTAGCACTAGGAATTAAATCACTCTACAATAAAAAAAAAGAATTCCTTCCTTATAGCTAAATATAATTTTTAACCACATTGGTTAAAAATATAAAATAAAGTAGAATATATTATATTGACTTGATTTGGAAATTTTTGCTGAAGTAGTCAATGATTCCATAAGCTGTTATATCTGTCTGTTATGAAAGGAGATAAAAATATAAACATTTTGTAGTGTTGATTTATGATTCTGGGCAAATTTGTTGTGTTGCTAAATATGGTGGCCTAATTACAAGAAAAAAAGCTGTTTTAAGGTGTCAAATTAACAGATCTAAATTAAATCTTCAAAAGACACTAACAACAGCTGTACTTTAATAACATTTTTTGATCAAAGCCAAAACAAACAAATAAAACCAAAAAAACCCACATATTTTGAGCCATCATACTCTCTTCATAGACACGTGGTATTTTAGCTAATGCAGTGAGTTGTATATCAGATGACTGTAGGGAAAAAAAAGGGGGGTGTTGTGGTTGTTATTTTTTTAACTTGAAACTAAATATTTATGAAAGTATATGAGATGAGGTACTGAGATACATTTAGGAAGTTTTGTAACCCTTATATTTATATGCAAGAGATGCATTTATGTCAACCTTATTTTTCTATTATAATACTTTGTGCAGCAGATTATGGAAAACTGTGGTGCTACCAACTTAAAATATTTTCAAGAGGAAAGTTACATTCTGAATTTCTATGTTGGTAAAATAAATAAATGTTTATTGAGTGTCCTCAAATTATCACAAACTTTATTTATATTTATGACCCTTTCCAAAAGTAACATAGATTCTCCTCCAATTGCCTATTAATGAGGGGAGGATTAATGAAGCTAAAAGTAGTGGCTCCGATTAGTAAAATAGTTATCATAATTTTCTTTTCCTTTCTTGTCATTTTTTTCTGATGTCTTGGAGTATTATATAAAAACAACCAAATATGAATAGTTGTTTTTATTTTGAGAAAAAGGGGTTTAAAAAAAAGTTTTCTTCAAACTTCAGAATAAGATGTACTAAATGTAATATAATTATCAGAAGGTCTCAAATCTTTTTTAAGGCATGTAAAATGTACTACAGATAATAACTATGAGTCACCTATATCATTATAACAGGTTGTGAAAAGCAATACAATTTAACTTAATTAACTAAACACTGCCTTATGTTCAAGGTAGTATGCCACCTGGCATAAATCAGAGTATCAGGGAAAAAATTGCATTAGTCTAAAATCTATACACTAGTTCTCTATAATTTAAAAAATCACATTAAGAATAGTAATAAGTCCAAAAAGTGCAAGGCAATGAAGTAAGCATTTTTAATCTTAGTTCTTTAATCATTTTAGCTTGAGTAAATTTAAGGGACTTTGCCTGAAGTCTCTTATTTGTCCAGAAAGTCTACATTTAATACAAAATCACTCATTCAAATATACATATAAAATGTACCAAAGAAAATGACACATTAATTATAATTCAATAGGTTAACTAATTATCTAAAATAATTTTGGAAATGCAGGTTATTTTCAGGTTTCTCTTGGATATCTGATTCCTTCTGAGTGCTTTGGGAGGAAAGAAATGAGATTTACATGTCTTTGCTATCTTCTGACTAATTAAATCTAAATTGGATCTCTCCTGTTTAATCAAAATTAGAACTCATACTCTGAATCTAATTTGGTAGTAATAATAAACTAGAAAAAATTAACTAGTAATGTAGATAAATCCTTAGAAATTCATAAGAGTTTAAATTGGGAGTACAATTTTCATGTGTGGTTTAGAATAGCTGTTATGAGCATTTTTCTTTTGGCTCTGAGTCACATTTTCCTTTTTAATCATTTATGTCAAAAGTTTTGATTGTACACTGAATATTATAGATAATCTGTTTTAGAAACTCTGGATTTTGTTATATTCCTTTGGAGAATTTATCAACTGGTTAAATTATTGGCAGATCTTTTTGAGCTTTTTTTAGCAACTGGTTAAATTATTGGCAGATCTTCTTGAGCTTCTAGAACCTTGGTATGGGGCTTCATTAGAGAGTGCTGGGATTGACCTTTCCTTTTTGTTTTTGTTCTGAACAAGTTTGGATTTTATATCAATTTTATGTTGGCCTCAGAAAATGGAGAGTATTTTCTCTGCTGTTCCCCGAAATGAGAATAAATCTTACCTTGAAAATTTGACAGAAATGACCTTAATCCCATCTGAGCCTTGTGATTACTTATGAAATGATATTTCTCTTCTGATTCTATTTCTGGAATTATTAGAGGGACATTCAAAGTTTTATTTAATTACATATCTTTATCATGACAATTTCCTTTAACTTTTCTGGTCTGTTAGAGAATTTTGTTCTTCTTTTTAATCTCTGCTTTATATGTAGATATTACCTTTTGATATGTAGTTTCACCTCATTCTTAATACTGTTTACTTATATTTTCTCTTTCATTCTTCATTATTTCACCAGGGAATTTTATATGCTAAATACATTCCATGTAAATGCTGCAGAAGAATAGCGTACAATGAAGGGGTTAGAGATATATGTGATAAGATATGGGTCCCCTCACACCTTGGAGACTGGGAGAGCCAGAACCAAAAAACATTTGTCTTTGGGCTTTCAACAGACTTTTTAGTTAACCACCAAATTTTGTATAATTACATAGTTTTTTCAATGTGTTAAGAAGTAAAAGCCTTCAAGAAGCACTAGTTTGTTAATTTTTTCAAAGAAATACTTTCAGATTTGTTGCTCATAAAATAAGTTAAATATAAATATCAAGCACTCAAAAATATGTTCAACTGTTTATTCTTCAGAGAAAAGGAAATACAAATATATATCAATATTACCCTTTAGAATGACTAATTTAAAAAAATTGAAAATACTAAATGCTAGTGAAGATATAGAACAGCCTGATTTTTTCATAAAATGATGGTTAGCTGTTTAAAATAGTACTACCATTTTTTTGAACACTTTGGCAGTTTTTCATAATGTTAAACTTAACTTATCCTAATACCTACTAATTCCATTCCTACATATTTACTCAAATAAATGAAACGTATGTCCAAAAAATACTTGTACAAAATTTTCTCAACAGCTTTATTTATATTAATCAAAAACTGGGAAAAATACTGATCGTGAAGTGAATATATAAAGAAATTGTGATATATATGCAAAAGAATATATAAACACTAAAAAGGAAAAATCATCTGATATACTTTAAAACATAAGTGAATCTCAAAACATTGTGTTGAACAAAATAATCCAGATACAAAATTGTGTATGTTGCCTGATCTTATCTATATGATATATGCGAACAGTGAGGGAAATCAGAACAATAGTTACATCTAGTACATATGCAAGGTTAGATGCATTAGAACATAGACCTTTCTGGAGAAAGGGAAATATTTGAATGGGATGATAGTTACAGAGATGTAAACAGGCAGTCCTTACTTGGTATGGTAATGTAGGACCATTCAAGTTGAACCATGCAAAGCAATCTTAATAATCAATGGGAAAAGTATTATTGTTATATAACTTTTAATTTTTTTTTCAAAACATTAGAAACTCTTTTATTGTCAATTATAAATGTCTAGGACAATAGAAATAACACTTTTGCACAGAAATAAGCTTTTGCACAGCAAAAGAAACAGTCCTTAAAACCAAAAGACAATCGACAGAATGGGAGAAAATATTTGCAAATGACATATCAGATAAAGGGCTAGTATCCAAAATCTATAAAGAACTTATCAAACTCAACACCCAAAGAACAAATAATCTATTTAGCACACTGTAATTTAAAACATTAGAAACACTGAGAATTAAAGTGTTTTATTTCTTTATAAAAAGTTGAGTAGTTTGAACAGTGCTTGCCTTCCTCTTCTGTTCATAAAACTTACAGAGTGATCATCTTTTTTTCTGCCTCAGGGAGAATTATACTGCTTTCTAAGTTTGAAACAGCTTCTAACTTCTTATCCCTTGTGATTTCAACATCATAAAATATCTCTGAGAGATTTTTTAATGAGAAGTTTTGCCAGCATCACTTCCTCTGGGACATCTTCATCCTTTTCATCACAAACACTTTATTTATGTCAGTAAGTTTGCTTCCACTAAGATATGGTTTCATCTCTAGAGTCTGACATTCCTACAATCAGTTATTTCTTGCATAACTCTATCTACCTTCTCTTCAAATTTTCTTTCAGCATTATCAGTTCTAATTTTTTGTGTCACTTCCATCTTGGTTGGCTCATTTCCTTTTTTAATCCTTAACTTGTATAAAATGCCACATGGGTTACACTGGGTGAAAGGGATTCACTACAACTACATGCTTTGTTGTCTGTTTATAAGTTGGAAAATAAACTTCAATAACTAATCATTCACAGGCTGTGAAAGAAGTGATATGAAACACCAGTGATCATGATGCCCATCAGTTATCTAAATAGTGATTTGTACCCTGTCAAAATACCAACATTTTTCACAGGACTAGAACAAATAATATTAAAATTTGCATGGAACCCCAAAAGAGCCCAAATAGCCAAAGCAATCTTGAGAAAGAAGAACAAAGTTGGAGGTATCACAATTCCAGATTTCAAGATAAACTACAATGCTATAGTAATCAAAACAGTATGGGACTGGCACAAAAACAGACACATATGTCAACAGAACAGAATAGAAAGCTCAGAAATGAACTCATGCTTATATGGCCAATTAATCTATAACAAAGGAGGCAAGAATATACAATGTTCCAAAAGAATGGGATATTCTTGCCATATACAAACTGGACAGTTACATGCAAAAGAATGTAACTGGACCACATTCTTACCCAAACATAAAAACAAACAAAAAATGGATTGAAGACCTAACTGTGGACCTGAAATCATAAGTCTTCTAAAAGAAAACATAGGTAGTAATTTCTTTGACATTGGCAGTATCAACATTTTTCTAGATATGTCTCCTAAATCAAGGGAAACAAAAGCAAAATTAAACTATTGGGACTACATCAAAAACAGCTTTGTACATCAAAGAAAACCATCAAAAAACAAAAAGGCAATCTACTGAATGGGAGAGATATTTTCAAATATGTCCAATAAGGGATTAATATCCACAATATATAAAGAACATACACAACTAAACACCAAAAAGACAAGTAAACCAATTAAATAAAAGACAGAGGACCTGAATATTTTTCCAAAGAAGACATACAGATGGACAACAGACACATTAAAAGATGTTCAACATCACTAATCACCAGAGAAATGCAAATCAAAACCACAATGGGATAATACCTTACATCTGTCAGAATGGCTAAAGTCAAAAAGGCAGGAAATAACAAGTGTTGGTGAGGATAGGAGAAAAGGGAACCCTTGTATACTATTGGAGGAAATGTAAATTGGGACAGCCACTATGGAATACAGTATGAAGTTTCCTCAAAAATTAAAAAATAGAGACATCAAATGATCGAATAATTCCACTCCTGGGTATTTACCCCCCCCAAAAAAACCACTAATTCAAAAAGATATATGCACCCCCATGTTTATTGCAGCATTATTTACAACAGCCAAGATATGGAAGCAACTTAATCATTCACTGATAGATGAATGGATTGAGTAGATATGGTACACACACACATATACACACACGCAAATATGGTGCAGCCATAAAAAAAGATAAGAGGGTACTATGCTCAGTGAAATAAGTCAGGCTGAGAGGGACAAATACCATCTGATTTCACTTATATTTGGAATCTAAAAAAGCAAAACAAATGAATAAACAAACAAAAAGCAGCCTTAGACCTATACATACAGAGAACAAACTGATGGTTGCTGGTTGGGGTAGGAGTTTGGGAGGGATTGGCAAAGTCAGTGAGGGTGAGTGGGAGATATAGGTTTCCAGTTATGGAATGAATAAGGTACAGGAATAAAGTACACAATACAGGGTATATAGTCAATGATATTGTAATAGCATTGTATGGTGACACATGGTAGCTATACCTGTGGTGAGCACAGCATAACATATGGAGATATTGAATCACTATGTTGTACACCTGAAACTAATGTAACATTGTATGTCAACTCTACTCAAATTTTTTTAATTAAGTAAATAAATAAACACATACAATTAAATAAATAGTGATTTGTGGACTAAAGACATAGCGGTCATATTTGTACTTTAGGCAACTTCTCACAGATAGTATAGCACAGTCACTGAAATTTGAACTATGTTGTTCAGGGACTGGTATTATTTTTTTAAAAGATTTTATTTATTTATTTGAGAGAATAAACCTGAGCAAGGAGCTTGACATGGGGCTCAATTCCAGGACCCCGAGATCATGGCCTGAGCCGAAGGCAAATTCTTAATTGACTAAGCCACCCACGTGCCCTGGGGGACTGGTATTATTAAACTAAATTATAGTAACTGAAGTCTGTGTAAATGGAAAACATGCCTGCATTTGTTAATACTTATAAAACATTGTATGCAAATTATATCCTTTCATAAATTAATTTTTATCAACTGAAATCAGAAAAATATAAAAAAAGGTATAATTTCTAGCAGATAATACAATAAAAAGACAAGGGGAAAAAAACCCAAACAATCTAAAATTGTTTTAATTAATTAGAGTTTAACAATGTAGCTGGATATAAAATTATGAGGTAAAAACTAATTGTAATTATGTATACCAGCAATAAACAGAAAATGTATATAAATGGCATTCCATTTTCAGTAATAATACAAATTGGCTGTGAATACATCTTTAAAAGTAAATATAATTCATAGAAGTTAACATTTTTATTAAGAGAAATTGAAATCAACCTAAATAGAATGTTACACCATATTCATAGACAAGCAGACTCCATATCATAGAAACTTATTTATTTGCAAATTGATTTGTAGATTGAATGCAATTTTAATCAATATCCCCAAAAGTATTTTTCATAGAATTAGTAAGCCGATTCCAAAATTAAAATACAAGATTAAAACCAAATAATAACGAAGACATCATTAAAGAGGGCAAAGAAAAATAATGAATACTTCATATTCTATTTCAGTGCCATGTACATTAAGATATAATCATTAAGAAAGAATGGTAGAAGAGACAAATTGACCAATGGAATGGAATAGAAACCACAGATACAGCCATTCTCATTTGAAATGTTATCCATGTCAGGTTTGTCATCCCTGGAGGAAGGAGAAACTACTTATTAAATAGTGCTAACACAATTGTTTATCCACAAATACAAAATAACGGCTAATTACTTCCCATGTAACCAAATATCAATTGCAAATGGATTTAAACCTGAAAGTTAAATTTAAATCTTATAGGAATACATCTATAAGAGTCCTGAGTAGTGAGGAGATCCTTAAGCAAGACACAAAGATTTTAATCATGTTTTAAAAAATATATAATTTTGATTACGTTAAAATGAAGAATTTCTATTCATCAACAGACAAGAAGAGACAAACTATGAACTGGCAGGAGGTACTTGCGACACATAACAACATCATAGAGTACTAATAACATGAAAAATAAAAGAGCCTTTACAAATCAATAAAAACATTCAACATTAAAACATGCACAAAGGAGTTGTACAGGCATTTCCACAATCAGATATGAATGGCTTTTAAATAATGGAAAGATACTCAATCTTGAATACTCAGCGAAATATAAATTATAAAAATGAAATGACTTACAACCATTAAACTGTCAAAATTAAGAATTTTAAGAATACTAAATATGGATGAGGATGTATATAAATGAAACCTGTTGGTAGGATATTACTCTGGTATAACTACTTTGATAAACAATTTGGCTTTATAATATAAAATACGCTCTTTTTTCGCCTACAAACCAACAGTTCTGCACTCAGTTGTATATCCTCGCAGAGATTCCCAATTGGCCTAAAGAGACATATAGCTGTTCAGAGACTAGGTTAAATAGGTGTTAAGAAATCGATCCACTTTGCACTCAGGGTAGCCTGGTAACCCAGTCTGGTTAGCTCAAGCTGTGAACAGCCTTGTCTCTTTGCCTCAGGGTGTCATATATGGTCTAAGTATACTGTGAAAGGTACAATACAATGCTATTAAAAACAGCATTGTTAGGAGAGCAAAAACATAGAAGTATAGAAGTAGCTGCAAATGGAGGAGAACAGATAAATAAATCAAGGAATATTCAAACAATGGAATGATCTGCAGTAGGAAAATACATGAACCCCAAGTTTAAGCAACAATATGGATGAATCTTACAAAAATTATGTTGATGGGAAAAAGTACTCTCAGTACCAAATATATGTAATCTAAATTTAGAGACAGTATATGTTTATGTGTGTGAATATGCATGCACATATGTGAGTATATATATGATCAAACCGTGTTTTTAATGGAGGGAAAAATAATACTAAAATTCAGGATGATGGTTTTCAGATGATTTTCTGATGATTTCCTTTCCTGTTAGCCTGGTGGTAGGAAGACCAAGCAGTGGACTAGGGAAGAGTACACTGGTAATTACAAGGATAATGTTAATATTCTATTTTGTAAGGTTACAAACACAACACACAATGGAGTAAGGGGGCAGAAGGCACATAGGAGATTGTTTTTTATACCAGATGGGAGAATAATGTGCTATCATGCTTACAGGATGATTTAGTAAGCACAGAAAACTTCATGAGAGAACAGAGAGAAGGGGAATTATGCAGAAACAAAATTTTCCAAAAGATGGAAGAATATAGGACTCAGAGCACAAGTACATAGGCTGGTTTCTGTAAGGGACAGGAAAATCCACTTATAAAAGGAAAGATCAAAGGCCAAATACACAGATATGTCTGGGTTGAGTAGTTTGGTAGTGGAAAGGTAAGGAAGTTCAAGATACTCAGCTGGGGGTGAGGCAGATGTATAATGTGAGTTAAGGAGGAAAAAAAAGTTATGAAATAGCCAAAAATAGAAGGGCAAATTTCTAACTTATATACCCTATGTATCTGTGGCCAGAAAATTAATCATATTAATTGATGGTTCTAGGAAACTGCCATCTTGGGAGAATCAACCAAAAATATAACCAAGACTAACAAAATATTTGCAATTCCCTGCTGCCTGAAGCCCTTGACACAAATCATTAAGACTTACAAGCCACACTCTATTTTAATTAATTAATTAATTTAATTAATTATACAGATGAATACAGATGTAAATTCTAAAGAATTTTGCCAATGGGAATATTTATAGTTTCCTTTTCTGAACTGGAATTTCCCATTGTCACTGTAAAATTAAGCCATTATATATTTTTCCATGATAAAATAAAGTAAAAATTTTAATAATTATAATTTAGGGCTTTCAGGAGTTAAGATGGTGGAGTAGTAGGGGGACCTTGGGTTTATCTGGTCCCTTGAACAAGCTAGATTAACATCAAATCATTTTGAACAACTAGGAAATTGATCTGAGGATTAAGAAAACAATCTGCACAACTGGAGGGACAGAATGTGGCAGATGCAAAGTTCAGAGACATGAATCGGGAGAGAGAAAAACCATGGTGCCATAGAGGGATGGGAGCCCTTTTAATGGAGAGAAGTCAGGAAGAGAGGGAGAGAGAGCAGTATGTGGGGTTTGCACAAGGTTCTGTGGTGTGGGTATCACCAGGGTCGCACAGGAAGAGAGCAACGTTTCCCTTCCTGGAGTGCATTTGGAAGAGGGTATTTTGTCTCTCCAAGGACAAAAGCCCCACCAGGTGGTATTGAGCAGCCATTCAACAGAAGGGGACAGAGGCACACAGAGCGCAGATAACCTGGTTGCAACTTTTCACTATGCTTCAACATAGACTCTGGGCACTCAAGCAGGTGTGCAACTGCCTTTCTGGGACAGTAAGGTGCCAAGTGCAGCACTGTGAGACTCTCCTCCAAGGGAAGGGAGAAGTCCACACACTGCCGGGTACTTTAAGATTTGTTGTTTTGAATCCCAGCCACCAGCCAGAGATAAAACACAGGAGAACTGTGGGGCTGGTGTGCCAATGGCCAGGCACAGACTACAAGTTCCCCTTACTGGGGACAAGAGGGAAGGGTGATGCCATCTTCCACACACACACACACACACACACACACACACACACACACCCTACTTCCTCCCCCTCCTATCCATGAGCACCTTCAGACTTCAGAGAGAAACAGCACCTCCAGCAGAGGCTGGAATTGCTTACGCCAAACTCTGCCCCACTGTACCCAGCAGGGGATTCTTTATTAGGCCAAGTCTGACTGTGATTATGAGCCAGTGCTGTGGGCCTCACCCTCAGAAGACCAACACAGGCCCTCCACATGCATCAAGGCTACTAATCCTAGAGTGCTTTAAAGCATCAGCTTCAGTTCCAGTGGAAAAAGGACCAAACTTTTCTTTTTTTTATTTAGTATTTTTATTTATTTTTATTTTTTATATAGTTATTTATTTCAGTCTTTTAATTTTATTTCTTTTTTCTTTATTCTTTGGCATCAGGCTTTTAGTTTTTTGCTCATTTGTTGGCTTGTTTGTTTGATTCTTTTCCTCATTCTTTGGATCAGGCTTTTTTCCCCCCTTTCTTTTTTCCTTCTTTCTTTTTCTTTGGAATCAGACTTATACTTTTTTGTTTGTCTGTGTGTTTGTTTTCTTCTTCCTTTTCCTTTTTTCTTTTCTTGGATCAGGCATTCAAGTCCAACAGGCACAGGAAACTTCCCTCAAAATCAACAAAAACAGGTCAACCCAAAGACATACCATAGTGAAAGTCGCAAAATACAAAGATAAAGAGAAAATTCTGAAAGCAACTAGGGATAAAAGGTCCTTAACCTACAAGAATAGACACACAAGGTTAGCAGCAGACCTGTCCACAGAAATATGGCAAATCAGATGTAAGTGGCATGATATAGTCAACATATGAATAGGAAAAGTATGAAGCCAAAAATACTATATCCAGGAAGCCTGTCATTCAGAACAGAAAGAGAGATAAAGAGTTTCCAAGACAAGCAAAAACTAAAAGAGTTTGTGAACACTAAACCAGCCTTGGAAGAAATATTAAAGGGGACCCTTTGAGTGGGAAAGAGAGACCAATAGCAACAAAGTCTAGAAAGGAAGAAAGACAATCCATAGGAACAGTGATTTACAGGTAGTATAATGGCACTAAATTCATTTCTATCAATAATTACTCTGAATGTAAATGGACTAAATGCTCTGATCAGAAAACATAGGATATAGAACGGATTAAAAAACAAGACCCATCTCTTGTGCTGCTTACAAGAAACTCATTTTAGACCCAACGACACCTCCAGATTGAAAGTGAGGGAGTAGAGAACCATCTATCATGTTAATGGACATCCAAAGAAAGCTGAAGTAGCCATCCTTATATCAGACAAACTACATTTTAAACCAAAGACTGTAATAAGAAATGAATAAGGGCACTATATCATAATAAAGGGGTCTATCCAACAAGAAGATCTAATAATTGTAAATGTTTATGCTCCTAACATGGGAGCAGCCAAATATATAAATTAATAACAAGCTTAAAGAAACTCATTGATAATAATACAATAATAGTAGGGGACTTTAACACCCCACTCACAGCAATGGACAGATCATCTAAACAGAAGATCAACAAGGTAACAATGACTTTGAATGATAAACTGGACCAGATGGACTTAACAGATATATTCAGAGCATTTCATCCTAAAGCAGCAGAATACACATAGAAGTATACACGAAACATTCTCCAGATCACATACTGGATCACAAATCAACCCTCAACCAGTACAAAAAGATTGAGATCATACTGTGCAAATTTTCAGATCACAAGACTATGAAACTTGAAGTCAACCATGAGAAAAATTTTTAGAAAGATGGAAAATTTTTAGAAAGACTATGAAACTTGAAGTCAACCATGAGAAAAATTTTTAGAAAGATGGAAAATATCCTACTAAAAAATGAAAGACTGAAAATATATGGATACATGGAGGTTAAAGAACATCCTACTGAAGAATGAATGGGTTAACCAGGAAATTAAAGAAGAAATTAAAAAAAAAGATACATGGAAGCAAATGAAAATGAAAACATGACAGTCCAAAACCTTTGGGACACAACAAAAGTGGTCATAAGAAGGAAGTATATAGCAATACAAGCCTTCTAAACTTACACCTAAAGGAGCTGGAAAAATAACAGTAAATGAGACTAAAACTAGCAGAAGAAGGGAAACAATTAATCTCAGAGCAGAAATAAATGATATGGAAATCAAAGAAACAGACCAATGAAACTAGGAGCTGGTTCTTTGAAAGAACTAACAAAACTGATAAAACCCTAGCCAGACTTATCAAAAAGGAAAGAGAAAGGACCCAAGGAAAATCACAGTGAAAGAGGAGAAATCACAACCAATACCACAGAAATATAATCATAAGAGAATATTAAGAGCAATTATATGCCAACAAAGGCAATCTGGAAGAAATAGATAAAGTCCTAGAAACATATAAAGTACCAAAACTGAAACATGAAGAAATAGAAAATCAGAAAAGACCCATAACCAGCAAAGAAATTGAAGCATTAATCAAAAAATCTCCCAACAATCAAGAGTCTAGGACCAGATGGCTGCCCAGGGGAATTCGACCAAACATTTAAAGAAAAATTAATACCTATTCTTATGAAGCTGTTCCAAAAGATAGAAGTGGAAGGAAAACTTCCAAACTCATTCTATGAGGCCAGCATTATCTTGATTCCAAAACTAGACAAAGACTCCACTAAAAAGGAGAATTACAGACCAATATCCCTGATGAACATGGATGCAAAAATTCTCAACAAGATACTAGCTAATCGAATCCAACAATACATTAAAGGATTATTCACCATGATCAAGTGGGATTTATTCCTGGGCTTCAGGAATGGTTCAATATCTGCAAAACAATCAATGTGATACATCACATTAATAAAAGAAAGGGTAAGAACCATAGGATCTTCTCAATAGATGCAGGAAAGGCATTTGAAAGTAGGGATAGAAGGAATGTACCTCAACATCATAAAGGCCATATATGAAAGACCCACAGCTAATATCCTCAGTGGGGAAAAACTGAAAGCTTCTCCCCTTGGTCAGGAACATGACAGGGATGTCCACTCTCACCACTGTTGTTCAACATAGTACAAGAAGTCTTAGCCTCAGCAATCAGAAAACAAAAAGAAATAAAACGCATCCAAATCAGAAAGGAAGAAGTCAAACTTTCACTCTTCACAGACAACATGATATTCTATGTAGAAAACCCAAAATACTCCACCAAAAAATTGCTAGAACTGATTCATGAATTGAACGAAGTCACTGGATATAAAATCAATGTACAGAAATCTGTTGCATTGTTATATACCAATAATAAAACAGCAGAAAGAGAAATCAAGGAATCAACCCCATTTATAACTGCACTTAAAACTGTAAGTTACCTAGGAATAAGCCTAACCAAAGAGGTAAAAGATCTGTATGCTGAAAACTATAGAACAGTTATGAAAGAAATTGAGGAAGGCACAAAGAAATGGAAAAACATTCCATACTCATGGATTGGAAAAACAAATACTGTTAAAATGTCTATAGTACCCAAAGCAATCTACACCTTCAGTGCAATCCTGATTAAAAACAAACAAACAAAAAAACCCAGCATTTTTCACAGAGCTAAAACAAACAATTCTAAAATTTGTATGGAACCAGAAAAGACCCCAAATAGCCCAAGTAATTGTTGAAAAAGAAAAGCAAAGTGGGAGACATCACAATCCCAGACTTCAATCTGTATTATAAAGCTGTCATCATCAAGACAGTATGGTACCAGCACTAAAACAGACAGATCAAGGGAACAGAACAGAGAACCCAGAAATGGACCCACGACTATATGGTCAATTAATCTTCAACAAAACAGGAAAGAATATCCAAAGGAAAAAAAAGACAGTCTCTTCAACAAATGGTGTTGGGAAAACTGGACAGTGACACATAGAAGAATGAAATTGGACCACTTTCTTACATATACAAAAATAAATTCAAAATGGATGCAAGACCTAAATGTAAGACAGTAAACCATCAAAATCCTGTTGGAGAAAACAGACAGCAACTTGGTTATACCAACTTGGTTGCAGCAGCTTCTTACTAGGCACATCTCTGGAAGCAAGGGGAACAAAAGCAAAAATGAACTATTAGGGCTTCATCAAGATAAAATGTTCTGCACAGCAAAGGAAACAATCAACAAAACTAAAAGAGACTGATGGAATGGGAGAAGATATTTGCAAATGACATATAGAATAAAGGGCCTGTATCCAGAATCTGTAAAGAATTCATCAAAATCAATACCCAAAAAATAAATAATCCAGTTAAGAAACGGGCAGAACATGAACAGACATTTCTCTGAAGAAGACATACAAATGGCCAACACACACATAAAAAGATGCTCCACATCACTCATCATCAGGGAAAATATTAAATTACCTCAAGTTAAGCCCAGTTGATTGTAAAAACTTGCAAAGTGAAGCCCCACTGGTTCCCAAAGCCAAATGTTATGGTAATTTGTCTTCCCCGTGCTGGTCCCTCTGTGCCTGAGGTGTCTGGTATGTGGTCTGCTCCTCCCTTCTCTGTGCTAAAGCACATTCTATGTAAACATTAGTTAGTCTCACCTAGAGTCCATCTACAGAATGAAATAAATATTTGGAATACAAATATCATAAAAATAAGTTGTTTCCAGAATATACAAAGAGCTCTTAATGAATAAAAATTTGAAAACACAATCTAAAAATATGAATTGAATAGGCAATGATTAATAAATATACCAAAAAAAAAAACAAAACTCAACTTCATTAGGAAAATGCAGATTAACTCCATAATGGGATACTAGAATTCTATTTAATCTAAATATATCCATCACTATGAACTTGCAATTTTCTCCTAAGTGTATACTCAAAAGATATACATATGTTTACCAAGACAAAAATCTCTAGAATGTTCAGAGTATCACTATTCATAATAACCTCAACCTGGTAACTATCTTCATGTCCACTGGATAAATGGATAAAAAAACTAGATAACTATGTTATAATATATTTGCACAATAGAATGCTGTGTATCAATAAGAACAAACACATTACAATTACAAACAATGGGGACAAATCTCATAAACATAATATTAAGAAACAGAAGAAATACACTAACAAGACATTTTATTATTCCATTTACATAAAGTTCAACCACAGAACTAAGTCATGATGTGAGAGATTAAAAAGTAGCTAGATTTGGGTAGGAAGTGTTTAAAATGGAACAAAAAGGGACTTCATGGAATATGGATAGCACTTTATTTCTTGATCTGAGTACCTGTTACACAGGTGTTCACTTTGTGAGAATCCATCAAGCGTTATACTCAAGATTTGTACATTTCCTGAGTACACCCTATACTTCCAAAAAATATATAAGTAATAAAATCCATTCAGTTTCTCCTCTTTCAGAGTCAAAATGCCTCTTATGCTGGTGTTATTGGTTTTACACATTCATACGGTTACTTGTGCTTTGTTTGAATGAGTTTAGCTAGACTGTCTGGGATTTCTTCAAAGTTCTTTTTTTCCTTCATCTCTTGATTTCTCAAAAGATCTTCTTTCCCTGCTTTCTTTTTTGTGACAGGAGCTATATTTCTCACTTCACTCATATAATTTATAGTCTTGTGATTCTGATGGGAACTACCACTTTATTTTGGCTCTTCTCCTTCCTTAATTTCCCTAGAAGTTCTCTTTTCTCCAATTTCCCTCCTTTGAGGATCTCAGAGGAAACTGTACTTGAGGTAGGGCTTCTCTGATCCTCTAATTAGAAAGGCTTATTTTCTCTCTAGATTGATACATTCTATTTTTAATATATATTGAAGAGATGTGACACCAAACTACAGCCTAAAATGTATATATGTAGTCGTTTGGTCCTCCGTCTGACATTCTTTTTTTCTGAACAATGGGGAAAAATGTATCTTCTAAATCACAGAAAGAGTAAAATCAATTTTATCATGTTACCATGTTAGGTTCTTTTAACTAAAATATAAGTTTTGACCATATTTCAATGAAAGAGTCATGAGTATTGAATTTCACTGAAATATATGTAGAACTAGGTCTGCTAAGATAAGGTAGTTTTTGGTGTCTTTGATCTAATAAACAGGATTTTTAGGTACTGTTTTGACCACCAGAGGTAGCTTTTATAGCAGTACTGAAATTACAGAAATGCAGTGAGAAAAAATATAAAATTAATTTTGGATAAAGAAATGGTGGGGCGCCTGGGTGGCTCAGGTGGATAAGCATCTGCCTTCAGCTCAGGTCATGATCCCACGGTCCTGGGATCGAGTCCCGCATCGGGCTCCCTGCTCAGTGTAGAGCCTGCTTCTCCCTCTCCCTCTGCCGTTCCCTCTGCTTGTGCTCTTCTGTCTATCTCTCTGTGAAATAAATAAATAAAATCTTAAAAAAAAAGAAATGGTGGGGCATTTAAATTGTAAAAGTTAAATCTCATGCATGCAGAGTCTATGAATAGTCCGTGAATAGACTTTTATTAAAATCATGCATGGTTTATAGAGACACCATTGATTTAAATAAGTGAAAACCTCATATATCTCAGATGACATGAATTTATAAAACTGAACATCAGAAAGATATTGACTTTTATTGTTTAACATAAAAAATACAAAAATCATTGATTATGATATAGAATTTCATTTAGTTCGAGATCACATGTATAAAGAAATGTATAGAAAAATACAAAGTAAAATGTAAAATATAGCATAATTTAAAGTTGAAAGAAGCAGAAATTATATACCAAATGAGGATACAGAAGAGTGCAAACCTAGTAGAGAAAGATGCAGTGATCACTCCAGATTGTAGTTTGAATCAGGAGGATTGATAAAAAGGAAATATACTGCATGGATTAGAGAAATTGCATGGTAATTCCCTGTACTATTCATCTAAAGCTCAGGACAGATGCTGAATTTTGAAAAAGATTAAAAAATAGAACATTTAGGAAATGATAAACAAGTTCAGGTGGTGTAGCACAATGAAAAAGAACAGCAGACAATGAAGGCAGAAGTGTGTGTTCTTGAGGTGACAGCAGTGATGCGACCAGTACACCAGAGGTCATAGTCAGGTCATCTCATGTCTCTCAGCCTTACTGTTCTCATTTGTCAAATAGAAACATTTACAAAAGCATATCATAATTCTACTCAGGTATGAATTATGAATACATGAAATGGAGAGACTACTGATATAGTTGGCTTTAAATGTGTGTAGAGGTATTCTATAAAAGTTGGTAAACTACTCACCTCATTCATAGATAACAGAACTGGGGAAAATGGGATTAATCAGAAGTAAGAACATTGTAGGTTAGGTCAATGATTCTTAATTCTCACTGGGAATCTCTTTATAAAATACAGACACCAGTCTTTGTCCCAAGATTACATTTCAAATGGTCTGGGGCATGTCCAGGCATCAGTGTGTTTTAGCAGTCCCCCTAAACATTTCTAATTTTCATCCAGGTATGGAAACTTCTGGATTAGATATGATAAAATACTACCTGTGAACTTAAGGTTACAGATAATCTTTCCCTGGAGCCTGTAAATATTAGAAAATCATTAACTACAGAATGAACACTAAACCACAAAAATAATTAATATCTATTTATACTCTAATATATTTACTAGATACTTCTAGGTCCCTTGACTACATTACTGTACCCACACTATGGTAGACCTATATGATTTTACCTTCATCTATAGAATTTCACTTGGCTCTAGTTCGATACCATCCTGATGAAGTTATGATTAAAAATAAAGAAATGGAGGAATGTCTATTCTTTTACTATATCCTATCTTCTCCAAAAAGCATTACATTAATATAAAATGTCTATTAAGTGGGGGCGCCTGGGTGACTCAATCGTTAAGCCTCTGTCTTCAGCTCAGGTCATGGTCCCAGGGTCCTGGGATCAAGTCCCACATTGGGCGAGCTCCCCGCTTGGCGGGGGAGCCCGCTTCTCCCTCTCCCACTCCCCTTGCCTGTGTTCTCTCTCTCTCTCTCTCTGTCAAATAAATAATAAAATTAAAAATAAATAAATAAAATATCTATGAAGTGAATTCAGCATAAAAATGGCTTAGTTTTCCCATATAATCCACATCCCCAAATTAAACTTGAAAGTATATTTTCTTCTAGAAAATATTATCTGTATTTTAATTTTAACTGCAGAAACTTAGATTTCCAATTGAGTTTGGCATTCTTAGAACTAGGACATAAAATTACTATGTTCTTTTTCAAAATTTCTATTGAAGTCAATATTATGACTTTCACTATATCAGAAATTCTCTCCTTTGTGTTGTTTCATGAAGTCCCTGTGCTATAGGCATTTTATGACTCTTTGAGATTAAGATATTTCAAACCTCAGTGATTATATGTTTCCACAGGGATATTGGAAACAGGCTTTACAGTCTCCATACACAATGCAATTTTTAAAATAAAATTCCATAAATTAAGGCTCTCATAAACCTTTGGAAATGTTGCTGTTTTGAGCAGCTCGTTTTGCATTTGATCCCCACACTAAGGCAGAGTTCACCGAGATAGGGTATTTAAACGTGGACTGCCCTTAATTAGCATGAAGGTCCTGTGAAAAGATTATGCCTTGACAAAGAGCTTATGCCAATTAAAAAATTCCAGACAGAAGCTCAAGGTGTAATCACCATTTCAAATACACTATCAAATATACCATATCAAATATACTATCTTAAAGAAAATATCACCTGCATCTATTGACTATGACACACAGCTAGAGGGTTGGAGGTAGAAGGAAGCTAAAATGGATTGGGTCAATGGAAAAATTCAAACTTCAGCTTCCATTCCTCAAACTAAGTACACAAGATAAGGAAAAGTCTTATCATAGGACACTCATGACAGCATTAAAATCACTTAATCTGAGAAGTTTTAGTAATGTAAATTTCACATATGAGCCATAAGTACCTAAATGAATAGTAAATCACTTTTATTATTTGTTTCAATTTCATATAATCTTCAGCAAGAAATAGGAGGACAAGATGAGACCTTTTAGGAATCAAAAGATAGACAAGGACAGTAACCATTTGGGGATGATTTTGAAAATTTTGCTATTTTTACTATTTACTATTTGTTTTTTAACTGTTTTGTTTATTTCTTTATGGGAATCAGAAATAATACTTTCAAAATGACTTCTAAGTAAAGCCAAAATTCTTATGGCACTTCTATGGTCTGAATATTTATGTCCCTCAAAATTCATATGTTTAAATACTAACCTCCAAGGTGATGGTTTTAAGGAGGTAGGGACTTAGAGAGGTGCTTAGACCATGAAGGTGGATCCTCTGTGAATGTGATTAGCGCTGTTTAATAGAGACTCCAGAGAGTTAGCTTGCCCCTTCCACTGTGTGAGGACATAGCAAGAAGTCAGTAGTCTGCAGCCTGAAAGAGGGCCTTCGCAAGAATCTGTTGATATTGGACTTTCAGCCATCAGAACTGTGAAAAATAAATTTCTGTTGTTTATAAGCTATCCAGTCGATGGTATTTTGTTATAACAGCCTGAGGTTGACAGGCAACCTACAAAGCTTTATAAAATGTGTGCTCCTTCCTGTCATTTACCCCTCAAACCTTTCTCATAATGTCTCCCCTCGCTCTGCCCCAATCACACTAGCTGGTTATACCAGACATATTCCCTCTGCAGGGTCTGCACCCACTCAGTCTAGAGTTCCCCAGGATGGGATGAGAGAGCCATTTGGTGCCATGCACCATGACACATACTTCGTTAATTTTTTTATTAACTACCCTACTAACCTCAGAAGGAAAGCATATATAATGATTTTATCCATAAAAGAAAAAATGTTTTGTTTTTCTTCCTATTACCAATAT
The DNA here is from genome assembly GCF_037043125.1 of Eumetopias jubatus. NCBI lineage: Eukaryota > Metazoa > Chordata > Mammalia > Carnivora > Otariidae > Eumetopias > Eumetopias jubatus. The sequence goes on along the minus strand of NW_028274812.1, from coordinate 42,334,823 downwards.
ACAGTGTTGAGCCTTAGCTAATATTCACCAATCTCTTACTCGACGACAGGTACTTCATAAAATAGATATCATTTCACTTAATTCTCAAAAGTCTGTCATATAGATCATATAGTACCCTTTGTGGAGGATACTAAAGCCAAAAGAGTTCAGGTAATTTTTCCAATGACATTATAGTTGCATATATTAAATGTTAGGTCACATATATGTAAAATCAGACATTTAACTGTAAGCTTTAGTTGACTGCTAAAAAGTATTTTTCCTATTTCTGATAGGTACACTTGTTTTGGAACATGTGCTTCAAGGCCTGCATTGCCATCAAACTAAACCAAGGCACTATCATCCTATATCTGGAATTGACCTAACTCTTCTTATATCTTGCACTCTTGCCCCTACCCAAACCATTCCCCACAGAGAAGAAAAGAGATCTTATTAACAAGAGAACTGAAACCATGTCTTTCTCTTCCTTAAAATTAGTTGGTGCCTCCAAAGACATTTGGAATTCTACCATGACCATAAACCAGGCCTGATCTGGCCCTTGCTGATTCTTACACATTCATTTTGAACCACTCTTTATCTCTTTCATTAAGCTCCAGTTACATTGTATTGTTTTTATTTTTCTTCAACTTCCAAACGACTTTCCGTGCTCACGGTCTTTACAAAACCTTCCACGTCGCTATATCCCACCTCTCCTCACACCGCATGGCAAATTTCTTCTTATCCACTAGATTACAGCTGATATGTCATCTTTTCTGTCCTCTCTCTCTAAAATACATGGATTGTTCTCCTTCTGTTCTAAGTTATTTTCTATTTCAAAACCTTGTTTGTTTCCTTTAGGATAATTATTATAATTCATAATCATTTTATTTACTTTTTTAAAACTCATTATAATGCCAACTTCATGAGGATAGTGATTGTGTCCATTTTTTCATCACTGTGCCTCCAATAACTAGCATAGAGCCTAGAACAGAGAACCAGCTAGTAATTTTATGTTAAGTATCCTCCAAGATAAAATAAAAATGGCTTCCAATTTCAGTTAGGATGTATTTCAGATTTCTTAGCCCAGCATTCAAGGTTCAACCAAGACTTTACTTGATTCCCTTTTCTTCTAAACCTACTCAAAACATTCTATAAACCGGCACACCAAATACCTTCAACGTGTTCCTGGACATCTTTACTCCCATCATTTTCTTTTGCTTGAATGTCCTCTACTTTTCAAAATTGTGCAAATTTCAAGTACAAATCTTCCTTGACTTATGATGGGTTATACCTTGATAAACTGATCATAAGTTGAAAATATGTCAAAAATGAATTTAATACTCCTAACTTACATCATAGCCTGCCATAAAGGTGCTCAGAGTACTTAGATTAGCTTACAATTGGGCAAAATCACTTAACACAAAACCTATTTTATAATGAAGTGTTGAATATCTTATATAATTTAATAAATACTGTATTGAAAGTGAAAAATAGAATGGTTGCATGTATACAGAATGGTTGTAATTTTATCAGTTGTTTATCCACATGAGTGACTAGAAAGCATGGCGCACTGACACTGCCCCATATAATAACAGTATTGTACTGCATGTTGCTAGACTGAGAAAAGATAAAAATTCACAATTTAAAGTAAGGTTTTTTTCTACTGAATGCATATATAAAGTCTAGCTTTAGGAAAACTTTCTTCTTTCCCCATTATATCATGTCCCCTTTCAATGAAAATTAATTGACTATAATCTAAATTTCTTTTGGACTTTGAAATATCTCTTTATATAGAGGAGTGCTTTCAAGCATTGAAGCTAGAGAAACCTAGTTGCCCATCTTACTCCACCATTTACTATCTGGAGATCTTTGTTTCTTCATCTATTATATTATAATAAAATTATGCCTATGTCATCAATTTTTTGAAAATTAAACTTATAATGCATATAATACCCAAATACAGTGATCACTGTCATATACTGAGTACTCAATAAATGTCCATTATTCTAAGTCATAGGAGAACTTAGATTTAGTTAATATTACATTTATTTGGTTATATGCCTATGAACTATAAAGAGACTACTATAAACTTCCTAAAGTCTATGAAAATATGTTATTCTCATCATGTTCCACAATCTCTTATGTAAAGAAGGTATTCAATTAATATTTGTTGACTTGACTGATTGTACTGTTTAAAGAACACTTTTTAAAAATGAAACTTCATGTGTTTCTTCCAGAAACAGGAAAACTGTAATTAGCTCTTATTGTGGAGAAAATTCATAAATCTGAATTGCTATGCAGTACTTTTTCTTCTACCAGTATATGATGTATATAATGCTTAAAAATAATTAGAAACTCTTTGGAGGTAATCAGCTGTCCTTCATGCTCTATCTAGAATGTATTAAATTGCATTTAACAGAGTCCTGTGCTTGGAATTCTGTTAGTCCTCACTAGAAGCAGGTATCTGCTGTGTTGGTTTTGTTTGTTTGGTTGGTTGGTTGGTTTTGCTTTGTTTTGTTTTTTTCTTTTAGAACAGTGACTCCCACATGCCACAGACAGGTTAAGTTAGATTTACCTGTGTTGATTATTAGCATCACAGCTTGCTGGCCTCCATGTCTGACTCACTCATCAGAATCTCTGGGGGTAAAGCCCTGGAAATTATACATTATACAAACACCCCCAAGAGATTCTGATTTGTAGCAATGTGTAGAAAACTCTCTTCTAGAAAAGCAGCTTAATGGAATCACCACGTACAAAATAAAGGGCAGTAGACTTTTATAGTTACTATTATTTCTATTATATCTTCTGAAATGAGAGAAGTTTCAAGCTTTGGACTTTCCTTTCACAGAGAAATCTAAATGATGCTCTAGTACATTGCTTCTCACTGTAAAATTAATCATAAATTTAAACATATAGTTTCCCATTTCTTAATTGATAAATCCTTTTAAATATTCTGATGGATTTATAAAATTTTAAAAATGTATAATTTACACAAATAGAAGCTTCTCATTACAGAATAAGTATCAATGAAATAAAAAAATAATGCATGAGTATATTGACTTATAAGATCTGAATCACGGCAGCAGTTTGAAACTGTTTATTCATCTTGTTGTTGAGTAGTACTTCATTTTAGAAATATACCATATTTTGCTTCTCCACTCACCAATTGATAGGCATTTGGATTGTTTCCAATTTTTGGTTGTGAATGCTGCTGCTATGAATATTCAAGTACAATATTCAAGTCTTTGTGGGGACATATGTTTACATTTCTCTCGGGTAACTACATAAGAAGTGGAATTGTTGGTTCACATGGTAACTTTATGTTTTTAAGTTTTTTTTTTTTTTTTTTAAGATTTTATTTATTTGACCAGAGGGAGACACAGTGAGAGAAGGAACACAAGCAGGGGGAGTGGGAGAGGGAGAAGCAGGCTTCCTGCGGAGAAGGGAGCCCGATGCAGGGCTCCATCCCAGGACCCTGGGACCATGACCTGAGCGGAAGGCAGATGCTTAATGACTGAGCCACCCAGGTGCCCCATGTTTTTAAGGTTTTAGGAAACTGTTAAAATGTGTTTTTGCAAAGTGGCTTTGCCAGTTTACATTTCCACTGGGAATGTATGAAGGTACCTGTTTCTCCACATACTTGCCAACACCTGTTATTACATGCTATAGCATGAATGAATCTCAAAAACATCATTCTATACAAATGAAGCCAGGTACAAAATACCACATATTGTATGATTCCATGTGGATGAAATGTTCAAAAAAGACAAATCCATACAGACAGAAAGTAAATCAATGATTGCCTGAAAGTGGGAATAAGTGTTGACTACAAATGGTTATGAAGTATCTGGAATCATGAAAATATTTTTAAAAATGGATCATTAATTGGGGTGCCTGGGTGGCTGATTTGGTTGAACTTCTGTTTTGGCTCAGGTCATGATCTCAGGGTCATGAGATGAGCCCCACATAGGGCTCTGCACTCAGCAGGGAGTCTGCTTGAGATTCTTTCCCTCTCCCTCAGCCCCTCCCCCACTTACATGCATGCGCTCGCTCTCTCTCTCTCTCTCTCTCAAATAAATATATAAATATATAAAAATGGATCATAATGTTGATTGACTAATTCTGTAAATTTACAATTTATTAGTTTTATGATATGTAAATAATACCCAATTAACGATATAAATGTTTATGTAATGATATATATGTACATATATGTAGATGAATGCACATATACATGTGCATATGTGTATATATATATAATACATATATTCAGTCCTATCTTTTTCAAAATCCTCTTTATTACAATAATCAAGAAACAGTCTTCTTTATTATAATGAATATAGAAAATGAATATAAGAGCTTATGCAATTATCAGCTGAGTTAGAGGTTTTATCAATGATCTATTTTCCTATGGTTTTTGAAGTAGAGGATCATTTCTTCAAGAATGTGTAAAAGATAGCACAATACTTTATTTCAGGAATGCCTCTTAGATGAAGAGAAAAAAAAATCCCATATTTTTTCATTAATACTCTTAGTTTCTATTATAATATCTTTCCTGGCTCTTTATAAGGATGTTTTTAACATCTAAATTCATAGTTATTGATATCATTATGCTGTTGGTAATTTTAATCTTTATTTACAATGTTGTAGTTTTAGTCTTCATGATAAACATTCTTTGAAATTTTTGGTAATCTGTTTAATTGCTCTGATATAGGTTAAGTCTTAGAATTGTTCCACAAAAATTTTTTTTATAAAAGCTCTAATTCTTTTGTATTTCTAGTTATGGGACTAGCATTGTTTCTAATTTTTGACGATTATGAACAAAACTTCTAAAATCATCTGCATACATTTTGTGTGTATTTAAAAGTTTTCATATCCATTTGGAAAATATCTAAGAATGGGATTGCTGGACATAATGGTATTTTTAACTTTAAAGAAAACCTATCAAAATGTTTTCCAAAGAAGCTGTGCCATTTTTGTATTCTCACCAGCAATGTTTCACTATTTGAGCTGTTCTCCATCCTTAAAGAGTCATTTATAGCTTGTATAGTCATTTATTTTCAACCATACTAGTACAGGTATAGTATTATCTCATGGTGGTTTAATTTTTATTTCCTTAAATCACTGAGCTGTTGACCTTTTTTTTAAGCTATATGTTTGTTTCCAATCTACATGACTTCTTTAGTGAAGTATCTGTTTAAATCCTTTGCCCATTTTTAATTTTGTTGCCTCTTATTATTGACTTGTGAGAGTTCTTTACATATTTGAGAACTATTTTTTTATGTATTCTGGGTACAAGTACTTTATAGGATAAACACATTAGAGATATTTTTCTCAGTTCATGACTTTATCTTTTCAATCTCATAACATTACCTTTCAAACAATATAAGCTCATTAATTATGATGAATTACAATATATCTTTTTTTTCTTTTATGGATCATGTATTATGTGATATAATGAAAAATCTTTGACTAACACAATCACAAATATTTTCTCCTGTGTTATTTTCCAAAAATTTTGTAGTTTTAAATTTTACATTGAAAGTCTATGATGGATTTGGTGATTATTTTTGTAAGTGGAGAAAAGTCTTGAATGAGGTTCTTTTTGGTGCATATCGTTGTGCAATTGGTACAGCAACATTTGTTAAAAAGACTATACTTCCTGCATTGACTTGTTTTTGCACTTGCCCCAAATAAATTGACCATGTAAGCATATGAGTGCATTTCTAATACTCTCTTCTGTTTCATTGATATACTTTTCTAACTTTCACTAACAACACACTGTCTTAAATATTGTACCATTAGAGTAAATTATAAAATCAAATAATGTGAGTCCCCCAAATTTGTTCTTGGAAATTTCTATCAAAGCTCTACTGATACTTTGATGGAGGTAACATTGATTCTATAGATCAATGAAGGGAGAACTGACAATATTAGCAATATTGTATCTTCTAACCTCTGAACACAATATATTTCTCAAGTACTTGAGTTTTATTTTATTTTCTTCATTAATATTTTAGTTTTCAGGATAAAGATCTTGTACACATTTTGCTGGAATACTACTTCCATATTTTATGATTCATTATGCTACTGTAAAAGATGCATTTTTATATTTCAATTTTCATTATTCGTTACTAATATAGAGAGAAAGAAAATGAATTTTGTATATTTTCTGTGAATCTTGTGACCTTGCTAAATTTCATTATTAGTTTCAGTAGCTTTTTTGTAGATTCTTTGGGATTTCTACATAGATAATAATGTCTTGCTTTCCAATATATGTGCCTTCTACTTCCATCCTTCCTTATTTCACTGGGCAGGACCTCTAATATGATGTTTAAGAGAACTAATGACAGTGAACATTCTTGTAAGAAAGTATTTAGACTTTCCAAAGTAGGTATGTTGTTAGCTTAAAAATTTTTTTTAAATATTCCTTTCTGAAAATCCTACTTTTCTGGAAATTTTTGAAAAGGAAATTATAATGAATTTTCTACTATGCATTTCTACATATATTGAAAATACATGATTTTTCTTCTTTACTCTGTTGATACTGTGGATTATATTGATTTTCAAATGTTGAAGAAGCCTCATATTTCTGGGAAAAGCCCCAGTTGGTCATGATATATTGTTCTTTTTATATATCACCAGATTAGATTTGGTGATATTTTAAGGGGAATTTTTGCCTCTATATTCATGAGGAGTATTGTTTTGTGGATTTATTTTCTTATAATATTCTTTTCTGTTTTCATTTCAGGACAAGGTTAGACCTGAAAAATGAGTTTGAAAAGGTTCACTCCTTGGGGCATCTGGTTGGCTCAGTTAGTACAGCATGTGACTCTTGATATTCGGGTTGTAAGTTTGAGTCCTACATTGGGTGTGGAGATTACTTAATAATAAAATCTTTTTTTAAAATGTTTTAAAAAGTGCTTACTCCTCTTCTACTTTCTAGAGGGATTTGTATAGAATCAGTATTTTTTTTTTACCTTAAATGTTTGGTAGAACTTACCTGTGAAGCTATCTGACTGGAGTGTTTTGCTTAAAAATGTGTGTGTGTGTGTGTATTTACATATATATATATATATATATATATATATATATATATATATATATATTTTTTTTTTTTTTTTACTCTGAATTTAAATTCTGTAATAATTATAGAGCTATACAGGCTAGCTATTCTGCCTTGAATAATGTCTGGTGTCTTTGGTGTCTGTCAAGGAATTTGACCATTTCATCCAAATTTTTGAATTTATGGCCATAAAGTTTTTCATAATAAATATTCACTTTACTTTTCTCTCTCCATAGAATATCTAGTGATATTCACTGACTTAGACAATTTTCCTTTAGAGTGATCAAAATTAAAGTTAAAAGCAAGGACTTTATTATTTACCTTAATTTCACCATTTCTGAAGCTTTTTTTTTCTTTCTGTATATCTTTTTATTCTGGTATCTTATTCCATGTGCCTAAAGAACTTCCTTTAATATTTCTTTTAGTATAGGTTAGTAATTAATTTATTTAATTATTTGTCTTAAAAGGTCTTTCTCATTTTTTTCTCTGGGTATAGAGATCTGGATTGACAAGATTTTCTTTTCTTCTCTTTACTTTCTTTTCTTTTCTTCTTCTTTTTCTTTTCTTTTCTTAGTACTCTAACCAAGTTACTCCCTTGACTTCAGGGGAGACATCTGCTGCAATTCTTATTTTTGTTATTTCATATGTAATGTATCTTTTTATTCTTTCCCTGCCTTCATGACTTTTTTTTCTTTTAGGTGGTTTTAAGTTATGTAAATATATTTATAGGAGTTGTGTATGTGTGTCTGTGTGTGTGTATTTCTTTTGTTTACCTTGTCCTGGGGTGAGAGAGGGATTGTGCAAAATCATCTTGCTTAGGATTCTCTGAAATTTTTGGATCTGTAGTCAGATCTTAATTTGTAATTTTTTAAAAATTTTATTTTATTATGTTATGTTAATCACCATACAATACATCATTAGTTTTTGATGTGGTGATCCCCAATCCATTGTTTTCATATAACACCCAGTGCTCCATGCAGTATGTGCCCTCCTTAATACCCATCACTGGACTAACCCGTCCCCCCACCCCCTTCCCGTCTAAAACCCTCAGTTTGTTTCTCAGAGTCCACAGTCTCTCATGGTTCATCTCCCCGTCCGATTTCCCCCCCTTCATTTTTCCCTTCCTTCTCCTAATGTCCTCCATGCTATTCCTTATGTTCCAAAAATAAGTGAAACCATATGATAATTGACTTTCTCTGCTTGACCTATTTCACTTAGCATAATCTCCTCCAGTTCCATCCATGTTGATGTAAAAGTTGGGTATTCATCCTTTCTGATGGCTGAGTAATATTCCATTGTGTATATGGACCACATCTTCTTTATCCATTCAACTGTTGAAGGGCATCTCGGCTCTTTCCACAGTTTGGCTATTGCAGACATTGCTGCTATGAACATTGGGGTGCATATGGCCCTTCTTTTCACTACATCTGTGTCTTTGGGGTAAATACCCGGGAGTGCAATTACTGGATCATAGGGTAGCTCTATATTTAATTTTTTGAGGCACCTCCACACTGTTTTCCAAAGTGGCTGTACCAACTTGCATTCCCACCAACAGTGTAAGAGGGTTCCCCTTTCTCCACACCTCTCCAACATTTGTTGTTTCTTGCCCTGTCCATTTTTGCCATTCTAACTGGTATAAGGTGGTATCTCAATGTGGTTTTGATTTGAATTTCCCTGATGGCTAATGACGATGAACATTTTTTCATGTATCTGTTAGCCATTTGTATGTCTTCTTTGGAGAAGTGTCTGTTCATGTCTTCTGCCCATTTTTTGACTTGACTGTTTTTTGGGTGTTGAGTTTGAGAAGTTCTTTATAGATCTTGGATACCAGCCCTTTATCTGTAGGGTCATTTGCAAATATCTTCTCCCATTCTGTGGGTTGCATCTTTGTTTTGTTGACTGTTTCCTTTGCTGTGCAGAAGCTTTTTATCTTGATGGAGTCCCAAAAGTTCATTTTTGCTTTTGTTTCACTAGCTTTTGGAGATGTATATTGAAAGAAGTTGCTGTGGTCGATGTCAAAGAGGTTATTGCCTATGTTCTCCTCTAGGATTTTGATGGATTCCTGTCTCACATTGAGGTCTTTCATCCATTTTGAGTTTATCTTTGTGTATGGTGTTAGAGAATGGTCGAGTTTCATTCTTCTGCATGTGGCTGTCCAATTTTCTCAGCACCATTTACTGAAGAGATTTTTTTTTGCCATTGCATATTTTTTCCTGCTTTGTCGAAGATTATTTGACCATAGAGTTGAGGGTCCATATCTGGGCTCTCTATTCTGTTCCATTGGTCTATATGTCTGTTTTTGTGCCAGTACCATGCTGTCTTGGTGATCACTACTTTGTAATATAGCTTGAAATCAGGCAACGTGATGCCCCCAGCTTTGTTTTCTTTTTCAACATTTCCTTGGTGATTCCATCAGGGTCTTTTCTGATTCCATACAAATTTTAGGATTGTTTGTTCCAGCACTTTGAAAAACGTTGTTGGAATTTTGATCGGGAGGGCATTGAAGGTATAGATTGCTCCAGGTAGCATAGACATTTTAACCATGTTTATTCTTCCAATCCATGAGCATGGAATGTTTTTCCATCTTTTTGTGTCTTTTTCAATTTCTTTCATGAGTGTTCTGTAGTTCCTAGAGTATAGATCCTTTACCTCTTGGTTAGGTTTATTCCAAGGTATCTTATGGTTTTTGGTGCTATTGTAAATGGAATCATTTCTCTAATTTCCCTTTCTACAGTTGCATTGTTAGTGTATAAGAAAGCAACCGACTTCTCTGCATGGATTTTGTATCCTGACACATTACTGAATTGCTGTATGAGTTCTAGTAATTTGGGGGTGGAGTTTTTGGGTTTTCCACATAAAGTATCATGTCATCTGCAAAAAGAGAGAGTTTGACTTCTTCTTTGCCAATTTGAATAAATTTTATTTCTTTTTGTTGTCTGATTGTTGTTGCTAGGACTTCTAGTACTATGTTGAACAATAGTGGCGAGAGTGGGCATCCTTGACGTGTTCCTGATCTTAAGGGAAAGGCTCTCAGCTTTTCCCCACTGAGGATGATATTCGCTGTGGGTTTTTCATAGATGGATTTTATGAACTTGAGGAATGTTCCCTCTATCCCTATACTCTGAAGAGTTTTAATCAGGAAAGGATGCTGTACTTTGTCAAATGCTTTTCCTGCATCAATTGAGTGGACCATATGGTTCTTCTCTCTCCTCTTATTAATGTGTTCTATCACATTGATTGATTTGCAAATGTTGAACCACGGTTGCATCCCAGGGATAAATCCCACTTGGTCGTGGTGGATGATTCTTTAATGTATTGTTGGATCCTATTAGCTAGGATTTTGTTGAGGATTTTGGAGTCCATATTCATCAGGGATATCAGTTTGAAATTCTCCTTTTTGATGAGGTCTTTTCCTGCTTTGGGGATTAAGGTAGTGCTGGCATCATAGAATGAGTCTGGAAGTTTTCCTTCTGTTTCTATTTTTTGAAAGCGCTTCAGGAGAATAGGTATTATTTCTTCTTTGAATGCTTGGTAGAATTCCCCAGGAAATCCATCAGGCCCTGGACTCTCGTTTTTTGGGAAGTTTTTGATCACTGCTTCAATCTCGTCACTGGTTATTGGCCTATTCAGATTGTCAATTTCTTCCCATTTCAGCCTTGGCAATTTATAGGTTTCCAGGAAGGCAGCCATTTCATCCACATTGCTCAGTTTATTGGCATATAGTTGTTGATAATAATTTCTAATAATTGTTTCTATTTCCTTGGTGTTAATCATGATCTCTCCCCTTTCATTCATAATTTTATTAATTTAGTTCCTTTCTCTTTTCTTCTGGATAAATCTGGCCAGTGGCTTATCGATCTTATTAATATTTTCAAAGAACCAGCTTCTAGTTTCATTGATCTGATCTACAGTGTTTCTGGTTTCTAATTCATTGATCTCTGCTCTAATCTTAATTATTTCTCTTCTAATGCGTGGCTTAGGCATCGTTTGTTGTTTTTTCTCTAGTTCTTTAAGATGTAGAGTTAGTTGGTGAATTCGAGATTTTTCTATTTTTTTGAGTGAGGCTTGGATGGCTATGTATTTCTCCCTTAGGCCCGCCTTTGCAGTATCCCATAGATTTTGGACTGATGTGTTTTCGTTCTCATTGGTTTCCATGAATTGTTTAATTCTTTGATTTCTGGTTGACCCAAACATTCTTGAGCAGAGTGGTCTTTAGCTTCTAAGTGTTTGAATTTCTTCTAAATTTTTTCTTGTGATTGAATTCCAGTTTTAAAGCATTATGGTCTGAGAATATGCAGGGAATAATCTCAATCTTTTGGTATCAGTTGAGACCTGATTTGTGACCCAGTATGTGGTCTATTCTGGAGAAAGTTCCATGTGCGCTCGAGAAGAATGAGTATTCTGTTGTTTTAGGGTGGAATGTTCTGTATATATCTATGAGATCCATCTGGTCCAGTGTGTCATCCAAAGCTCTTGTTTCTTTGTTGATTTTCTGCTTAGATGATCTGTCTATTGCTGAGAGTGGAGTATTGAGGTCTCCTACAATTCACGTATTGTTATCAATATGACTCTTTATTTTGGTTAACAGCTGGCTTATGTAGATGGCTGCTCCCATGTTGGGGACATAGATATTTATAATTGTTAGATTTTCTTGTTGGATAGACCCTTTAAGAATGATATAGTGTCCTTCTGTGTCTTTAACTACAGTCTTTAGTTTAAAATCTAATTTGTCTGATATAAGAATTGCTACCCCAGCTTTCTTTTGAGGTCCATTGGCATGGAAGATGGGTCTCCTTCCCTTCACTTTAAGTCTGGATGTATCTTTAGGTTCAAAATGAGTCTCTTGTAGACACCGTATGGATGGTCCTGTCTTTTTATCCAATCTGCAACCCTGTGCTGTTTTATGGGAGCATTTAGGCCGTTCATGATGAGAGTGATTATTGAAAGACATGAATTTATTGTCATCATGTTGCCTGTGAAGACCTTGTTTTTATAGATTGTTTCTGTAAATTTCTGTTGTATATCACTCTTGGGGTCTTTCTCCTTTTATAGAACCCCCTCTAAATATTTCTTGCAGGGCCGGCTTAGTGGTCACATATTCTTTCAGCTTCTACTGGTCTTGGAAGCTCTGCATCTCTCCATCCATTCTAAATGACAGCCTTGCCGGATAAAGTATTCTTGGCTGCATGTTCTTCTCGTTTAGTACCCCGAATATGTCTTGCCAGGCCTTTCTGGCTTGCCAGGTCTCTGTGGATAGGTCTGACATTATTCTGCTGTTCCTCCCTCTGTACATAAGGAATCTCTTCCCCCTAACTGACCTTAATGATTTCCTTGGTTCTAAGATTTGCAAGTTTTACTATTACATGCGGGGGTGTTGGCCTGTTTTCCTTGATCTTGGGAAGGGTTCTCTCTGCCTCTAGGACACGAATGTTTGTTTCATTCCCCAGATTAGGGAAGTTCTCAGCTATAATTTGCTCAAATATATCTTCTAGTCCTGTCTCTCTCTCCACCCCCTTTGGGTTTCCAATAATTCTGACATTGGAACATTTCATGGTGTCATTTATTTCTCTGATTCTATCTTCATGGATTTTGAGTTGTTTTTCCCTGGCCTCCTCTTTTCCCTTTTTATCTATTAAATTGTCTTCCAGGTCACTAATTCGTTCTTCTGCCTCACTTACCCTAGCTATTAGATTATCTAGATTAGATTGGATCTCATTGATAGCATTTTTAAGTTCTGCCAATTCAGCTTTCATTTCTGCTCTTAGAGACCTTCTGTTTCCATTAATTGATTTTTCCACCCTCGCTATTGTCTTTACAATTGCTAGCCTGAATTCCATCTCTGACATCTTGGTTATATGTGAATCCATTTGTATATCTGTGGCATAAGTCATAATCTCTGAGTCTTTCCTATTTTGGGGGTTCCTCCTCCTAGTCATTCTGTTGAGGGGTGGTTGAGGGAATGTATAGAGTCCAAATTATTGACCACAACCCAAGCAAGATGCACCTGTTTTCTAGGGACCTTAGGGTTGCTGGCCTCTTGTTTTCCCAGCCTGTCTTCTGGGGGAGGGGCCTGCCAGGCTGTCACTCAGACAACCCTTTTGGGCAGAGTTGCCCTGCCCCCTGTGGCGGGGCATGGGCTCAGTGAAAACCGGTTTTTTAGGGATTTTATTCTCTGGCAGCTTTCCCTGGTGGCTTCCGCATCTCTTCTGAGAGTCAGAGCAGAAGAGATCATTTCCAATCGTCTGCCTCAGAGCAGAGAGATCGCAGTCTGTTCTTCAGTGGGCTCTCCAGGCCACACTATCTCCGTTTTTGTCTGCTATAAACTGCAGCGTCCTGGACTGTGTGCCCCTCAGCAGGGCTTCCAGTCCTTGCATCCAGGTCGGGGCTCATCTATGCCCTTTGTGCTTCCAAAACTGCCAGCCACCCCCAGTTCCCATGCGGGGCCCTACCACTCTGGTTTCTGTCCAGGGAGGCTGCCCTAAAGTCCTTTCCCCACCGCTACCAGTCTGCAAGTCTGTGCCCGGTCCCCAGTGTGGGACGCTTTTGCTCACTGGTGGTGCAGGATCCCCATGGCCCGGCTCCCTCCCCTGCAGTTTATCCTCCAATATCTGCCCACGGAATCACGGCTCCCCGCTTTGTACCTTGAAACCAACCACCTGTGATGTTCTGTTTGTAGAGATCCAGCTATGTCTTCTTACATCTCAGGCTGATCTCGTGGGTGTTCAGCTGGTAGATATCCAGCTCAATTCCGGAGACCAGTTGGAATAGGGTCCCCCACTCCTCTGCCATCCTTTTCTATTGCCTAATTTGTAATTTTTAATTTTTGTCTTATTCACTTTCTTTTCTCTTTCTGGAATTCTTATTAACTGTCTAACAAAACACTTGAAAATGTCCCACAGGTCTTGGTGGTCTATTTGTTTTTGTCATTTATTTTTCCTCACTTTGTTTCATTTTGCAAATTACATTGCCTTATCTTCAAGTTGACTAATTATTCTCTGGCTATATGAAGTTTATTTACCAAAACATCAAAGACTTTCTTTGCTTCTGTTACAATATTACTTTAATTCTAGGATTTCTATTTGACCCTATCTTATGGTACTTATCACTGTTGAAATTTCACATCTCTTCAGGCATGTTATTCACCTTTTCCACTAGAAACCTCAACATATCAATCATAGTCAATTTAATTCACTGGCTGAAAGTTCCAACACATAGCCAATCTTTTTGTCTGGTTCTTTTGACTCTCTTTCTTTGGGCAGTGTGATACTTTTCTTTTTTTATGTATGTTTCATAATTGTTTTATTGAACACTGAAATCAAGTGTAGAATAGTAAAGACTGAGATAAATACTATTTATTTTTCTAAAGAATTAGAGTTAAACAACAAAATATTTCCTGCTCCACTTTCAATTTAGTCCTTGGTGGGTTGTTGATCCTCAGAGAGGGTCTCTCTCCATGTTCCAGCACTTCTCCCAGAGATAGACTGCTGTTTTTTGTTATTTGGTGCTTGGTAGACTGATGGTGAGGTGCAAGGTGATTCCTTTGTTTTCCTGGTAGGCTTCAGACTTACACAGGCCCTATATCCCTGGGTCTCAATTGTGGGGTTTTCTATGTACCTGCCTTGCCCCTAAGATTAAAAGATTTCTGAGTGTCCCTTTCTCTGCAACCTCACCAACATTTGTTGTTTCCTGATTTATTAATTTTAGCATTAAGAAGGGCACGTGATGTAATGAGAACTGGGTGTTATATGAAACTGATGAATCCCTGAACTCTGCCTCTGAAACTAATAATACATTATATGCTAATTAACTGAATTTAAATAAAATTAAAAAAATAAAATAAAATGAAATTACATTTAAAAATTTTTTCTAAATTGTCTGGGCCCAAGATGGTTTTCCCTCTCTTGGGGATAAAAGCATTTTTCTATTCCCTTCTTTGACCTGCAATGAGTCTTCATTGGTGCTCTGGGGCAACAGGGTCTGCTGTTCTTCCTTAGTGACCAAAGGCTTTGTTCTTTAAGATAAAGGGTGTCAACACTGACTGCTTCATGCTTCTCCTGCTGTGGGATTCCTTTTTTTCCAGGTCAACTCACCAAAAGAAGCTTTCTCCAATTCCTCCCTTGTGAGCACCTGGTGGAGGGCCATAGAGAAAAACCAGTAAACAGCTACTAACTACCTTGTGTCTTTGACTCCAGGGAATTCTATACTCTCATGCTATCCCACATTTGGCTTTCAGTAATTCACTGAAAAGTTTAGCTGAAGTTTGGTATCAACTTGTGCCATGATTAGTGTCTCTTTCTTCCAAACTCTGTCATAGTGAGCCAATGCTCATTTTCTAGCTCTTCTTAGATTTCAGTCTAGCTGTTTGCCTTGCAAACTTTGTTGTTTGATGGATTCAAGAAAAACTGTGAACTTGTAGATTATCAAATTTTTCTTATAGTTAGGGTGAAGGTGATGCTTTTTTAGTTTTATAAATCCTAGTTGGAAATCAGAAATCCATAATTTAAAAACAAACTAAAAACCTTGTTATCTGGTTATTTTTATCAACTTTGTTTCTTAATTGATATGTTTTTTAATTAATATGACATTATTTTTATCCAGACATTTTCACTTGATTTTCCAGGTCAGTGGAAACACCACCTTTTCATATTACCTCATACTATTTCTGGAATTGGGACCTTCTGGCTCATTCAGATGACATGAAGGTAAGCTGCATTTTATGCAAGATATTATTTACTTGTGCAGTCCACAGGGATGAAACCTAAGGCACAAGATATTTTGGAGAAACGTTACCTTTGCCAAACCATAAAATTCAACTTTTGTCCTCCTAACCCAGGGTAAAATAGTGACATATGCTAGGCTCATTTATCTAGATCTCTGAGTTCTACCATTTCCCGTGTCTTGACCTGGTAGTTTTCAGTATCCTATTGTTCACCAACCTGAGTAATACCTCAGTATCTGAAGCTGGTTTTTTTTTTTTTTTTAATTCAAGCTGGATGTCCATAAACAAAGTCTTTCTTTAACTTCATTGGTCTTTCATTAATATCTGTATGGGTTTCAGATATTGTAGGTAGTATAAATTTGAGGCTAATCCTATTAGAGAGTCAGTTTGTTATTTTGAATTTTCAGAAATTCTTCTTCTTTCACATAAATTAACACCAAAGCATTTAATTTTTCTCACCAGTCCCTTGTGCAAACTTACTTTTTTTCTTTTTATTCTAATTCATTATATCACTGACACTGTAGCACACGTTCCTCTTCACCCCCACATTTTGTATATGCTTAAGGGTTTTCTTCTGCCTCATCTTCTCATTTGTAAAATTAAAGCCCCAAGTTCCCAGGTTTAGCAGGTTCTCTCAGGACAGGCACCCAGATTTACATTTACATTCTTACTTCTCTGAGTTGGTGCTTTAGATTCATCTGTTGTCTCTATGGCATATTAATATATAAACATAGACCAAATCTAAAAGAAATTTACAGTTAATATTCATGTACCCACCATCTATAGCCTACTATTAATTTACTAGGTATGTTTTGTCATATATCTAATCATTTCACCATCCATCAAAGCTCTTATTTTTAATTTAAAACTGAATCATTGACATTTCTATACTTCTGCATTAAATATATTAGCTTGCATACCATTAAATAAAGTTCAATATTTGTTTATAGTTTTATTTTACTTTAATTGTAAACTTTACATACAACAAATTGCACAAATATTAAGTGTCTATTAACGGAGTTTTAACAAATGCATGTATCTGTGTAATGCATCCTGTTATCAAGATACCAAACATAAACACACACACAGAAAGTTTTCTCATTCCTCTTTGCAGTCAGTTCTTGCCTCCATCTCCACCTCCAGAGGAATCACTTTTTATCCTTTTTTTTCTTTCAAAATAGATGATATTTGTTCTGAAATGCCACAAAAATGGATTTTTTTATTATATTTGGTCTTTTTATAAGGTTTCTTTCATGTTTTTGAGATTCATCCATGTTGTTGCATGTTTTGGGAATTTGTTTTATTTTATTGCTGAGTAGTTTTCTATTGTATGAATCTACCACTATTTGTTTATCCACTCTCATGTTGAGATACACCAGGACATTTTTAAAAATAGTTTTTGAATATTATGATTAAAGCTACTATAAACTTTCATATATACATCTTTTGGAAGAACAATTTTCAATTTTTAGGTAAGCTGCTAAGGTTGGCATAGCTAGGTAATAGGATGGGGCATATTTAATTCTATAAGAGGCTGCAAGATCTTTCAAAATGGTTACACATATGTTTCATATTCTCACCAACATTTAATGTTAAAAATATTTCATTTTCAGTCATTTTGATAACTGTATAATAATATCTCATTAGGATTATAATTTTCACTTTTCTGATGACTAATGATGCTTATCAGTTTTTCATGTGCTTATCGGCCATTTGCATGCCAAGTGTCTGTTCAATTCTATTGCTCATTTATTTTTTATTAGATTGTTTGTCTTTTTATTGTTGAGTTGTAGGAGTTCATTTAACATCCTGGACACTAGTCTTTTCTCAGATATATCTTTATGAATCTTATCCTTTTGACACTTAGCTATGTATTTAACTGGCTTTAAATATGGATTTTTAGCACTTTTGTAGTGGGAAATTTTATTGGGATATTTCATTTTTTATATCACCTGATATTAGAGGGGAAACTTTATGTTGTCTATCTACCGGTAGATATAATAGATTTCTGTTAGATATAGAAGTTAAGAGTTTGGGAGGATAAATTACCGTATAATGTCTGTCTCAGTAATATACACAAGAGGCATAATCAAATGCATTATTGCTGAACAATATGAAGATGGATATAATTTAAATCACATATATTAAACATATAATATGTGACCAGCACTATTTTAACAAGAATAAGAAAATATCTTCATCTTTGAAAAATATATAGTCTAGGTAAAAATAAATAGATAATATGATTAAAAAGCAGAAAAATGTACAAAACCACAAGTCAACAAATAAATATACAATTGTGTCTGCTAGATATAAGTATGGTCATTATTCACTGTAGTTAAAGATCATTTAAAGCTAACTTAGGCATACCCAGCATTACAAAATTGAAATGGACCCTAAAGAACAATCTATATAAAAAAAGAAAGAATTTGAATAAATTCACAGAAGTGGAGAGAATCATAACATGTTTGTAGTGTATTACATTCGGACAGTAAAAAATAAAGTTGGAGCAGTTATGAAATACTGTTATCGAGAGCTTTGCAAGTCAAGCCAAAGTACAAAAATGCACTGCAATAGGTGCAAAAGAATCAACATAAGGTCTATGTAGGTATGTATGAGGGGATTTGGGGGTGTTGTTAGCAGAATGAAAGTGTTATTTTAAGCAGATTAATTGATTAATTGGGCAATACTTCAGGTAGCAAAAACTATGTAACAGAGGCTGAAAGGAAATGACACTGGTTCAAACTTAATAGGAAAGAAGTCCTAGCGATGGTTAAGGCTGTGGGAAGAGAGAAATGCATGGTAACAGATTGTTCAAAGGAAAGAATAACCGAGGTATTTAGTGACTGACAGGAAAAATGTATGAATGATGGTAAATAGTCTTATTCAGTGAAATATAATAACTATTTAAGAATCTCTAGAGAGGCTATAATAAAATCTTAAATTTTAAACCGATTAAACAAATTGCCCAGTCTATGTAGACAGATGTAATATATATAAAATCACATGGGCATGCAAATGTGACTCAGCTCTCACCTGCTTATTTTCCACAGAAAGTGATTATTGAGAGTGCTATTTTGAGGAACTTAATCTGTTAATCTGAAAATGGGCATATCCTATAGAGACATCTTTTGCTTTTCTTATTAGTTATGCGTTTTTGTTTTTTTTTTTAACTGCTATTGTCAACCCTCTGGGTTTATCCAACACCTGCTGTGCTCTTTGGAAGTTATTTTCCTGTTTAGCATTTCTTTTTTTAACACATGAACATCTGGTAAAAATTTACTTTAGAAATCCTCTAGTCAGAGTTCATCTGCTTCTAATAATTTATTTTCTAACTTTATATTATTCTCCTGTGTTATCAGACAGTGATATATTAGCATCAGAAAACAATTAGTTCTGATGAATTTTTAAATATTTGAGTGATAATCAACAGGATTTATTGGGAACCTATTTTTTGTTCAATACTCTGATGAGCCTCTGAGGAGGAGAAAGATACACAATTTCATTCTTGTTTTGAAGACGTTTATACCTGGTTGGGGAAAAAAAAAAAGCACTGAAACCAGAGTAACAAATACAAGGTAGCCATTAAAAATTTTTTTGTATGGTTTTACAGAAAAAAACAAATGAGGGCTGAAGAATCGAGAAAAAGTGTCATAGAAGAGACAGAACTAAACAAACAATAGGCTTTGGGAATCTAGAAGATAAATTATACATCTTTATAGTCAAGGGAAATACAAAGTAGGTCATTTGGAGACAGTATTATTTATTTTTTCAGTGCAATTTAATCCCAAGTCATTCTTGGCTTCTTTTTTTATTAATCTAATCTTTATCAAATTCCTTTAGTTAAATTGTAGACTGAAAATATTTGTGATCTTCCAGTTTATTAATAAGGACTTGATTTCTTAAGAGTGGGAGGTGCTATTTTATACATATGTTTCCTAGACCAAAGTGGGGGTTGTCTGAAATTTTCTGCTGCTAAAAGATGTCTCATAACCTTTTTACTACCTTTATTTTATTGGCTTTATTTGAGGCAATTAGGGAGGAAATATTTGGGGAACTAAATCTAAGCCACAAGGTTTTCTCTTTCACCCTTCTAATAAAATTTAGCCCACTAAATGTTCACCATTTTAATACAAAACAACAATTCCCCATTCCATTTAGTATTTTTCCCATAAGGAAAATAAATAGATGAATCTCACAAATATAGGATTCAAACTTATTTTTATATTGATAAATCAATTTGTCCTTCTCGTTTCATACAAGTAGTGATATAAATACAGGTTAAATGGTCAAGTATTTGTTTAAGTAAGGTAAGTTCTTATAATAAGGTAATTTTCTATGGCAATTTCTTCACCCAGCCAATACTTTACCCTATATAATCATAGTCCATATTTAAGTAGAAGATTAAATTGCCTTGTTTAACACAAAAGTGGAATTAACTTTAAGAAGCTAATAATTCTCTTGTTCATTTGAAGATTCTGCTTTAAAGTATCTTGAAAAAATAAAAAGTTTCCTTTGGTCTACCAAAAATAGATTGTTACTAATTGTTGGGCCTCCAAAGAAATATATGGAGTACTCCTATATTTCAGTGTTCCATGTAAATCCTATGATTTCTGGTACTCAAAATTTTAAGAAGTAAATTTAAGATTCAGAAGTTACAGAAGAAAACTAAGGAGTAGAGAGAGTCAATTCTGCTACAAATTCTCTTTCTCACTAATGATTTTTTTTTAATAAAGGTGTCATTTTAGAACAATTCTAGAACTCAAGGCTATAATTTAAGATAGACATCCATCCATCCTTTGCAGAATGATATGCTCATTGCCTATTCACTGGGATCTACTTCACTGTGATTTCAAAATGGCACATCGTAAACATGTGGGACAAATATCTACTGAGCTATCTGCTTCTAAAACTGGAAAATGGAAGTCATGAGGACTTCATAAGCACTGACACTGAATCAGTCACTCAATTCTACTGATTACATATCTTTTTTTAAAAGATTTTATCTATTTATTTGAGAGAGAGAGAGAGAGACAGAGATAGCAAGAGAGAGCATGAGTGGGGAGCAGAGGGAGTAGCAGGCTCTCTGCTGAGCAGGAACCCTGACCTGGGGCTCGATCCCAGGACGCTGGGATCATGATCTGAGCTGAAGGCAGATGCTTAACCAACTGAGCCACCCAGGCGCCCTCAGTTCTACTGATTACACATCTTAAGTACCTCAAATGTATTCTCTTTGAAATTATAGCCCCATTACGGTCTTGGTTTAACCTTAAATCATCTTTTTTCACAGACTATAGACATAAGCAAATTGTCCTAAAATTAGCATGCTTTTATGTTATTCTGGCAACAGAGGGAATAGATGCCTGAACAGGTCAGGTCTCTAGATATAGACATAGGATTGTCTCTTTCCACATACGCACATGCAAACACAGGCACATGCTCATGCTCATGTGTGTGTGTTCATATATAAAAATCCAAATATGTGTGTGTGAATTTTTAGTAATGGAATTTACCAGTTTCCTAATTTCAGTAATGGTGAAGGTTCAGGGATAATCAAGATCCTTTTCTTTATTTGGGCTTGTTCTGCTTTCCCTCTCTAATTCTTCTTGCCTATTTCTCCTTTCTATGCTGGACCACACTGAACTATGGTAATATCAGAAATGATATGCTAATTGTAAAACTTCTCTGAAACTGCTTCATATCTATTCCTTATAATATAAAGACTTTATACCTTGAATACAGTTTTTGATCAACTGTATTTTATGGCTTTAGCTGTTCTTTTCCTATTTTGCTCTTTCACTAGTGGCAAGTTAAAATCTCAAGATATGCAAATTCCACCTTAGATTCAATGTGTTCTGTAGAATCCTTTCAGTCTTTGAATAACTTTTTCAAATATCTTTTGTTCTGCAGGTTAAATGGAAGGAATATTAAAGACCTTCTTGAGTTTAGGGGGAGAAATTGTCCTCCAGGCTGAGTATTGCCTGGGAAAATCTTGCCACCATTTTTAAGAAGAATTTTTCTTTGCATTTTTTTCTTTCCTACCATTAAGCTCCACATGCCAGTTCCCTGTCCTCAAAACTTATATTTGCCATCATGAAGTAAGAAGTAATAAATGCTTTAAAGATCCATTAACATCCTAATAGTCCACAGTTCTAAAGCTAGAAGTTCTTTGCATTGGAGTTAAAGGTTTAAATTATTGTTAATTTTGATTTAATATAAATTGCATTGGGTAGTAATCTGATTAATCAGTCTTCCAATTTTTTTCATGTTGTCTTCCTTTCCTTTAATTACAAATACTGTTTTTGTAACTAAAATTTGTCCTGTATTTTGGTTATTTACAGATGACAACAGGTAAATATATCTGCTCTTACAAAACACCAAGAAAATTACAATCCCTGATACTCCCATGACCCAGGTATAATGAGGATTCACATGTGCATGTCCATTGTTTCAAGTCCTTCTCTCAACACACCCCTCTCTCACTGGTAAATGTGACCAAATTGGAGTGACTATGGATATGTTGTTTTTACTTTGATTAGATGTTTTTCAGCCATGTAGATACTTCCTATGGAAGCTTTTTGTTAACAGTTTTTAATCTCCTTTCATCTATTTATTAAGATATGAATATTTAGATACCTGGACATTTTAGGCAACAGTCTAAAAAACTAAAAGCATTGAAGAAGCCAACACAATTTTCTATCTGATTGAATGGGAGTTTCAGTCTTTTATTTGATTCCATAGATATTTGCTGAACAATAGCATCAGTCACATTGGAATGCTAAAATAGACATCAGTCTCAAAGGTCCATTTTTTGTAGCTGCAGTATTAAAAATGAAATGCAGTCACAGGAAATAGAGGTAGGAAATAATTTTCTCCTAGTATTTCATGTTTCTACATTTGTCTGAAATCTAATTTATTGGCATAGAAGGTTGATAGAAAGAGGGGGAAAAAGTACCAAGAATATAGAAATGCAAATTAACTAAACAAGAACCAATACTTATGAATTTAAAAAAAATGCTAGCTATTATTTATCAAATCATCACAATATTATGCAATAGAAGAAAAGGACTTTATATGTATATGGATATATGATATATATACAAAATACGTAATACCTGTTAAGGTACATTTTTAATATGCAGGAAATGTTTGGACGACCCTAATTCCTGTGCTCCCTAATACATTAGGGATGCTTAAGAACTGCTAGACCTCAATACAAGGTGCCAGGATACTGAAACATGAGAGATAGTAAGAGGTGCAGAGGCAGAAGGAGATATTAAAAGAATTATAGTTAGCTCAGAATACAGAATAATACATAAAACTGTAAGAAATGAAGTGGAATGGTAAACGGGACCCAAATACCAATGATCAGAAAATTCGGACTTGATCCAGAAAACAATGGAAAAATCTTTGAAAGTATTTAGACATCATGACATAACCAGATTTGTGCTTTAAATGGTCAGGAAAAGGAATGGATTTGAAGAATAAACATAGAGGAAGGTATCATCATTCAGCAGAGAGCAGATGATGTCCTGAACTGGGATAGTGAGAATGAAGTGAAGTTCTGTGTGGAACGGCTCACCCATGGAATGAATCAACTACCTTTCCGGTGGAATCTTAGTCCAAGTGGCAGAGAGGCTTTCACCATGTTTTGGAAACAAACTGTTATCTGTAGGGAATGGAGAGATAGGCTCCTCTGGAATGAGTCCACTATAGTCTAAATTGACTGGATCTTTTTTTTTTTTTTTAGGCAAGATAGCAGACCACATGGATTTGATTCCACATCTACCATGTTGCTTTAGTTTTCAGTCTTTGGAAACTTACTTAACCTCTCTATGTCTCAATTTCCTTATTTATAAAATAAAGATAACAACAGTATCTATCCAGTGATGTGCTAATAAATATTTTAACAACTGGCTCTACAGCGAAAGGATAGCTGGTAAATGTTCAATTGGCTCCTTGAGGTGGAGAGAAAAGCCATACTTTGTTGAATTTATTGATTCCCATGGTATAAATGATTCCACTATGGCCATTTTCAAACTACTTCAACTTGATATCAACCAGCTTATGAAATTCCTAAAAAAATGAACTACTGGCTCTCCTAAGCCAGTACAACACTGCTCTTGCACATCTATTTATGTACCTCAGAATACTACTATTAGTATTAAACATGCAAATAAATGCAAAGTACTTACTGCACTACCTAGCACATATTGAGAGCTCAATTATGTTAACTATTATTATATTGATTCTGATCATTTTCATTCCCAACTCTAATTATGATTATGTAAAAAAAAAAAACAAAACAAGAAAACAAATTGGTTGGTCTATTTTTTCAATTATTTTTTAGAAAGTCCTGGTGCTTTACAAATTTCTTTCTTTCTTTTTTTTCTGGGACAATTAAGCTTGCTTTACAAATTTCTAACTAAACAATATTCATAAGATAGCTCATTTCTTATGGTCTCCCAAAGTTGCCTAGCTTTATTCCAGTGAACTTGGGAAAATTATTTCTAATTATTTAGGAGAATTATTTCATTTTTCTCATTAATTTTATTGCACTTAAATTATCAGAGAAAATTTAACAATGAATTATTTTGGGACCTTTTTGAATGTGTCTTTACATTACAGATAATATTGGTTATACTGCAAAGTGTTATAACTGTAGAAATTCATCCTAAAAAATAATCAGTATTACTATTACATACTTAAAAATAAATTCCTAAGGTAAAGATCCTTACTACCAAGAATGAGGTACAAGTCACTACCCTTCACCAAACCATAATGGCATATCTATGTCTTTTACTTTGTTTGAAAATCGTTTTTAT
Source organism: Eumetopias jubatus (assembly GCF_037043125.1). NCBI lineage: Eukaryota > Metazoa > Chordata > Mammalia > Carnivora > Otariidae > Eumetopias > Eumetopias jubatus. The sequence goes on along the minus strand of NW_028274812.1, from coordinate 42,310,237 downwards.
ACAAAAATAATATCACTTAGGGGCGCCTGGGTGGCTCAGTCATTAAGCGTCTGCCTTCAGCTCAGGTCATGGTCCCAGGGTCCTGGGATCGAGCTACACATCGGGCTCCCTGCTCAGCAGGAAGCCTGCTTCTCCCTCTCCCACTCCCTCTGCTTGTGTTCCCTCTCTCTCTGTGTCTCTCTCTCTCTGTCAAATAAATAAAATCTTAAAAAAAATTATCACTGACAAATTCATAATTTGGAAATTAGTGCACACCAACAGATAAATGAAATTCAGAAGTAGAAAGAAAATAGTTTCACTTACTCTTTTTTATGACTATTACCTTATATGAATAGTCATTTCTAGAGTAGAATTTGTGAAATTAGCCACAAAGTGGGATTTTGATAGAGATATCATCAAATCATCATCCTCAATCAATAATATGATTGCTAAAATATCTGGCTAAAAATCTTGCTAGAAATCAGTTCTACCTAAAAACTAAGATACTTGGGACAACAGGAATGAACAAATTCATGGGGACATCAAAATAGGTTTGGAATCAGGTGTCTTGAACCATCAAGGAGTTGCGCTAGTATGATAAAATTTTATCATGTTGTTCAAAATTATTGGATTCAGATAAAAAAAATAGCAAAATACTAAAGTTATGGCCCACAATATATGTGTACTATATTATTAATTTAGATACATATCTTTCACCTTAGATTTTAAATGAGTCATTTGTTACTATTTTAGCTGATAAACACATCTTAAAAATAAGTTCCTTTCTTAGCTCATGTACCTTGAAGATAGCTTAAAAATATCATTAGGCACACAGATAAACACACACATACACTCACAAATGCAGAACTGTAAGGTTTGCCTAATGCTTCTTTATGTTTACAAATTAATTTCTTTCCCCACTATAGTAATTTTTACATACGTTTGCCAGCATTATAATCCAAAGAGTGACATGTTGTCCTTCCCTAGGTGTTAGTTTATTTCACAAGTGATGGGAACAATTAGTCTATATATTGAAGATGTCATTTCCACTCATCAATGATCAATAATGCCTCTCAGAAAGAGAGCCCACCCACCAGACTACAATTATTTAGACACTTATTTTTAGGACAAAGAGACAAATCACAAGAGACAGTGTGTAAATAAGTATAATCACTTTAAATAGACTTGACTCATAGGGGTATAAACATGGAGAAATTTTATTTTTCCAATAACTTCTACCAACTCTGATCTGTTATCCATGCTTTTCTGCTGAATGGCAGTCATCTTTAGTGGCAGCTCAATCTGATTCCGTACATTTTTTTTCTCTGTCACCTTCAGTTATTAAAAGAGCCATTCCAGTTTTTAAGACTCAGTCTTCTTCATTTTAAAACTAAGTTGTCATCTTGATTGCTTAACCCCAACCAACCTATTGCATTATTTCCCAGAAGCAGAGAAAATTCATATAGCTTTGCCATGTTTCTTCTGCACTCCTTATCTCACTTTTGTTTTTGACTCCCAGTTCTTTTCTCTATGTCCTGGCAGAGTCCAGCACATTAGCTCAATAACTTTCATATGGGAGATAGTTACCCATTGGTCCTTGAGTCAAAACAGAGAAGAGGATAGTTGACCACTCCCAATTTTGTAAGAATAGGCTGTCTGTTCCAAAAACAAGAAAGGGGGAGTGATGTCAGCGTCGTGACTGCATGAGCCATCCCTTTATTCTTTCCCCTTCGATTTACAACTATGTGGATCTCCATAACTGAAAAAAAAAAAAACACCTCTGCACAGCATACCAGGACACTCAAGAGATCCATCCATCTGTGCACCCAAAAGTGAGTGGTTTGGAATGTGGAGGATGCTGCAGAGCAAGCGGAGTGGCAGCAGAGCTGGTAGCGGCAGAGGTACTGGTAGCAGAGAAGGCAGCAGAAGACCCAGCAGTAGAACAGCACAACCTTTCTGGCAGAGTAGGTAGAGGGTGAGGTCAATGCATGGAGGTTTGCCTGGCCAACATTCTGCAGCTGGAAGCACCTACTTCTCTTTCTGAGACAGCAGTGACTGTCTGGAAGAAAAAGAAAGGAAAGAGACAGACAAAGAGACTGAAAAAAGTGTCTCTTGCTGTCTGCCCAGGGATTCTGGCAAGAGGACCACCCATGGACTTCTAGGACCCCCCCACTAAAGGATCTGCTCATAATGTATGGACACACCCAAAGCTCCAAGTGCTTAGTACATACCTTCTCCCACTCTACTGTCACCCTTTCTCCCCCAGCAGCTTTTTATATGCACATGCTCCCCAACCTTAGCAAGAGTCAACTTTGATAAGGGAAACCAAAAACTTATGCTAGTGCCACCTTCTGGAAAATAAAAGGAAGGCTCCTAATTACCAATCTGTTGAACTGTTAGAATCAAACAAAACTTTGCCTAACTGAAAAAATAGTCACTACTTCAAGTACAGTGGCAGAAACATCTTTTATCAAACATCATGAGAAATCATGGTAATACAGTATCACAAGAAAGTGACAATTTTCCAGCAACCAAACCCAAAGATAGTAAATATTTCTACCTAATTGATAAGAATTTCAAAATAGCTGTTATAAAGAAATTCGACAAGCTATAAGGAAGCTCATAAAGGCAATTCAATGATCTCAAGAATGAAATTAACAAACAGAAGTATTTTACCTAAGAGATTAAAATTCAAAAAAAGAACCAAACAGAAATTCTGGAGCTGAAGAACTCAATAAATAAGATGAAAAGTGCACCAGAAATAGAGCAGATTCTATGGAAGAAAAAATTAGCAAGCTGGAAGATAAGAATCTAGAAATATGTGCAGTACATAGAGAAAAAAAAGAATTTAGAAATAATTTTGGGGAAACTGCAGACAGGACTCAGATTTTTAAAAAGTGAAGAAATGCTACAATAGCTACCAGGCTCCATTAGAAAAGCCAACATAAGAATAGTGGGTATTCCAGAAAGAAAAAAGAGTGAGGAGGCAAAGTTTGTTTAAGGAAATAATAGCTGAGAACTTCCTGAACCTGGCAAAGGAACTGGACATACAAGTCCACAAAGCTAATAGGCATCTTATTTTTTTTTTTTAAAGGTTTGATTGATTGATTGATTTGACAGAGAAAGGGAGCACAAGCAGGGGGAGCAGCAAGCAGAGGGAGAAGTAGACTCCCCACTAAGCAGGGAGCCCAGTGCAGGGCTCAGTCCCAGGACCCCAGGATCATGGCCTGAGCAGAAGGCAGATGCTTAACCGACTGAGTCACCCAGGCGCCCTGAATAGGCACTTTATTATCTCAATGTAAAAAGACTGTCTTCAAGATATATTATATTGAAACTGTCAAAAGTCAATGATAAAGAAAGAATTTTAAAGGCAGCCATGGGGGAAAAAAAAGACAGTAACCTACAAAGGAACCCCCAGTAATTTATCTGCAGATTTTGCAGCAGAAACTCTCAGGCCATGAAAGAGTGGAATGACATATGCAAAATATTGAAAGATTAAAAACTGCCAGCCTTGAACACTCTATTGGCAAAGTTATTCTTTAGATATGAAAGAGAAATAAAGGTTTTCCCAGACAAACAAAAGCTGACAGCATTCAACACTATGAGACCTGCCTCACAAGAAATGTTGAAATGAGATCTTCAAGCTGAAGACACAGAAGTACAGAACTCTTTGATTAAAGTGATAGAATTATAAACCTGTAAGTCTCTTTTAAGAACAGTATATTAAACTCTTAATTACAGTATAAAGGTTAAAGGAAAAGAACCTTAAAAATAACATAGCTACCATAACTCAGTAACAAAATCACAGTATAGAAAGAGATGATATGTGATGTTAAAAATATAAAAGGGGAAGAGTAAAAGAATGGAGATTTTACAAGTAAATGAATACAAATTGCTATCAGCAGAAAAAAGATAAATTTAAGCTATGAAATATTTTATAAACCTCACTGTAGCTGCAAAGTAAAAATCCAGAGGAGAGACATGAAACATAAAAAAGGAGCAAATAACCATGGAAAGCCACTAACTTACAAAGGTAGACACAAACAAAAGGAAAAAGAAACAATGGAGAGACAAAATAAATAAATAAATAAAAACAAATGAGAAGGCAAAAGATAAAATGACAGTAGTAAATCCTTACATGTCACTAATCACCCTCAACGTCAATGGGTGAAATTTGCCAATCAAAAGGCAAAGAGTGGCTAAAAAGATTAAAAAAAAAAAAAAAAGGACCCAACAATATGTTGCCTACAAGAGACACAGTTCTAAAGGTACACCAAGGCCTAAAGTGAAAGGATGGAAGATAATATTCCAAGAAAACAAATGTCAAAAGAAGGCAGCACTAGCTACCTTATATCAGACAAAATTGACTGCAAGCCAACAAGAGTAAAAGAAGATAAAGAAAATCGTTATAGAATGATAAAGGGTCAATACATCAAGAAGATATAACAATTATAAATCTATATGCTTCCAACACCCAAGCACCAAAATATAATGAGTAAACAAACAGATCTTAAGGGAGAAGTAGACAACAATATAATAATTATAGTCAGTGGATAGATCATCTGGCCAGAAAATCAACAAGGAAGTGTTGGAATTGAATCACACTTTAGAATAAATGGATTTAGTAGATATATAAAGAACATTCCATCCAACAATAACAGAACACACAAGTTCCTCAAGTGCACATGGAACATTCTCCTGGATAGATAAATGATAGACCACAAAGCAGATCTTAGCAAATTTAAGAAGACTGAAATCATACCAACTGACTTCTGACTATAAGGGCATGAAACTAGAAATCAAAAACAAAAGGAAAGTGAGACATCTATAAATATGTGGAAACTAAACAACATACTAATGAACAACCATTGGATCAAAGAACGAATTAAAAGGGAAATTTAAAAAAATCTTAAAACGAGGGCGGAGCAAGATGACGGAGGAGTAGGAGACCTGGATTTCGTCTGGTCTCAGGAATTCAGCTGAATAGGGATCAAACCATTCTGAACACCTACGAACTCAACAGGAGATCGAAGATAAGAAGAGTAACAACACTCTGAACAGAAAAGCGACCACTTTCTGGAAGGTAGGACATGCGGAGAAGTGAATCCGAGGCAATATTCAGGAGGATAGACGACGGGGGAAGGGGCCTCCATCGGCCATTTCTGGCAAGTGATAGAGCCGCGGAGCACAAAATCGGAACTTTTAGAGAAGTCGGCTCCGCTGAGGGACGTCGCTCCAGTGGCTAAGCGGGGGGTGGAACCCTCGCGGGACAGTGTGGTCTCAGGACCCTCAGGGTCACAGAAAGACCGGGGGTGCCTGAGTGCGGCAGAGGTCCCAGGTATTGGAGCGGGGAAGCCGGCTGCAGAGACGGAGCCCAGGCGCGGGCTCTCAACTCGGGGTTGCCATAAACTGTGATCCGCGGCCCAGTCGAGCCACTGCTCCTCCAGCAGGGACCCAACAAGTGGCAGAGCCGGGGAGACTCCCCTTCCTCCCCTGGGAGGAGCGGCGTAGAAGCGCACCGCAGGGATCTGCTGGGTTTGGAGACTCCACACGGGGTGGGGTGCCAGACATAGAAATACTCGGTCACAGGCCGGGTGAGCACGGAGTGCGGCCAGAGACCAGGGAGACGGTAGTGACTGCTTTTCTCTGGGGGCGCACTGAGGAGCGGGGCCCCAAGTTCTCAGCTCCTCCGGGCGGAGATTGGGAGGCCACCATTTTCACCCTGGTCCTCCAAAGCTGTACCAAGAGCTTGCAGTGAACAAAAGCTCCTGAGAACAACCCGAGCAGCTTGCTTAGCCCGGACTCACAAGGGCAGGGCAATTCCACCTCCGGCAAAGACATTTGGGAACCACGGCAACAGGCCCCTCCCCAGAAGATCAGCACCAACAGCCAGCAAGCCAAGACCAAGTTTACCGATCAAGGAGAATGGGAGAACTCCAGAGCTAGGGGAATACTGCACATAGAATTCATGGCTTTTTTACCACAATTCATTAGTTTTTCAAAGTTAATTTTTTTAACTGTTTTTTTTTGAACTTTTCTTTTTCCCATTTTCAAACAACATCTTATCAATCCCTTTTTTAAAAAAAACATTTTTTATTTTTCATTTTTAGAGTCATATTTTTATCCCTTCATAGTAGTTACCCCTATTTTTGGCATATATATATATAAGTCGTTCTCTCTTCAAAATTTTGAGATGCAATTTCTTCTAACGGATCAAAATATACCCTAAATCACTAGTGTATGGCTTTGTTCTAGTCTCCTGCCTAATCACATTCTCTCCCTTTCTTTTTCTTTTTTTCTTTTTTCTTTTTAAATCTTCTTTCTTTTTAAAAACAACTTCTTATCAATTCCTTTTATGAAATCTTTTATAATTTTCATCTTTACAGTCATCTGCCATCCCTTCATTATATCAACCCTTATTTTGTACATATATAAGTCTTTCTTCCTTTAAATTTTAGCAGGCACTTTCTTCTAACAGACCAAAATTGCCCAAAAGCTATTGTGTGGCACTGATCTATGCACTAGGCTGATCATATTTGATCATATTCTGTTTTTTATGTTTTATTCTGTTTCTGTTTGTTTTTATCTTTTTCTTTTTCCTTTTTTTTCTCTTCTTTCTTTCCCTTTCTTGTCCCCTGGTTTCAGGTCTTTTCTGATTTGTATAGAGTATATTTGCTGGACACGTTGTTAACCTGTGAGCATTCTGTTCTCTCATTCATCTGTTCTCCTCTGGACAAAATGACAAGACGAAAAAATCACCTCAGCAAAAAGAACAAGAGGTAGTACCGTCTGCCAGGGACCTACTCAATACGGACATTAGTACGATGTCAGACTTAGAGTTCAGAATCATGACTTTAAAGATACTAGCTGGGCTTGAAAAAAGCATGGAAGTTATTAGAGAAACCCTTTCTGGAGAAATAAAAGAACTAAAATCTAACCAAGTCGAAATCAAAAAGGCTATTCATGAGGTACAATAAAAAATGAGGGCACTAACTGCTAGGATAAATGAGGCAGAAGAAAGAATCAGCAATATAGAAGACCAAATGATGGAAAATAAAGAGGCTGAGAAAAAGAGAGAGAAACAACTACAGGATCACGAGGGCAGAATTCGAGAGATAAGCGATACGATAAGACGAAACAACATTAGAATAATTGGGATTCCAGAAGAAGAAGAAAGCGAGAGAGGGGCAGAAGGTATGTTGGAGCAAATTATAGCAGAGAACTTCCCTAATGTGGGGAAGGAAACAGGCATCAAAATCCAGGAGGCACAGAGAACCCCTCTCAAAATCAATAAAAATAGGTCAACACCCCGACATCTAATAGTAAAACTTACGAGTCTCAGAGACAAAGAGAAAATCCTGAAAGCAGCTCGGGAGAAGAGATATGTAACCTACAACGGTAGAAATATTAGATTGGCAATAGACCTATCCACAGAGACCTGGCAGGCCAGAAAGGACTGGCATGATATCTTCAGAGCACTAAACGAGAAAAATATGCAGCCAAGAATACTATATCCAGCTAGGCTCTCATTGAAAGTTGAAGGAGAGATAAAAAGCTTCCAAGACAAACAAAAACTAAAGGAATTTGCAAACACAAAACCAGCCTTCCAAGAAATATTGAAAGGGGTCCTCTAAGCAAAGAGAGAGCCTAAAAGCAGCATAGAAAGGAACACAGACAATATACAGTAACAGTCACCTTACAGGCAATACAGTGGCACTAAATTCATACCTTTCAATAGTTACCCTGAATGTAAATGGGCTAAAGGCCCCAATCAAAAGACACAGGCTATCAGATTGGATTAAAAAACAAGACCCATCCATATCTGTCTGCAAATGACTCATTTTAGAACCCAAGACACCCCCAGATTGAAAGTGAGGGGGTGGAAAACCATTTACCATGCTTATGGACGCCAAAAGAAAGCTGGGGTGGCAACCCTTATATCAGACAAATTAGATTTTAAAACAAAGACTGTAATAAGAGATGAAGAAGGACACTATATCCTACTTAAAGGGTCTATCTAACAAGAAGATCTAACAATTGTAAATATCTATGCCCCTAACGTGGGAGCAGCCAATTATATAAGGCAATTAATAACAAAAGCAAAGAAACATATTGACAACAATACAATAATAGTGGGGGACTTTAACACCCCCCTGACTGAAATGGACAGATCATCTAAGCAAAAGATCAACAAGGAAATAAAGACTTTAAATGACACACTGGACCAAATGGACTGCACAGACATATTCAGAACATTCCATCCCAAAGCAACGGAATACACATTCTTCTCTAGTGCCCATGGAACATTCTCCAGAATTGATCACATCCTAGGTCACAAATCAGGTCTCAACCGGTACCAAAAGATTGGGATCATTCCCTGCATATTTTCAGACCACAATGCTTTGAAACTAGAACTCAATCACGAGAGGAAAGTCAGAAAGAACTCAAATACATGGAGGCTAAAGAGCATCCTACTAAAGAATGAATGGGTCAACCAGGAAATTAAAGAAGAATTAAAAAAATTCATGGAAACCAATGAAAATGAAAACACAACTGTTCAAAATCTCTGGGATACAGCAAAGGCAGTCCTGAGAGGAAAGTATATAGCAATACAAGCCTTTCTCAAGAAACAAGAAAGGTCTCAAATACACAATCTAACCCTACACCTAAAGGAGCTGGAGAAAAAACAGCAAATAAAGCCTAAACCCAGCAGGAGAAGAGAAATAATAAAGATGAGAGCAGAAATCAATGAACTAGAAACCAAAAGAACACTAGAACAGATCAACGAAACTAGGAGCTGGTTCTTTGAAAGAATTAACAAGATTGATAAACCTCTGGCCAGACTTATCAAAAAGAAAAGAGAAATGACCCAAATCAACAAAATCATGAATGAAAGAGGAGAGATCACAACCAACACCAAAGAAATACAAACAATTATAAGAACATATTATGAGCAACTCTATGCCCGCAAATTAGATAACCTGGAAGAAATGGGTGCATTCCTAGAGATGTATCAACTACCAAAATTGAACCAGGAAGAACTAGAAAACCTGAACAGACCTATAACCACTAAGAAAATTGAAGTAGTCATAAAAATCTCCCAACAAACAAAAGCCCAAGGCCAGATGGCTTCCCAGGGGAATTCTATCAGACATTTAAAGAAGAATTAATACCTATTCTCCTGAAACTGTTCCAAACTCATTTTATGAGGCCAGCATTACCTTGATCCCAAACCAGACAGAGACCCCATCAAAAAGGAGAATTACAGACCAATATCCTTGATGAACATGGATGCAAAAATTCTCACCAAAATACTAGCCAATAGGATCCAACAGTACATTAAAAGGATTATTCACCATGACCAAGTGGGATTTATCCCTGGGCTGCAAGGATGGTGCAACATCCGCAAATCAATCAACGTGATACAATACATTAACAAAAATAGAAGAAGAATCATATGATCCTCTCAATAGATGCAGAAAAAGCATTTGACAAAGTACAGCATCCTTTCTTGATCAAAACTCTTCAGAGTATAGGGATAGAGGGTACATACTTCAATATCATAAAAGCCATCCATGAAAAACCTACAGTGAATATCATTCTCAATGGGGAAAGGCTGAGAGCTTTTCCCCTAAGGTCAGGAACACGGCAGAGATGTCCACTCTCACCACTGCTATTCAACATATTATTAGAAGTCCTAGTCACAGCAATCAGACAACAAAAAGAAATCAAAGGCATCCAAATCGGCAAAGAGGAAGTCAAACTCTCACTCTTTGCAGATGATATGATACTGTTTGTGGGAAACCCAAAAGACTCCACCCCAAAACTGCTAGAACTCATACAGGAATTCAGTAAAGTGGCAGGATATAAAATCAATGCACAGAAATCAGTGGCATTCCTATACACCAACAACAAGACAGAAGAGAGACAAATCAAGGAGTCGATCCCATTTACAATTGCACCCAAAACCATAATATACCTAGGAATAAATTTAACCAAAGAGGCAAAGGATCTGTACTCAGAAAACTATAAAATACTAATGAAAGAAATTGAAGAAGACACAAAGAAATGGAAAAACGTTCCATGCTCATGGATTGGAAGAACAAACATTGTGAAGATGTCAATGCTACCTAGAGCAATCTACACATTCAATGCAATCCCCATCAAAATACCATCCACCTATTTCAAAGAAATGGAACAAATAATTCTAAAATTTGTATGGAACCAGAAGAGACCCTGAATAGGCAGAGGAAAGTTGAAAAAGAAAAGCAAAGCTGGCGGCATCACAATTTCGGACTTCCAGCTCTATTACAAAGCTGTGATCATCAAGACAGTATGGTACTGGCACAAAAACAGACACATAGATCAATGGAACAGAATCGAGAGCCCAGAAATGGACTCCCAACTCTATGGTCAACTAATCTTTGACAAAGCAGGAAGGAATGTCCAATGGAAAAAAGACAGTCTCTTCAACAAATGATGTTGGGAAAATTGGACAGCCATATGCAGAAGAATGAAACCGGACAATTTCCTTACACCACACACAAAAATAGACTCCAAATGGTTGAAAGACCTAAACGTGAGACAAGAGTCCATCAAAATCCTAAAGGAGAACACAGGCAGCAACCTCTTCGACCTCAGCCACAGCAACTTCTTCCTAGAAACATCGCCAAAGGCAAGGGGAGCTAGGGCAAAAATGAACTATTGGGATTCATCAAGATAAAAAGCTTTTGCACAGCAAAAGAAACAGTCCACAAAACCAAAAGACAACCGACAGAATGGGAGAAAATATTTGCAAATGACATATCAGATAAAGGGCTAGTATCCAAAATCTATAAAGAATTTATCAAACTCAACACCCAAAGAACAAATAATCCAATCAAGAAATGGGCAGCAGACATGAACAGACATTTTTCCAAAGAAGACATCCAAATGGACAACAGAGACATGAAAGAGTGCTCAACATCGCTCAGCATCAGGGAAATCCAAATCAAAACCTCAATGAGATACCACCTCACACCCGTCAGAATGGCTAAAATTAACAAGTCAGGAAACGACAGATGTTGGCGGGGATGTGGAGAAAGGGGAACCCTCCTACACTGTTGGTGGGAATGCAAGCTGGTGCAACCACTCCGGGAAACAGTATGGACGTTCCTCAAACAGTTGAAAATAGAGCTACCATACGATCCAGCAATTGCACTACTGGGTATTTACCCCAAAGGTACAAATGTAGGGATCCGAAGGGGTACGTGCACCCCAATGTTTATAGCTGCAATGTCCAGAATAGCCGAAATGTGGAAAGAGCCATGATGTCCATCGACAGATGAATGGATAAAGAAGATATGGTATATATATACACAATGGAATATTATGCATCCATCAAAAGGAATGAGATCTTGCCATTTGCAACGACGTGGATGGAACTGGAGGGTGTTATGCTGAGTGAAATAAGTCAATCAGAGAAAGACATGTATCATATGACCTCACTGATATGAGGAATTCTTAACCTCAGGAAACAAACTGAGGGTTGCTGGAGTGGTGGGGGGTGGGAGGGATTGGGTGGCTGGGTGATAGACATTGGGGAGGGTATGTGCTATGGTGAGCACTGTGAATTGTACAAGACTGATGAATCATGGATCTGTACATCTGAAACAAATAATGTAATATATGTTAAGAAAAAAAAAGAAGAAGATAGCAGGAGGGGAAGAATGAAGGGGAGTAAGTCGGAGGGGGAGACGAACCATTAGAGATGATGGACTCTGAAAAACAAAATGAGGGTTCTAGAGGGGAGGGGCGTGGGGGGACGGGTTAGCCTGGTGATGGGTATTAAAGAGGGCACATTCTGCGTGGAGCACTGGGTGTTATGCACAAACAGTGAATCATGGAACACTACATCAAAAACTAATGATATAATGTATGGTGATTAACATAACATAAAAAATTATTAAAAATCTTAAAACAAATAAAAATTTAATACAAATATTTTTGGATACAGCTAGAGCAGTTCTAAGAGGAAAGTTTATAGCAATAAAAACATATTTTAAGAAATCAGGAAGATTTCAAATAAACAACCTAAGTTTACACTCAAGGAACTAGAAAAAGAAGAACAAATTTAGCCCAAAGTTAGCAAAAGGAATAAAATTATAAAGATCAAAGTGAAAATTAATGAAATAGAGAACAAAAAAATAATGAAAGGGTCAACAAAACTAAGAACTGGCTTTTTGAAAAGATAAACAAAATTGATAAACCTTTAGCTAGACTAAGAAAAAAAGAGAGAAGCCTCAAATAAAATTAGAAATGAAACAAGAGACATTACAATAGATACTACAGAAATGCATAAAATAACAAGAGATTACTAGGAACAATTATATGCCCATAAATTATATAACCTAGAAGAAATTGATACATTTGTAAAACAAAACAAACAAGAAAACCCTACCAAGACTAAATCAGGAAGAAATAAATAATCTGAACAGATTAATAACAAGAAAAAAGATTGAATTAGTAATCAAAACACTACGAACAAAGAGAACTCTGAGACTAGATGCCTTCACTGGAGAATTCTACCAAACATTTAAAGAAAAATTAATGCCAATGCTCCTCAAACTCATCTAAAATATCGATGTGGAGGGAACACTTCCAAACTTATTGTACAAAACCAACATTACCCTGATACCAAAACCAGATAAAGATGCCACAAGAAAAATATAGACCTATAATCCTAATGAATATAGATGCAAAAATTCTCAAGATATTAGTAAACCAAATTCAAGAGTACATTAAAAAGATTATACACCATGACCAAGTGAGATTTACCCCTAGGATGCAAGAATGTTCAACATATGCAAATCAATAATGTAGTATATCACATCAATAAAATGAAAAATAAAAATCACATGATCATCTCAGTAGACATAAAATATAGTATTTGACAAAATATAACATTCCTTCATGATAAAAACCCTTAGCAGATTGGATATAGAAGAAACATTTCAACATAATAAAGGCTATATATGACAAAACTACAGCTAACATTACACTCAATGGAGGAAAACTGAAAGTATTTCCTCTGCAATCAGGACCAAGACAAGGATGCCCCCTCTCACTGCTCCTATTCAATATAGTACTGGAAGTCCTTACTAGAGCCAAGAGGCAAGACAAAGAATTAAAAGTAATCTAAATTAGAAAGGAAGAAGCAAAACTGTCATTTTTTACTGATGATGTGATCTTATTACACATAAGAAAAATCCAAAAGAGGGGAGCCTGGGTGGCTCAGTTGGTTGAGCCTTTGACTCTTGGTTCAGCTCATGCCCTAATCTCTGGGTTTTGGGATAGAGCCCTGCATCATGCTCCACACTCGGCGGGGAGTCTGCTTAAGGATTCTCTGCCCCTCTCCCCAATTGTGGTGCATTCTCTCTCTCTCTCTCTCAAATACATAAATCTTAAAAAAAAATCCTAAAGAGTCACTCAAAAAACTGTTGGAATTAATGATTTCAGTAAAGTGGTAGGATACAAAATCAGCATACAGAAATCAATTGCATTCCACTACACTAATAATGAAGCTTTAATAAAAATAAAGAAAACTATCCCATTCATAATAGCATCAAAAACAATGAAATACTTAGGAATAAATTTAACCAAGAAAGTGAAAGATCTATACAATGAAGGCTACAACACTTTGCTGAAAGAAATTGAAGAAGACAAAAATAAATGGAAAGACATCTCATGTTCATAGATTGGAAAAATTAATATTGTTAAAATGACCATATTACTCAAAGCCATCTACAGATTCAATACAATCCCCACCAAAATACTAAGGACATTTTTTTACAGAAATAAAAGAAACAATCTAAAAATTTGTGTGGAACCCCGACAGACCCCAAATAGCCAAAGCAATCCTGAGTAAAAAGAACAAAGCTGGAGATATCATACTTCCAGATTTCAAACCTACAAAGTTATAGCAATAAAAATGGAAAGGTACTGGCAAAAATTAAACACAATGACCAATGTAACAGAACAGAAAGTTCAGAATTAAATCCCAGCATCTATGGTCAACTAATACTTGACAAAGGAGCCAAGGATAACTAATGGGGAAAAAACAATGATGCTGGGAAAACTGGAGAAATACTTGCAGAACAATGAAATTGGACCCCTATTTCACCAGTCACAAAAATTGTCTCAAAATAGATCAGAGACTTAAACATAAGGTCCAATATCATAAAACTCGAGAAGAAAACAGAAAAGAAGCTTATAGATACTGGTTTTGGCAATGATTTTTCAAACATGATGACAAAAGTAAAACAACAAAGGCAAAAATCAATAAATGGGACTACATCAAAGAAAAGCTTCTGCACAGCAGATATATGTATATATATATGTATGTACATATACATATATATATAATAAAATAAATATTGACAAAATAAAAAGACAACATATGGAATGGGAGAAAATTTTTGCAAACCATATATTGAATAAGAGGTTACTATCCAAAATATATAAAGAACTCAGTCATCTTAAGAACAACAAAAATTAAACAATGTAATTTAAAAATGGCCAAAAAAAACCCCTAAATAGACATTTTTCCAGAGAAGATACAGATGGCCAACAGAAACACAAAAAGATGTTCATCATTACTCATCAGAAAAATGCAAATCAAAACCACAATGAGATACTACTTCACACCTGTTAGAATGGATACCATCAAGAAGACAAGAGACTACAGTGATGATGAGGATCTGATGAGAAGGGAAACCCTACGCATTGTTGGTGGGGATGTAAATTGGGCCAACCACTATGGAAAACAATATGGAGGTTCCTCAAAAAATGAAAAATAGATCTAATATCCTGTGCAGTAATTCCACTTCAAGGTATATACACAAAGGAAAAGAAAACAGGATTTTGAGAATGTGTATGCACTCCCATGCTTATTGTAGCATTATTCACAATATCTAAGATATAGAAATAATCTAAATGCCCATCAATGGATGAATGTATAAAATAAGATATGGTATATATATGCAATGGAATATAACTCAGCCATGAAAAAGGAGGTTATCCTTCTATTTGCGACAACATGGATAGACCTTGAACACTTTATGCTAAGCAAGGGAAGCCAGACAAAAGAATACAAGTCCTGGATTATAATACTTATATGTAGAATAAAAAAAAAATTAAATCTATAAAAAAATAGAGAGTAAAATGGTGGTTACCAGGGGATGAAGTAAGGGAGAGGAATGATGGTGTTTAAGGGTACAAATTTGTAACATATAGTAAATAAGCCATAAAGCTCCTATGCACAGTATAATGAGTATAGACAATATTATTACACTATAATTATGTAATGTGATAAAGCTACATTGGCAATCATATTACAATATTTAAATGTATCAAGGTAACATTCCATATACCTTAAACTTATACAATGTTACATGTCAAATTTACTCAATTTAAAAGAATGGAACAGCCACTGGAAAACAGTATGGCCATTCCTCAGAAAAAAAAGGGCAGGAAAAAAATTGCTTATTGTTCTTAAAAAAACAAAAACAAAAACTTGCCTTTAAGAATAAGGCCACCAATCAAGTTGGTTTCTGGCTCTAAGATATCGTAGGAGTTATAAATCGAGAATAAAGCCTACTAAAAATTTTTCACTGGAGAAGTCAGTATTTTGTTCACAACCGTATAATGTCTTCTCTGCATTGGGCAGATAATGTATTATCCTCCTTTAATAGAAAAATATTTCACAACTCAATGATAATGTATTAGAGGTAAATTTTTGGCAATTTTCGAATCACTATACATTCAATTCTAATATGGTGAGTAGTAAGTCTGAGGATATACATACTATCCTCAATCATCAAGGAGAGACTAAATATACAAATATATTTTTACTAAAATGTATTAATAAGATCACAGTAGCAAAAAAACCCAACAAAATCTCTAGTAAATATTAAAATCAAAATTATGTTTTGTTAATTACCATGCTCTATACATTCCAATTATTTGAAGCTTTGCTCTATTATATCCTGTAGGGAATTAAAAACCAATAAAGCATCATCCTGAAATGCCAAAGTTCCCAATGCAATGCATAAGGATCCCAAAGCAACCTTCTGCATGATTAGATTCATCGATCCTACTCATACCCCAAGATGAGTTATTAAAAAAGAAGTAAATTGATGTTAGTAGTCCCTTTCTCCAGCTCCCCACCCAGAATATAACTAGCTTTGTATATCTTAAGAATCTGACTTGGTTTACACTGACTAGGGATATGATGAGAGAGGTAGCAATAGTCAGGAAGAGAGCTTCTGCGTTCCAGGACTATCAGGAAGCACTAAGGATAGAGGCTGGTGCTCTGAGTGGGAGAAAATTAAGCTTGGAAGCACTAAAACGTTTAAGCTTTTCCTAAAGTTGAGGAGGAAATGAAAATTAATTATTTAGCTATATTTTAAACAGCTTTTTCTTGAATTACTAATAAGCTTTGCTTTGTATAACTAACTGCCTTGTTATTTTATATATATATATAGGTTTATGATAGTGGGAGCTACAAAACTATACTTCTGTCTTTTTTTAAAAGTCCTACTCTCTCCCATTTAAAGTTTATTTTAAATACTACCAACTTAATATTTGTACTACCATTCTTACTCATCTTTCCCCTATCTCCCTTCCTCGCTCTGTCTCTGCCCAGTCTCTCTTTGCCTATCATTTTGTTTTAAAATCTTTCATGATGGAGAACCTGGGTGGCTCACTCAGTTAAGCGTCTGACTCGATTTTGGCTCAGGTCATGATCTCAGGGTTAAATAAATTAAGAAATAAATAAATAAAATCTTTCATTATAACTTTGTTTTATAAGCAGTTTTTGTAAACAGCATATGAGTGATTTAATTAGTAAGCTATCTAATTACCTAATCATGTAACATTTAGATGGCTCAAGTTTAGAGAAGTGGCTTTACCTTATGTTATTTTATTTTTCTTCACCTTATTTTCACTGATGTGTGTTTTTTCCCATTGTTATTTTGAAAAAATATACTTTATTCTTTTATTTCCTTAGTGGTCACCTTCCCTTTATCTGCTCTCAAAAATCACATATATTTCTCTATTATAATTTAAAACAAAATACCTATTATTTCTCCCAAATAAATAAGTTTAGGTGTCTGGGATATTTTCATTGACCCCTCTCTATTCCTCCTCTCTCTTTTCTTCTCATTCTCTGAAACACTTAGAAAGCTTTCTTTCTCTGTATTTTCCTACCCCCTCCAACTCTTAGGTATCCAGCTGTGTCACTCACAGTGACATTTTTCTGTTTCTAAAGTCCTATTTAGCACATTCTTAGAAAAAATACCTTTAAGTATACTTGACTGTATATTTGCAGAATATATATTTCACTGCTCACATCTTTCCCTATGTCAAAGTCCCCATTCTGATTCATTGGTCATTTGGGTAGTGTCATTGATTTATTTTCTTAAATACTGTCTATTAAATCATCCTTAGAAATTCATGTTCTACTCACTATGGCTGTATAACAAACCACTCCAAAACTAAAGCAACAACATTTATTCTACTATTGAATTTGCATTTGGGGCAAGGTTCAATAGGGACAGACCATCTCTGCTCTGCTTGGTATTGCCTGGAGCTTCTGGAAGGCTGGAGGCTAAAGTAATGGAAGGCTTACTCACCCACTTATTGATTCTTGGAAGCTGATAATTTGAAAACTCTAACAAGAGTCTAGAAGAGCCCCTCCTTAGGCATCTTTCTCTATCCTTATGTAGACTCCCCATATCGTCTTTCTAGAATGGCTGCTTCACGGTAGCTGGACTTCCTACTTTCAAAGGCACAGGTTCCGAAAGAAAGAGAGAAAGAAAAGAGAGGCCAAGCATAAGGTATATGGCCTTTTATGATCTAGTATGAAAAGCCACATAATGCCACTCAACCTGTTCTAATAATTAGAAGCAAATTCCTAAGGTTAACCTACATCCCTACACCCACAAGGAGGGGAATTAAAGTCACCTTTTAATGAGAGAAATGCCAAAGATTTTGCAGAAATGTTTTAAATTCTCTAGACCCTGTAGCACGATGATGATGATGATGATGAAGAAGATGACTGCGTTTTCAGAATATCACAATCTATGCCCAGGTGTATTCAAACCACAGGCTTAGAACTTTATTTGGCTCAGAGAAAATTACTTTCATTATATGTTAATTATCATCTCTGTTAAAATAAAATACAAAATGGAAACCAGACTTGAAAATTCCCCAAGCAGACAAAACTAGTTAAGCAAAATCTAATTTAGCATATCCTGTAACATAAGCAAAAGTTAACTTGTGTTGTTTCTTGTAAACGCTTCTGAAAATCATAAATAAAACCTAAATTGCTTTACAAAAATGGCATAAGAAAACCACTTTTGACCAATCCCTTGTCACTGGAAAAACCCCAATGCCATAACTAATCATTATAAAGATTCATACTTTCCAATATGCATATAAGCTGTCCTTTAATAACATTCCCCTGAGCTTCATTTTACTGTCGCTTTGAAGACTCTCAGTTCATGAACTGTTCTATGCACAATAAACTCTTATTAACTACAATTTTATTGATCTTTTTTTTAGCAGTTTCTGGATTTTAATATCGCCACAAGTTTTTTTTTCCCCCCTTCTTTCCAGAACTCTGGTCTCCTGGATCCACTATCCATGTTTCTTATCTTTTCCACTATGTTGTTACCTCAGCACTCCAAGATACATTTTGCACTTGATATTTTAAGCCACTTAGAACTCAAAATTAATTCTCTTTACCTTAAATTATTTCATTGTTTATTAGGGAACTGTATTTCAGATTCCAAAAAGTTCTTTTAACTGTACACTTAATTCTGACTCACTGAAATGATTCTAAAATATATATTTTTTATTCAGCCTTTTATTTATCTCCCTGGCAATCTTATTTCACTGGATGTATATAGTTTGTTCTATAGTTTCACTGTATACACTGGGTGTATATAGTTTGGTCTAAATTTCCTCACTTTGACAGATGAAACCTAAATGTGTTGTCTTTTTTCTTTGTGGATTCACAGATCTTGTTGCTCCCCTAAATTGGTGGCTATCTCCCAGGTTTGGAAGGCGAAATGTTACCTGTCTCTAGGGATTGCAGTGCAGATGCAGCAGATCACACTATTCCCCTGCTGAGGTACATGCAACAATCCCCACTGTTTCCTTGTCTCCTTGTTCTCTCAACATTTGGGCAATGAGGACATCTAGCCACCCAGTTTCTTCTTGGGCTTTTGGGAGCCAAAGAGACAAGGCCCATTCATGGGGAAAGTGTGGGTTGTTGGCAATTTTTTTCAGCGGAGAGTCCATAGATCTCTGTGAGCCAAACTCTTCTTGGGATTTAATTTTGTCTTTTCTTTTGGAGTATTCTCAAAGCTGATCTTCAGAAGTTCAGACTGTTCTCAAAACATTCTTTTTCTTTGTTTTTCATTTGTTTGTACTGAGGTTTAACTTTAAATAATAAGACAAAACAACAAACTCTTTTTGGACTTAAAACCCATTACATGTCCCTAAGGAAAGAATTCTTGGCACTACATACCTTCTTAGTATCTACTTTCTCAATCCCCATCTCAGGAATCTTAATTTACAGCTGTGAACAAGTTACCTGGGAGTTTCAGTTTTCAGTTAAAATGATGCTGCATGTTTGTAACATAATAGTTTCCTTTAGAATGTGGAACTACTGAGTTCCTTACCTTAATAGCTTTATTAGCATTGAATAGGTTTCTTTCTGCTGTTAGCCCAACAATTTTAACTTTTTTACAATTTGAGTATTTTTGCTGACACACTGGCTTTAAAAGAAACCAGACATTTTGTTTTCATGACTTAAAATTGTATCTTGGATATGATAAAACATAGCAAATTTAGAAAAACATACAAAGCAAAAATTTCCTCAAAACTGCTTAAAAATGCTTTGTATGTGAAAAATACAAATTACTCTGGGAAGACTTTTCTTCATAATTTGAAATTATGTTAGAGGCAAGTTGCAAATAGTGTCTAAAAAGGATTGAAAAATCCAATGTTAATTTCATTTCACAAAGAACAATTGAAAACATAAACCTGAGATAAAAAATTAAAGGAGAATTGGAAGAGGTCTTATCAATTCCCTTCCCAAAAAGTTAAGTTCATATTTGTTTCAACAATAACAACAACAACAAGACAGTGATAGGAGGGAGGAAGGTCCAGCTGCTGATGCACTACATGTTTGTAAATTCCCTACTTCTGTCATTCATAAAGAGAGCAAGTCAGAGGGAAATTGTGACTCAAAGCTTTACTTTTATTAAAGTATTTTATTTACTTATTAAAAGCCTATGACAGCTGAAACAAAGAAAATTGTTGCTATATTTTATATTTTTATATTTTAATATCAAGCAGGCCCAAGGCAGAGTTACCTTTCTATGGGATTCATTCCAAAATAAGAATAATAAGTTATTAAAAATAATCACCTCCTTCATCCCTGGAAATAAATCTGTATCAGCCTAGATTGTGGAGAAAAATGTTCATATACTTAGTTCATTTGTTTAAATCTAATTCTGGGATTTTATATTCACCTCTAAACACTATGTTCCTTAAAATTACTTTGCTTATTAGCTTATTTTCATAAAGGCTTAAGTAAAGGGTAATTCATATAGAAGAGTGCTATTCGTTTCTGGTAGTTAACCACACCTTTTGAATGAAACCTAGTGATCCAGATTATATGGATATATGACAGGTAAAGGCCCAAGTGTTGAATTTACAACTTAAACAGAAACCAAATATGATCCATTTGTTTATGTAACAAGTGTTTACTTAGCAACTACTCTGAACTACACAGTACTGAGCATCAACAGTTTAAAACATGCTTTCTTTCAGTGAACATCATTACTGTCTGCTCTGAAGGTTAAGTTATAGGTAGTGTAAAATTCAAGTATATGTCTGCAGCATAATCATTTTAAGCATATTCCTATGTTTGAAAACTATTAGAGTATAATCTTTTAGGAATAAACTTTTCATTTTGGAATAAGTTCTGTGTAACAGAAAAGCTACAAAGATAGTACAGAGCTCGCTTAGTCTTTTCATCCAGATTCCCCTGATGTTAACCTATTACATAACCAACCACAGCTTATTTGTCAAAACTAAGGAATTAACTTTAGTAGAATATTAATAACTAAATTATAGATTTTATTAATATTTCACCCATTTTTCTACCTTTCCTCTTCCAGGATTTAATCCAGGATACCACATGACATTTAATCATCATGTCTCCTTAGTCACCTCTAGTTTGTGACAGTTTCTCTAACTTTCCTTCTTTTACAGGACCTTCCCACTTTGAATATTACCAGGTAGCTATTTTGTAGAATGTACATCAATTTGGCTTTGTGTGATGTTTCTTATGATTATATGCTGTAGAGGTGAGGTGCCCTCTTCATCCCATTATATCAGAGAATAGATGATATCAACATTACTTATACTGGTAATCTTATCCCTGATCACTTGGTTAAGGTGGTACCTGATAAATTTTAACTTTCCATACTCTGTTTGGTGGAAATGAGTCACCAAGTCCAGCCTATGTTCAAGGGGAGTTGAATTAAGATCCAACTCCTGAAGGGACCATTTTAAACAATTATTTGATTATATATTTCCATATACTATGGAAGAAAAATAGGTTGGCCTTCACTTTCTGTAGTATTCAAAGAGTCACAATATCTAGCTAATTTAGTCAAATGAGTAGAAAAACCACAAAACACCTAACCCACAATTGGTTATTGTTGTTGTTGCTATTATTTTACTTACCATATGTAAATGAATAACCATATAATTTATCCTTGCAACTTTCTCTGAGAGTGAAAGGGTGCACTATTTAGAAATCATTTTAAAACAAGAGGTGTAAGCTGGGACATATTTTCCCCTTATAAAAAGAACAATTGCATAATTGAATTACAAACTTTTCAACCTTATGAAAAAATCACAAGGATTGTGAATATAAAGAGCAATAAAGGGTGCTCATGGAAGCAGGCTGGGAGCATCTCAGCAGATTCAGGAGTCTAGGGTAATTCCGAGGCATTGTGGACAAGGACCCTTCTTTGAGACACACAGATAAATGTAGAGCAGGGTCTCAAACTTGTATCTCCCAGGCCACACAAAGCCTATAGATGTATTTGACCACTGGTATTCAGAAAACATTGAATTTCTTTCTGATGTTCAACCACTGGGAATTTTCACATAAAAATTCAAGACCTGTTTTTTTTTTTTTTTTAATAAAAATGTGTAGTGATATGGATGGTTACAGTCAGTGGGAGCTGGGTAGTTGGTTCCCTTTTGTGGTTTCCAGAATGCACCATTATAGAGCTTCCTTCACACTGAAGTTCAGAGTTAATGCCACGCCACCAACTCATAGGCTGCTTGCTTTATTAATTTCCCAAATGGCTTCTTGTGGGAATTTGAGTTCCTGATCTTTATCTGGCATTCATGTATGAATGTATTTAAAATAATAAAGCTTGAAGTGACTTTGGGGTGAGTCTCTCTCACACATTTGCCTCATGGACTTGATGTTAGCACACTCATCCTGAGGAAAGAAGATACTTCCTAGGTATTATCAGAGACTTGGTAGCCAACAATTAAGTTTGTGTTTTATCTGTCCACTGAAAGATATTTTTCACATCCACTTTTATTCTCATCTAGAGCAGTGGCTATCAACCCTAAATCCCCTTAGAATCACTTGAAGAGCTTTCATAAAAATACTGATGCCTGGGTTCATAAACAATTAATTAAATCAAGATATTTAGGGGTAAGACCCATGTATCAAAGCTTCTTAAAAAGTTCCCAGTTTGCTCTAATATGTATCCAATGTTGATATTCACCAATTTAAATTCCCTCTATATTTGGAAAAAATAGAGATAATCTTTTAGAAAATTTGCTGCCGCCCAGATCTACCACAGCTCCAAACAAGGCAGCCTTCTCATCTGAGGGCCTGAGGGAGAATTCAAGAAATTACAGCTACATGCACCCTTTGACACCTCACATCTTGTCCATTATCCTTAGTCTTCTCTCCACAATAATTCCAATATCTGTCCTCTTTCTTTCCCTTTTCCTCAGGTCATCCTGCCCACCTGCCATTCACATTGCAAACTCTTCATGACCTCTATATCCCATTCAACTTCTTGGTATGTTGGATAATTTAAATAGTCTTGTTGATGCTTTGACTTCCTGCCCTGATTCTGAAAATGACCTTTTATTGTCCTCAGCATAGTAATGATACAAAGCGCATTCAGCTTCCAAGCCCTATATTAGGTCTCTCAACACTAACATCTCTTATTTAAAAATATGACTTTCTTTTCCACTCAGAGATACTTTCCACCCTCTAAGTTCACGTTGTGTAAAAACTTTTGACTACTGGCAAATGCTTTGACTATTTTAAATATGTTCAAAAATTTAATTGTCGAATCTTTGGTAAGCATGATCAAATTTTAAGAATTTTACATTTTAATCTATTTTTAAATGCAGAATATGTTCTTAAATTTAGAACTTGATAGAATAATCCATTGTTTAATACCCTGTTCAATGGCAAAACAGCTGGATTTTGCCCCATGGCCCTTGCTCTTTAATACATGAATAGATTCTCCTAGCCTCTAGACTCCCCAAAATATATGATCTATCTATAAAAGACATGAGGTATCATTTTTCCTTCACATTAAACAGTTGGGAGAATTATAGGGTCTAGCACAGGATTAACACCTCTAGTGGAGGTCATGCATGAAAATAAGTATACCATTTTTCATTGTGCTGTGTTATACATTGCTACTAAAGCTGCAGAGAAGTTCTCATTACTTCTCTTCAAAAACATTGTAAATTTTATTAATGCCAGCATCCTTCCATTAATGTTAATGCACTATTTGATATTTTTACTCTCTGAATTTTTCCCTTTCCTAGAATAAAGGGCAAATGGAACAAGTCTTGACCATACATATTATGACCCACATCTAAGTATCCTTTCTTTAGAAAACTGTCTGTGTATATATAAACATTAATCCATAAAATATTTCAGTCTTCACTATTTAGACAAAGCCACTGGTTCAGAAATGAGCTGAGGACATCAATATACATTTTAATTTGACTACATCATGGATCAGTGGCAATCTGCTTTGTGCCCAATGACATTGTTTTAGTTGATAGTTTGTGTCCAAGGACATTGTCTTAGTTGATAATTTTAACCCGAATCCAGAACTTTTACCTACTAATTCTATGAATGTCAAAGAATCCAAATAAATACATTTAATAGTATATTTAAATTAAACCATTATTAAAATCATAATAGTATATTAAATTAAACCTTTTAAACCAAAGTCTTTGCCTTTGTCTTAGTTTCACTCAAGGTGTCTAGGAAATAGAAAGCAATTCTTTCATATCCAATGCAGGGTATTAATTCAATATTTGCAAAGGACAGTCCCCCAAAAATATTTTTAGTTACTTTCCCTTATCCACATTAAGGGTCTAAAGATTTGGGGTAAGAAAATGTGGTGCATTTTGAGTTCCACCATAGGCAAAGAGCAGGTTGAGGTGGCTTTTTTGCACCTTGGGCCAAGTAACTGGGGCTCCATGCGCTCATGGAAAAAGCTTATATTGTGGTCCTTGGAGCTGTGGGTCAGAGTAGACTGGTAATGACTCAGGCATGAGAATCTAAAAGACAATAACTGTAGCTGCCCCATTGCTCTCCAAAAAGACCACCTAGAATGGTAGAAAGAACCCAGCAGAAAATAACTCAGGAGGGGACCATGGCTTGTGTAGTGCTAAAAAAGATAGATTAAAAACAAAATACAAAAACAAAAACTAGGCAGATGGAGACCCCAGTGACTGAGCTTAAAGTTAGAAATTCCATATCAAGTGATGAGTCTCAAAGTGTCCTTTAAAGTGCCTAGTTAGAATGCATGTCAAGCCGAGAGGAGCCAACACCAGACCATTTAGTCCTGGAAAATTCATAAATGTTTCACCCTTTACTTCCTCTTCTTCTCCTCCGTTTCCTCTCCACCTGCATCCAAACCAAAAAAACCAGAGTTAGGTTTTTGAATGGCAGATAGAGGAGAAGCTCTCCACCTCAGGAGAGTAGTCTTCTGAAGGCCTCTGCTAGAGAAGGAGTGAAGCCATAAATTAAAAAGCTATAGGCATTTGATCATTATTCTAGCCTGGACACAGTAATTACTGAACTAAAACTGCTTTTTTTGTGAATAGAAATCACCAAAACTTTTTGATTACTTAAAAATAACCAGAAATGGGGCACCTGGGTGAGCCTTCAGCTCAGGTCATGACCTCAGGGTCCTGGGATGAAATCCCACATCAGGCTCCCTGCTCAACAGGGGAGTCTGATTCTACCTCTCCCTTGGTGTTCTCCCTCTCTCTCTCAAATAAATAAATAGGTAAAAATCTTAAAAACAAACAAACAAAAACAGAAATGTCATGAGACTTACCCTAAGTTTCATCTAAGTTGCTGAAAAATTAACCAACTCCTTCAAGGTGAGTTTGAACTCCCAAATGGGAAACTGAGTTATGGTGCTTTCTGATTTTTGCCACCACTCCTGCCTCTTTTGAAGAACAGTGAAGATCATCATCTGAAACATCCTCCCTTGGGGCAAAGTAATTCATAAATATGTGTCATGACTGGAGTCTAAGTGGCAATTCCACACTGCATTATGACAATGGCCCAGTGGTAGGGTTGCCTGATTTAGCAAATAAAATAAAGAATTCCAGCTTAAACTTGAATTTCAGAAAAGTAAGGAATACTTACATTCAGTATTAGTGTATCTCAGATATGGCATGTGACATATTGATATGAAACAAAAATTCATGTTTATCTAAAACTCAAATTTAACTGGTATCTTGTATCTTTATTTGACAATCTTAACAGCTTGTTTCAGTGACTGGAGAAAGCCAAGAAACAGACTTCTGAAGGTCCACTGTCATTAAAGGTTGTGAGTGATCAGAATTATATGAGGTGTTCAGGAAGAAAGCAGAGATATGAAAGGAAAAATAAAAAGGGAAAGGGGGAAATTGTGAGAAATGGTTAAAACAGGTAGCACATTCCCAAAATGTAGAAGGTAAATGCAGCATTATTTAAAACTTAACATTTTTGGGCGCCTGGGTGGCTCAGTTGGTTAAGCGACTGCCTTTGGCTCAGGTCATGATCCTGGAGTCCCGGGATCGAGTCCCACATCGGACTCCCTGCTCAGTGAGGAGCCTGCTTCTCCCTCTAACCCTCCCCCCTCTCATGTACTCTCTCTATCTCATTCTTACTCTCTCAAATAAATAAATAAATCTTTGAAAAAAATAAAATAAAATAAAACTTAACATTTTTTTTGAATAAAAAAGAGTAGTCAATGATGGTGAGGTCCTGGGATGATAAGACAATATTGTCTTACATTTTCTAAAAAAAAAAATCACTCTGCCTACAGTAATCATGGAAACAAAGCTTTACCTAGACCTTTGAAAGATGAGCCCTGTCAGTATTCTGTTTTTCACTGTCTCTTAATGTCATGCTTATTCTTCCGCGTTTTTTGAACTGTGAATTTTATGTGATTAAAGTTTAGCTCCTGATTCACTGTAACCACTATTTTATTTTTTTTTTGTAGACTTATACAGGTATCCATTCTCCCAAGATTTCTTTAGTTAAATTTCTTTTAATTTACCCTTACTGAACTTTATAAAATCACAGGCATACTGCCATTTTGTAAATTATGTTTCTATTAAATAAGTAAAGCTACCAGAAAACAAACTTGCAATCAAAATTGAAATTTAGTATTTAAATCATATGTTACTTTGATTTATATTCAAGCACATATTTCTTTATCAGTGCACCTGTAAATCAACATTATGGAGACAGCTATCCAAGTATAAGAACAACTGAATATGTATAAACCAAACTGTATTCGTAAATATGTAGATTGAGGTAGTAAACCCCTCTAATACCAGTTAGAAATCTGTCACTGATTATACATAGGGCAGGAAGTAAGCATCAGATTTTTAGTAAAGAGCTTAAGAATCTTAAAATATCAGGGGTCCAAGAAAAGTTTGTATTCCACACTGATAGGCTGGATAGATCTCTGATTATATAAACAATAGAGAGACATGCATGCAGAGTATAAATCTACACACAGCCATACTTACAATATATGGTAAACTTGGAACAACCATTATTGACACTTAAAAGGCTCTGAAAAAGCAGTGTTACATAACTGTATTTTTAGGCTATCATCCAAGGGCACTGTCTTTTTAATTTTTTTCTTATGAAAATAAAAATAAATGGGGTTATCAGGTTAAATGTATTTTTAGTATACTGCTCCATGGCAAATAATAGCTCAATGTATTTTATTTTCCGGGCTAGCTTTATCTTGGAATTATCTATACATAGCTGATACTAAGTTCAAAAAAGTATTTCATGGCTAATGAGCTAAAGGTGTCAAGTCTATGTCTGTCCCTCCTGACTCATGCTCAGGCTCATCTCTACCAGCCAGTCACTGGGCCCCTTCTGTCAATCTGATGACTCTCTTTTCACAAAGGACTTGAAAACCTCTAAGTCAACTACATGGCTCATGATCTCACAATGCTGACTTGCACCATGTTCCCAAAGAAACATCAAGAAAGCCCTTTTCTTTACCTTTAAACTATTTTATTAGAAAACAATGACTATCTATGATGAAGAATATCATGATGAAATGACAAATGTTCTCTTGTCAAATATAGAACACCATATACTTGAGTACAGAGGGTGGTATGGGAGGGCATAAGCTAAGGGAGTATGAAGAGAGGGATCAGGAAGATAAACTGTTTCTTGATGTATCTTTTGATTGTATTTGCTTGTTACAATCAGCATATTTTAATTTTAATTAAATAATTAAGAAAATTAGACATAAATAAACAGAGAAAAATAAAAGAAGCAGGGAATTTTCTTAGACTGAGATTCCTCTATTACAAGAAAACTTGAAAAGAATTGCAGAAACTAAGTGAAATACAAGGCTTTCTCAAATCACAGAAAGACTTTCTAGGGGAACTTCCTAGATAGCAAGGCTGAGATAATTTGGATATCACTTCCTTATATTGGTTATATTTTTAAATCCCAAAATGATATGTAAAACTCAAAACTTGCTCTGCTAAAATATTTTTAAAATATTTATTTTTCACTTGCAGAACTTAATCTATTCAAAAGGAAGACACTCTTGCTAATTAGTTGACTGCCTGGACCCAATGGCATCCATTCATATTATTACCTAGAGGTAAAAAAGCTTTTTGTGTAATATTCTCTGAATATTACTGAAAATATCAGGGTTTTATAATACGTGGGTATTATATCTATGAAACCTTGATCTTTGAGACCTTGATGGTACAAATGATGTTGGAATTTTTGCTTTCTCTTTTTTTTAATTTAACATTTTCATATTGATTCAGGATGAGGATGGGGATAAGTGATTTTTAATTTTGTTCATTGTACCTTGACTTAGATCATATTTAATATTTATTTACATAGTCCTTTCTTCTCTTTTCTATGTTTTGGCATGAACTAGGAATTGCACAACACTTTTCTAAAACACAATATTATTTGCCTCTCATCCTAATGTACAACAGCTTAGATTACTGCGCATCATGTATTATGGTGGTACTGAACACTAAATCTGAGTCTAATTCATTGTAATCCAGCTGGTATTCAACCTAAAAAAAAAAAAAAAAACTAACTTGTGTAAGATAAACTTCAATATGAAATGGAATATATTCCAATGGAATGGAGGGAAGTTGCAAGATATTTTTTGATGTAGGGACACCTGGGTGGCTCAGATGGTTAGGCATCTGCCTTCGGCTCAGGTCATGATCCCAGCGTCCTGGGATTGAGTCCCGCATCAGGCTCCCTGCTTTGCAGGGGGCCTGCTTCTCCCTCTGCTCTCTCTCTCTCTCTCTCTGTGTCTCTCATGAATAAATAAATAAAATCTTTAAAAACAAGATATTTTTTGATGTAACCCCCTTAAAGTCTAACTTTAGTCAACATCATAAAGCTGATTGACTTTATGTGTGTGTGTGTAACAAGAAATTGATCCTTATACAGACAGTTCACTTCTCATTTGACTCTTAATGGGCAGCAGTAATAGCTTTGAAAAGAAGGAACTGACAGGAGTAACTTAATAAATATAAATTTAAAAACCATCAAGCAAAGGTTATATGTCACAACTCCTTGTTATTCTACTGAATATTTTCATTGAAATGAAACATTTCTCAGTGTCTGCTCAATTAAATTTCAGACTTCATGATAAGGTAGCATAAGAGTTAGCTTAAGTTTAATCTATGATACTGAAACCAAACTGAAAGCTAACTTAAGAGTTAGCTTAAGTTTAATCTATGATACTGAAACCAAACTGAAAGCTCTGAGAAGGACTTATTTTTTGGAATAAGAAATGTTCATAAGGAAAAAAAAAACACCCTAAAGGAAGAGGGCTTAGGCAAATACATTCAGTTCAAGAATAATACACTAGTGAATGAGAGGGGGCTCATTCTGAGCATATCTTAACAGTCTGTCACAGCCCTCATGTAGTTACAGTAGGGTAAAGGAGTAAAAATAGAAAAATTAAAAACTCAAGTGAGTTGGACATATAGAATACAAGACATCAGAAGGTTATTTTCAGAAGTTTTTCCAGCAACTGGAGACAGGATTCTCTATGCAGGTATCAAAGGACTTTCTATAGGTAGACCCAGAGATGACAGGTACTGAGAGAGCAGCCCCAAGTTATCCCAGTGTACATTGTACACAACCTTCTGTGCAGTGTGGTCTGAAAGATTTTGGAAATAAT
Organism: Eumetopias jubatus; assembly: GCF_037043125.1. Classification (NCBI taxonomy): domain Eukaryota; kingdom Metazoa; phylum Chordata; class Mammalia; order Carnivora; family Otariidae; genus Eumetopias; species Eumetopias jubatus. Next base: position 42,280,427 of record NW_028274812.1, on the reverse strand, counting down.
CTATTGCTACAATCCTTACCTCCAATTAAAAGCAACTAAGCATGATCAAGAAGAGTTGATAAGGCATTGCTTGCGATCCAACAATTCTACTCCTGGGTATATTCTGTGACCTAACGCCTTGCAAATGTTCACTAAGAGATATTCACAAGAATGTTCACAGAAGTAATATTTTTAACAGAAAACATTGAAAAAATATATTTCATATATATTAAATGTATATATAAAACTTCATAATAATGACATATTTTATAATACTAAAAATGAATTTAAAATAAAATAGAATACACATACCAAAGAAATTCTCTCAGAATATTCTTAGAAAGAACAAGCAAGGGGGCACCTGGGTGGCTCAGTTAGTTAAGCATCTGCCTTCGGCTCAGGTCATGATCTCAGGCCCTGTGATCAAGCCCCATGTCAGGCTCCCTGCTCCATGGGGAGTCTGCTTCTCCTTCTCCTTCTGCCCCTTCCCCCTCTCATGCTCTCTCTCTCTCCTCTCTCTCCCTCAATAGATAAATAAAATCTTTAAAGGAAGGAAGGAAGGAAGGAAGAAAAAGAAAAAGAAGAAAGAAGAAAGAAAGAAAAGAAAGAAAGAACGAAGAAAAAGAAAGAAGAAAAAAGAAGGAAGGAAAGAAAGAAAGAAAGAAAAGAAAGAAAGAAAGAAAGAAAGAAAGAAAGAAAGAAAGAAAGAAAGAAAGAAAGAAAGAAAGAAAGAAAGAAAGAAAGAAAGAAAGAAAGAAAGAAAGAAAAAGAAAGAAAGAAAGAAAGAAAGAAAGAAAGAAAGAAAGAAAGACATCCATTTAGCAAGATCAAATTGAAGCTACATAACTATTTAAAACATGTTTGTTTGCTTGTTTGTTTTTTCCATTTCAACTCATTTGATCTCTGGCCTTGGACTTGAGGATGATGGTGGTGATTATTAAATAAAAGGTAAAAGAATCAAGGAGCTAAAACAAGTATCCTGTAAGGAAACAGATTTCATTATAGTGACCAAAAAATGTTAAAAAGAAGGTCATGGTGCTGAGCAACCATCCCATGGGTGAGAAATTGACAAATGGTAGTTTCCTTTAGATTCACTGTACTTTACCCGTGAGTTCTATTTGGCATCACACAGAGAACTGACCAGTCAATATCTTCTCTCCCAATAATCTTAGCACTGTTTACTTTTGTCCTTGGCAATGGTACATTCCATCACAACATTGATGGGTGAAGGAAACTGTTTTATTCTGTCTTTTTTATATGAATATATGTTTCCCATAGATATGTTACCAAAATATAAAGCATAGGATATTTTAAGTTAATTATATTTAACATTGTGTAAATGTTTTACTTCATTTAACACTATTTGTATGTCTATTTATACCATTTTACTCACATCATCGCTACACTGTACACTGTCTGTAAGTACTAATTGGAAATATTTTATTCCTACAAATTATTTCTTTAATACACATTTTGGTGGGTAGAGTGAAATATATGAATAAATGTAGTAAACTGATGTTTTTATAATAACCTTCTGCTTCTGATCTGCTAAGACACTTAAAGTTGCCCAAGAGAACTAATTGCATTGTTACTTTTGTCTTGTCCTTATCTCATCCCTCCCACAGAAATGTGTGTTACCTGAGAATGAGGATTATATCTTATGAATTTTTTTCATTTTAAATGTCCATCAGAATGTTTGTTATATTACAAGCACAAAATAAGTGAATAAAGTCAGTATGAAAAAAATGAAGAAAAATTGTTTTAATACCACTGTATAAATTTGTGCTTTTGAAAACACTTTAAAGTTTTCAGACACATCTCTAACTAACCTTTTTTATAAAATTTTATCTTTCTGTGTGATTTCTAGCTTTTAGCAGAATCTCTATTCCCTATTTTAATTATTTATTAAACACAGATTCAACCTCTTTTATTTTTAAAGATTTTATTTATTTATTTGAGAGAGAGAGAATGAGAGATAGAGAGCATGAGAGGGAAGAGGGTCAGAGGGAGAAGCAGACTCCCTGCTGAGCAGGAAGCCTGATGTGGGACTCGATCCCGGGACTCCAGGATCATGACCTGAGCCGAAGGCAGTCGCTTAACCAACTGAGCCACCCAGGCGCCGGATTCAACCTCTTTTTACTATTAAAATTTATTGGAAATGATCAAATATATTCAGCCCTCCTGGGTTATAAAAGACCAATAGAGGATAAATAATAAAAGTTAACAAAAATTAAGAAGGAAAGGAAAACAAGACACCATAGCACAGTAGCTAAGAATCGAACAAAACTGAATTTAAATCCTACATAGCAACTTACAAGCTAAGTGACTTTGGGTAGGTTAATTAAACTTTCTAATTATGAGATTCTAAATCCAGAAAAGAGAAATATTATTTATTTCATAAGTGTTTTCATTATAATTGTTTTTGATTATTTTTATATTAATTATAATAAAAATTATCAATAGCTATTGGTAATAAAATAACAATAAGTTGATTAGTATATTTACATAATTTTGATAACATAAATATTAATAATATTATAATAATTATCAATAACAATAAATATGCAAAATAAGTGAGGGGTGGTTTCACTTGTGGAACATAAGGAATAGCCTGGAGGACTTCAGGAGAAGGAAGGGAAAAATGAAGGGGGGGATATCAGAGGGGGAGACGAACCATGAGAGACGATGGACTCTGAAAAACAAACTGAGGGTTCTAGAGGGGAGGGAGGTGGGGGGATGGGTTAACCCGGTGATGGGTATTAAAGAGGGCAAGTTCTGCGTGGAGCACTGGGTGTTATGCACAAACAATGAATCATGGAACACTATATTAAAAACTAATGATGTAATGTATGGTGATTAACATAACATAATAAAATAAAAAAATTAAAAATTAAAAAAATAAGTGAGGGAGGAAAACCTAAAGTTAAGAAAATCCATTTTGAAATTGAGGCACCTGAGCATCTCAAAATGGAACAAAAAAAAAAAAAAACAAGAAATAACTGTTTCCCCATCTAGAGATTCCCATGTTAATATTGTGAAAGTCTAGCTCAGATAACATTTATAGAAAGAAACTAAATATTCATAAGATGTAACTGTTAATTAAAAAATCTTGATCCTTAATGTAGCTTTTTTCATTGAAAGAGCTCCAATACCGGCAGAAGAGCACAGACTGCATTCAGAGTTCACTGTTATTGTAACATGGCAGTTATCAAATAAAATAGCAGTTTGTAGAATATGTTTTAAAGTGGGCATGCTTCTCATGAACACATTATTTTACAAAATATATTTCTGAAGATTATTTATTACTGACCCAGATTTTTTAAAAAGTAAGCATGAAGTGATGGTCTCAGGTTTTGTTTCTTTAGGATTGTTCTGGAGATCTGGAGCAAAAAAATATAATCCTGATATAAATATTGGGCCTTACAAACCTCTCTTGTTAATTTTTGCTCTCTCCATGAAAATAAAATGCTTTTTGGTACCAAAGGAAAGACAAAGACTATAATTTCAACTGTGAATCATGTGTTGAAAAAAAAAATTGTGTTAAGGATTTTTGTTTAGTTAAAGCTCAACATTATGTTCCCTGTAGCAATTCAGTGACAATTTAGCTTGTTGTAATCCTTCTTTATTTATTGAAACATAATTAACAAACAATGTTATATTAGTTTCAAGTGTATTTCTCTCTGTGCTAGTCCACACCTGTTTCTGTCCTTTTATTTATCAACACCCTGTTGTCAAAATATTAACTTACAAACCAAGGCAAGAATAAAAGAGCATTTACTTTATCAGATTCCTTTCTTTTTTTTTACCTCCCCCACACTTCAATATTCTGAAGATTTACATAGAATTAATTGAATTAAATTAGCTCTTGAGTACTTTGCTATTATTATCATCACTATTATTTTAGTTTCTTGAATTTGTAGCTAAAATATGACTGTGCGTACGAAATTGTGGTCATACCCTGAGATTAGAGGCAATGTAAAAGGGCTTTCTCAAAAGACATACTGCCGATGCTTCACAAAGATTTTTATTTCCAAAAGGCAGCCTTCTATGTGTAAAATTATCATCCTGAATTCAATTTACTTTGGGTTGAAATACCAGGACAGTTTCGTATTCTCAAAATTATCTGACTTAAAAAAATGACAAATTTTGATTTGAAGAGTTTTTTTTTTCCTTGAAAGCAACAGAAAGATTGTAAAGAAGTACAATCTTACAATCGGTATTTTAGCTAACATTCTATGCAAATGGTTATCATTATTATAAATTTTAATACAGTTTGTTAAAATGAATATTGACATTTAGAAGGAAAATAAATGACATCTAAAGAATCATAAAATGTATAGAATAGCTATAGATTGTGGAAATTATAGTACCTGGAGAGAAACGTCTGGACACCTGGGATTGGCTGTGTCTAATTATCTGGCTGAGTCCTAGTGTTGAAACATGGTAGATACTTGACCACTAGCTTTATTCAGTGGGTCTGCACATGAGATTGTAGCTTCCACCTTGCCAGGTTACCTCTTATATGAGTATATATCCTATCTATCTAGAGAAATTTTCATAAATAAGGGCAATAACCATAGGCTAGAAGGATTAAAAAGTTTGACTAGGACATAAGATGTGAGAAAGTCAAAAGGGACTTCAGGGTGCCTTAGTGGTTCAGTTGGTTAAGCATTTGACTCTTGATTTTTGGCTCAAGTCATGATCCCAGTGTTGTGAGATCGAGGCCTGTGCATCAGGCTTCTCGCTGGGCACTGAGCCTGCCTAAGATTCTTTCTCCCTCTCCCTCTGGCCCTCCCATCCGAAAAGAAAAGAAAAGAAAAAAGAAAAGAGAAGAAGTGACTTCAGATCAATAAAGAAAAAAACTACAAAGAGGAGAAAATTTTATTTAAAAAACTTTTAAAAACTTTTTATTTATTTATTTATTTGACAGAGAGATAGCAGCAGAGGGAGAAGCAGACTCTACACTGAGCAGGTAGCTTGACATGGGGCTCAATCCCAGAACCCTGGGATCATGACCTGAGCTCAAGGCAGACGCTTAAATGACTGAGCCACCCAGGTGTCCCAAAGAGGAGAAAAATTTAAAGTTGACAGTATAAAGAGAAAGAAAATAAATTTTTCTTTCCTCAAAGTGAAAGGATTTTGCATTTAATCCCTGTTTTTATTTTAAGAGAAGAATAACTCCACAGAGTTCTGACTGTTGATAATTACAGAGTAACTTTAGCTTACTGCAAAATGGGAACGAGGTCAGAATTCATCAAAAGCACTAGAAAAAGCAATCTCTTGCTGTGTCAAGAATCAGAAACTTCTCACCTTCTTCCCCCCTTCTCAGACAGTCTTAGCAAGGAAATGACTCACAGGACCAACAACATGGTGGCACTTAGTAGAAAGAAGAAAAAAAAGACCACCAGCTTTGTATCAGCAACTATGTTAATGTTAAACACTATTTTTAAATCAAATATGTTAATTTAATACTTTGCCAGTAAAGTTCACAAAAAAATTCTTGTTTAAAGACACTAACTTGTAGGGTAAAAAAGTTTTCTCGAATATAAAATTCACTAAAGAAATTAAGATGTTTATAAAAATTTTATCTGGGGCTGTTTGAGTCAGCAAGAAGGCTATGATCTATAAGTATAAATCACTTAAATTTGTCTTTCCAGATAAGTGTGTGTTTATTGATTGATTGATTGATTGATTGATTGATTTTTAGAGAGAGAGGAAGCAAGAACGCAAGAGCTGGGGAGGAGCAGAGAGGGAGAGAGAAAGAGAAACTCTCAAGCAGGCTCCGTGCCCAGTGCAGGGCTCAAACTCAGGACCCTCAGGTCATGATGTGAGCTGAAATCAAGAGTCAGATGCTTCATCAACTGAGCCACTCAAGCATCCCATTTCCAGATAAGCATTTTTATATCAAGCTGGAAAAGTTTTTTTTTTTTTTTTAAGGTTTTGAAAAACTTTTTAAACTAGTATTCCACGGAATCTGACCCACAAGATGTTCTGCCCAAAAATGTGTTCTATGGCAAAATCACTTTCGGAAGATGCACACTAACTAAATCCCCCCCCCCCATTTGGATATTTGCTATCACTAAAAGCATACTGAAGTTTCTATTGTAAGTAAATGCATTTAATCTAGAATTTTCCAAATCTTTTTAAACATAAGCCCTTTCTCCCTTGCAGAAGGCAAGATCGTAGGGGAGATGGTGATTGAGTCTTAACAGTCTTGAAGGGTAATGAGTATCAAGGGTAGCATTTCAGAAGGAACTACCCTACAAGGAGGTATGACAATATCACTGTGATTTGGTAAACAGCAATCAATTCAATGTGGCTTGAGCAGAGAGATAGTATTTGTGTGTGTGAGTATATATATATATATATATATATATATATATATGGGAAATTGTTGCAAATGAAAAAGCTCTTAGAGATGAGGTTCCTTCATTGAGGGACCTTATGATTCATCCTGTAAATAGGAGTTAGTAAAGGAGCTGCCAGTCATTTTCATGCTCTATCTGTATGTTAGGACAATTGTTCCAGCAGCATGTAATATGGATCAGAAAATGATACTGGAGGTAGAGACACTAGTTTGGAGGCTATTACCCTTACAGCAACTAAGCTCAGTTACTAATTTATGAGAATAAGAACAGAAATAAAGAAATTGAGAGATATTCAAAGAAGGTAAAAGAAAGATGTTGCTGAACCTCATGTCCACTTCTCAGTAAAGCAGTAGTTAAGGTGGGGCGCCTGGGTGGCTCAGTTGGTTAAGCGACTGCCTTCGGCTCAGGTCATGATCCTGGAGTCCCGGGTTCGAGTCCCGCATCGGGCTCCCTGCTCAGCGGGGAGTCTGCTTCTCCCTCTGACCCTCTTCCCTCTTGTGCTCTCTATCTCTCATCTCTCTCTATCAAATAAATAAATAAAATCTTTAAAAAAAAAAAAAGCAGTAGTTAAGGTTATCTGGACTGTGAAGAAAGTCAGGGGTAGCATTGCAGCTAGTGAAGGCTCTTTCAAGAGGTTATCAGCTTATGCTATTTTTAATTTTTGCCTCTTAGTTTAAAAATTTATTTAAAAGCTAAAAAGCAATTCTTATTTAGGTGTTAATTTCTTGATAAAAGATAAATCTGCTTAGATAATTATCAGGCATACTTAATTTGAGATCAAGTTAAACTTTATTCTGACAAGTTCTTAATTTTTTCATACCAAATATTTTCATCTCATTATTGTATTAAAACATCATGTACTTACTGATTAGCTATATTCTCAAGTTTAAAAGTTCACTTGACTGGGGGTGTCTGGATGGCACAGTAAGTTTAAGTGTCTGACTCTTGCTTTCAGGGTCCTGACCTCAGGGTCATGAGATGGAGCCCTGCGGTGGGCTCTGCCCTCAGCACAGAGTCTGCTTAGGTTTCTCTTATCTTTCTCTCCCTCTGCCCCTCTCCTCTGCGTGTGTGTGCTCCCTCTCTCTCTCTCTATCTCAATCTCTCTAAAATAAATAAACAAATCTTAAAAGTTCACTTGACTGAACTCTGTGAACAGTTTATATTGATTTCACCTAAAATCATTTTTATTCAACACTTTATCTTATCTCTCTTTATCTTTGTTTATTTGTGCACCAAAGTGATTAGCTACCTCGACTGTAAGAAAATCAGATCTTAATTATCTACCATGAAAAGGGAAATAACATGGGCCATTGACTCTAAAATAACAAAATTAACCATATTATTTTGTATATATTTCCTCCAATATGAGTTGTTTCTTGGCAGAACTAATAACAAGTAGACATGTGTAAGTTTTGCCCCCCAATTTAATATAAACAAGCAACCTAAAATGTAAGATGCTTTTGTAAGCCACATTTCTGATGACCAATCCAAGGCTAGAAACAAGCAGACAATACCTCTGAAATGGTTGGGTTCTAACTATCTGGAATTGCTCTACTTAATAGTGAGAAATTATGCCATTTTGCTTTCACATTTGAGAACTGCAGGAGAAGAGTATTGAAAGAATGTAAATTGATCTTCACTTAACCTATCCATAGAGCCAGCTGCTTTAATTTGAAATATTCATAGAATAGGTGTGCAATAACCATGGCTAGCCCAAATGTATTTCAAGAGATACAGCTACTTATTAAGTGCACAGAATTCTGCCAATCTACTCTGAAAGTAGGTCATAATTAAAATGTAATCACTTAGTTTCACTGGAATTTCTACTTAAGCTTAAGAGTCAGAATTAAACAAAATCATATTAAGAGGTACTTCTATAACAGCAGGAGAAATTTGTCTTCCTTTTGAACTAGACTTCTAGTTTACTCCTCAGTATCATTTTTTTCCATGGCTGTTTTTCTTATTAACCAAAAAGATGGTATAAGGACTCACAGAGTTCCATGACTCATTGAGGTATGGATGTTACTTATGCCCATTTTCAGGCACTTTTCTACTAGGGTTTTTCCTTATAAAAGTTAATGACTATCTCTAACCTAATTTACATTAGTTATGAAAGACATTTGGTCATTGAGAGTAGTAGAATAATGCATTTACAGTTTGGGGAACGAAACTGAGGAAAATTGAAAGGATATTTAAAATTTCAATTTTTTTTTGGAAGTCAGCTCCCAGACATCTAAATAAAATTATACGCAAATGATTTTATTAAGTTAGATTTTATAATATATAAACAGAAAAAGATATAAGATTAACTTTTAATCCAAATTATAGCTATGCAGTACAACCTAAATCTTGTGAAAAAAACTTTGTGAAGTTCCCTATCTTAATTTCAGGAAATTTATTCACTAAGAGAATAGGAGTCCTAATTAATTAATTAATTCCTAATTAATTAATTAATTAATTTTGTTCTTTTTATTTTGTAAGAAATTTCTCTCTTACTAGGATTACAATATCTACCAATACAAAATCTATAGTCATCAACCAAGCCAGAGTAACAAGAATTAAAGTTTTCCTTCCACCCTAAACAACTTTAAAAAAACAAAATGTATGGTAGAACATGTGACTCTTGATCTTGGGGCTGTGAGTTCAAGGTCCACATTGAGTGTAGAGATTACTTTAAAAAAAGTAATCTTTGAAAAAAAACAAAAAACTCCAAAATGTATATATATAATAATGTGCATATAACAATATGTATAAAACAATGGCTTTCAGATAGCACAGCACTGATTCCTGAGAGAAGGATAACAAACAAGGTGAGCCACAAAAATCACAGCAGCTTATTGTTGGTAATGAAGGCAATGTCCAGGCTGAAGGTCAAGCTGAGGGAAATGCAACAGAGCATAATGGTTTAGCTAAATTTAAAAAGCTGAAACTAAAGAATACACAGTTCAGAATTGAGCTAGTTTGTTACTCTGTATAAACAAGCTCTCTTGGGAACCTTTACTAAGCTGGTTATTAGAATTAGTGATAAAAGAGCAGTTTGCCAGCCTCTGGGTGCTGAATAGTTGAACCTGGAATAACACGACTCACAATGAGTACTTACTGTAATACAACTGAGAACATCACAGGAGGCACAAACATAAAATCTATGGAATTGGGTTAAAGGAAGAATATGCCATATTTATAATAAAAATGGGGACTACGTCATCCCATCTCGATCTGAAATGGAGTGTGCCCACTGAAACAAAAGAATTGTTAGTGCAAGCCTTCTTAGATGTCTGGTGTTTCCTGAATTTAGTGGACTAACCGAAAGTCTATGATCATGCAGTGGTCATAATAGTTTTCCAAACAACAGAAATCTAGAAAGGGGGGCACCTGGGTGGCACAATGGGTTAAGTGTCAGACTCTTGGTTTTGGCTCAGGTCGTGAGATCAAGCCCTTCATCAGGCTCGGCATCTGCTTAAGACTCTCCCTCTCCCTCTGCCCCTCCCTTCTGTGTGGTCTCTCTCAATTAAATAAATATAACTTGGAAGGAAGGAAGGAAGGAAGGAAGGAAGGAAGGAAGGAAGGAAGGAAGGAAGGAAGGAAGGGTTTATATAAATTCTAGCTTTCTGCTGTCTTAAATACTAGCCAGATGAACTACCTTCTCCAAATTCACTATTATGATTGTATAGCATGGGTAATATCAGCTCTAAAATCCCGTCAGGATCACCATATGATTGGAAAATATGGGAAGCCAGGAATGTTTCCTGCAGATTTTTCCCTTAAAGGGGTATTACCTCTCTGTCATATTTGGGATCGATATATGACAATCTAGTCTTGTAGTACTCTGAGGATGGTTCTCATTGTGTGGATAAATCAGTGTGTTTCCTGGGGCTCTTAGGCTTCATCGATTTGGATGCCTTTTATTTCTTTTTGTTGTCTGATTGCTGTGGCTAGGACTTCTAAAACTATGTTGAATAGCAGTGGTGAGAGTGGACATCACTGTCATGTTCCTGACCTTAGGGGGAAAGCTCTGTTTTTCCCCATTGAGAATGATATTCACTGTGTTTGGGAATGCAAGCTGGTGCAGCCACTCTGGAAAACACAGTGGAGGTTCCTCAAAAAGTTGAAAATAGAGTTACCATACGATCCAGCAATTGCACTACTGGGTATTTACCACAAAGAAACACATATAGGGATCTGAAGGGGTATGTGCACCCCGATGTTTATAGCAGCAATGTCCACAATAGCCAAACTCTGGAAAGAGCCAAGATGTCCATCAAGAGATGAATGGCTAAAGAAGATGTGGTATATATATACAATGGAATATTATGCAGCCATCAAAAGGAATGAAATCTTGCCATTTGCAACGACATGGATGGAACTGGAGGGTATGATGCTGAGCAAAATAAGTCAATCAGAGAAAGACATGTATCATATGACCTCACTGATATGAGGAATTCTTAATCTCAGAAAACAAACTGAGGGTTGCTGGAGTGGTGGGGGGTGGGGGGGATGGGGCTGGGTGATAGACATTGGGGAGGGTATGTGTTATGGTGAGCGCTGTGAATTGTGTAAGACTGTTGAATCACAGACCTGTACCTCTGAAACAAATAATACATTATACGTTAAAAAAAAAAAAAAGAAGATAGCAGGAAGGGAAAATGAAGGGGGGATATCGGAGGGGGAGAAGAACCATGACAGACTATGGACTTTGAGAAACAAACTGAGGTTTCTAGAGGGGAGGGGGTGGGGGGGTGGGTTGGCCTGGTGCTGGGTATTAAAGAGGGCATGTTCTGCATGGAGCACTGGGTGTTATATGCAAACAGTGAATCATGGAACACTACATCAAGAACTAATGATGTAATATATGGTGATTAACATAACATAATAAAAAAAAGAAAAAAATAGTAATTTGGATTGCTAGAAAACAGTAAGGAAAATGGAAGAAAAATGTGATCATTAAAGGCTCTGTGCCTTTCATAGAACCCTCTGCCTTCTTTCTCGACTGCCCCTGCTCCTTCTCTTCCCCTGTATCTCTTTATCCCTCCCTGCCTCAGATGGACTTTGGTGATTGGTGAGATGATGATCTTTAAGCAGGTGGTTCACTCCATTAGTGGATTTCCCTGTAAAGAAGAATGAGGGTACTACTTCTTTAGCTGGTAATGAGTTACCTATTCTGTTTAAGGCACAGCTGTATATGCCTTGGGGCCCAGCCCTGAGTCCACTTCAGGTCCTAGCCCAATTCCACCTCCAAGAGTCCCTTATAATCCACACATCAGGAAGATAGTAAAGCAGACATGATAAAGAGACCCCCCCCATTAGAGAACAATTGAGAATTAGAGAAAAGATTACGTCCTTGTGTGAAGACAATAGGACAGAGAATAGCTGCGCTAATCACTTGGAAAAAGAGACAAACTGATGTTAAGCTGCTGAATGAAGGGAAACCAAAGTATCATATAATTTATCATATCTCAATGTGAGGAAAACCAGCCTTCCAATTTGGATTACCTTTGAGAAGCTACCCAGGACTCCCAGTCATCTACACACCTTCCATGCCAGCTGATATTACTCATTTAAGGGCTTCTTTTCCCTTTGCCCCAGAACTTTGCATAAATACTGCCAAGCATGTTTCAAATTTACAACACCAAGCATGGAGAGGTACACTGGGTCCTGCATGGAGTTCTGCTAACAGCAAACTTTGATCCGTTGATGGAGTAAACACGTCAGGGTCCAGATCACCACATCAAAGAATATAGATAGTGGCCAAGGGAAAATATCCACTATCCTCCACAAACATAGAAAAGCTTATCTTCATTAATTTTTGGTAATAACAAAGTAAAAGTAACTAATATGCATCTAAGTAGTCAAGTCTTAAATCAGACACAGAAGTATTTTGCAAACTGATTTGGTTGGAAAGATGGTGTAGAAAAGAAAAAAACCTAATTAGTAGACAAACAGAAATCTGGCATTTATAGACAGAAACTGTAAAAAATAAAAAGTAGATTTAATATCACTTGATTAACTTTGGGATGTAAGTTTTCTGCAGGTCCAGTACAGATCAGCAAAACTCAATGCCTGTTATTCATGGAGATTTTGTAGACTGTTATAATAGTATAAATACTGATTTAGATTATATGCAAAAAAATGTTTTTGCAGAAGTTAGTCCTCAATACCTAAAATAATTAGAGATATATAAATTAAAGAGTGGAAGCTAAATTTATACCCTTCACTGGATGCTTTATAGTACAACTTTGACACTAGATGATGGCAGTAGATGTTTTTGTGTTTTGCATTTGGGAAAAATTATCATAGAAGATAGAATAATTACCACAGGGTCTAAATTGTCATATAAATATGATACCACTCATGTGATTGAATGAAACTTAGGAGAAATTTATTAGACATTGCAAGGAACTCTCTTAATTAAAAATTTTGATTATCAGTCTCTAAGGTTAAACTACTCTTTAAAATTAGATTGGGTAAGACTTCATAAGGAAGATACCAAATAATATTTAATCACTAATCATTTGAAAATGTAAGCAATAATGACACCACAACTTGAAAAAATTAATTTATGACTAAGAAAAATATTTGTGTATTGTTAACCAACAATTTGATTTAAATCTTCATCAAAATATTAGCAAACTGAATTCAACAGTGCATTAACAGTATCATACACCACAATCAAATGGGATTTATTTCAAGTAAAAAAGAATGGTTCAACATCTGCAAATCAATCAATGTGATACAGCACATTAACAAAATGAAGGATAAAAATGATAGGATCATCTCAGTATATGCAGAAAAAGCATTTGACAAAATTCAATATCCATTTATAATAAAAACTCTGAATAGAGTGGGTATAGAAGGAATGTATTGGGGCACCTAGATGGCTCAGTCGGTTGAGCATCCAACTCTTGATTTCAGCTCAGGTTATGATCTCAGGGTTGTGAAATGGAGCCCTGCAGTGAGCTCCACACTGTGTGTGGACCCTGTTTGGGATTCTCTCTCTCCCTCTCCCTCTCCCTCTGCCCCTCCCCCACCATGGACACTCTCCCTCTTTCAAAAAAGAAAAAAAAAAAAGGAATGTACCTCAACATAATAAAGGCCATATATGACAAACTCATAGCTAACATAATACTCAATGGTGCAAAGCTGAAAGCTTTTCTTCTAAGCTAAGGAACACAACAAGAATGCCCACTCTTACCACTTTCATTCAATATCCTATTAGAAAATCTAGCCACAGCAATTAGGTAGGTAAAAGAAATAAAAGACATCCAAATTGGAAAGAAAGACATAAAGTTGTCACTATCTGCATAAGACATGATAGTATATACAGAAAACCCTAAAAACTCCCCCAAATATATATATGTAAATATAATATACATACATTAGAATTAATAAATGAATTCAGTAAAGTTGCAGGATACAAAATTAACATACAGGAATTGGTTGCATTTCTTTTTTTTTAGTGCAAACTGATCATCTTTTTATAATTTGTATCAATTAACATAATTTTTTTCTTATTAACATATAATGTATTTGTTTCAGGGGTACAGGTCTGTGATTCATCAGTCTTATACAATTCACAGTGCTCACTATAGCACATACTCTCCCCAGTGTCCATCACCCAACCACCCCATCCCTCCCACCCTCCTCCACTCCAGCAACCCTGTTTGTTTCCTGAATTTAAGAGTCTCTTATGGTTTGTCTCCCTCTCTGGTTTCATCTTGTTTCATTTTTCCCTCTCTTCCCCTATAATCCTCTGTCTTGTTTCTCAAATTCCTCATATCAGTGAGATCATATGATACTTGTCTTTTTCTGATTGACTTATTTCACTTAGCATAATACCCTCTAGTTCTATCCATGTTGTTGCAATTGGCAAGATTTCATTTTTGAAGGCTGCATAATATTCCATTCTGTGTGTGTGTGTGCGCATGTGCGCGTGTGTGTGTGTGTGTGTGTGTGTGTGTGTGTGTGTGTGTGTGTATATACCACATCTTCTTTAGCCATTCATCTGTTGATGGACATCTAGGCTCTTTCCATAGTTTGGCTCTTGTGGACATTGCTGCTATAAACATTGGGGTGCACGTGCCCCTTTGCATCACTACATTTGTATCTTTGGGGTACTCAGTAGTGCAATTGCTGGGTTGTAGGGTAGCTCTATTTTCAACTTTTTGAGGAACCTCCATACTGTTTTCCAGAGTGGCTGCACCAGCTTGCATTCCCACCAACAGTGTAGGAGGGTTCCTCTTTCTCTACATCCTAGCCAACACCTGTGATTTCCCGACTTGTTAATTTTAACCATTCTGACTGGTGTGAGGTGGTATCTCATTAGGTTTTGATTTGGATGTTGAGCACTTTTTCATGTGAGAATTTTTGCATCCATGTTCATCAGGGATATTGGCCTGTAGTTCTCTTTGGTTGCATTTCCATACACTAATAATGAGGTATCAGGAAAAGAAATTAAGAAAACAATCTCACTTACAAGTACATCAAAAAAACAAAATACCTAAAAATAAATTTAACCAAGAAGGTGAAAGACCTATACTCTGAAAACTGTAAGACATTGATAAAAAAATTAAAGATGAAACAAATAAATGAAAAGATTTTCTGTGCTCATGGATTAGATATAACAATAACAATATAACAATATAACAATAACAATTACTATTGTTAAACAATCCATATCCACACAAATCTGCAGATTTAATGAAATCCCCAGGAAAATAAAAATGCCATTTTTCACAGAACCAGAACAAATAATCCTAATATTTGCATAAAACCACAAAAGACCCTGAATAGACAAAGTAATCTTGTGATAGAAGAACAAAACTGGAGGTAGAATACTCCCTGATTTCAAGAAAGTTATAGTAATCAAAAAAGTACAGTACTGGCATGAAAACAGACACATAGATGAATGGAACAAAAACAACAAAAATAAGAGAGAGCCCAGAAATAAGCCCATGCATACCTGGTCAATTAACCTATTACAAAGGAAGCAAGAATATACAATGGAGAAAAGACAGTCTCTTCAATAAATGGGCAGTTACACATACAAGAATGAAACCAAACCCTTATATTATGCCATATACAAAATAAATTCAAAATGGAAAGACTTGAATGTAAGACCTGAAACCATAAAACTCCCAGAAGAGAACATAGGCAGTAAGCTCTTTGACAACAGTCTTAGCAATATATACTTTTTTTTGTAATACTCTCTTCAGACAAAGACAACAAAAGCAAAAATAAACAAATGAGATTACATCAAACTAAAACATTTTTGCACAGTGAAAAAAAATCAACAAAACAAAAATGCAACCTACTGAATGGGAGAAAATATTTGCAAATCATACATCCAAAAAAGGGTTAATATCTGAAGGGGTTAATATTGAAATTTATATATTTCAGAAATCTGAAATATCTGAATACATAAATAACTTACAGAACTTAATACCATAAGAACAAACTACCTGATTAAAAAATGAGCAAAGAACTTGAATAGACATTTTTTCCAAAAAGACATACAGATGACCAACAGGCACATGAAAGATGCTCAATGTCACTAATCATCAGGGAAATGCTAATCAAAACCACAATGAAGTATCACCTCATACCTATCAGACTGGCTATTATCAAAAAGACAAAAAATAATGAGTGTCAACAATAATGTGGAGGAAAGGGAACCATTATATACTTAATGAGGAGAAGTAAATTGGTGCAGCCACTGTGGGAAACAGTATGAAGTTTCCTCAAAACATTATAAATAGAACTCCTATATAATCCAGGTATTCCACCTGTGAGTATTTATCTAAAAAAAACAAAACATCAATTTGAAGATATATATGCACCCCTTGTTCATTGCAGCATTATTTACAATGGCCAAAATATGGAAGTAACCTAGATGTCCATCCATAAATGAATGGATAAAGAAGATGTGGTGTGTGTGTGTGTATTAATCATCCACAAAAAAAGAATAAAATCTTGCCATGGATGGACCTAGAGGGTATTATCCTAATGAAATAAGTCAGACAGAGAAAGACAAATACCATATGATTTCCCTTATATGTGGAATCTAAAAAACAAAACAAACAAAACAGAAACAGACTCAAAGATTCAGGAAACAAACTGGGAGGAAGGGTTTGGGATGGGCTAAATAGGTGAAGGGGATTAATAGGTACAAACCTGAAGTTATAAAATAAATAAGTCACGGGGCTGTAAAGTACAGCATAGGGAATATAGTCAATAATATTGTAATATTGTATGGTGATAGATGGTAACTAGACTTGTTATGGACATCACTTAGTAATATATAAAAAATGTCAAATCACTATCATGTACACTTTAAACTAAAAGGATATGGTATGTCAACTATAATTCAATTTAAAAAAGAATCTGACTTAACTATACACCATTGGTATGATATATTCAAAGGTTATTCCTCCAAAGCAAATAATGTACTTTTTAAAAAATTCAGTAATTCTGTTATTTTACAGTAATTCTGATCATTGCTTTGCTTTACTATGGACTTACTGGACATTTAGATAGCTGCAACTTTCCTAAAGGCTTAGTAATGATCTCCTTGAAATGTAATCATCAAGGAAGATAGTTCCCCTATTTCCCAGTTTCTGTGGGCAGATAGGAGCCTAACTTCTGAAGGAACCTAGCTCCAAGTTTCAAAATTAACTCTTGTCATAAAGATATGAGAAGTTTATTTTTTTTTTGGATAAAGTCAATTAACTAGCACAAGTGATCACTCCAACTGACAAGTAAATTTAGGATAAACTGTATTTGATAATCAGTGCTACTGAGTCCCCTTATCTGAGGACTAGTTATTGTTTATCTTGAGAGCATCTATGTAATAGATTGTGTATGCTTGGCTATATAAAAGGTGACATTTCTTTCTGTCTATCTTTGCAATTTCTTAGCAGATTGCCCGAGATGTGCCATCTGCTTTAATTCTTATACAATAATAAGACTGTTTTCTTTCTTCTACTTTTGTAAAGCAGTTCTCTGGATTGGAAGGAGATTTTTTTTTAATTATATTTTACCAGCACCTCCAAATATTTGGATATTAAACAAGTCCTAAATAACCTATGGGCAAAATATGCTATCACCAGTGAACTTAGAAAATAAATCCAATTGAATAATAATGAAAAATGCTCCATAATAAAGTTTGTGAGCTACAGCTAAAGCAATGCTCAGGATGAAATTTGTAACTTCAAATGCTTATATTACAAAAGAAAAAACATTTAAAGTTAATGATCTAAGTTGTCATTTTATAATTAGAAAAAGATGAGCAACTTAACTGCAAAGTGAGTAGAAAGAAAAAAAATGAAATAGAGAGCAAAGAAGGAATGAGGTCAATGAATTCACAAATAGAAGAACATTAGAGAAAATAATAAAACCTAAAGCTGGTTCTTTGGAAATTTGTAAACACTTAGCAAAACTACTCGAAGAATAAGAGAGAAAAAGCAAATTATTAGTATAAGGGATAAAAGGAGACTAAACTAAGTATTCTGTAGACATTAAAAGAAGACAAAGGAATATTACAAAAAAACTATTGCCAAAGTGTTTGGTAACTTATATGAAATGGACAAGTTAAAAAAAAAATCACACCTCTCCAAAACTGACATAAAAGAAAACAGAAAGCCAAGAATTGTTCTCCATTTTAAAATTTGAGTTTATTATTAAAAAAGTCATCTCATAAAGAAAATTCTAAGTCCAGATGGATTAATGAGTGAATCTTATCAAAATTTAAGAAAGGATAATACCAATATTAAACAAACTTTTGAGAAAATAAAGGCCAGTATAACCCAAATACCAAAATCTGTGTCATTAAAAGAAAATAAAATTATAGACAAATATTACTTTTAAAATATACTTAATATTCCTTTATAAAATATTATTAGCAAAATAAAATCAGAATACATAAAAAGATAATACATGACCAAACAGAGATTATATCAGGAATGAAAGGTCAATTTAATATCTCAAATGCAATCAGTGTAATTTGCTCTATTAACAACTAAAAAGAAAAAAAATATTGTCTCCATACAATCGGAGAAAGCATTGTTTCTTAAGATTTATTTATTTATTTATTCATTTATTTATTTATTTACTTATCTAAGAGAGAATGAGAGTGCGAACATGAACATGAGAGGGATGGGCAGAGGGAGAGGGAGAGAGAATCTCAGGCAGACTCCATACTCTCAGGGAGCCTGACACAGGGATTGATCTCATGACCCTGAGATCACAACTAGAGCTGAAACCAAGAGTTGGACACTCAACCAACTGCACCACCCAGGCACCCCTCAGAGAAAGCATTTTAACAAAACTCTGCAAACCAGGAATTGAAGTAAACTTTCTTAATATGATAAAAGGAAATGGAAAAAACTCAAATAACATCTGACCAAAAGACATGTTATACACTTGCATCCTAATATCTAGAACAAGGCAAGGATGTAACTTCTCACCAATTAATTGCAACATATTACAGGAGGTTCTAGACAATGCAGTAAGACAAGAGAAGTAATAAAAGCATAAAGATTTAAAAAATCAACTCTATTCATAGAAGACATAATCATGTCTATGTAAAATCACCAAACTACTTATAAAGCAACTACTAGAAAATAAGTGGATTTTGCAATGTCACAGATTACAAAGTTAATATTCAAAAATCCTTGTTTCTGTATAGCCATATCAAATAAATGAAAAATAAAATGTAAAAAATCCTATTTGCAATAGCATCAACCACCACCAAAATACTTATAAATTTAATAAAATCTGTTCAATACTTCTAAACTAAAATATTTAATAAATCCTGAGATAAATTAAAGAAGAGCAAAACAAACTGAGAGATAGAACATATCCATGAATTGACACACTAAATATTAAGATATTCATATATTGATATACAGATGTATTGCAATTTCAATCATAATCCCTGTGAATTTTATAGGAATTGACAAGTTGATTCTAAATTTTTTATGATAATACAAAAGACTTAGAGTAGAAAAAAATCTTGATAAAGCAAAAATAAAGTTTGAGACCTCATATTACCTGATTTCAAGAATTGTTATAAAGCTACAGTAATCAAGATAAGGTAGTATCATCATAAAAATAGATAAATAGATCAATGAAAAATTTAGAAACCACATTCACTTAATTTTGACAAGGGTGCCAATGCAATTCATTAGAGAAAGGGAGGTGGTTTCATTAAATGGTGCTGAAACAAGAAAATTTTTATATGAAAAGAAAATGAACCTCAACACTTACTTTATAGTCTACATGAAAATTGACCTGACATAGATCAAAGACCCAAATATAAAAGCTAAAACTATAAAATGTCTAAAAGATATAGAATAATATCTTCATGATGTAGGTACAACCACAGCCTATTTTGCCACATCACAAATAGGAATAACTATAAAAGGAAATAATAGGAATTTGATAGACTTCATCAAAATTAAAAATGTGTGTTCATCAAAAGTCATCATTAAGAAAATGAATAAGCAAACCAAAGACTGGAGAAAAATATTCACAAAAGATATATTTGGCAAGGGACTTGTTTCTGGAACGTATGAAGAAATCCTGGAAGTCAATAATAATATATAGTTTTTAAAAATGGTCGGGACTAAAACAAAGGAAGATATATAAGGAAGAAAGATATGTCACGAAGGAAGGTATATAAATACTTCTTAATCACTTGAAAAAGGTGTTCAGTATCATTAGAGAAATGTGTATTAAAACCAGAGTGAAATGCCATTGCACAAACAGTAGGTCTTCTAAAATGAAAGTGATTGACTCCTCCAAATGTTGGAAGAATATAGAGCAACTGAGGATCTCATACGTTGCTAGTGGGGATACAAAATGGTACAATCATTTTGGAAAAAGGTTTTGCAATTTCTTAAAAAATGAAGCATACATTTACCATAAAACCTAGAAATTCCATCCCTTGACATTTGCTGAAGACAAATGAAAACATATGTCCACAAAAATAGACTTACACAAACCTCTTTTATCATCATAATAATCCTGATTTTTTAACACTGATTTAATTATTTGGACTAAATGAGGTGGGCTCGGACACTTAATCTTTCATTCAACAGTAAATGCTCATCTATTAAAAACCAGCTATTGAAAAGGACAAAGAGCCCCACCCCTGACCTAGACCTAACAGTTTTGAAGGTACTCTGGGCTCTAATCTCAATTTAAAGGTTTATATTACAAAGATTTTCTAAATTCATAATTGTAAGTCCCTTTTAGTTTGGTCTAGATGTGTCAATTCTAATTTTCTGAATTTATTTAATTATCCAATAATGTAAAAAGAAAACATATTCTTTTGAAAGCAAAAGCACATAAAAATAATAAAAATGAAAGGAGAAGGAAATGGTTAATAATATTCTATTTTAAATGTCCATTGTCTCTGCCACAAACTTGCAAAGATTTTATTCTATTTTTTCTTCTGGAAAAAAAATGGTCATAATAGTTGGAGAGGCAATTATGTTTTCCAAAATACTCTCTGGAGAGTGAGTTTCCTGCTCTTGTTCACAGAAGTGTGGAGCTGCGGATAATTTTCTAGGAGTGATGATGACACATCACTGCACTAGATTATGCTGGCCTGGCAGTCTCAGTTTAAGTAATTCACTTTGTGTCATTTCCATTCTGAGGACTGACACTGTTTCCTCTCTCCCTCAGCCAAAAGCCTCCTCAGGAGGGAGCTACTTCTGACCTGCCAAAAGTTTGGCAGCTTTAGGCACTCCCTGGGGTATTGTCTAATGAACTCATTGTGACAACTGATATTTAATGGTTGACATAATCATCAATTTAGAGCTGTGTTACAAGTCATATACTTGTTGGGTGGAGGTAAAGCAAACACACCTTTGCCATTCATCATAATCTTAAACTTGGGTGACCAACTCTTTATTCCTTTCATTATGCACATCAGGGAAAAGATGGATGGGCAGTTTGAAGTCCAAATCAGTTAATTTTCTCAAAGGTGCTAGTTCTTTTTTTCCCAAAAAGAGAAGAAATTAACATTTTTTAAGAGCTTATCCCATTGCTAAGTGCTTAACATAAATCACCTCATCAAACTGCCCCTTTACAAATATAGAAACAAACTCAA
The DNA here is from genome assembly GCF_037043125.1 of Eumetopias jubatus. Taxonomy (NCBI): domain Eukaryota; kingdom Metazoa; phylum Chordata; class Mammalia; order Carnivora; family Otariidae; genus Eumetopias; species Eumetopias jubatus. Next base: position 42,258,971 of record NW_028274812.1, on the reverse strand, counting down.
GAAGTTTAAAGTTATTCAAGGTCATGCAATTAATAGATATTGGAGGCCAGGAATTAAACCCAGGGCTATTTGATCTCCAAAGTTTTCAACACCAACTATTGCTCTTTCTTCCTTTAAACAACATGAAAAAGAACATCTTCATGAATGAGGCAAAGAACAAAGATTCTAAAAGAAAAACACATATTTGGGGAAAAAAGTATGTCAATGAGTCTGTGTAGAAATGTTTACTCTAAGTCTTTTCTTTATGCAAGTTCAATAGAGCCTAATCTTTGTTACCTACAAAAATGATAGCAAACAGAAAGCACAGGAATTTGGAGACTAAGATGCATCTCTTCAAAATAGAAAGGCTACAGTAAAAAATATAAATGTGCAAACAGCTCAAACTTAAAAGCAGAAAACATTGCACTATAAAAACTAAAAAGAAAAGAGAACCTCTAAAAAATTTGCTAAGAAGGCTGTATAAGCATCGAACATATTTATCTATAGTGAGCACACTAGATTGAGTATGCTAGTGACAGACTTGTGTTTTAAAAAATTATACCTAAATTCTTATATGATATCAAAGGAAAGGAGCAAACTGCAAGTGTTGTGGTGAGCACTGTGTATTGTATAAGACTGATGAATCACAGACCTGTACCCAGCAAAAGAATAAAACTGTTACTTCAAACATCTGGATGAAAAGTAAAAAAGAACAAAATCAGTTAATCAAGTTTCAGTCTACATGATGCCCAATATTAGGCTTAAGTTGATATATCAGTTAAAAATAAAGACAAGATAAAAGAAAAAAAGGGGGAGAGTGTGTTTTCTCTGTGAGTGTGCTTGTATAAAGCCAGGCTACAGGGAACTGGACAACAACAAGATTTGAAAAAAGTATGACCATAACAAATTTGAGGATACTGGTTCTTAGGAAATAATTTTCTTTTTTAAATTTCAGTTATCTTCCCAAAGTCTCAATAACTTAGGACTCAGGGTTTATCTCCACTAATTTTTGTTTGTGAATTTCTGCCTCTATAAAGAGTTATTAATCCAATGGTTTTGATTAGAATTATTTACAGTGTTTAACCTCAAATGGGCTTGAGTAACCACAAAGATATCAGATATCAGATATTAGATATTAGATGAGGGCCCATAAGGTCTGTCACAGGAAAAACTGCACTAAACAGTTAACACAGGTAAGGAAGACTTTATTTAAGGCTACTGCAATAGGGGAAAGAGACGGGAACTAAAGTGTGAAACAAACAGCAAGAAGATTTTTAAGCACTTGGTCAGAGGGAGAACACATATCATGTGTATTTGCTAATTGCTTTGCCCAAAAGAAAAGTAAACTTTTTTGTATCTTCATGACAGGAGGTAGTTTTACAACTTGGAGCAAGACATCCACAAAAGTTATGTTCTTACTTTATCCTCCAGAAACTGGAAGATAAATAAAACTGACTAGAGGTTTAAGTACATTACATGAGATTTGTGTAGATTTCACAGAGGCAGAGAAAGAATTTGCAATTGCAAGTTTTCTAAAATAAATGGTCTTACGAAAACAGAGGTAAAGGCCTAGAGTCAGGAAGAAACCTGTTTAAAGGTTAGTCAGGCTGAGGGAAACATTTAGACTGTCTTGGTAAGTCCCAGAGCTAGAGACTTTAGCATAAAATATAAGGACCTAAGAGATAATTTATAATTATTGGTCTCTGACCAGAGAGACATCTTACCAATGTTTTCCAAAAATAGGTTCTAAAGCCTCTAGGAAGGCAATGATAATACAGTGTAGGCAATTATGACTTACAGTTTCTTGAGTATATTTTTAAACTTGGGTTGGGCCAACAGCCTGAAAATTCACTTATCAATGGCATTATGTGGGTTTCAATTCTACCTTTGGCCTTATTTTCTATCCCCTGCCCCAGTACTACTACTGTAGCTTTGGCATTTGCATTTTTGCATTTGAATCCTTAGATCTACAAACAGAAGAAATTGCAGAAAACTTCCATTATTACTTCTCTTTGTCCTCTGAAACAATAGGCATATGACTTTGTGAACTGATTCCAAGGTTTGGTCATTATACCAAGGTTACAATCAGCGCAAATGGTCTCTATTGAAATATGAAATTAGAAATTGGTTTTGTGGGTTGATGGAAAATAAAGTTGGTGAACAAAGGATAAGCTAGTAAAAATTAAAAGCAATTTCAGCTGACACCTGGCAAATGTATTATGTTTATATTTGAATGGTTATGTCTATTTGTCCCAGAAATTAAAGCATCATTTTAGAATTGACAGCATTACTACAGACTGAGGAAAAAAATAAAAGTGTTCAGCACTGCATTGATATCATAGTTGATCTTCAAAATGCATGGATAACACATGGAATGGTAACATAATTGGAATAACAATAAGAGATTAGCACATTTTCAACCTGAAATGGTTTTTTTAGTTAAGTAACAGAGGATAGCAAACATTCTCGTTTCTCATCATTGTGAAAATTCTTCCTATTTTCACTCTACCTCTATTTTTGTCATCTAATGTCAAAGACCACACACAGTATCATTCCACATATTTGAAGTAAATGCCAAGATATTTTCTGTCACACTGCTCTCATTTTTACTCCTTAGTCACCTGCTCTCATCACCTTCCTTTCCAGCTACAAACGTACTCAGATTTCCTCTATCTTCAAACTTTTGCTTAAGTGTGTTACCTACTCACAAACTGCTATCCTGTTTATCTTCTTGTTTTTACAACTAAAATTCTTAAAATATGCACTACATTCACCTCCCCTACCACCTTGTCCTGTCCCTGCACACTCTTTAATCCACTACTTCAAAAATTTGTCCCCACTGTTTTATGAAACTGCCTTTGTAGAAATTGCCAGTGACTTCCTGATCTTTAAATACAATGACCTTTTCTTAACCTTACCTCTCTGAGCTCTCTCTAGCATTTGGCATAGGTGATCAGCCATCACTTCCTTGCAATATCTTCTATTAGAACAAAACTTTTCCTTATTTGAAGTAATACCACTTGCAGTATTCATCCTACTTTTAAAAACACCTATAAAATCACATGACTAATGACTGCCTATGTCTGTTTATCATTGGTCTAGTGCTACTGTCATTATGACATGTTATTGAGATAGCACAATTCAGTGGATAGGACCTGAGCTTTACAATTAGAACCAATTTCTCATTCTAATACCCATTTTACCTTAAATTCTCTACACTACATTTTCCTTATGTAGGAAATAGGAATAGATGGGCCCACATCATAAGATTATGGTTGGGATGACAGTGTAACATAAGTAAAGCTCCTAACTAAATTCTGTCATATATGGCACATAGTAGTCATGGTTATTTCCACTCCAAAACATTATCTCAACAACTTAGCAAATAGTAACTGAGTGTCTTAGTCCTTAGAGATAAAACAGAGACTAAATAGAAATGGTGCTTGTAAGAATTTGTGCTCTGACTACTCATCACTTTTCACATTTGTGATGCTGCACTGTCCATATTTTCTATTGTTTGCTTACTCCATTCCATTTCTGCTTTTCTTGGTGAGTCCCTTCTTTCTTTTTATATTTAGGCCATAGCCCAGAGTCAGCCCTTAATGTTTGTTATTCTCTATGCAATGTCTCCTATAGAGATGTAAAATTCCTCTTGGTCCATTTGTAACTACATCTTTGTACGTGCTCCTAAACTTAAATTTTATATCACCAAATGCTGGGTGTAAATATTTACTGTATATTCAATGTCTCAAATGAACGAATCATCTATATGTCTAACAAGACTTATTTTAAAACCTGCCTATTGTATATTGCTACAAGGCCTGACACCCTAGAGGAATTTCAAACTCAGCCTTTATAAATATGACTGTCATCCTGCCTTCCCATAAGTTTGCAAATATTTTCATATTTCCTAATTCACTAATGAAGCCACCATCTACCTGACCTCTAAAGCCAGAAATCATATTTTTATCTACTGCTTCTGCTTCTCTTCCATTCATCTGTTACCTCCTTAATATCAATCTCATCCATCTCCAACCTTAATTCAAGTGTTATCATCATCTTACACCTGAAATAGTAAATAAACAAAAATCCAAAAATTCCCTAAAAATCATCTTATCTGATACCTATTCTCCTAGCCTCAAACCTTTTTTCACCTGCTACCTACCCTCTACCATTTGCAATGCACTCACTTTTTGCCAGCAAATTGATGTTTACACATTTCACATCACTGTCCATCAAACACTCCATAATTACCTCTCCATTGCCTCATAGTTGGAGCAAGACATTGAGCATGTCCTTAAGAACATCCTTTCTCCAAAGTGAACTTCATGTAACTGGATTCCCCTACCATTAGCCTCCTGCCTTTTAGCCTGTAAGCAATGCCATACATAACCTTCATACCTTTCATAACTCTTCGCTTTTGTACAGGCTGTTCATCTGCTCAGAATGTGTTTTTCTACTGGTATGCATAGAACCAGTCTAGTAATCCTTCAAAATCTTGTTATTAGTAACAACGGCTTCCTTATTCTGAAGTACTCTCTAGGGGCTGGAACTGTGTGTATTCACTAACCCATTAGATTCTTACTACAATCTGTTGGAATAGGGACTGTCATTATTCCCATCTTATAAATATAGAAACTGGCACAGAGAGACTACATAATTCACTAAATATTGGTAGACTTAAGATTCAGATTTCATTTTGGCTTGACCCCAAAGTTATACTGAACTAGGCTGATCCCACAGTGGTTATTTATCACCTCTTTGGAGAAGCCTTTCCTTTTCTTCCCACCCGTTATGCTCCAGTCCTAACCATTAATAATTTCCTCTTCTGGGGGCTTCTATACTTTGTATTCTCGTCTTCTGTATAATAATAATTAATAATAATAATAAAAATAGCTATATATTGCATAGAAACACATATATGTCAGGCAATGTCCAAAGGGCTTTAATAGTGTAATATTTTTTAATCTTCACAGTACCACCATGAAAAAGAATCTCATTATCCCCATTTTTCTGATGGAGAAACTGAGGTAGAGAAAAGTAATTTAAGAAATACATAATTAAAATTCCACAGGCATTTTGAGAAGCAAACTGTCTTTTTAATCATTTTATCTCTAGGATATACAAAGTACATGGCCCCTGAGGGACACTCCACAAATATTAAATTGACTATCTTTGCTTGTCCCTGTCCACCAACCCTGCCTCTGAGCAATAACCCACCAACTGTCCCTGAACACTGCCCTTTTTCATGTTTTCACTTCAACAGAGTATTGGCCAACAGCAAGGTAGTATGATGGGGCGCCTGGGTGGCTCAGTTGGTTAAGCGACTGCCTTCGGCTCAGGTCATGATCCTGGAGTCCCAGGATCGTAGTCCCGCATCAGGCTCCCTGCTCAGCAGGGAGTCTGCTTCTCCCTCTGACCCTCCCCCGTCTCATGCTCTCTCTCTCTCAAATAAATAAATCAATTAAAAAAAAAAGGCAACAGCAAGGTAGCGTGACTTAATCTTCCTGGTAGCTGGTTTTTTTGTTGTTTTTTGTTTTTTTTTACATATCCACTCTTGGATCAAAAAGTTATAATGATTTTCTATTTCATAAAGAATAAAATTGAAACTGTGTAACTTGGCCCTGAATGCTCTCTCTGGTGAAATCCAAAACTACCTCTACAATTTTATTTCACAATATAGACAACAATCCATCTATTGAATATTTATTCGGGATTCGGCACCCTTAAGCATTTCACATACATTTCCAATTTAACACTTAAACTCTATATTATAATAAGGAAACAGATTCAAAGGAGCCTTTTATACCAGCCAAAATGATTCTGAATCTAAAAATTTTTATTTGCGTTTCTGGGCTAGAATGTTCTCCAATGACTTAGGATATTTCAGACCCAGGTGTCTTTCAAGGATCATTTGCTAATTTCTTCTTTCTCATGACTCATTCTTCAATTTCCCATAACCAAAAGATTAATGACATATTAAAACTCTTTCAACATTTATTATTTGTCATTTACCATGTTACTATTTGCCATACCCTTGTTATTTTACTTGTTTTATTTATGTCATCCTTCTGGAATTCAAGTTTAAGCCTCCTTAATACAGGAATCATGTATACGCTTTTTCCATATAACTTTTATTCATATAACTTTTATCCATATAACTTTTCATAATGTCTTGTAAATATCATGTTTATAATGACCAGATATACAGGATGGTACACAACTTTTATTCTCCTATAATCACAGTGTACATAAGGAATGTAATTTAAATATTCACATCAGGAAAATTTGTATAGATGTAATTAATTCATAAATACCTTCTAAAAGAAAAAAGTAAATAAGGATGTTTCACAGAGTAAAAGTTTTAGTGGAAATGGGTTGTCAATTTAGATAATTTCTTTTTATCTATTTTTATTTTGCCCTATAGGGATTTCATAGATTTTCTGATGAGTTTTAATTTTTCTCTGCAATATTTAGACTATTTTTTGAATTGTCAATTAGTGCTTAAACTTTTAATAAATACAGCCTGATAAATATGCATGTTCATGTAATCATTACATAAAGATCTACATTTTTAGTGAACAAAGAATTTCCTTCATGTGCCCTTTGTTAGTCATTTTTTGGAGAAAAAAGTAAGTCTTCTAAATCACCTTAGCAATTTTCATTATCTGAGAAAAAATGAAAAATCTTATCAAGATTTAAATGGATTAAAAGATATGTCATTGAAACTATCAAATTTTATGTAGCCAAGTGATGTCAAACCACAATGGTCTTATAATAGAAGATGAAAGCATGATAAGAATATCTTTCATTTTTCTTAATTTTAAAAAATCAAGAAAATTAGATCCATTATCATGAGAAACAAAAAGTTTCTAGGATGAATAGAATAGAAAAATCCTCTTCTGTAAAACTAAAACCTCTTTGAAAATTCAATCAGAAAGAAAAATTGCATTGTAATTTATTATAAATTCGCATTTATGATTTTGACTAAAAAACAAATAGGCAAATAAATAACTTTTTAAAGAAATGTCATGAAGAACTGTATTTTCAATACTCTAAAATAAATAATATTATAAAAGCAATTAAACTTTTTTAAATTTTTTTTTAAGATTTTATTTATTTGCGAGAGAGAGAATAAGAGTCAGAGAGCATGAGAGGGAGGAGGGTCAGAGGGAGAAGCAGACTCCCTGCTGAGCAGGGAGCCTGATGTGAGACTTGATCCCAGGACTTCAGGATCATGACCTGAGCCCAAGGCAGTCGCTTAACCAACTGAGCCACCCCAGCGCCCCAGCAATTAACCTTTTTAAAGCAAGACTTTCCTTATAATTAAAAAATTTGTGCTGAATTAATGTGACCATTGAATTTTTAAAACTGTAAACAGGTTTTAATTATTGACTGGAATGTATATATTTGGGATGTGACTATCCAAGTTTTAGTTATGAGGTACTCTGGTGAATAAATTATATTATGAATGAACAATAATTATAATTTTAACAAGTACTAAGAATCTTAGAATTTTAACCTGAGAATAATGCGGGAATAAACTAGATAGGCAAGATATAACCCATGTAATCAAACTATAGTCTGCTAGTACTTTGAGCATTTTGTATACATATCTGAGATTCAGTGATACCTTGTTATTTTAAAAATGTATATCCAGTTTCTATAGTACTGACATCAAAAACAAGTAACTCTTTGAGAATTGTTTCATTGCTATTTTGGGGGATTTGGGTTGTCTTTAAGCTAAAGTACATGAAATATGTGACACACTGGATTTGGGGATAAGAAGGAAAGCATATTTATTGGACGATATATGGCATATGGAAATGTGCTCTTCATTTGAAAATTTATTGAAGCTTGTCAGTAGCTTACTTCTGTTGTTTATAGCCTGCCTAACCTGTTGGGAAAGGGGTTTAATGGCCAGCCTGCGTAGATAAAGAATACACAGAAGTTTAGCATGAGTGGAGCTTAGAGTTATAATTTAGTTCCAGCACCCCATAATGTCTCTGATATAGTGGCTAAAAATGTGTTTTCCATACTAGACTGAAAAAAAATTATCTTCATCAGTTTCTAGTGTTTGAAATGCCACCAACATGTTCGTTTGTATTTTTTGACCTTCTTTCTTCAAATATTACTCCTTCAGAAGGTGACTTTTGGGTCTCCATTGGCAAATGGTCTCATCTCTTTATCTACATTGTGTTTAATACTGATTTTAAATGTTATATCAGTCAAGTGATTTCTTTCTGATTATTCATTTAAACCAATTAATAAAGTTCTTAGTCCAGATATTTTCTTAGCTCATATAAACAGAAGACATAGATATATATTTTAAAATGTTAAAAAATGGGATTTATAATATTAAGTTTGAGATTAACATTTCAATTTTGAATTAATAATAGAAGAGAATGCAGAAAACAGATTTAGTAAGAACTTAGAATAATGTATGAGATATTTCAAAATTATTATAAAAGGTTGTGTTTCATTAAACCTTCCAACATCTTTTCTGCAATTTAGAGCTCTGCTCATCTACAGTCCATTTCTGTCACATCACAGAACATCTCAGTCCCCATAATAACTTATCAAAGACTTACAACTCAAAGTATCACCTTTTGAATTACAAAAGCATTGTAATGGCATATGAGAATGAATGAATTCAAAGAACAGGATGAAAAGATGACATGTCTTTAGTGGAACCTCATTTTCCAGAAATTCTTGTTTTTGTTTTGTTTTATTTTATAAATTGTTCTCTTTAACCCAAGAAAAACCTACCTGTACCATGGCACACTATACATCCTTCTGTTCTCAAAATATTCAGAAGTTTCAAGTAAAATTTCAGTGAACATTTGGCTCCATTTGAATAAACTATAAGTAATATTAGATATATTTTGAGTTAGTTATTCTCTAAGAAATTTAAAAAATAAATTTTTGGTGTAATTTCGTTTCTTTTCTAAAGATTTTATTTATTTATTTGACAGAGAGAGACACAGCGAGAGAGGGAACACAAGCAGGGGGAGTGGGAGAGGGAGAAGCAGGCTTCCCGCTGAGCAGGGAGCCCGATGCAGGGCTCGATCCCAGGACCCTGGAATCATGACCTGAGCCGAAGGCAAACGTTTAATGACTGAGCCACCCAGGCACCCCTGGGTGTACTTTTCTTCCTCGAAAATTCACTGGTTTGAATTTTCAAAGGTTGGAGCATACTTCTTCATTATATTCAGCTTGACGGCAGTTCTTATATCAAAATAATACTATTGAATTGCTTATATACTTAATGATTCCTACAATTGAATCTATATTCATATTCAGTATAGAAAATTATAAATATGGTGACATTTATATTTGCTCTAGATACCCAGGTTCTTCAGCCTAAAAATGTGACAAGGGTTTAGTAGCACTTTTGTAGACATAACAAATTGAGGAACACACCAAGCTAGGCTGATTTTATACAACAATAATATAATTCAAATGATGTCCCCCTGACCCTGCCCAGGGTATCCTGTTTCAAAGTATCTCTGCTGAAATTTCACTTTCACATATTTAGTTAGTATTAACAAACTTTTTTTTAACTATAAATATACCTGGAAGATTTAGTTACCACTAAATATATAAAGAATTCAAAATAATGTGACTTATTTAAATCAGTCCCCTTTTCAGAACAGTTCTGGCAATTTCAGGGGCTAGGCATCATCTACTACTGGCCAGCAAGTATTAGATAAAAAGTTAAAATGTAGTAGTGCTGAATGGAGTATAGCTTTGCCTGTGTTTTACATTTGGCACAATGGTTAACAAACAGAAATGGATGTAGAAGAGAAGTTGGAAGGACAGCAAATTGAACTTTGCCTAAAGGTCCTTATAGCAGGATATATATATATATATATATATGCCTTCATGGTGTAATGTTTTCCATGTTGCCTTTTTTCAAGAATTTTGCTAAAGAATAATCTATTATACTTACAAAAGTAATATATATTCTTTATTAAAGTTGGAGCAGCAGAGTAACTCACAAAGAAAAGTTAACATTAAGGGAATATCATTCCATTTATCTCTTTATGTATATAAAGAAATCAAATAAAGTATAAAAATTTGTAAGGGGTATCACATTATAGGCTATTCATTTCACTTGAGTTTCATAGAAGAAAAATCTTAAGCAAAGCTAAGAAAACTGCTAAGCTTCAGATAATAGTTAAAATAGGATGAATAATAATTATTTCTTTATAGTATTTCCTACAAGATCTAAAAAGTTTAATAAAAACACTAATAAATGGAATCTACATGTTTTCACACTATTTTTCAATTTTACACAGTATTGATTGACACTTTGCTTAGAAAAAAAATGAAGAAATGCATATACCACCCAAATATATTATTATTTTTACTGTATTTAGTCTCCAAATGTCCTTCCCACATTTTTTCTTAAACCTATTCCAAAAACACTTTCATTCCAACCACTCGACTGAAATCACTTCGTTAATGATTAATTGATTTCCAAGCTCACTTCTCCCTTTAGATCAAAGAAATTATTAAATTATATTTTAGTTCATAGTTTTTCTTAATTTTGGGGGTTCTTTACCTCAGGGACTCTGATAACAAGTATTTGGTTCTTCTGTTTCACCTTTAACTGCTTTCCTCTCTTCACCTCTTTCCTCTTTATTTGCTCTCATTACACCATACCTTTCCTCTGAACTGAGAATTCAATTTTGAGCAACATATAGTATATCATATATGTATATATGTGTGTGTGTGTGTGTGTATATATATATATATACATATATATATAAATTCATGTTAGTTCTATAATTGGGACATTCTGATATATTATATTATATCATATATTATTACATGCAATTATCATATCAAAATAAGTTTTATAGTTTCTACAGCCAAAAAAATTTTTTAAATTTTCCTTTACTTGTGTAATGTCTGTTTACCCTCTAGAATCTCTGTTGTCTTTTCCTTTTATTTTTCTCTAGAGAGTTTGTTTAGTTACTAGGCTACATATTTTCTTCTTTCTCATGCTTAATATTGGCAACTTTGTCCAGAATTTCTATTTTCTCCTACATAATGAGGGTAAAATTTCCTTGACACTGGTCATAGCTGTTGAGAGGTTGGCACCCTCTCTTGAGTTACAGTTTGAGAACTGAAGTTTTGCTATTATATGTATTTTTGGTATTTTGAAGAAATGGGCAGTTTAGAGTTTGAGTGTAGTCATTTTTAAACAGCCAGTTCTCTGTTCTCTCTTTTGGGATTTTATTAAATATCTATAATAGAATTCACTCCTCTGAGTTCAGGGGCATATTATTCTTGAGGAAGGGTCCACTTGAATTTTTGGACTCACTGGAACACAGTGACCCCTGGTGGTGTTTCCTGCTTCTGCTGAGGGCCTGAGATGCTGCTGGTCACATAGAGAAGTTTCTGTTCTTAAGAAGCTTTTCTCAGATTTTCTCTAGGCTGCCTAATTACCCTCTCAATCTGCTATCCTAAGAAATTTTAGAATGTTTTCAATTCACCCTCTTTCCTGCTTAAGGTATTTGAGAGATGAACAGAGAAATGAGAATTAAACTGAATACCAGAATCAGTTACTTTTCAAAATCTATCGCTTTGTATATTTGGATGCTGCTAATGAATTCATTGTTGGTTGTGTGAGAGTATGGTGACCGTCTACCATCACTATATCTTCTTCCTTTCTTCCCTAGTAGTAGAACATTTGTTCTATTATTGTGTACATGGCTGTTCAGGATAGAAATCACAGTTGCCACCATCTGCTATATCTAAGTGTAGGCATGTGACTAAGTTTTGATCAATAAAATGTAGGCAAAGTTATTTTCTGGAACTTACTACTAAACTTCCTTAAAAGACAGCAGGCATTCTCCTTTTGCTATTTTCTCTCCTTTTCATCTCGTTGTTGGATTAATACCAGGAGGTGACTGATGAAACTCTAGCCATCAACTTAGAACCTAAGAACAAGAGTCACACTCTAGAGATGAAGGAGCCAAAAGTGGGAATAACCCTGGGTCACTGTCAGTTATCTGAACCCATCAGAATTCTTTTATGTGGGAAAAGATAAACAGTACATTGTTAAACCTACTACTATTTGGGGTTTCTTATCACATGGAATTAAACATAATCCCAAAAGTATGCTAATTTTACCAATTTCTGTTCATTGTGTCAAGCACATGTTAGATAGAGGAGATTCTGTGATCCAACTCTGTTTTCCCATTATCATCTAGTGTTTATTTTTTAAGCTAACATTTGTGTGGTGATTTGTTATTTAAAAAGTATTATCATAGAGGGGAGGGGGGTGGGGGGATGGGTTAGCCTGGTGATGGGTATTAAAGAGGGCAGGTACTGAATGGAGCACTGGGTGTTATACGCAAACAAGGAATCATGGAACACTACATCAAAAAGTAATGATGTAATGTATGGTGATTAACATAACAATAAAAAAAGAAAAAAGAAATTTAAAAAAACCAAAAATAAATAAATATTATCATATATAGATATGTAGATTTAAATTTATGTATATGTATATATATAATTTTCATTAAGATTTCAAACTTTTTGTCATAAAGTTGATCATAGTATTTCCTTATTATGTTCTAATCTCTTCTATTTCTGGATTTCTGCCCCCTTTTTCATCTATTTCAGTTCTTATCCCTATTGGTCCCCTATCTTCTTTCTCTGGTTCTATTTGGCTGTTTTATTTTTAGTTTCTTATTTAGATGCTTAGCTCATTAATTTTTAGCCCTTCATTTCAATTTTGCTACTTAAATTTATAATTTTTTCTTTAAAATATCAATATTGGGCGCCTGGGTGGCTCAGATGGTTAAGCATCTGCCTTCGGCTCAGGTCGTGATCCCGGGGTCCTGGGATCGAGTCCCACATCGGGCTCCCTGCTCCTTGGGAGCCTGCTTCTCCCTCTGCTTCTCTCTCTCTCTCTCCCCCTCTGTCTCTCATGAATAAATAAATAAAATCTTAAAAAAAATAATAAAATAAAATAAAATATCAATATTGCTCTGTCCACATATTTTGATATATTCTACCTTCCTTATTATTTATAGTTATAATTATTTTTAAATTTCATCATAATTTCTTCTTTTACCTATAAGCAGTTTAGAGATGGGCATGCATTTTAATGCCCAAACAAGGAGGAAACAGCAAATTTATATTGTTATTGATTTCTAAACCAATTGCACTATGTTCAGAAAACATGGTCTAGTGTTACAATAATGTTATTAGAAATATGTTGATACTAATTTGTAGCCAAGCAAATGGTCAGTTTTGTTAATGGTCTCTGTGTGAGCTTGATAAAATTGTTTGTTCTGTAATTGTTGGAGAGCAGCTTTTATATAAGTAGAGTTTCCATATGACCAGCTGGCCTAGGTGAATCCCAGTTTATGCTGATTGTCCCAGTGCAATCACTTACAGTTCCCCTCTCACTCACAAAATATACCATAAGTCTTTTTGTTGTAAGCATTACATTATTATCAAATCAAATATTAATTCCAGCTCAACAGTTATGAAATTTAAGTCTTCAGATTCTAAACTAATTTGGGGGCCATTTGATCTCCTGATAAATGAAAGAGTTTTGTTGAAACCTCCAACTATGCATTTATCAATTTCTTCCTACAGTTTTATCATTTATGCTAAGAATATTTTATTAGATATATATTTATACTTGTCATAGTTTGAGTGAGTTCATTTTTTTCATTGAGTTTTCTAATTCTTTTGTCTTTTTTAGCTATTTTAGCTAAAAATAAAAATAATAATAATTAATAATCATAATCATAAATAGCCACACAGGTTTATTTTGGTTTACATTTTCTTGATTTATGGTTTTTACTTTCAAACTTTTTTGTTGTATGTTTTACATGAGGAAACCAAGGCAATTACGCAAAGGATCTACCTATGTATCTAAGGTTACCCAAATAGCGAGAAACAGTAAAAACTCAAAACCAGGTCACCTAATGCAAAACTCTCTGTTGTCTTTAATGATAACCACAAACATTGATTTAACGCTCAGTTTGTGCAAGTTACTGTACTAAGAGCTTTGTATGTATTATCCTGCCTATTTCCATTAAACTCTAGTGCCTCCTTCAATCACTCATGGCATTAGTATGTGGTAGATGTTCTAATATATATTAAATAATAAGAAAACCAAGGGAATCATTTCAAGGTATTTTCTTTCTTGTACCAGATAAATGGTGCACTGTGAAAAGAGAACAACTTTGAAACTGAAGGAAAAATTAATGGTTTTAAATCTAGGTTAGATGTGCACATGATTTCTTCCATTTCCAGCTGTTGTTGGTGAGCACTTTAGGTCAGCCTGTCTGCACTTTGGCACCTCTTAGATAGGAAGAACATGTGTGTGTTGCTATTTTTGAAACGGCTAAGGGTGATAGGGATAGTTCCCTGGTGCGAAACTCATCAGAAATTCAACTCCTTTATTTAACCTACAATCTCAGCCATTTATGAAACTACTCGTTTGATATCAGAGCCTCAAATGATACTCCTCAGTATGTTACTCAAAAGTCCGGAGACCATGGACCTAGAAGGGCTCTTTTCTTTTTCCTTTTTTTTTAATTCTATGTTCAGATTAGACTAATTTGTAATTGCAAGACTCCCAAGTCTCCTAGATTGACACTTTTCAGCAATCACGCAGAATACCACTGCACAAAGCCTTTTCAATAAACCTCATATTTATTTACCTTTATCTTATTGTTCGTAGTCTCTCAAGACTAATTTTGATTGGGCCAATGGCTCAAAAAGAAAGGAAAAAAAAAACTGTACTGCACGAGAGAATTATGTCCTTGCTTTTTTTCTGGAAAACAGCCATCACATTTACTTATTAATGGTACAGCTGCTGTTAACTTCCTGGGGGAGACAAGCTCTCAGTGCAGGCCAATTTTCCCCAAGACCTTAAGACCCCTTCTACCCAAGGCAAAGAAGTTACAGGAGTTTCTCACTCATCATTCAAGTTGTCTCATTAGGATCCTACTTGGATCTTAACTCATTTATTCAACAGATTTATTCACTGAGCACCTTCTATGGGCTAAGCACTGTTCCCTGAGTTCCCTGAGTATTATTCATGTTCATCTCTGGTATCCCCACTGTAGGAAGTCACTACCATTTATCAGATATCCCTATTTACCTTACTGGACTTAAACTGATATTCTTCCCTCCTACTCTCAGATGCTTTAGCAGTTATCTCTGTTAGAAGAGCAACCATGTCTGTCTTGCTTAATTCAACGTTCTCAGCAGCTAGCAGTGTGCCTGGTATACAGTCATATGTTCGATACTTACCAACTATATAAATCAAAGAGAAGAATCTGGGACGCCTGAGTGGCTCAGTTGGTTAAGCGTCTGCCTTCGGTTCAAATCATGATCCTGGAGTCCCGGGATGGGTCCAAGTGTTGGGCTCCCTGCTCAGAGGGGAATCTGCCTCTCCCTCTCCCTCTGGCCCTACCCCTGCTTGTGCGTGCTCTCTCTCTCTCTCTAATAAATAAATAAAATCTTTAAAAAAAAGTAAAAATAAATAAGAATCTTAAAACTGTTATGAACCATTCATTGCTAGCTAAGCTTTCAAATCCTATCTCTTTCCCAGCCCACACCTCCATGCCCTCATTTCACATATCTCCATTTTGGTTCACACACCTGTGTGGCCACACCTAGAACACCCTCCCTCATATGTTCTGTCTTTTCCATTCTCTGACTCAGTGGCTCCTCTGGGATTCCCATATCTTGTCTTCTACCTGCCTTTGATATCTTCCTTAAAGATTCAAAGCTGTGAGAATACAAAACTTGCCATGGAAAAGAGCCAGATCTTTTGGGAAGAAAACAGCATACTAGTGGGTATTGGACAGTGCTGCCTTTGTAAATAATAAGTTATTTGACATTCAAGACTAAGGAGGTGTGTGTGGAAAAAGAGTCAGCTGCCAGGGAGGATTAATTAGCACAAAGGTCACAGTTGTGCTGCACATATTTTTGTAAGATACCATATCTAATTGTTAGGCAGTTAGACTGTGCTTATTTCAGACTGTTGAGATTTTTTGGTTTAATGAGACAGTGCAGTCCATCTTCACAGATCGCTGACCATTGTTTGAAGCATGATGATAACTGCATTTAAAGTTACTGAGCTTCAGTTTAAATAAATTATACAGAGGACAAAGAACACATATTTGGTGTTCCATAAACAGCCAGAGCGAGTGAATCACAGCTTCTGAGAAAAAGAGAAACTTTTTTTTAACCTCGTACCCTGTGTGTCACTGCTGGGTTTTTCTTTAGGCATTCCATATTTTGTAAAAATAAATTATTTGTGTAAATGACCTCAAAAAAGTTCTCTATTTCTCTGACAAATTTTCAGATATCTTTTATTTAATTAGATTAAGACTAAGTAATATGTACTAAATTCAGTTGGCCATATACTTTGAACTATAAGGCTAAACAATAAGAGAATTGAATTTATCTTCAAAGAGATAGAGAAGGAAACCCATCATCACAATGCTCACATATATGCTGTTTTCTGTAGATTTTTTAAAAAAGTGGTAGTTTTGTGAAAATCATCAGTGTCATTTTTGTAAACTTAGTTTTAGTATCTTCCCAATTTAGATATTAAATACATTTAAAATAAGATAATGACATTTAAATAAACAGTATCTCAAAAGGAAAGTAAGTAAGTGGATAAGTAAGCCTTGCCAGACTTTATTTCAGAGGTTTCCATATATTCTCTTATTTTCTCTGTACCACAACTTTATCATATTGGTGTCATTATTCCTTTTTCAGAGAAAACTGAAGCACAGAATGGTTAAAAAATATGTCTCAGGGATGCCTGGGTGGCTTAGTCAGTTGAGCGTCTGCCTTTGGCTCAGGTCATGATCCCAGGGTCCTGGGATCGAGTTCCACATGTGGCTCCTTGCAGCAGGGAGCCTGCTTCTCCCTCTGCCTGCCGCTCAGCTCCCCCTGCTTGTGCTCTCTCTCTCTCTCTGACAAATAAATAAATAAAATCTTTTTAAAAAAATGCCTCAAATTACACAGCTAGGAAATGAGCCTTCCATGACTTGAATTACAAAGTGTGTGTTCCTACTATATCCCATTGTTCAAATTTCCAAATTTTACTTAACGCTACATTTAGGAACCACTTAGGTATATCTATTTAAACAAGATATGTAAAATTATTATTTAAGTAATATAAATACTGTAATAATGGCACTATATAGTCTCTTATTTTAAAAGATGTTTATAAAGAATATATATAATATATATATATGGTTTACCAAAATGTCACATACAAATTTGTGACAGATGCCATAAGCTACGTCACTTAACATCAACTCCTTTTCCTTACGTCCTCTATAATACAGGCTAAAAAATTAAAATACTCAACTTTGTAGTGCCAACCAGTAGTTGTCATGTGACTCAGTTCTTGTCATTGAAACAAGTACAACGGTGAGGACTCTGCATCCTCTGCTTCTTTTTCCTTCTTGCCTGGAACAGTGAGGCTGGAGTTCCAGCCATCTGGCCCTGGAAGGTAGAAGGGGCCCGGGCCCTGAATGACACTGGTGAACCACTATGCTAGCTATGCATGGCTACCTCACACCTCTAGATCCATAATATAAGTAAAGTTGTCTATGGACACATCACTGAAATCTCATTTCAGTTAGAAGCAGCTTAACGAATCCCTAACAATACAGTCCTCTCTGTGCTGACTTGGCCTGGAGATTCAACCGTATTTGTTATCAAAACTAAGTTTGGGGGTTAGTGTTCTGATGTGAAATTCAAGGCTTAATTAACACACACTTTTTCTTGCTTGAATTAACTGACTTCACCTTCTTTTTCGTAAATTGGATACTTTTATCCCCAGTAATATGGTCAAATGGGTTTAACAGATTTATTTTTCATACAGTCTCCTAAAACATTATCTGGAGGTCTTGACTGAGATTGAGGAAAGACTCTCTAACATACAGTCTAGGCAGCATCTGATCCTAAGCTTAGTTCAGTTGAACATTTGGTCTTTGATTCTACAATGATTCTCTCAGAAATAGATAGAGTTGACCATCAGGATGGAGAAACACACAATTGTCCTGCAATCTAGCCTGGAAATAAGCAATGTTGCCAGGTGACTCTGCCTCTGTTCTGAACTCTGAGATCCTCATAACAAGTGTCTTTAGGAATACTGTTCTTCAAAAATGTGTTCTGGCAAGGAATGCTTAAAGAAAGAATAGCTATTGCTGGCAATAATAGGTACCATGAACAGTCCAAGAAGAACCAAAAGAATGAAAAGATCTAGATCTTATCCAATAATGTAATTACCACTGAAATTTCTCATTTAATGTTAATTTCCCGGTTTCTACTTGTACAAATAATTGTGAAACTTAGAAAAAAGAAGAGATAATATCCATTTAGAATGTTAGAGAAGCTCAGACTCAAAACTATTCCCCAAATATAACAAAATATTTTAATAAGATTTCCTGATTCTAGGTACAATTTACTCTACCATCCTAAGATTATTATATGGGCAAATATTCCCTCTATCTAACATAAGTTTGTTACACAAACTTTTATAGTATGATAGTGTCTGCATTCAATTCCCTAATCTTTATTCCCATTAAACTTAAATATTGTTGTTCCTGACTCTTCAGAACCTCTTCTGAAATATCTTGGTAAATGAACCCTCCATTTCATATGGTTCAAAAATTCTTGCAGGGGCCAGGGGAGTGGAGAGAATAGAAGGAAAAAAAAAAAAACAGAGCAGAGAGATGAGATAAACCAACAGCTGGGAGCTGGCTGGGCCAACCAAAGGAAAATTTTAGTCATTGGTTGAGCAACACACAGAGTGACCCTCAGTAATGTTTGTTACAGACAAAAGTGCTTTATGTGAACAGATATTTTGCAGAAGTAAAGGAAAGAGGTAAGTGTCAGGGTTAGGTCACTGTCATACATATCAGAGAGAACATACATGCCCTGGGAATTCAAGATTTCAGTAATTTGGGCTCCACTAACCATGGTTAAAACTCAAGTGACCTTAATTAATTAATAATGCATTGAAGGGCCCTCTGTCCTTGGCCACGTACATACTAGAAACAGGAAAGGAACAATTGGTTTATTTCCCCATACAATTTATAAAATATGTTTGTTTAAAATTCATGTATGTGTATTTTTTATGGAGAAAGCAAAACAGAGATACTATAGCTGTTATTTCATACAACACTAGATTTGAAAGAAAAAATGCATTAACTGACCAGAAAGAGTCTAGATAAAATTCTTCATAGTTACTTTAAGTAAAAAAGGGTGTGAACTGAAATTTTCCAACTCAGGACCAACTCTGTGACTGAACGGATATGATTTAACACCTCCTGAAAGTCCCTTATATTAACTGGTAAACTTAAGGAATTAGCCATTTTTAGGGGATCAAATGAATTGATATGATAAGTGTCATCTATCATTTTATGTATTGTATATGAGAGACTTGAGGACATAGGTTAAAAGATTTTTTTCCCTTTAATGTTCAGAAATGTAAGAATTTCAAAAATAAGAGTGACCTAGCCTCTCAGTATGTAGTCAAGAAGACAGTCTTAAATCTCCAAAGAATATTAGATCACTGGAAATATTGCTAAAAGATCAGATATATTTCTCCCTCAGGGATTAGAAAAGAAAATAAATTTTATCCTTTTTCTAAATACTTCTTATAATAAAAATGTAGCTATATTAATGACAAATTACCTTTGATTAGTTATTACAGCTTACGTTCAAAAGTAATATGCATGATGACCACTAAAAAGCATAGAAGATAATACTGCTTTAACCACATTAATAAAGGATTATTGCTTAAAGGATTCTAAAACTTTGGAAATCCAGATCTTAACTAAAAGATAAAAGTAAATTATTAGGTCTGCTCCTATCTACTTTGAATGCACTTCTAAAAATCTGTATGAATTAGGAACATTCTCTATTGCTGTTATTGATTATTCATAAGAATGAGAACCATATCACTAACTCCTTCTCTTATCATTCTTCACTCCATATTAAAAACAAAGTAATATAGTGAGGAAGGGAATCTTAAAATATGAGAAAACTTTATAATGGATTTTCTAAGTTAAGGAGAACCTTTTAAAGGGGAAATATTTTTAAAACAACAACAATCTATGAATTATACACACCTCTTCTAATACTTGGGGTTACCTTTGCAGAAGAGAAAATCATATCATAGAAGAAATAGTTAATTGATCTAGAAGAACACATAGCTTCTTTCTTGAAATGTTTTTAAAACTACTAGAACTAGGATAATGCAGTAATTTGTACTTCTGAAAGATTAACCTTTTCAGTATTTTGTCATTAACCTGAATTTGGTGTCCCATTTCTAAGTTTGGTCCATTTTTAACTATCACTAAAGCAAAAGTCAGATTGAGTTCCTACATTATTCTAAAATGTCTTTCTTAATGTAAATATCTAATAAAACAATTTACCTAGTAGGAAGTTCCTAATTTACCATTTCTGTAATTCTCTCATAAACCCAACAGCATCTTAGCTGGGTTTTAGGGGCCTCCTCTCCCTTTTTGCTATAACAATACACTTTGATTCTCCAAAGTAGGATACATTTTTCTCTGCCTCCTATACTCATCAGTGTTTATCAATCACTGCAGTGTCAGATGCCTTTCCTGGGAAAACCAGAGCTCTGCCCCACTCTATAAAATGAAAATACCCTTACCTCAGCACTACCTCTGTTAACTATGAGCAAGGCTTTACTGAAGGAACAATAAGAAAAGCAAAAGATGATCGGGACAGAAATGAGACAGCCACAGAACAGAGGTCTTCATAGTGTACATGCTCAGAAACTATTCAGTAAACGGACAAACTTACAAATAAATGGAAATTAGGAAAATGTTGTGCTCTTACTCCTGAACTAAGAAAGGGGATAAAAATGTTTGTGGAATCCAAACTCAGAACATATTTTATAATGGAAACATTATACTAAATTGTGGTTAAATGCTACTCATATTGTAGTATCATAAATAAGTTTTTATAGAATGGTCTTGGGTTTTATCCACCATTAATTGCATTCACTACAAGAAATGGATCTGAGTTTCAAATAATGAACACAGGTTACATGCCAACTTTATTATCTGTTAAATACAAATAATGGGGACCTAAGAAATGCTGACAGCCTGAACCTCACTAAGAGATTTTAAATCACTCAATCCAACTCTGAGGTGGGTTCTTGTCTGCATTTACATGGAGTAGAGCTTATTGTCATGTGGAACTGAAAATGGAGAGAAGGAGCAGTTGTGGCTCAAATGCCACTCTTCTTAGCAAGATTTAGTAGACTTATTGAAAAGGGATTCCTTCAATTGTTTTATGTCCTTAGGACAATTTCCAGAAATTTTACATAGTTGTTAATTTATAATTTTCACCAGTGAGGATTGCTTCACTGGGAAGAAGATCCATGGAGCACCTCACTCCACCATTCTGGAAGTTCCCTTCTTGCTCTTAAGTCTTAATTCTGATCCCTAGCTTTCTTTGCTTTCTAGATATAGGAGATGAAAGCCTCTACATAAGCTGTCAAGGAGGCCCTCTACTTTCACACTTGACTTGGAATTACCATTTAATTGCTCTCAGCTTTTTATTATATATTTTTAGGATTTCTATCAAGCTGAGCAAAACTCATCCAATCCCACTTTACTATTTTCCCCATATTCTTCAAACCCTGGTAACAATCTCACTAGCTAACACAATCCGTTCCACCGGAATATCATTCCAATTAACACCAATGAAAGTATTAATAATAGGACTGCCATCTTGTGTTAGGAGTTATCTGTGTTCTACCTATTATCAATGATAATGTTCTCATTGTCAGTTGAGTAATGAGAGATTCAGCTTAATGTTAGGATGCTATTAGGCAATAACCCCTAAGGGTGAACACCCGTGGAAAGGAGGTGCTGGAAGGAGAATGACGCAGAGGAAGAAGCTAAGCTGAAATGAAGGCTCTGTGGCATCAGTCAACCCCAAGGTGAGCTCTAGAGCTAAAATGGTGCATCAGAGTTATAAGGATTCAAAATAGCCAACCTTGATACACCACCTCATTCAGTCATTGAATATGGGCCATGCTTTGAAGGACATGGTATTGATTGAGGAGACTTTCTGAAACTGCAGTAATCCTTGAAGGAGCTGGCAGTTGAAGGTTCTTGACCAACAGGCCTTACAAAAGCAGTAAAAACAAGACCTTGAAAACAAATCATTGAATGTAAATCATGACATGATATGTTACCACGTCTACCTGTAGCCCAGGTCTCAACTCCAAAGATGAAGGAGTTTCAGACTCTCTTAGTATCTGGTCTGAATACAAGCATTGCAAATATTCACCAACTTAACTTTCAGAACTTTAGATCTTAGAAGTGATAAGACTTCTTGTACAAGGGCTAGGGTTTTTATTCTGTACTACAACTAGGAAGGACACTATTTTCCCTTGCACACTCCAATCTGAGCTTTCGCTCTAAATTTACTGTTGCTATGAAAGATATGTCCTACTGTAGGATTCAAAGTTTCAAGAAATCCACATATCTCAACCCTATATTCAACATCTATCTGTTCCCACGGTTGATCCCATTGACACAATTATGACAAAATCATTACCACGCAAAACAGAATCAAGTTCAAACCTTCTGATTCGAAATTCTGTGGTCTGTAACTGACTCTGAATACTCAGCACATCACAATAGAAGCAGAATTCATATCATGGGGGAGACTGAGGGAGAATAAAGGAAGATATTCTTTCTGAATATATGGTGCTTTCTGAATGATCCATATTTAATAGGTAGACAAGAGAAAAAATATTTTTATTAATAATATGGCAATAATTTTGGAGAAAATGTCTCATCTTTTCTCAACACATTTTTATCTACATATTGACTAAATGAAGGTTTTGTCTTAGCCTAGCAAATAGTCATTGCCCCTTTGATTCCTTGAGCACAATATCGTATAAGCTATAATACTAGCTTCTGTAATGGAATTTGCTAGTCCCAGAACTGTATATACACTGGAACTGTATATAATAAACTCATAAATCCAAGTCTTTCTAGAACTCCTTAACCCTAGGTTGTCTAAAGATGTTGAATTGAAAACATTTTAAAATATATCTCCCATCCTCCTTCTTATCAATCTCTTTAAAAAATTCTTTAGGGGTGTCCTTGTGGCTTAGTGGGTTAAGCATCCATAACTCTTGATTTCTGCTGAGGTCATGATCTCGAGGTCATGAGACTGAGTCCCACGTCACACTCCGAGCAGGGAGTCTGCTCAAGATTCTTTCTCTCCCTTTCCCTCTGCCGCTCCCCACCATGCATGCTCTCTCTCTCTCTCTCTAAAATAAATAAATAAATCTTTAAAAAAATTCTTTAACTTGAGCTCCAATATCTCTAGGTCCTGTGGCTCTAGATACTTCTAAAGCATTCCAAATCTATCTAGAGAAAAGGTGTAATGTCTTCAAGTAGAGATAGCATTTCTTCTTGGGAGATAAGGGGCAATCTAATTTTGGAGAATTAATGATTTCAGCTGCTCTATATTTAATATGAGAGAAATAGCAGCCATTTTCTAGACTATGTGCCCCAACATAGAATATATAATGCCTTCTATTTTTTTATTATGTTATATTAATCACCACACTTTACATCATTAGTTTTTGATGTAGTGTTCCATGACTCATTGCTTGCATATAACATCCAGTGCCCCATGCAGAACGTGCCCTCTTTAATACCCATCACCAGGCTAACCCAACCCCCCACCCCCCCTCCCCTCTAGAACCTTCAGTTTGTTTCTCAGAGTCCATAGTCTCTCATGGTTCGTCTCCCCCTCCAATTTCCCTTCCTGCTATCTTCTTCTTTTATTTTTTTTAACATATAATCTATTATTTGTTTCAGAGGTGCAGGTCCGTGATTCAACAGTCTTACACAATTCACAGGACTCACCATAATGCCTTCTATTTTGTTATATTTTATGTTATAGTATTTTAAAGTTGTATAGGACTATTGTAGCAATAGCACACAATGGCCAGAGGCCATATAAGTAGTAACCATGGAACTTACTTACACAGCTTCAAGTGAGGGCCTTAATGGTTCAGCCAATCAATGACTATATATAGTATAAAAATTATTAGCCTATCTCAGTCCACAATTGTTTCAGTTAACATATGATTCAAGTTGGATTAATCAGAGTGAGGCATAAGAATTTGTTGATAATTAGGGGAAGAAATGTGAACAAGGAAGCAGGTAGCCCAGATTGCTGCTGGGAGCCATCTTAAACTTTGATGAGAACTACCATTCTGAAAAGTTAGAACTATAATATCTGAACAGACCAGTTCCTGTTGACATTTTAAGTCTCTGAATAGCCCCTCATATCAGCCCTCATTTACATAAGTAGAAAATTTCTATGATTTAACTGAGCTTCAGTTTTCTGTTATTTGCCATTGAAAATATCCAATTTATCAAGGATTTTAATACACATCATCTATTTTTTTACTAATTTGAGAGGAGGATTTAGTGATTCATCAGTTGCATATAATACCCAGTGCTTATTACATCAAGTGGTCTCCTTAATGCCCATCACCCAATTATCCCTTCTCCCCACCCACTGCCCCTCCAGCAACCCTCAGTTTGTTTCCTAGAGTTCAGCATCTCTTATGATTTTCTTCCCTCTCAATTTTCATCTTATTTTATTTTTCCTCCCCTTCCCCTTTGTTCATCTGTTTTGTTTATTAAATTCCATAAATGAGTGAAATTATATGGTATTTGTCTTTCTCTGACTGACTTATTTCGCTTAGCATAATACCCTCTACTTCCATCCATGTCATTGCAAAAGGCAAGATTTCATTCTTTTTGATGGCTAAGTGATATTCCATTGTATACCTCTGGTCCCAAAGAATTCACCTAACAACTTGAAGGTAAAACAAAGACTGAAATCCAGGTATTTGGATTGCTATACCTGTAGACTTATTTTAACTTTTCTCATTATGCCTAAAATTATCATTTTAATCTCCAATTATAAGTGTAGTTCTCTTTCAAATTTGTGTATGATATCCCAGACCCCTCTGTTTTTGTTGTTTCTTGGGTAAAAAAAAAAACTAAAATAACTATCTATATAAAAATAAAGTTCTGAATAATTTCCCTTGAAGTTATTATTCTATTATAAAACATCAGTTAAGTATTTAATCTAAACCAAGTTCTATGGGTACAAAATACCCTCACAGTCTAATTATTGAAGCAAGTAAATGAATATATAATTATGGTAGGCATGTTAGGTCCTATAAAAGAGAAAAACCACAAAATGCTGTGGAGGTCTATAGGCTAGACTACACATGTTGGGAAAAGGTTCACACCAGATATAACATTTAAGCTATAGCTTGAATGATAGAGAGGGGTTTACTTAGCAGGTTGGGAAAGACACACCAGGCATGAAGCTTAGCACAAATATGAAAACTGTACTTGCTTTATAAAGAAAAGGAGATAACAGAGAGAAATAAGATCTATGATCACTTACTAATTAACTAAGATCAAATGGACACCTTATACATTCTCTAAAAAGATAACCAAAGGCAAAAAGATACAGCACATTACTGATAGTTTCATAGTTCTGCGTGAGACCAGAGATGGTACTAGAACGGAATGGAGTATATGGAACCACAGTGTGGCCTGAAGGAAACTTAAAGACTCACTTGCCAAGGACTATCTATTTCACTGACCTGCCACAGTGCTCCTGGTGGATGCATCTTCAAAACAAAATCCTGACAGGGTAAGAATTTTCATCCATGAAGTATGATGATTTTTTAGAGCATCAAGAAGCAGAAACTCTCAGAGCCTGAAGAAAAAGAACAGGGGGGGGTGGCCTATGTTGAGAAAGGTAGATTCCCAGAGGACCCATGCAGGAGGCAACTGGACAGATGGTGAAGTCCTGGGGGATGGAGCACCAAAAGGGAACAAAATGAGAACAAAGGCAATCCAAGTCATTTGATAGACTTTTATTTCTAAGAAGCAATCATGGAAAGAAATAGATGGAACATGGTTGGTTCACATAGGTTAATGTAGAAAACTCTAAGGGCAGACAAGAGTTTTAGTGAATAATGCATAGAAAAAAATCCCTTTTGCAACAGACAACATTTTTTTTAGGAAAAGATCAAGGATAGGAGGATGCTAAAAGCCCCTACATTTCATTTTTTTAAATAACATTTCTTGTTTCATAGCACAAAATTAAATAGACTCCTACATTTTGATATAAAGATGGGGGGGAAAAAGTAAATGATACAGCTGACCCAGCAAACTCACAAATGGAAAAATGAGTCTTTAACTGAAAAAGGCTTGTTAAGATTGGGGGTTGGCCAAGACATCTTATCCTAGATGATTTACAGTCAGGAAAAACTTATCTGCAATTCTAAAACTGCAGACTAATATTTTATACTGTAAATAAGAAGTAAACTTTGCCATAGATTTTGGAAGAAAATCACTGTTTTAGATTAAGGCTTCCTATTTATATTCACAGACCTGCAGTTGGTAAAAGCTTACTGGCTAGAGGATTATACTGATAAGAATAATAATAATAGTTCATCAAACAATTACTCCGTCAGGACTTGCTCTGAATTGTTTACTTATAATGTTTCATTTTATCCTCCCAACAAGACTATGAACAAGATTATTATTGCCCCAAATTTATAGATGGGATGTACTGGGCAGGTTTCCTCTTACCCAATGACACACAGTAAGATTTAGAACTGAAAAAGAACCAAGAAGGCAGACCCAACCTATTTTTTTCCTGCCTGTTAGGTGGAGATTCTCTGTGCTATTTCTTTAATCTGCTACATTTTGATATTGCAGGGAAAATTACAACAAATGTAATTGTGTTTAGGGTACATAAATCAGTATATTTGTGTAGAATTAGGAATCAAGAAACTTGAGTATATGATGTCTTTCTGTCACTGCCATGTTCTCTTTAGACATGTTCTTCACACCCTTCTATCTTTAGTTTTCTTATCTGTACTAAAAAAGGTGTAATATTATTTTAAAATGGTCTAGGATTCTGGAACTATACCAGCTAAAGCTGCGTACTCACAAGGTCCTTACCTTTCAGAGTTTAAAATCAAGTATCTATCAAAATCGAGTGTCTACTGAAATCAAGTATCTACTTTTCATGTTTTTTTCTGCCCCTTTCTGACATACCATAAGTAATCACGGGGTACTATATGTTTTTAGCACTGATTTGCAGCCTGTGTTAAATTTTTATTCCTTTACAACTGTATCTGGTTTGTCTCAATGTGAGTTTATCTAATTTCAGGACAGATACCATGCCTTATTAGTGTCTTCTGAAGTAAGATGCATCCTCAGAATACTACATCCTTAATAAAAACATAATGGGATTATGTTACTCTTTGAAACTTTAGTAGAATTCTAAAAGATAACGCAACATTATTCAACCAAGGATTTCTATGGGGTATGAAGAATATTCCAAGACTATTCTTATGTTTGGAGTGTAAATGCAACAAGAATAAGGAAATGTTGGAGGACTCTTGAAGGGAGGTAGTTATATGCCCTCAAAGGAAGGACAAAGAACTCGTACACTGGCCTTGAGCATCTGATTAATCAATATTTTATTAAAAAATATATAATATAATGAGAATACACACACACACACACACACATAAACACTCATGCCGAACACACAGACTGCTTCTGGATGATTCAATTTTAAATATTCTATGCAACCATCATATTGCATGTCTCCCTTTTCTCAATTGGGACAGGAGTTTGGAAGATATAAAATTTGGTTATGGAAGCTATAATTCTCATCCATGTTTTGTTCTTTTTTTTTCTTGGAGATCAGGGTATCTATCTTCTTTATAATAAAGGATATTTCTTGTGCTGATTTGTTTTGGTGCCTGAGGAGAAGGATATCTTTATGTTTTTCTCTCTGGGCATTTCCCATCAAGCTTTCCCTCAGAGTTTTGATGCACTTTGCTTTGAGCCTTCCCTCAGAAATAGTGACTTCCAGGTATAATTTCCAAATTCGTGTTCCAAATATACTGTTTGCATTCAGTAGCTGCCTGTGGTTATGTTTCTCCACAAGTTGACTGTTCTTGGACTTTTTTGTTGTTGTTTGCTTTTAGGCACTCATCAGAACAGAAGTGTTACAGATGCTTCTTAGACGCTGAAATGGCCACATCTTGAGGCTACAACATGGCAGATGTGCGCTGGCTGCCTGTCACCTAAGCTCTCATTTACAGCTAGCCCCAAATGCCCCTGACGTCCCTCCTGCAATCATATAAATTAATGAAACATCAGCCCCCAAAATATAAATACTGAAGTTCTGAAACCCAGATTTAGGTTACCAGAAAGACTATTTCTTTATCATCATCACAGTTCACCGGCAAATGATAGCATTTCTGTGGCAACAGAAGTAAAATTCTGTATATAAACAGTATGTTAGCCCCACTAGCTCATTCATTTCTACCATCAGAGATGCTTCTGAAATTTTAATGTCTTCTTCCTTACTTCCTTACTACCTTACTACCCTAGATCCAGATTACTTGTTATAATGATGAGTAGGACCTCTTGCCAAACAAATTCAACAGTATTTATTGCTTTGCTTACTAGATTCTGAAAGTGTTCAATATTTGAATCCTACCACTTTATCCTGTATGTTATACATTCAATATTTTGTACATTTGTACAGTGTTACATA
Source organism: Eumetopias jubatus (assembly GCF_037043125.1). Lineage (NCBI taxonomy): Eukaryota > Metazoa > Chordata > Mammalia > Carnivora > Otariidae > Eumetopias > Eumetopias jubatus. The sequence goes on along the minus strand of NW_028274812.1, from coordinate 42,230,288 downwards.
TAAGTAACTAGGAAATCTTACTAAGGATCATTTCCCTAATAAGAATAGGAGTATGAAAGTAAATACTATATTGTCTACTTCTTCAGTATTCTTTATACTACTTTGCATGAGTCTGAAAATATAGAAAACACCTACTAGTTTATGTAAAATTTATCTCATTGGAAAACTTTAAAGATTTTTTTCATACTCACCAGAATCAGTGAAAGTACAGAGGAAAAGAAACTCATAAATTTGTTATGACTATAAGTTGTTGCAACCTTTCATAGAGGCATTTTGTCATTATCTGTCAAAATTTCTAGGTATAATACATTTGAATCAGGAATTCCATTTTAAAGAATCTAGTCTATGAATATTATCAATCAAGAAAATAAAGATATATTACAGCATTTTGTAATAGCATTACTTTTATTAGCAATAAAAACGAAGTCAATCTGAACATTCATCAACATGAGACCGGTTAGATAATGCTATATTCATACCACAGACTCTGAAGCAATACTTTAAAAAATAAAGCAGACCTAGATGTACTAAGAAAAAGAAAATTCATAGTATACTGTTAAGGCAAAGACAACCTAAAACACAAATAAACAAGCAACAAACAAAAAATATATCAAAATTTGCAGAACAATGTATATAGTACAATCATTCTAGTAGCACAAACACACCACATGTGTTTGGGGAAGCTGTAGGTATGCATATCAAATGGGGTAGGGAAGAGAAATCATTTTTATTTTGACTAATATTTTGGATGTTTTTTTTAATTATTAATTTATTTGAATGCCTATTATATTCCAGACAATGTGCTAGGTGGTGATTTCATTTTATTGTAACAACTGTACTTTTTTGGTCATTTGAAATTATTTGTTTTTTAAATATGTTTTCTAAAAATACTATCATGGTTCATCACAGAACTATGCCTTTAAAAGTACTGAAATTTGTTTATATAGGCCACTCAAGGAAAATGGCAAGATTATATTCTAAACAAGTCAGAGCTGCAGGCATGTAGAATCCATTAAGCTTATCATGACAGAACTATGTAAAATCCTTGAAAAAAATTCCTATATCAAGGTGCATGATGAAAATCTTACATATGGATGTATATCAAGTTTTCATAGGAGTTGCTGAAAGAATGCTGGCCTTCTAGCCAGACCATAATAAAAAGGAACTAATTGCCTTAAAAATTGTCTCATGCTTCTGCTGAGCATTACATAGACCATGGTATCTCCAACTGGACATGACTTTAGACATCACTTTGCCCTTAATTGTGGATGAAAGTCATATATTACAGTGGTAATAGCATAACAGTTTGGAACAAATGGATATGATTCACAGCCTTTCTCAACCACTTAGTAATGTGTGATAAGGTACAGATTACTTAAAATCACTGCTTCATTTTTTTCATCAGTAAATAGAGATACTAAATATAAGTTACCTATGGTTGTGTAACAACTCGATAAGTGAATGCATATAAATAAAGTAATGCATGTAAAGCACTCAGTATAGCACTTGATACATAATAAGCAACAAATAAATATCTCCTAGTACTATTATGTATAATATTTTTGATGATTGAATTTAGAATGTGTGATTCTTTGGGGCATTACAAATTCTTTAGAGTATCTATTTATATGTTTTATGTTTTTCCACTAGTTGACTAGTTTCCTATTGCTGCTATAGCAAATTGCCATAAAGTTAGTGACTTAAAGTAACATACATTTATTATCTTTTAGTTCTTAAGTTCAGAAGTCTAAAATGGTCTGCAGGACTGCATCCCTTTTGCAGGCAATAGGAGAGAATTCCTTTCTTTGCCTTTCTCAGCTTCTGGAGAGCACCTACATTCCTTGGTTCTTGGCCTCTTCTTCCATCTTCAAAGCCAGCAATAGCTGGTCAAATCTTTCCCATGTTACACCACTTTTACACACTACTATTACAGTCAAATCTCCCTCTTCCATCCTCTAATAAGAATCCTTGTGATTACATTAGGCCTGCCTAGATAATCCAAGATAATTACCCCATCTCAAGATCCTTAACTTAGTCACATCTTCAAAGTCCTTTTTAAAGTAACATTAAGTAACATTCACAGGTTCTGGGGATTTGGATATTAGCATCCTTATGGAGCCATTATTCAGCCTACTACAACTAGTAAATAAATTCAGGCCAATTTGAATAGATTTTCAAATTTTCTGTTTCAAAAACTTCATCTGTCAGTCATTCTGTTATATTGGGGCAGTGTGAATTCTGTGTTCAGTTTCACTATAATTATCCAATGAGATGGTCAGACTGTACATGTACATCAGTTAGCAATTAATGAGTACTCATTGATATAACAGAATCAGTTGCTCCCTTGAGAAAGTTTGTAATTTCCTACTTAACCTCATAACATCCTTTATTAGACATCATCTAAGACCAGGAAGAAATTTTGATTCTCATTAGAATGTAAAAGCTGAAAGTGACCTTAAAACCATCTTTTCAAGAATATCCTCAAGTGTGTTCCATAAAATGTTAGATCTGGGAGATATAAATACTTGGCTCTCAGAAAGAGATTTCATGGTCAAAAAAGGTATGTAGGGGCGCCTGGGTGGCTCAGTCATTAAGCGTCTGCCTTCGGCTCAGGTCATGATCCCAAGGTCCTGGGATGGAGCCCAGCATTGGGCTCCCTGCTCAGCAGGAAGCCTGCTTCTCCCTCTCCCACTCCCCAGCTTCTGTTCCCTCTCTCACTCTCTCTCTGTCAAATGAATAAATAAAATCTTAAAAAAAAAAAAAGATGTGTAAACCACTGTATATTATATACCTTATTTTGAGATAAAAAATTCATGTGATTATATTATGTTAATTAACCTGATAGGTTTTGCAAAAGTAAATTATTTTTATTTAGAATTTCATAGATTTTATAACAACACAAAATTTATTTTTCCTTTTGTTCATTTTTTTTTTCAAAGAAGATCTATGAAAATGAGTCCATTGCACACCACTGTGGGAAAATGACTAATCCAGTGCTTCTCAACTGTTGTTTCTGGGGCAGTAACATCAGCATCAAGAGAGAACTTGTTAGAAATGCAAATTCTCAAAAAAAAAAAAAAGAAATGCAAATTCTCGGTCCCTACCTCAGACCTACTGAATCAGGAACTCTGGAGTAGGGCTTAACTATGTTTAAACAAATTCTCCTGGTGATTTTGATGTCTTGCTAATAAGCAAGAATCACTGTTCTAATCCAATCTGTTTGCACAGTTGAGCATGCTCAGTCCCAGAGTTTACATGCTCCTTCTGCCCTGTAGATTAGAGTTTTACTTTGTGTATTGTCAGACCTTAGGCACCCCAAGTCTCAAATTATTCTGCCATTTGATCATCAACTTTTCCTGATGTTCCACAGTGACACCCATTTTCAGCACTGGCCTCATAGCAACAGGCTATGTAGTTGTTCTCCCTGTAGAGGATTTATTCTCTTATGCTCATGCTTTGATTCTGTATCTCTAGGTAGTATTTACAGCTTGAATGGACATAGTATATCTTAATATTGCCTCTGTCCCTATTCTAAAACAAATGGTAGATCAAACTATTGTTTCCTTATGTACAAAAAGTCTTTCTATATTTTTAATCTAAGAAATGGTTTGGAAAAGCCAAATGATTCTTTTCTGTAGCCTCCTTATCTTTGTGTACAAAAAAAAAAAGGCCACTAAAACCAAAGATTTAAAAAAAAATCATTGTACAAATTCCTTTGTTAAACTGAACTACCTAAGTTTTGCTGTCATACTGTTTTCTCTTCAATATATGATGGTACAAGAACAATGTTAAATGAAGTGGGTAGTATTGCAGGAGAGAAGTTCAAATCACAGAAGTAAAAAGTTAGAATATTTGTCATTTTGATGAGTTTAAGTTTATTTTTATAAGGAAGATTTTTCTTCCCTAAAATTGTTTCTGGAATGGCAAATAGTTTCTTCCCATTATTAAAAGGTGAAGTTGTTAAAAAGAAAAAAAAAACCTGCTCTGGAAATAATCTAGCATCCTAAAACACTACTAACGTATGATTAGAGGAAAAAAGCTAATTAATCAAGCAAGAAGGGTGAGGAAAACAAATTTTATAAAAAAGGAAAGAATGCTAAATTTAAATGTGAGTTAAGAAATATAACTGGTAAAGACTTTTAAAATATATAAGGAAGAACACTGATAACAGAAAATTTTATTTGCGTGAATTTTGTGATGGTGGTCATGATGGTGATGGTTTTTAACTTTAAGAAAAGGAAAGATGATAAGGTAGGCAAAATTTGTTGGAAAGCAAATATTGAAAAGAAAGCCTTTTTGGAAACTTTTTTTTAAGTTTTTTAAAAATTAGTTTTAGAGAGAGAGTGAGGGACAGGGAGCGAGAGTGAGCAGGAGAGGGGCAGAGAGAGAGGGTGAGAGAATCTCCACACTCAGCATGGAGCCCAACACGGGGCTGGATTTCACAACCCTTAGATCATGACCTGAGCTGATATGAAGAGTTGGTTGCTTAATCAACTGAGCCACACCAGGCACCCTGGAATTTTAAAATTTGTATTTCTTATAATCATTGGTGTTATGCCTTTCCAATTATATATAAGCTGAACAGAAGAAAAGTAAGTCTTCTTTAGCCATTTATGAGAATGTAGTTCTACCAGTGTGATTTCCCCTCCAGCTGTCACAAGCTGAGAGGATATATTCCCTCTGGGTAATTTAAGAAGCCTGGCAGTAACATGAGTGGAAGGCAGTAAATAATACTGTCACCTGCACTTAAATGGAATTTCTGATGTCTTGTTTTTCATTGCTGTCAGTAGTGTATCTTTCCCTAAGACAATATTTCATCAAACTTATAATGAAAATGATAATGTGGCCATGGTTTATTTATAGCATAACTTCCTATCGGTTGGGTTGTGTTTTTGTTGTCACATTAATCAAACACAAACTTGAAACTCTTCAAAAATACTTTTCCAAAACAAACACTTTTAAAAACATAGAAAGAGACAAATTTTAAAGCCACAAAATTTTTTCAGTATAACATCAGCTAAAATAATGCATTTTCTTTTATTATTAAGAATTTTGGTGAGACACAAAATTTTCATGAAAACAAAGACAATATGGCCATATCTACCAAAATGAAATTACAATTTCCACTAAAGGAATTTTCTGAAAAAAGTAAAATGGTCAAGAAAACAAAATCTCTGGCCACTGGCCATCTTCATACAGATTGGAAGAATATACAAAAGGTTTCATTTCATTAAAAATAGTTTTGGTTTTAATAATTTTAAAACTTTTTTCAAACAAAACATGATAGCAAACATGCTGCTTTTTATTAGATAAAATTCAAAGAAAAGCATATTGTATGCTCAATATTGAGTTTGTATTCATATTTCATATTCATAATTTATAACATGACCATATTTTATAGGTATATGACAGAATCAATTAGGATTATTGGTCATAAAAATGATTTATAAGGTGAAAGGAAAAGAATATTGTTAGCACAGAATAGAAGCATACAAAACTAATTTCCAGCAATTATCAGTTGTGTGAATCTTGGGTAAGTTATTTAAACCCTCTTAGTGTCTTCATCTATAAAATGGGTATAATAGTAGTACATACTTCATAGGGTTGCTACAAAGATTAATAAGTTAACATTTATAAAGTGCTGAGATGAGGTCTATCATATAATAAGAGCTAGATAAATATTTATTAAGTGAAATAAATAAATGGGACAAAATAAATTGGGGACAACAGCCATTTCTTATTTTAAATATTTCTAATGGTGTCTCTAGTAATTAAGCACTGTTATCCAAGACTGAAAATGTCATTCATTAGAAAATTAGTACATTCAATAAGAATGAATTTAATATTAATAGTTATTTGCACATAATTGATGACCTCATAAAGTTAAATATGAGAGTGTAAAAGCAAAAGAAGAAAATCTTATATATTTAGCAAGACTACTTTTGAATTACCTATAATAAAAGATTCTTCAAGATGAAAATTGTATTCAAAGTAAATTATATTTACATGACACATAGCAGAGTAAACAATGAAACAAATGCAAGTGTCCAAAGTATGAGCATAGGACAAATGCTAACTCTCAATTCTCTACTTACATTAAGTAGATAAATAAACGATGTAAGAACTCATATATGAAGACGACCCCAAACTGAAAACCTGAAATGTTTACACATTTCTCCATTTCACATTAATCTAAAGAAGTTACCTACTGTAAATCTAACTAGTTATTAGAATTACTAGAAAATGTAGAAGTATTGTTTTGTGTGTTTTGGTGGGGCATGGAGTGAGGGAGAATCTAAACGGAGTTTTTCATCTAAACAATATTTAAATTATCACTAAATCATATTGTAAGAGATATAATGAAAAATACACAAAGAAATATACCTCATTAAAAATCAATTCCACAAGTGGTGTGTTTACTTCACTTGTGGGCACCAGAATTTTGACTGCAATAGTCAGTTCAAATAGCAATTTCTAAAGAACAATGATGGGAGGGGTCTTTGACTTGGAACTTTGAAAACAACAGGAATGACTATTTAAGAATAATTTGGTCATCCAGTATGGCTGCAGGCATGGATAGTCTGTGTGTGGGCCCCTGCAGGAACTGATGTTTTGATAGGATTATAAAAACAATGAAATTTAGGATATTGGCAAGAGCAGTTGAAGTGATGGACAACAGACTCTAAAAAGGATAAAGAAGGGCCTCTGCATTTGAGAAAATAATTCCACTCAATTTGTACTTGAAAAATACTTGGTCTAGTGGAATCAAAGAAATTTTCCCTGATATTTTGGCATTATTGATATATTTTTTGAGAGCAGTGATTCTTCAGCCATTGTATCAAATTGCTCTGGGTAGTTGTGAACATATAGTAGGCCTACTGGCATATTTTAACAAGCATATAATCTTTTTAACTATAACTGAAGGCAAAAGTTGTTATGGTGATTTCCTTCAGATAAAACACTGGGTTAAAGAAAGAAACTTCAGGTCAACACCAAAAAGAACATGTGTTTATGGTTATAATCAAGAATTGTAGCTAATAATCTTTTAAGGAAATGAAGTCAGAAAAATAGCCATTCAATTCACAATGTTGAAGGATAACTAAATGAGGAAAGTGATAATTATTGATCATTTAACCCAATCAAAAATATATCTTTTGTATACATTGAGGGCTTAGAGGAAAGTAAGGAAATGTTATTGATAATGAGAAAATAGATCCTTGTAATGTAGTGGCAGAAATGTTAGCAAAACTGTCATCTGCAGTAATGTACAATATAGAAAATATACCTCGTTATAAGAAGATCTCCAGACAAAATACTGTAATTACTTCCTGGATTGATTCTTCTTGCTGCCTATAATAAAATGTGAGAGGAGAGAGAGAAACCAAAGAATGAATTGTTAAATGTAAAGGATCCAGGGCTCTTGTCCTAGCCACTTTCTGCTGCTATAACAAAGTACCGTAGACTAGATGATTTATATACAGCAGAAATTTTTCATAGTTCCAGAGACTGGAAGTCCAAGATCAAGGTGCTAGCATGGTTGGGCTCTGGCAAAAACCCTCTTCTGGGTTAAAGACTTCTGAATTCTCATGTATCCTGGCATGAAAGAGGGCTAAGGAGTTCTCTGAGGTCTCTTTTATAAAGGCACTAATCCCATTCATGAGGGCTCCATCCTCATGACCTAATCACCTCCCAAAGGCCCCACCCTTTAAGACCTTCATATGGGGGTTAGGATTTCCACATATGTGGAGTATGTATGTGGGGGGCACAGATCATTTGTCTCTTTAGTTCACAGACTTGAGATAAAGAAAGAAACCTTGATGACCTCTACCCAAAGAACTGAATTCAAAGATCCTCATTTGTATACAGACTTGACTGAGATGATGAGATTTTGGATCTGAAGCCTTAACTTGTTGTTTAATAAGATGGGACCTTGGAGAAGTCTGGGGGTAAGTGAGTACATTATACCCAGGAGAGAAATGCAAATAATTTTGGTCATTTTAAAACATAGCCTAGAAATTCTTTGACACTCATCCTATCAAGATTTGGGGTCCATATCCCATCACAATAAATCTGATCTCTGTGACTAAGCAATAGAATAAAGTGGAATTGATGCTATGCTAGTTTCTAGGCCTTAAAAAACTGGCACCTTCTATACTCTGTTGTTTGAGATACTTGCTCTTAGAACCTAGCTACCAGTCTGTGAGGATGCAGCCTGTGGAGAGGCCCACACAGTTAGTCATGTGGACAGAACCAAGGCTCCTGGCTCTCAGTCTCAGTTGGGCTCATGATCATCAACCAGTACCAATCTGCAACCTATGTGAGTAAATCAACTTAGAAATGAATCCTCCAGTACCCAGTTGAGTGGTCCCAGCTATCTAGAAAAGAAGTAAGTTTTCTCTTACTTCAGAACCTGACCATATTACAATTTCATGCAATAATAACTGTGATTTATTTATGTAGTAACAGACAACCAGAACAGTAACTATTACCGAACAAATAATCCTGAATATGAAGATGTTTCATGAATAAAATTATGAGTGCTACAGAGGAATAAGGGAATAATAAGGGAATCCTTCCCTCTCCTGAATTAGTCCAAGAGGTTGGGTGGGTGGGTGAGAGGGGTGTGTGTGTGTGTGTGTGTGTGTGTGTGTGTGTGTGTGTGTGTGCGCTCACGTGCTGTCTGTGTACCACATCTCAAACCTATTCCTAATTTCCAGGGGTTGTAATAGAGTTGTTTTTTAAGCAAGTAATCTCTCTTTGTCTAGTATCTCACACTATGCAGTCCAGGTCTCTAATAAAATAAAGAACCTCTGGAAACTAGCTCTTTTTCTTTTAAAGGAGAGAATACTAAAGTTTTTTTTTTAATTAATTCGAAGTTCAAAGTGAATCATCAAAATAATGATCAAAAAAGAAAAAAATATTAATTCCTATATCCTTGTTGTTTGAAAGACTGAGGCTGACACAAGTTTTTATTAGAATAACTAATATTAGAAACCAATTGGATTTATACTCATGACATTCAAGCCAAATATTCAACTAGTTTCCATGCCAATCAGTAAAACCACTGACAAATACAATTCTACTTTTTATAACACTGTTATAAAATAGTCCATAAACATAAATCAAAGGCAATTTTTCTTCCTTATAAAATGATAAGGAAACAAATAAGGTCACCTTTCTAGTATTTCCTCTCCTTCATCTCTTCCTTCTTTTATAACTCTTCAAAAAGTTAGAAGTTACTATATATCCTCAAAATCTAGTTGGAGAGCAACCCATTTGCTTTTCAATCTCGTAAATTTACAATTAAGTTTTAGGTAGAAAATATGCTTTGAAGTTGTAAATATATTATTCAACCAAAGACTATTCTATGAAGTGTTAATATTTTTACCATTTTTCAGTGAATATGGGGTGTTTGGCTTATTCTTTGTGGGGAATGTGTTTCAAGTTGTACAGTTGTACATTCTCGCTGAGCGAGAATACCTGATATGTGTCTCCTGGAAAGTGTGCAATTTACCCGTTCCAGTTGGTGGGCACAGCAGCTGCAATGTGATCTGGGTTATAATCTTAGCCATCTGAAATTAACTCTGCTATTGACCAGACCTTTAGCAGACATGGCAAGAATCACTTGATTTAAAGCTCTTTTGAATTATGCTCCAGTCACTGAATTACAGATTACACGAGATGAAAGGACTTGGTTTTTAACCAGTGTATTCTCAAAGACAACCAATCTGTGCACTTTAAGTGGGCTCAGTGTATACCTGAGAAAAAAAAGAATTAAAATTAAAATTTATTTAGGGGCACCTGGGTGGCTCAGTCAGTTAAGAGTCTGTCTTTGGCTCAGATCATGATCCTGGGGTCCTGGGATGGAGTCCCACATCAGGCACCTTGCTTAGCAGGGAGTCTGCTCCTCCTTCCTCTGCCTCTCCCGCCTGCTTGTGTGTGCACATTCTCTCTCTTTCAAATAAATAAATAAAATATTTAAAAAAAATATGACAAGTAGAAGGTTTTTCTTCCTAACAGGCATATAAACAAACAACTGGTGAAAGGATGTGGCATTTGGTGGGGATCAGTGTTCCTGAAATATGATGATAAATTAATACTGGGGCATTCACTGAGAAGAAAGGATATTAACCCTGGTTATGTAGTTTCTGTATACATAATCTCAAAAAGCATGACATAGAAGGGTGAATCATGGAATAAAAAATGGGGAACCTTAGGTAATCTTTATGGTCCCTTTCAACTCTACACTTAGAAATATTCATAGGTAATTTTCTTTTTTTTATTTTTTTTAAAGATTTTTTTATTTATTTATTCATGAGAGACAGAGAGAGAGAGAGAGGCAGAGGCAGAGGGAGAAGCAGGCTCCCCGCCGAGCAGGGAGCCCAATGCAGGACTCGATCCCAGGACCCTGGGATCATGACCTGAGCCGAAGGCAGACGCTTAACCGACTGAGCCACCCAGGCGTCCCAATAGGTAATTTTCTTTTTTTTAGAAAGGAAGCCTAAGTAAGACAAATGTAAAGTCATTGAAAGATAATAAACTGTTATGAAAGAGCATAGATTTGGAGTTTTTTAAATCACTGCTCTGCCTCTTATCAGACAAACACCTTACTTTTTTAACTCATTAATAAAAAAGGTAAAATAGCTTACAAGTTTAATTATTAAATTTCTTATTACTTTTTAAATGTATGTAGCATACCTATAAATGTTTAATTTATTGTAGAAATATGAACTCATGAAAAAATATTTGTTATAAAATTTTATATGTGAATATATCAAATACATATAAAATATGTATTTTCAAGAGATCAATTTAAGAGAAAAACTCATCTAAGCTCTCTATAGAAAATAAGTTCTAAAAGTATAAAAATTGTTCTTTGTATCTAAAATGTTATTTTAAATACATGTAGTACACAAAGACTTACCTCCTCCTATTAAATAAACAATTTACCATAACCTATTTAAAAGATGTTTCCTTTACTATTACATATATTCCTATAAATGTATCTTAAGTTACATTTTTCATATAAGTGTTTGGAAAATTTAGGCCAATATTTCATTATGGTTTTTAATCTCTCATTGATCCATTCAAACCAAACAAGGCTTGCCCAGATTTTTGCCTAAATTTTCACTTAAATATATGTTTTCTTCACATGGCATAGGGCTAGGAAGATAATTAACTTTGTTGATCAGGACACTGTCTCTTGTTTGCCATTCCATAAACTTAAATTCCTGTTTCATCCATGTAGCCATCAAATGATCATTCTCACTGATCATTGAGTTTGATCATCCCTATATTTCAGAAAAATGTACAAATATATAAAATTGCTCTTACGAATTCTAATGAAAAGGTTTAAAAAAACCTTTAGTTTCAAAACTTCTTTGAAATTCTACAATTTAATGTAAACATGTTTTATTATTTAATTGAAAAATTAAGTCTAAACAGAGAAATATAGAAACAGTAGGAATTGTATCAACTCTAAAATTAGTGATTTTACTCAGTGTTCAGCATGTCCAATTTGAGCCTTGGATGAATCTAGTTCCACAGTTCTCATTGTTAGTTCAGTTTTAGACAGTAGCTGGGATATTCTAATTGATTATATACTTTGAGCATGACTATCTTCCTACTCACCCCACCATCAGAATTTGCTGCCTGGTCAGGTGTTAACTGAACAGTTGTGGCCATGCATATGGAAAGCAAATTGCTCTAATGGGCAGCTTTTTGTAAGTAGAAAAAATAATGTTGGTAATCATTTCACAATATATGTAAATCAAACCATCATGCTGTATGCCTTAGAGTTATATAGTGAAGTATGTCAATTATTTCTCAATAAAACTGGAAAAAAAAAGAAAACATAATGCTTATAGAGACACAGGGTCTGGCTTACTACTAGGTTTACATACCTATCTGTTATATGTGGGAGCCATAATTGATTCGTTTTTCCAGTTTGAGCAAATTATTTGAGCTCAGAGAGTAACAGTTACAAACCTAGATATTTTTAGTGCATATAAAGTTTCATCTACAAAACCATCCATTTTTTTCTAAAAACATTTCCCCCCTCACCTTTAGATATGCAACAAGAATAGCTTTTGAAGTAAAAACAAAACGAAACAAAACAAAATGGGTTAACAATCCTACCTTCCCATCTGCTAACTATATGTGTAAACTTGGACAAGCTACTTACTCTCAAAAATTCTGCTTCCTCACTAGCAAAATAAATGAGAAATTAAATTAGATGGTGTGTACCAAGCACTTAATGCAGTGCCTGGAATATATAAATACTTTGTTAATGTTAGCTATTACTGCATTATTATTATCATCATCATATGTTTCCTTCCAAAATTCCTTTCAACAAATATATATTGGGACATATCTATTCTCCTAGAGTTTAGGATGAAATGTAAATATATAAAGTATTTAGAAAATATATTACAGTGACATAAATGTCTTTTATTTTTCTTATAGTTCAAGGATTTCTACAAATACACTATGAGCCATATTAAGTATGATTATCTTTCTTTTACATGCAAGCAAATTAAAAATTAGAGAGTAGGTATCCTGAAAATAGAATTGCATAGCAAGCATTTTTTCCATAGCATCATGCTACTATTTACTCTTAAGAAATAACTAAATTACATAAATTACGTATTTCCATTTATAAAATAATTTTTTTGCCATTGGCAGCCAAGATCACTATAGGATAAAACCCAAGAAGGGAAGAGTTCATAGAAGAATTTGCAAAGAAAGTCTCTGAAAGTAGTAAGTACATATAGAAGAGAAGTAGTACATGCCAAGGAGGGTCAAAAGCATGGCCAAAAGCAAGGAAGAAGAAATAAAGGTGTCCTATGTATAGGACATGCTATACATACTAACTCTTCCTCTATTCCTTCTTCTTTTATCACTAGACAGCATTTTCCATCCCTCCTTCATTCTTTCAACATTAAACATTACTTCCTTAGCATTTCATTGATAGTATGATCCTTCCTAAAAAATCACTGCATTTCTTATCTAACATATCCAAATTGTTAGGAAACATTTTTGAAATTCAAATAATCTGATGCAATTGTCTGGTAAGTTTCATCATTTTTGACATATATGAAATTGAATGTGTTTTAACATGACATTGAATTTGAAATCACCCAAGAAATAGCCATTAAAAAACTGCATCAAGGCAACAATTTAGTCATAATTCCCTTCACTTTGAAATAGCCATTAAGCATTCTTGATTAAACGAACAAAACAAAACAAAAACTATATTGCCAAAATAGAATAAAATTTGGGTGGCTGTTAAACTCATACAGATAAATCAAGGACCCTTTCCTCAATCAAGTTGTGAAAGAGCCTTGGAGGGTGATGGGCATAAAACAGTGTTGGAGCCATGAATATTTAGAGTACCATCTTTTAGTCACTTAAACTGTTTAGTAAGCTTACTTGATCTTGTTACACTGGTGAAATGATTACAAAGCCTGAAACCTGAATGTTGAAATATTTGCACTAAAAAAAAAAATAGATTCAAGAAGTTCCAAATCCCACAAATTTAGTATAGTGTAGAAGGCTCATTCCTATAAAAATTTTCTTCTGAAAACCTGAAGGTTTGAATCCATTTTTTAATTTAGTAGACTAAATTCCTTATGGATATGAAGACTCTAAAACTAAAAAACGTTGATGCTTTTATCATTTGTGAGTTTTCAAACATTAGACATTTTTTAAAATACATCATATGTTCTATTCATAATAGAGATATGTATGGATTCCTTAAATTAAAAAAAAAAACTGAGTCTGTGTATTTGTGTATTTGGAGGCAGTCAGGTAGGGAACAGTTAGAAGAAAGAAAACTGCAGTGGTTAAGGAGGGTAAAACTTTTGTCAATAAGCTTTTGTTTCAATAAGTAAATAGGGAAAATGTAGTAATAGCTCACTGGAAGTTGACCATCGGTCCATTTCTTCCTTTAATGGGTTTTGTTTTATAATTCTGGTTACAAAACTGGTATTGAGACTACTAGTAGTTATTCAGACCTTCTTCCACCCAGGTAGTTGAGCAATGTCTTATTCTGCTCAAAAGCAGAGGTTATCTTTTTCTTGTTTTTTGTTTTGTTTTTGTTTTATACATCTTATGGTCAGTTTCATCTATATAGTGTTTGGTAAAGCAATAAAGATTTCTAATCTCATTATTCACCTTTACCAAAAGGAAGAACTATAAAAAATAAACTAGATCATCCAGGAATTCAAAGGTGAAAGAAAAGAGGTAATACAATTTATATCTATATCATCTATATCAACATCTATTGATATGGACACATACACTCAGTTTTTAGTAGTTTGTAGTTCCCACCATGTTTCCACACCCAAATAAACTACATAAAATATTTTATTAAATGCAGAATTATTTTTGCTCTCCTTCTTTAGATTCATTGCTTTGGTTTGTATTCCCCCTAAAGCAAACGTTGAGATAGGGACTTGAATGCAGGTAACTTATTTGGCAGGTAATCAGGAAGCATAAAGAAGGGAGTTAAGGAATTAAGAGAATAAAGAGAGAAAAAAATCAATCAGGGGTTATGTTAATTAGCTAATAATCATCCTGGGTAACTCCTCTAGGAACTCTATAAGGAACCATGGAGACTGAGCTCCAAAATTGCCCTACCATGGGATGGAAACTGTTGCCCATTCACTTCTGAGTCTCACTGGTAAAGGTTTTTTCCTGAGGGGGTTAAATCCCTGCATATAGCAGATTACACCTGGCCTCTGGATTTTTGGTGTCTGACAAAGAAAAATCTGTGCCCTTGATACAAGAGCTTGAATGTACAGGGAACTCTGCTGCAGAATGTGTTAATTTGTATACTTGTGCACTTACGAACTCATTCAACAATGCTTGTCTCTGGGATTATAAAATGTGTTTTTTTTTTTATTTTTTTTATTTCAAATAACTCACAGGCTAGTGAATTATATAAAGATAAGAAAATATGTTACAACATAACGCAAGCCCTGGGAATTTAAAGAAGTGTCTACCTTGCCTACGGATGTCAAGAAAAACATCACAGAATAGTTATTATTTGAGGTCAATTTTGGAGGGCATATAATTTTATTCTTTTCTTATCATAACTCTATTAGTAAATGCTTTTTTTTTAACTTGTGCCTTATAAGGAGTCAAATTGTTCTATACATGGAAAAGCACTCGGACCTGGGAGCCAGGCTCACTGGGTCCTAATCCTAGCTCTGATATCATGAACTGAAAGAGTATTAACCTCTGCAGATCTCAATCTTGTTCAATAAGAGCCTTTTCAAACTCTATTTGAACGCTGTAGTCATGGTATAGAAAAATATATAAATAAATTAAAAAAATAAGTTTGCACAGATGGATTATTTTCATATCCCTTAGTTATCCTGGATGGTCCAACAAATAAACTCCTGGAAATGTAAAGGTAAAGGTTGATGGCCTCACAAATGTAGCACATGAATATTTTGCTAGCAGCTGTGATACTGAGGTCATGTTATTAAATACCAAAGGGCATTTGGGCTAAAGACATTCTGAAGAAAATTAGCTTACCTCTCTATATATTAAAAAATCTAATTTTATTTTTGTTTTTCATATCACTTCTCTGCCTTGTGAAATTAGAATTATTTAATATATCGTTGGCATTTTTCATTTCTTTCTACAAATTCACTTGCTAAGTTAAATATCTATCTTTTGATAAGCCTGATATTAGCTAGATTTAGAAATCATCACTAGATTTAATATCCTTTCAAAATTTATCTTTACAAAAAGTATTGTATGATGAAATACTGATTCTCCCCTTTCTATAAATGAGAGATGAATGCTAGCAAAACAAAAAGCCAAAACCAGGGTGCTGTTGTTTGCACTTCCTTACCTTTTTGTTTTTGTTTTTTCTCAAGGTGAATACTGTTTTTGAATTTTAGCTCTTTGGTCTCTCATATTTTTAAACTTTAGTGATGAAATGTGTAAAGTATAAAGCATGATATGTGTCTAGATATTAACCAGAAGTCAGAAAGAAGTGTTAGAATGCTCAGAGAGAATGAGATTTCCCCAAAGAGTGCTCTCTTACAGTGGGTCAGCCTTAAGCAGCCAGCTTTCCTCAAGAGTCCCTGGTATTATCTCTGCTGTTGTTCTTTGCTGATAAAATTTGAATAATTCTCTCTTAAAAACTGTGCGGAGGCTTTTACCGTTTGCTTATGTATCCATAATAAAATAAAACATAGCTTGCTTCAGAGCTATCATTTTAGGTTGAGGAATTGTTTACACAGAAAAATAAGACACGTTTCTTGAGAAATAAGTACTTGTTGGTTCCTTTCAATTTTAGGTGGTGAAAGGAAAGCTATGGTATAATCATTATTAAAAGTAAAAGCACTCATGAAGAAAAATAATAAAATAAAAGGAAAAAAAACAAGAGCCACGCCAGTATCCGCAACTACTCATAAAAACTTCTTTTTGAAAAATTCATTAGGGAATAAAAGATTCAAAGAGACTAACCTGACACATATTAAAATAAGAAGAAAGAACTGTGTGAAAGGAACTCCAAGCCTGTGTATAGACGCAGAGCAAAGTTAGGAAGTGTATTTATGAGAAAAGAAAATTCAGGATAAAAGTACAAGAAAGAGTGTCATGAATTCCTTAACCATCTGTGCTCACTTCTTTAGTTGCATCCCTATCAGGCTTCTCATTTTGTCTACTACTCAGGAAACCTGCCTCAGAGATCAGGGTGGTTGATTACATTAGCTAAGGCCATGTTACATCCCTCTGTGTTCTAATCCCCTGTGGTGAGAGATGATCTTGGAAGTAGGTAGGGATTTGTGTAGATTTTGAGATTCATTCTATGCTAACATGATGTACTTTATTTAAGTAGAAGAATTCACACAACTAGTTTGGAAAAGCAATGTTCCTGCATGGAGAAAGCTGATTTATTTGGAGTCAATGAATGATGAATTTGTTCTCTGATATTGTATCATTAGATTCATGCCAAGACAGGAAGCTTCATACGATCATTATGAAACTCAACTTTCTAGACTAAGTTGTTTCACTTTAATTGAGAAATCTCATTTGAAGCATAGCCCCATACCAGGTCAAAATGTACATGGTACAAGGAGCACACACACAAAGAGCATTTAGACCTACTACTACCCTGGCCTTGGTGGCGGCTGCCTCCTGAGGAATGCCTGATTACATTCAGTTTCAAAGGCAGGCTCAAATGCAGTCACTTAACTCTTTGTCCTCTGTTTCCAGGGAAGATGGGAAGAGCAATTCACCTCTCAAAAGGAAGCAGTGCTTTTTCCCCAGTGGATCCTAAAGCTTAACAATGCCATGTATATACTGGTACTGATGTGGGAAACAAAGGCAGAAGAAAAATTATTAAATTTCCTTACCACCTACAGCCCACTGACAAGTCCTTGAAACAGGCAGTGACATTCCTCTAGGGACTCAACTATCTTGATGTCAATACTTTGCTAGGGACAACAGGCAATCTTAGCCCAACCCCCAGGATCCTGTGAGTCTACTGTAATATATGAAAATTCTTTTGGAAACTTCCTTTATCTCTACCCCCTCAAGATACATATTGGCAATCATCCCTCAAGCCTATGACCCACTGATATATATCTCATGACTCAGATTTTATTAGACAGTAATAAATAACCCTTTCCCAACAATAGCTAGTCCCCTCCCAGCCCTGGAAACCTTGTTTCCAAAATTCCTTAGACTTACGCTATCTCTAACCCCCTCCCAACTTGAAAGGATAAAATGGGCCACTCCTCATGACCCCAGTGCAGCTCTCTCTGCCCATGGGTCCTGTGCCTGTGCCTTAATAAAACCACCTCTTTGCACCAAAGATGTTTCAAGAACTCTTTCTTGGCCATTGGCTTCAAACCCTAACATCTTTTCCCTACATCAGTACTGCTCATTATCCCTTTGAAAAATCCTATATACACATAAGAATCATTACAGCTCTTTTTTTGCCAAACGATTTTATTTTCTAAAATTCTTAACTAGCTATATTAGACTCCCTAAATTTAGACCCTAAAATTTTCCTTATAGAAGTAATGTTCTGCTTTTCAAGCTTCCAAGGAGCCAGCTTTCTTTCAGGCCACCAGGAGAGCGGTTCTGAAACTTCCCATCTTTAAAGGATTCCCCTGATAAAAACAGGCCCACCTGGGATAATCTGCCTTTTGATTAACTCCAAGTTAACTGATTAATGACCTAATCAAAAAAGTAATACCTGATCATATTTATTTGATCCATCCCATATTCAAGGAGGGAGGATTATATAAGGCATATAAAGCAAGGCACACGTATCTTGGAGGGACATGTTAGAATTCTGCCTACTACACTCATTACAAATCTGTTTCTGTTCTTGAATTCTTATTTGATTCACTTTTGATTACTTAGACTTCATCAATGCATAGGTACTTTGAGAAAAGATCCTAGGACTATAGCCCCTGAGTTCTTTTCTTTGAGAATGTCAGTCAAATGTTGCTTTTACTATAAACGATAACTTAGCTACGTAAATATTTTTAGGTCATTTTTGCTTTCCCTCAGAATTTTATAGGCTTTCTAGATGGTATTGAAAGTTGTTGTGGAGAAATTTGTGATACTTATGATTTCCTGCTTTCCAGCCATTGCAGGAGACAGGACTATTTTTCCTTCCTAGATGTCTAAAAAAGTCTTTCTCTGAAGGCCATAATTTATCTCAGATCATTCTAATATCTGTCTTAATTTAGGAGGAATTTTTCCCTTTTTTATCTCTTTATAGTTTTCTTGTCCATTATCTAGATTCTCAACTTCAGAGTCAGCAATCATCTTTATATGAGATCATCTTTGCCCTCCAAAGCTCTCATCTTCTGTAACTTTTAAAATCTTTTTTTTCATTGAATTTATTATTAAGTATTTCACCCAGGGCATACATTCAACATTTTACCCTTTTTCCTATCTCTTGTTTCTAATTTATTTATTAGAGCTCTAAATGTAGATGTGGGTTTTTTTTTTTAAAGATTTATTTATGTTAGAGAGAGAGCACATGTGGACATGTGCAAGCAGGGGGAGGGGCAGAGGGAAAGGTAGAGAGAGAGGGAGAGAAGCAGACTCCCTGCTGAGTGCAGAGCCCCATGCAGGACTCAGTTTCAGGATCCTGAGATCATGATCTGAGCTGAAAATAAGAGTTGGACACTTAACCGACTGAGCCACCCAGGTGCCCCTGTAAATGTTATTTTGAACTTTATTATTTTTACTAGCCTTGAAATTTCCCTTTTCATTTTACTCTCTTATATAATGTCTTGTTTTTGAACCTATTGTTTTATTGATTTTGTATTTTTATTAAGTTCTGTATAGCTCAAAACATACTTGGAAAGTTTCCTTCCCTTCCTAGAACAATAGATTTTCTTGACTGGGTATTTCATCTGTTGTGAATTGCTATATTCTGTTTACCCAATATTTTGCTATAATATGTTTGTTTAGTTCCTGGACATTTTTTAAAACCTTGCCGTTCGTAATGTATGTACCTCTAATCTTAACATTTATTTTCTCTGACACGGTGAGGGTTAATTCTCTTTGACACTTTCACATTTTATCCAAACTACGGTTTGAGGACAAGATCTGGTTTTCTATCCATTTATCTGCAGTTTGAGTTTGTAGTGTTGAAAAAGGGAAGAGGCTACAAGAAAATACCTGCGCATCTTCTAAGGAAACTGTTTTCTATTTTATCTTTGTAATTCTTTTAATGTCCTGTAAAGAGCACAATCCATACAACCAGGGGTATTTCCTGCTATAAAAGACTTTGACTCATTGGAAAAGGTAATTTCCTAGAAACCATTTACAGTGCTGCTGAGATCCTACTCTCAAAGTTTTAATTTTGACTTTATCCCATGCTGCCTAGTCACATGTTCAGTCTGCATCTCCCCAAACGAGGGCTCTGACTGAGAGACCCCAGGATTTTGTCAGTTCCCCTTCTGTTTTCATTTACCCTTCTGCCATGGAGATGAGGATGCCAACAGAATCAGAATATATTTTGATACAGAAATTTCTATTTCTTTCTTTGGTCATCATTTTTCAAAGTTTTTGGCATAAGATTTTATCACTTATTTATTATATATTAGGGGAGAAAAATCTGTGATGAAACTTCACTCAGTCTTCTTTACCTAAAAGTTTCCATTACTTTGCTTCTCTTTTTTAAGAGCAGAATTAAAATATTTGAAAAAATCTAGTGGTCTAAATATATCACTGGCTTAAAAATTGTTGGATGCCCATGTAGCTATAAATAAGAAAAAGGAAGCACTTTTTTTTCTATGAAAAGATCTCCAGGATACAAAATTAGATGGAAAAGAAAGAATAAAGAACAGAGTAT
This sequence comes from Eumetopias jubatus, assembly GCF_037043125.1. Classification (NCBI taxonomy): domain Eukaryota; kingdom Metazoa; phylum Chordata; class Mammalia; order Carnivora; family Otariidae; genus Eumetopias; species Eumetopias jubatus. The sequence goes on along the minus strand of NW_028274812.1, from coordinate 42,209,944 downwards.
ACGGTAGTATAAAATGAAAAAAGGAATGGTATAATAATGGTGTGTATGCTGATGTGCTAATACGTGCCTAACTATCTCTGGAAAGAAACATAAGTAATTGATGGAGATAGGAGACTTTAGACTATATTACTATATTCTACCTTTTGAATTTTTAAACATATGAATACCTATCCAAAATAAATTGAAAGAGCTGACTTAAAAATGCATTATCATTGCATATATTATATTCAAGAGGCTGTCCAAACTATAATTGTCTTTCTTCCTCTTCAACTCCAAGCAAAATGAACATAAGTTACTGCCTATCCTTATTTTCTGGAGAGGCCAGCAACGGTTCTTCCTGCAAAGATTCGATGAGTAATTTGTTCATGTATTAGTTTTCTAGGGCTCCCATCACAAAGTACCACAAACTGGATGGCTTTAAACAAGTGAAATTTCTGTGTCAAAGTTCTGGAAGCTGAAAGTTCAAAATCAAGCTGTTGGCAAAAGAACCATGCTCCCTTTGAAAACTGTAGAGGGATCCTTCCTTGCCTTTTCTTAGTTTCTAGTGTTTTGCTGGCAACTTTTGGCATTCCTTGACTTGCAGCTGCACAACTCCAACTCTACCTTATCATCACATGATATTCTCCTTGTATGTGGTGTCCTCATATGGCATCTTTTTGTAAGGATACTAGTTATGTTGGAGTAGAAGCCCAACTTACTCAAGTATGACCTTGTCTTAACTAATTATATCTGCAATGATCCTATATCCTGAAGTACTGGGGGTTAGGGCTTCAATATATTTTGAGGGGTAACACAATTCCAGCCATAATAGCTAGACTTCAAAATACTAGTAATATAGTGACTCCTCTAGCATTTGAGCAATTCTCCTATTGGCAGAACACTGTCATATATATATAAAACTTTTCAAACCTGAGGGGTATTTATGGCTCACCTAGCACTCCCTGTGTTTTTTTGTTGTTGTTGTTTTTAGGTTGTATCTTTTTAATTTCAAGTTTTTATTTAAATTCCAGTTAGTTAACATATATGGTAAAATTGGTTTCAGGTATAGAATTTAGTGATTCATAACTCACATATAACATCCAGATCTAGCACTCCATTTAAAAAGGTGTTTAGTAAATGTTGGAAAATTCTAAAATAAAGCTATACTTATAAGGGATAAAGAAAACACGTATCACACCCATGTATATGCCAACCAGGTTAAGAAAGAAAAAATTATCATTACTTTGAAAGTTTTTATTTATCCCTTCCTAAAGCCAATTACTGTCTTATCTTCTTAGATGAAATAATTATACAAAATTTGTGCTTTTCATAACATTGTTATTTACTTTTGCATGTTTTTTGAGGTCTGCATTACTTCAATTGTATGGTATATATTCTCCTTGTTTCTTTTGCTTAAGACTTACATTTTTTTGCAAATTTAGCCTTACTGATGGATGGAGCTCTAGTTCCTTTGTTTTTTACTATGTATTTTTACTATGTATTCCCCTATGTGAATACAACAAAATCCATTTATTCATTTGACTGTTGAAAGATTGATGGGTTGATTTTCAAAGACTTTTTTCTTTTTAAAACATCACTGCTTTAAACATTTTGTACATATCTCTTACTTCAGGTATAGGAGTTGAATCGATGGCATAAGAATGATTCTGCATAATTTCATGAGGTTAATCCAACTTGTTTTCTAAAGTAGTTGTACTAGGGGATAATGATTTTGGTTGTTCTGCATCATTACCATAACTTTGTATTTTCTAGCCTTTTAATATTTGCCCCCTTGTTGAGTGTTAAGTGTTATTGCATTGTAGCCTTATTTTGTATTTATTGGCAGCTTTGGCTTCCCCTTTGTAAAGTGCATGTTCAAGTCTTCTGACCATTTTTTATTATACTGTTTACATTTATCTTATTGATTTCATGACTCTTTTATATGTTTTTAATACCATCCTTTGTCAGATATATTTGCTGTAATTTCTTCTAATTTGTGGATTGTCTTTTCATTCTATTTATGATGCCCCTTAATTAACATAAGTTCTTACCTTTGATGTCACTAAATTCATCAAACTTTTCATTACATGGTTTCTGTGTGTGTGTGTGTTTAAGAAAATTTTTTACCGTAAGACATACAGATGGCTGAGAGACACATAAAAAATGCTCAACATTACTCATGATCAGGGAAATACAAATCAAAACTACAATGAGATATCACCTCATACCAGTCAGAATGAGTAAAATTAACAACACAGGAAACAACAGGTGTTGGCAAGGATGTGGAGAAAGGGGAACTCTCTTACACTGTTGGTGTGAAGGCAAACTGGTACAGCCACTCTGGAAAACAGTAGGGAGGTTCCCCAAAAAGTTAAAAATAGAACTAAAATAGAACTACCCTATAATCCAGCAGTTGCACTACTTGATATTTATACAAAGGATACAAAAATACTGATTCGAAGGGCGCCTGGGTGGCTCAGTTGGTTAAGCGACTGCTTTCGGCTCAGGTCATGATCCTGGAGTCCCGGGATCGAGTCCCACATGGGGCTCCCTGCTCAGCAGGGAGTCTGCTTCTCCCTTTGACCCTCCCCCCTCTCATGTGCTCTCTCTCTCTCTCATTCTCGCTCTCTCAAATAAATAAATAAAATCTTTAAAAAAAATACTGATTCGAAGGGATATATGCACCCCGATGTTTACAGCAGCATTATCAACAACAGTCAAATTATGGAAAGAGCCCAAATGTCCATCAACTGATAAATGGGTAAAGAAGAGGTGTTGTATACACACACACACACACACACACACGTATATTGGCCATAAAAAAGGATGAAATCTTGCCATTTGCAATGACATGGATGGAGCAAGAAATTATTACACTAAATGAAATTAAGTCAGACAGAGAAAGACAAATACCATATGATTTCATGCATATGTGGAATTTAAGAAACAAATGAACATGGGGGAAAAAAGAGAGGCAAACCAAGAAACATACTCTTAACTATAGAGAATAAACTGATGGTTACTGGAGGGCAGGGGGGCTGGAATGGGGCAAATAGGTGATGGGTAATAAGGAGGGCACTAGTTGTGATGAGCACTAGGTGTTATGTATATAAGTATTGAATCATTAAATTCTATACCTGAAACTAATATTATACTGTATGTTAACTAACTGGAATTTAAATAAAAATTTGGAGGAAAAAAAAAAGAAAACTTTAACTTGATGGCTTAAAAATATTCTCCCGTACGGTTTTTACAAAACTTTTTAGTTTGCCTTTTACATCTAAGTTCTTAAGACAACTATAATTGATTTTTTTACATGAAAAGAGGTAGGATTTCAACTTTATTTTCATTCCATATAGAAAATTATGTATCCTAACTTCATTTAACCAAAAATGTTTTTGCTACTAGTTTGCATAAATCAGATTACTATTTTTGTAGATGTATTTCTATGTTCTCACTTCACTAATTTGCTTATTCCTTCACCATTAAACTGCTGAATTAATTACTGTAGTAATAAAATAATTACAGCTTATACAAAAAAGCAAGTCTCCCCACTTGTTCTACTTATTGATTAATTGGTTATTCTTTGCCCTTTGCTCATTCACATAAATTTTCAAATAAGTTTATCAGATTACATATACACAAGTATACATACTTACATAGAAGCCTGTTAAGATTTTTTTTTAGTTTCTTGACTCTACTAATATAATACTGTGACTTCTAATCAATAAACATGATTAATATATCCATTATTTGGTACTTTTTCAATGTCTTCAAAATGTTCTTAACATAAAAGACATGCATAACTTATCTTAAATCATTCCCAGATACTTTATATTCTTTGTATTTTTGTATCATAATTATTTGTTTTCTCAAGTACAGAAATGTGATTGATTTATAGAAAATGAATTTCTTTATCCAAAAAACTTTCTAAATTCTCTGACTTAACTAGTTGGCTATATTTATCTCATCTTTTGATTTATCAAATACTAAGGAGGCTGAGTTAAAATCTCCTAACAATGTTGTAATTTTTTAATGTCTTAACTGATTTAAACCTTCTCTCATCTGACTAGAAATACAAACTATTCTCATTTTTGTAGGATTCATCTACTGCTTTATTTCCAGTTTTCCCATCTAATTTTGCATCCCTAAACAATATAGTTTGGGTTTGCCTATTGAAATTCATATAATTGTATTATAGACTATGTAAAATGTTGTATCTGGCTTCTTTTTCTCAATTTACCTTTTTGTGTTATTGACTTTGACTTTGTTCTTTTTTTTTTTAAATTTCTATGCTATTGTTTTGTATGACTATTCTCTGATTTAAATAGTCATTGAAATGTTAAGGATATTTTCTGGTTACCACAATACTGGGACTTCACTATGGATTTAAAAACAGCTTATTTTTGTTTATTCTCAGTATTAGTTTTTTATACCTCCAATCAGCACCAATGTTCAGAACAGAGCAATTTTCTTTGTTTTTTGGGGGGGGGTAGTTTGCTATTTCCGGTTTGCCTTTATACCAGGGTGGTCTTTTGTGCTTGCAGCTTTATAGAGAGTCTCCTATTTAACTTCTTACCTTGTATTTTTATGTCCTATTTCTGAGACTTATGAAACTTAATTTACTCAGTTTTGCAAATGCCTTCAAGACATAAAGCAGCTTCAGTGTCTCACGTATTTCTTTTAGTATGCACCTTCATTTAGTCTTAGGCTTGACTATTCCTTTATTTCTTATCAGCAATCTGATGCATTTAAGATGACGTTTTTATAATATTCAAAGCTGTAATTGCTTTTAGTAAGAGGCTTAACCTTGGTACATTGTTCAGCATATTACAAGAAAATAAAGTAACTACTTGCACTTTTTCAGTGTGCTCATTTAGCAGTTTTGAAAATGGTTGAATTCTTTCATAGTCCTCCTATTGAGAAGTATAGTCTACATCCCCACTCCTTGAATCTGAGCCCTGCAACTGTTTGAACAATGGAATACACTGGAAGTGACATTGTGTTTCAGGCTCAGACCTTAAGAAAACAGTAGCATGTACTTATCTCTTGGGAAATCTGCTTTTTCAAATTACATCATGTATGCAACTATTTACTTTGCGTTACTATTCTCACTAGTTGACCTGGTGCTCAATCATCTCAGTCACTGAACTAGGCAAATCAAAGTTGTGGTTTAAACAATTATTCTACATGTTTAATGTAATGTGTTAGTGTAATAAGCGCATAGCAAAGTATTCATAACATTTTCAGAGAGAAGAAATAAATTATATTAAGAGTATAATTAATGGGTTTACTTGTATTTAATATAAACAATGATGCTAAGCATATATTATCAAATATTAATAATGTGACCACGCAAAAGATATAATAAGAAATAGGTAGAGGTTTTTTTTTAAACCACACATATATTATTTGGGAAAAAATGTATTCCAAAAGATATAAACTGATGTGAAATAAATATAAAAGGCAAATAATACTGTCTGATGCTGTGATTCTCAGCTGTGACTCCAAAGTAGAATCACATAGCGTTTTTAAAAATTAGCTAAGCTCCATTAATATCCAGGAGGCATACCAAGGAGGCAGGGTTGAGAAGAACTGGGTAAAGCAGTGGGTCTCAACCTTGGTTTAACATTATAATCATTTATGAAGCTTTTAAAATACAAATTTCCAGAATGTATTCCAGACCAATTAAATCAGAATTTCTGGGGGTGGGATCCATGCATTAGAACTTTTTAAAGCTCTTATACTTTTCCAATGTGCAGCCAAGTCAAGAACCACTGGTCTAATACCTAATTGGTTGTATATACTATAATAATATGAGGAAATACTTTTAAAAACTAAAAATTATATAAAATTATATTTTCATTCCCATTAATTCCATCTAAATTAATATAAAATTTGGCTACAAACTCTTTTAAGTACATTTTACTGAGACTAAGGAAAATAAATCCTCCTAGAAAGAGAAATTCAGTGATGGGTAGAAAATTTTAAATGAATGGTCTATTCAACTTGGAAAAACTAAGAATGTTTTTCTAATCAATACAGTCAATTACTTCATTCAATCAAAAGTCAGACTCTGATATCAATTTAACACTACACAAGCATGGCTTCTCACCCAAGTAAATGAACAAAATATTGAATTTATTTCATTTATTCATAAAAAATACTATTGATCATCTATATATGCTAGCCATTGATTTAAATGCTGGAGACACAGTAGTGAGAGAAATCAAAGATCCTTACCCACATAACGCTTATAATCTAATGGGAGACAGAAAATTTTAAAAGTCACTCAAATATCTGTATAATGACAAGTCATAAAAAGAGGTATGAAGAATAGATTCATGGTGCTATAAGACATCTTTCAGGAGAACTTTGCAGAAGTGACCCTATGCCAAACTTTTAAAAAGTGGCAGCTTCCACCTCCTGTCTACTGGACCCTCACTCTTGGAATCCAGCTATCATGATGTATGTAATAAAGAAGTTCAATCAGCATGGGGGGAGATCTACATAGAGAAAAGCCAATGCCCCTGGCCACAGCCCTGGCTGAACTCCAGCCAGCTGCAAATTGTCATACGTGTGCATGAGCAATCTGGAAAAGTAAATCACACAGTCCTCTCTTTTTCCAGCGTTGTGGGATCAGGGAGACCTTCTCAGAAAGCTTACTTTTGAAGACGGAGTAGGTGTTATGGAAATGTGCAAAGGCCTCTGACAGAAAGGTCACTTACAGTTATGATCTATCTATAAATCACAATATTTTACTTGGGCAATTGACTGGATCATGTGCAAATATGATGACTATTACTTAAAAATGTATTGAGTTAGAAAACAATGGAAAATCAAATATATTTTGTATAAAATATCACTAGCAACAGGACACATAATGGTACTAAAAGAAAAAGCAGTATATGGTAAAAAAATAAAGGTGACTAATGATAGGTATAGATAAATCAAAAGAAATTTTAAAAATTCACTCTATAATTTGCATATCTAACCATATTCATGAAAATATGCTATTTTTTAAACAACAAAAGATTTTTTTTAGGATCCAGCAAAACCATATGAGATCCATAATTTTTTTCCTATTTTTATTTCGGATTAAAAGAAGATAAATGTAGAGTCTTCTCATCAGTTTCTGTGAAATACTTGTATTGAATTCAACCTTATGAGTTCCAACACTCGAATACCCATGTATACACTTAAATATTCAGTTTCAACCCACTGATTATGAATTATACTCACAATGCTCTGAGATATCCTTGCATAAACATTCCTATGTAAAGGGGAGCTGGAAGATGAGTGAAGCATCATCATTATATTCAGCTTTTTGCCTGCAATTTAGAAACAAATGTATGTTGAAATGTTTTCCTGTTCATGTGTTGCCCTCCTTCCTGGCACTTGTCAAGACATGATTGAAAACAGTGATACAGTATTAAGACTCAGAGAAAATCCTGACATATGATGGATTAAAGCATAGAATTAGTCAGACCTTATGATTTTCAGACAACTTCTGCAACTGCTTCTTTTTGATTCACTAGTGAGCTGAACTGAGCATGAATTTTTATCCTTCTCAACATTGCTCAAATTCATGACCTACCAGTTCTCTAGAAAGTCCAAGCCCTCTCTTAAGCGCCATTGAGGTCACCAACATCACTAAGAAATTATGATTTTTGAGTTAAGTACTCAGCTACATAGTAGTTCACGTTGTCCCCTGTTTTTAATGTGTCCCATTGGGTATTAATAGTGGTCAGATTTATTTTTCATAATTTAGAGCCTGCTTTATGAAATATTAAAATGTTTATTAATGTTTGGAAAAGTGGCAGAGGCACTAATATATACTGCAAGCAGCACACTCCTGTTCTTCAGCCACATACTAATTAGCCACACATATAAAAATACATCAATTAGGGGCGCCTGGGTGGCTCAGTCATTAAGGGTCTGCCTTTGCAAAGCTCAGGTCATGATCCCAGGGTCCTGGGATCATGCAAAGCCCCACATCAGGCTCCTTGTTTGGCAGGAGGCCTGCTTCTCCCTCTCCCATGCCCCCTGCTTGTGTTCCCTCTCTCACTGTGTCTCTCTCTGTCAAATAAATAAAATCTTAAAAAAATAAAAATAAAAATACATCAATTAAATTTTGTGTTCATTGTTCAGAAGGCAAATAGAAAAGGGAACATAGAAGCATATTTAAAGATCTTTGGGACAGGTTAGTGTTTATTTGAAACTGTAGCCATTAGCTCAAACTAGTTATAATAATATTTAATGGTCATAATATTTATGCACACATATTATGTACAATAATTTAAAAGGGTTCTTACCTCAGCACACATAAATAAAAAATAGTAAATTCCCATACGTTACTAAAAACCAAAATAAAAATCATATACTATAAAATTAGAAATCTTCTGTGTTTCTCAATCATCATTACCAGATCCAGCACTTGTTTCCCCCAAGAATGGTAATGAATTCAAATTTTTTCATTCACCCTTCTGACCACCTGCTGTAAGCTACATTTGAGAGATAACTGAAAAGATCTAAAGATTAAAACTTTCTGCCCATGGACCAGTACCATACATATTATATAGTCCTTGGTTCAGCTGATCCCACTAACCAAAAAGTAAAATTATTTTATAAAATCACGCATTATAGTGTGTGATAGCCATATTTCTACAAGCAAAATGTCACTAAACACTAACATTTGCCTTCTGACACCAGTTGCCAATATAGTGATCAACATTAAGCAAAATTAAGAATAAATTAAATCAATACTAAAGACTTACTTGATTCATTGTTAATTTTAGCAGTGTGAAATTTGCTGAAACATGCTTTATAGGGCTTTTGCAAATAAAGATGCTTTTGACCTATTTGCCACTTGATGATCTTTGCTGGAAGAGAAGATAAACAGAAGTGAGAAATTAAGCATAAGGCAAAATAAATTCCCCATTACCGCAATTTTTGACATACTGCTATGCACCAATTTCACCAACAAACTCAATTTAATGAATTAAACACAGATAAGCAATTCTGCCCTTTATGTTAATGGGGCTAAGAACCAATTTTGTATTTCTCTTGTAGGTGACCTTGTTTCCACTGTGAGAGTGTATCCTGCCTCTCCTATTACCAGTGAGGGGCACTCGGAAACTGTTTTATCCATCCCTCTGAGCCTGTTAAAATAATAAGTAAACCTAATAAAATAATAAGTAAAATACAAATAATGATACCTGCCTTAAAGGAAACAATTTACATAAATCACTAATCATAATGTAATATAATCCTTTAAGAAGTATTAGCTCTTACTGTCATGTTAAACATATAAAACACAATAATTTTTTAAATCATTTTCAACATTTTCATTGCTCTTAAAACTTAAACTGAAACTTTAGGAAGTTATCTAAACTATGAAGGGAGGAATAGGAAATAAGGCATTATAAATGTCAATTGGATAATTACTTCCCACGTTGCCTAGTACACAATGCTATCATTTTGAAGAATTTCTGTATTTATGCTTCTCATCATTCCGAAATGTATTTATATTTCAGATAGCTGTTGTTTTGAAGTATTTTGTAAGAAAATTATAATATGCTATTCACCCAGAGAAGGTTGACAAGCCATCTTTGATCATTTTTACTATAAACATAATCTTGACTGTGGGAGAGTGGAGTTTTGAGTGAATGTACACAAGGACACAGGTATTAAAAACAGTTGGATGACTGACTACAAGTTGACTGGCAGGAATATTAACAGGAAGTGATTTTCAATGGAGGGTGTATACTGACCAATTCCATTAACCATGATTGTTAATGGAATACCACAATATGAATTATATGAATTGTTAATGGAATACCACAACAGACTGTAAGAAATTCTTGTTTACTATTTGGGACTGAGGATTAAATTTTTTTTTTTTTTAAGATTTTATTTATTTATTTGACAGAGAGACACAGTGAGAGAGGGAACACAAGCAGGGGGAGCGGGAGAGGGAGAAGCAGGCTTCCCGCCAAGCAGGGAGCCCGATGTGGGGCTCGATCCCAGGACCCTGGGATCATGACCTGAGCCGAAGGCAGACGCTTAACGACTGAGCCACCCAGGCGCCCCGAGGATTAAATTTTTGTTGGTGTGAAATCTACTGTGAATAACAAATATGTTATGAACCTTTGTCCCAGAAGGATTAATATACACTAAGTTTTTTATAATTTGTTTGCTGTTTTCTTTTAAGCCATGAGGTTTTCATAGAGGCCAAAAGTTAAATGAGATCAAGAAATAGGAAATATCTCTCTCCTCTCTTCCTCCATCTCTCTCTCCCTCTCCTTTTAAAAGATTAAAGAAGAACCACCCCCTACTAACTGTAGATAATTAAATTAAAAAAAGATAACAGAATTTATAAATTAATAAAAGGGGATATATAAATACATTTTGTTCACTTAATTTTTTTTTTTTTAGATTTTATTTATTTATTTGAGAGGGAGAGAGATAGAGAGTGAGAGCGCAAGAAGCAGGGGAAGGGAGAAGCAGAATCCCTGCTGAGCAGACAGCCTGATGCTGGGCTAGATCCCAGAAAGCTGGTATCCTGACCTGAGCCAAAGGCAGATACTTAACCTCCTGAGCCACACAGGCACCCTTCACTTCATATTTATTAAGAGGATTTTTTTCAGGTATATAATTGAATACTAAGCTAATCATCAGAAATACCTGCTAGGGAACCTTATCAATTCCTGTGCAGTATTTAATGTATATATATTATTTCTCTTTATTTTCCCATATAAAAATATGTGACTTTAGAATACTGAGCCTTCTGAACTTACTTTTTGTTTATTTAAATCTTCTCCCTCCATATTGTAATAAATTTGTTTTAACTTTTACTATCTATTATGGGATCTTTTATTAATATATAGCAGTATTTATTAACCTTTGGGAGAATCACAGACCACTTCTAAGACACTAATGAAAGCATTTCCAGAAAAATGCATACACTCAAGTACACACACAGATACATATAGATACATACACAATTTCCTATAATATAAAGGAGTTCATACACATCCTGAAGCCCATCTGCAGACCCAATAGGACCACAACTGAAGAAATCCTGATCAAAGGTTATTTTTAACCTGAACTACATAAACTCTCTTTTGAGAGTTCTGAAGACTTTGAATCAAAAGACTTGGTTTCCTCTTCAAACTCCACTCCTCAATTCATTTATAAAATTAGTATCTTCATTTATAAAATTTAAAAAATTGGCATCTACGTCTCTTCTGACCTAAAATTCTCTGGGTCTAGGCAAAGAGTAAGTTCCTTTAAAAAAAGAAAACTGTTCTTAAGAATTACTAAAAGAAAATCAGTTACAGAATAGGAAGAACATTTTTTGTTTTTCTATAGCTTATTGACATGAGGAAACTTAAATAGAAAATGCATGTGCCATCTGAATCTTGTTAATATACATGAGTTTATAGCTTTTAGCAGTCTCACATATGGGGGGAAAGTGAATCAATTCAAAAGAGTCATACTTACATATGATATGAACTGTGTTTTCATATTTTCTTTTTTTGGGGGGTGGTTTAATGATACTAAATGCTAAATTAATTGAGTAGAAGTATAACTGCATTAAACATTTAGACAATAAATTCAATTTTATTAATGATACCATCTTTTGCAATAAGTGCCTGAATGTTTCTAAGGAAATAACCATTATACTGACCTAGGCTCACACATTGACAAAGGAAAAATATGTACATCAACAAACCTGACAGCCTTTGGTTGACTTAGCTTAATTTTGAACTTTGAAAAGTAAAGAGTAAACATATTTCTACTTAGAAATGTCCTCCTGCACATATCTTCTATAACTAACTTCAAATTCAATTTTGAAACGCATGGGTTAGAACATTAATTTGAGAAATAGAATCTAGTTTTCTCTTCCCAGAAATGAGAGGAAACCTACAGCAGCAAGCAAAACTAGAAAAAATGTATTCCACCCTAAAAATATCAAGAAATTCCTATGAGATATAGGATATAGGAGACCACATTGAAGGAAGGATTGATTCAAAACTCCCACTCTGTAAGAGAATATCTTTCTAGAAATAGGTGGAATACGCTGTCACAGAATCTGGCATGTGAAACTTAAGAAGACATTGAGCTTATTGGGGGAACCTATTAATTCCATGACCACTGTATGAAATATTCTTGAATCAAGATATCATGAATAAAGGGAGTAGGAGGAAATTTTTGGAGGTGACAAATAAGTTTATGGCACAGACGGTGGTGATGGTTTCATGAATGTTTACTTAGCTTCAAACTCATCAAGTTGTATATATTAAATATGTACAGTTTTTTGTATGTCACGCAAACTTGAAAAAGTGGTTAAAAAATATAAAAGAAAATCCCTAGGATAAATGGAGAGACGATTATTCCCTGTTGGCCTACAAGAGTTATCAAATTCTAAGATTAAGTTTCTAAAATCATAATGCAAACTAATTAGATTAAAAGATGTGACTTCACTAAACTGATGAAAGTCATTTGATATAGAATATACAAAATACATCATATATAGAGAGAATATATATATTTTGAATATAGGATATATTTTAGTGAACCAACTACAATCTCAGAATCTGTAATAATTTACTGTGGATTATATTAAACTTAAATATCAAAGATAAATCATTTATATGGCAAATTTATGTTTGTTACTAGGAGTAAGCTTAAATTTTCATAATTTTTAAGATTAAATTATTCTCACACAAATGCAAGATTTTAATTAAAAATTGACACAGAAGCCTCTACTTGAAAAAATACTCTATTAGTAGTTAATTGCTGATATACTTGAAAAGTATTTCTTTGTTTTAAAAGATTTCTATGCTGAAATTTTCACTAATTCAAATTGACTCTTTCTCTCAAACTCCCACATCTTCCCACAAACTTCCCACAAACCTCCCTCCCACATTTGTGATGTTAATTCAAATAGGTGATATTTTACTGCTATGGCATTCTCCATTTCCAATTTAGAATTATATCAGATAAATCAAATTAAAAATAAAGCAAAAGCTGTAAAATTAAATTTAAAAATATATATTATGGCAGCATTTCTTTCTCACTTACATATGACATAGACACTTCTGTCATTAGCAATAAAGGCACCATCATTTCAAAGCCTGGCAGACAATTCACATCAACAAGAAGTACATTAGCTTCCTGTATCAACTGTCACTAACAAATTCTGGACCACGTAATCTGTTTCCCCAAGTAGCTAAGTTTCTAAAGTATTATAATGCAAGGAACATAACTCTACATTTTCCACTCTGTGCCTCTGGGCCTGTTAGATTGAGACTGAGACCCACATTAATCTGAGGGAAAGCTTTCAACTCAAACTGTCCCTTCAGCCAAATCTGAGAATATAAAAATCTTCAGTTCTTTCTCTTTAATGACGTGAAAATGGAAACAAGTCTCCATACCCAGAAAATATTCGTGGTTCCAAGAGCTCATATTGTGAGAAGTCTGTCCCTCTGAAATAGACAAATGGTAAAAAAGATGAGAAGGGGAGGCTATATTTAGAAAATTTCTATTTTGTGTTCTTAACAAGAGTCAAGATAGTATTACATCTGGAAAATTAGGCCAGCAGTTATGTAGAGAGAATAAATTGAAATCAGTAAAGATAGTATGAAGATGAAAAAACTGACAGCTAAATTTAAAATTATATCAGAGACAATAAGCAGAATATTGAAGACTCAAGAAAATAAAATTGGTCCAGGAAAGCACAAATACTTTCTCAAAACTCAAAAGAAAATAATAAAGAAATTAAAATAATAAGGAAAATGAAAAATGGAGAGTAGACCCATTATACTTATAATAGAAAACACAAAAAGAGAAAGCAGATGATTGAAAGTCAGTAAGCCAAGATGCTCAACACATGAGGATGTGCCGGAAATGAGGACTGTGGAGAAAAGAGACATGGCTGACCCTCAGACTCATTTCACAAGAGGACCATTTAAGATTCATTGTTTGTGCATAACACCCCATGATCCATGCAGAATGTGCCCTCTTTAATACCCATCACAAGGCTAACCCATCCCCCTACCCTCCTCCCATCTAGAACTCTCAGTTTGTTTTTCAGAGTCCATCGTCTCTCATGGTTCATCTCCCCCTCTGACTTACTCCCCTTTATTCTTCCCCTCCTGCTAACTTCTTCTTTTTCTTTTTTGTTAACATATGTTGCATTATTTGTTTCAGAAGTACAGATCTGTGATTCAACAGTCTTGCACAATTCACAGCGCTCACCATAGCACATAATCTACCCAATGTCTATCACCCAGCCACCCCATTACTCCCACCCCCCACCACTCCAGCAACACTCAGTTTGTTTCCTGAGATTAAGAATTCCTCATATCAGTGAGGTCATATGATACACGTCTTTCTCTGATTCACTTATTTCACTCAGCATAACACGCTCCAATTCCATCCATGTTGTTGCAAATGGCAAGACCTCATTCCTTTTGATGGCTGCATAATATTCCATTGTGTATATATACCACATCTTCTTTATCCATTCATCTGTCAATGGACATCTTGGCTCTTTCCACAGTTTGGCTATTGTGGACATTGCTGCTGTAAACATTGGGGTGCACGTACTCCTTCGGATCCCTACATTTGTATCTTTGGGGTAAATACCCAGTAGTGCAATTGCTGGATCGTATGGTAGCTCTATTTTCAACTGTTTGAGGAACCTCCATACTGTTTTCCGGAGGGGTTGCACCAGCTTGCATTCCCACCAACAGTGTAGGAGGGTTCCCCTTTCTCCACATCCCCGCCAACATCTGTTGTTTCCTGACTTGTTAATTTTAGCCATTCTGATGGCTGTGAGGTGGTATCTCATTGAGGTTTTGATTTGGATTTCCCTGATGCCGAGCGATGTTGAGCACTTTTTCATGTGTCTGTTGGCCATCTGGATGTCTTCTTTGGAAAAATGTCTGTTCATGTCTGCTGCCCATTTCTTGATTCGATTATTTGTTCTTTGGGTGTTGAGTTTGATAAGTTCTTTATAGATTTTGGATACTAGCCCTTTATCTGATATGTCATTTGCAAATATTTTCTCCCATTCTGTCGGTTGTCTTTTGGTTTTGTGCACTGTTTCTTTTGCTGTGCAAAAGCCTTTTATCTTGATGAAATCCCAATAGTTCATTTTTCCCTTGCTTCCCTTGCCTTTGGCAATGTTTCTAGGAAGAAGTTGCTGCAGCTGAGGTCGAAGAGGGTGCTACCTGTGTTCTCCTTTAGGATTTTGATGGACTCCTGTCTCACGTTTAGGTCTTTCAACCATTTGGAGTCTATTTTTGTGTGTGGTGTAAGGAAATGGTCCAGTTTCATTCTTCTGCATGTGGCTGTCCAATTTTCCCAACACCATTTGTTGAAGAGACTGTCTTTTTGCCATTGGACATTCTTTCCTGCTTTGTCAAAGATAAGTTGACCATAGAGTTGAGGGTCCATTTCTGGGCTCTCGATTCTGTTCCATTGATCTATGTGTCTGTTTTTGTGCCAGTACCATACTGTCTTGATGATGACAGCTTTGGAATAGAGCTGAAAGTCCGGAATTGTGATGTTGCCAGCTTTGCTTTTCTTTTTCAACATTCCTCTGGCTATTCGGGGTCTCTTCTAGTTCCATACAAATTTTATGATTATTTGTTCCATTTCTTTGAAAAAACTGGATGGTATCTTGATGGGGATTGCATTGAATGTGTAGATTGCTCTAGGTAGCATTGACTTCTTCACAATGTTGGTTCTCCCAATCCATGAGCATGGAACGTTTTTCCATTTCTTTGTGTCTTCCTCAATTTCTATCATGAGTATTTTATAGTTTTCTGAGTACAGATCCTTTGCCTCTTTGGTTAAATTTATTCCTAGGTATCTTATGGTTTTGGGTGCAATTGTAAATGGGATCGACTCCTTGATTTGTCTCTCTTCTGTCTTGTTGTTGGTGTATAGGAATGCCACTGATTTCTGTGCATTGATTTTATATCCTGCTACTTTACTGAATTCCTGTATGAGTTCTAGGAGTTTTGGGGTGGAGTCTTTTGGGTTCTCCACATACAGTATCATATCATCTGCAAAGAGTGAGAGTTTGACTTCCTCTTTGCCGATTTGGATGCCTTTGATTTCTTTTTGTTGTCTGATTGCTGTGCCTAGGACTTCTAATACTATGTTGAATAGCAGTGGTGAGAGTGGACATCCCTGCCACGTTCCTGACCTTAGGGGAAAAGCTCTCAGCTCTTCCCCATTGAGAATGATATTCGCTGTAGGTTTTTCATGGATGGCTTTTATGATATTGAGGTATGTACCCTCTATCCCTATACTCTGAAGAGTTTTGATCAAGAAAGGATGCTGTACTTTGTCAAATGCTTTTTCTGCATCTATTGAGAGGATCATATGATTCTTGTTCTTTCTTTTGTTAATGTATTGTATCACGTTGACTGATTTGCAGATGTTGAACCATCCTTGCAGCCCAGGGATAAATCCCACTTGGTCATGGTGAATAATCCTTTTAATGTACTGTTGGATCCTATTGGCTAGTACTTTGGGGAGAATTTTTGCATCCATGTTCATCAAGGATATTGGTCTGTAATTCTCCTTTTTGATGGGGTCTTTGTCTGGTTTTGGGATCAAGGTAATGCTGGCCTCATAAAATCAGTTTGGAAGTTTTCCTTCCATTTCTATTTTTTGGAACAGTTTCAGGAGAATAGGTATTAATTCTTCTTTAAATGTCTGATAGAATTCCCCTGACAAGCCATCTGGCCCTGGGTTTTTGTTTGTTGGCAGATTTTTGATGACTGCTTCAATTTCCTTACTGGTTATAGGTCTGTTCAGGTTTTCTATTTCTTCCTGCTTCAATTTTGGTAGTTGATACATCCCTAGGAATGCACCCATTTCTTCCAGGTTATCTAATTTGCTGGCATAGAGTTGCTCATAATATGTTCTTATAATTGTATTTCTTTGTGTTGGTTGTGATCTCTCCTCTTTCATTCATGATTTTGTTGATTTGGGTCATTCTCTTTTCTTTTTGATAAGTCTGGCCAGGGGTTTATCAATCTTGTTAAATCTTTCAAAAACCAGCTCCTAGTTTCGTTGATCTGTTCTACTGTTCTTTGGTTTCTATTTCATTGATTTCTGCTCTGATCTTTATTATTCTCTTCTCCTGCTGGGTTTAAGCTTTATTTGCTGTTCTTTCTCCAGCTCCTTTAGGTGTAGGGTTAGGTTCTGTATTTGAAACCTTTCTTGTTTCTTGAGAAAGGCTTGTATTGCTATATACTTTCCTCTCAGGACTACCTTTGCTGTATCCCAAAGATTTTGAACAGTTGTGTTTTCATTTTCATTGGTTTCCATGAATTTTTTTAATTCTTCTTTAATTTCCTGGTTGACTCATTCATTCTTTAGTAGGATGCTCTTTAGCCTCCATGTATTTGAGTTCTTTCTGACTTTCCTCTTGTGATTGAGTTCTAGTTTCAAAGCATTGTGGTCTGAAAATATGCACGGAATGATCCCAATCTTTTGGTACCGGTTGAGACCTGATTTGTGACCTAGGATGTGATCAATTCTGGAGAATGTTCCACGGGCACTAGAGAAGAATGTGTATTCCATTGCTTTGGGATGGAATGTTCTGAATATGTCTGTGAAGTCCATTTGGTCCAGTGTGTCATTTAAAGTCTTTATTTCCTTGTTGATCTGTCCATTTCAGTCAGGGGGGTTTTAAAGTCCCCCACTATTATTGTATTGTTGTCCATGTGTTTCTTTACTTTTGTTATTAATTGCCTTATATAATTGGCTGCTCCCATGTTAGGGGCATAGATATTTACAATTGTTAGATCTTCTTGTTGGATAGACCCGTTAAGTAGGATATAGTGTCCTTCCTCATCTCTTATTACAATCTTTGTTTTAAAATCTAATTTGTCTGATATAAGGATTGCCAGCCCAGCTTTCTTTTGGTGTCCATGAGCATGGTAAATGGTTTTCCACCCCCTCACTTTCAATCTGGGGGTGTCTTTGGGTCTAAAATGAGTCTCTTGCAGACAGCATATTGATGGGTCTTGTTTTTTAATCCAATCTGATAGTCTGTGTCTTTTGATTGGGGCATTTAGCCCATTTACATTCAGGGTAACTATTGAAAGGTATGAATTTAGTGCCATTGTATTGCCTAGAAGGTGACTGTTACTGTATATTGTCTGTGTTCCTTTCTGATCTATGCTGCTTTTAGGCTCTCTCTTTGCTCAGAGGACCCCTTTCAATATTTCTTGGAGGGCTGGTTTCGTGTTTGCAAATTCCTTTAGTTTTTGTTTGTCCTGGAAGCTTTTTATCTCTCCTTCTATTTTCAATGACAGCCTAGCTGGATATAGTATTCTTGGCTGCATATTTTTCTCGTTTAGTGCTCTGAAGATATCATGCCAGTCCTTTCTGGCCTGCCAGGTCTCTGTGGATAGGTCTGTTGCCAATCTAATATTTCTACCATTGTAGGTTACATATCTTTTCTCCCGAGCTGTTTTCAGGATTTTCTCTTTGTCTCTGAGACTCATAAGTTTTACTATTAGATGTCGGGGTGTTGACCTATTATTATTGATTTTGAGAGGGGTTCTCTGTGCCTCCTGCATTTTGATGCCTGTTTCCTTCCTCACATTAGGGAAGTTCTCTGCTATTATTTGCTCCAATATACCTTCTGCCCCTCTCTCTCCTTCTTCTGGGATCCCAATTATTCTAATGTTTTTCGTCTTATCGTATCGCTTATCTCTCGAATTCTGCCCTCGTGATCCTGTAGTTGTTTCTCTCTCTTTTCCTCAGCCTCTTTATTTTCCATCATTTGGTGTTCTATATCACTTATTCTCTCTTCTGCCTCATTTATCCTAGCAGTTAGTGCCCCCATTTTTGATTGCACCTCATCAATAGCCTTTTTGATTTTGACTTGGTTAGATTTTAGTTATTTCTCCAGAAAGGGTTTCTCTAATAACTTCCACGCTTTTTTCAAGCCCAGCTAGTATCTTTAAAGTCATGATTCTGAACTCTAGGTCCAACATTGTACTAATGTCCGTATTGAGTAGGTCCCTGGCTGACGGTACTACCTCTTGTTCTTTTTGCTGAGGTGATTTTTTTTGTCTTGTCATTTTATCCAGAGGAAAATAGATGAATGAGAGAACAAAATGCTAACAGGTTAACAATGTCCCCAGCAAATATAGTGTATACAAATCAGAAAAGACCTGAAACCAGGGGAAAAGAAAGGGAAAGAAAGAGAAAAGAGAAAAAAAAATAAAAACAAAAACAGAACAATACAAAAAAAGCAGAATATGATCTGATAGGATCAGGCTAGTGCATAGATCAGTGCCACACACTAGATTTTGGGCGTATTTTGGTCTGTTAGAAAAAAGTGCCTCCTAAAATTTTAAAGGAAGAAAGACATATATGTACAAAATAAGGGTTGATACAATGAAGGGGTGGAAGATGACTGTAAAGATGAAAATTATAAAAGATTCTATAAAAGGAATTGATAAGATAAGTTGTTTGAAAAAAGAAAGAAGAAGATTTAAAAAGAAAAAAAAAAAGAAAAAAGGGAGAGAATGTGATCAAGCAGGAGACTAGAACAAAGCCATACACTAGTGATTTAGGGTATATTTTGATCTGTTAGAAGAAACTGTATCTCAAAATTTTAAAGAGAGAACAACTTATATATATATATGCCAAAAATAAGGGTAACTACTATGAAGGGATAAAATATGACTCTGAAAATGAAAAATAAAAAATGTTTTTTTTTTTTAAAAAGGGATTGATAAGATGTTGGTTGAAAAAGGGAAAAAGAAAAATTCAAAAAAAAAAAACAGTTAAAAAAATTAACTTCGATGAACTAATGAATCATGGTAAAAAAAAGCCATGAATTCTATGTTCAGTATTCCCCTAGCGCTGGAGTACTCCCGTTCTCCTTGATCAGTAAACTTGGTCTTGGCTTGCTGGCTGTTCGTGCTGATCTTCGCGGGGAGGGGCCTGTTGCCGTGGCTTCCAAATGTCTTTGCCGGAGGCTGAATTGCCCCTTCCTTGTCGGTCCGGTCTAAGCAAGCTGCTCGGGTTTGCTCTCAGGAGCTTTTGTTCCCTGCAAGCTCTCGGTACAGCTTTGGAGGACCAAGGTGAAAATGGTGGCCTCCCAATCTCCACCCGGAGGAGCTGAGAACTCGGGGCCCCGCTCCTCAGTGCGCCCCCAGAGAAAAGCAGTCACTCCCGTCTCCCTGGTCTCCGGCCGCACTCCGTGCTCACCTGGCCTGTGACCCAGCATTTCTATGTCTGGCACCGGACCCGTGTGGAGTCTCCAAACCCAGCAGATCCCTGCGGTGCGCTTCCACGCCACTCCTCCCAGGGGAGGAAGGAGAGTCTCCCCGGCTCTGCCGCTTGTTGGGTCCCTGCTGGAAGAGCAGTGGCCCGACTGGGCCGCGGATCACAGTTTATGGCAACCCCGAGCTGAGAGCCCGCGCCTCGGCTCTGCCTCTGCAGCCAGCTTCCCTGCTCCAATACCTGGGAGCTCTGCCGCACTCAGGCACCCCCAGTCTTTCTGTGACCCCGAGGGTCCTGAGACCACACTGTCCCGGGAGGATTCCACCCCCCCCACCCCCCCACTTAGCCATTGCAGCGACGTCCCTCAGCGGAGCCGACTTCTAAAAGTTCTGATTTTGTGCTCCGCGGCTCTATCACTTGCCAGAAGTGGCCGACGGAGGCCCCCTCCCCCACCATCTATCCTCCTGAATATCGCCTCGGATTCACTTCTCTGCATGTCCTACCTTCCAGTAAGTGGTCGCTTCTCTGTTCAGAGAGTTGTTGCTACTCTCCTCTTTGATGTCCTGTTGAGTTCGTAGGTGTTCAGAATGGTTTGATCCCTATTCAGCTGAATTCCTGAGACCAGACGAGATCTAGGTCTCCTACTCCTCCGCCATCTTGCTCCGCCCCCTATCACAACACAGTATTAAAGTCATTGTCACCACATAGTTTCCTTTATATATCAAGGAGTTGACATCATTTTAAAATAAAATTTTAATTGTGTCTTGAGAGCAACATTTTTCACCTTTGGAAAATTATTTCCAAACTTGTATTGAAATTCAAAACAAGATGGATTTAGTTTATAGAAATTCCATTCATTTATGGTAACATCAGAAATAAACTAAGTAGATATACCAACATTACAGTTAGCAAGAAGTGAAAGAGAAATTAAAGCATGAGCAATAAATTAAAACTCAAAAGGAACTGCAGAAAGCATTAAAGAAAATCAAAATGCTGATATAGTTATTAAACAATTTCAACAGAAGTGAGAAAATCTTATTAAGTTGGTTTTGCGAAGAAGCTGGAACACAAGCTCCCTGTACTCACCCACAACTAAACCTCTCTTCAGGGTGCTCCTTAGGAATCAGCCTATATCCTTGCGCTAAAATGAATGCAGGTTCTCACTGCCTCCACACCTTCCTTCTCTCAAAATCCCAGTTCCTAAAACTCCTTCAAAGACTATTTCCTACAGGAGGTAACATGCAAAGTTCTTAATTTAATTTAATATGAATACAGTTACTTATTGAGAAAAGAACTTGCTATGATTGAGGGAAAGTCAAAAAGTTAGTAAAACTTGGTTGCTGACCTCTAATAAGAGTTTAACAATGAGCAGAGAAAGACACATGTTGGACATAGACAACAAGGATAGAAAGCAGGAGGTGAGAAGATCTATGGAAGCTATTAAAGGGGCATTCGGAGCTTGGGAAAAGTGCCCAGCACCTGAGTGTTTTAAATGTGTTTACAAGACTTTTTCTATCATAAAGGGAAATAATCATTATCATATTTATTTTGAAAACAGTAAAATATTTAGAAAGTAAATTAGAGAGTATTAAATCCTAGGTCATTGTGATGGTTAATTTTGTGTCAACTTGGCTAGGCCATAGTACCTAGATATTCATACCTTTTAAATATAACTAAAATTTATTTCACATATTATGAAGTATGTATCTCAATTATCCTCCACATAAAAAAGCCCACATCACTGTACTAGTTGTAGGTAACTAGTTCAAGGACAAGCTAACATTCAATTTAATTTAGATATGAGGGAGTAGTTCTACCACCCTCATCACATAGCATCCATATCATAGTCAGTAGTCCCCAGATACCAAGAAGGGAAAAAGGCAACATGAGAACACACACCCAATCATTAAAAGGACAAGATCCAGAAATGGCACAAACAAGCACCTCACTTCCATTTTCTTTCTTTTTTCCCTTTCACCAGTACAAAGTCACATAATTATGCCTAGATACAAGGGAGTCTGAAAAATGTAATCTTTAGCTAGAGGGTCATATACCCAGCCCAGATAAAACTCTATTAATATGAAAATGGAAAAAAAAAGAATATTAGGGCACTACCAGCCATCTATCACAATTGTTATTTTCCTTATAAATTAAAATGTCAACTTATATAGGCTAGGTTATTTCTCCTTGACTCTTCTCTTCCACGGGTCTTTGTTCTGTTGCTATGCCAACAACATACATGTTGTATGTAACCTTACAATGGTTAACTAAGTGTTAACCTTTAATGAGGTTTCTCTGCCCCTTTAACTTTTCTTAACTCTTCCATACAAATTTTAAATTCTCACTATTCAGAGACAACATGATACTTTATGTAGAAAAGTTAAAAGACTCCACCAAAAAATTGCTAGAACTGATACACAAATTCAGTGAAATCACAGGATATAAAATCAACGTACACAAATCTGTTGCATTTCTATCCACCAATAATGAAGAAGCAGAAAGAGAAATCAAGGAATTGATCCTATTTACAACTGCACCCAAAACCATAAGACACCTATATACTCTGAAAACTATAGAACACTTATGAGTGTTTGAAGATGACACAAAGAAATGGAAAAATAGTCCATGATCATGGAATAGAAGAACAAGCATTTTTAAAATGTCTACACTATCCAAAACAATGTACACACTTATGTAATCCTTATCAAAATACCACCAACATTTTTCACAGAGCTAGAACAAACAATTCTAAAAATTGTATGGAACCACAAAAGACCCCGAATTGCCAAAGCAATTCTGAAAAAGAAAAATAAAAGCAGAATGCATCACAATTCTGGATTTTAAGCTATATTACAAAGCTGTAGTCATCAAGACAGTGTGGTACTGGCACAAAAAATGGACACATTGATCAACGTAACAGAAAAGAAATGGACCCACAACTCTATGGTCAACTAATCTTCAAGAACATAGGAAAGAATAGCCAGTGAAAAAAAGACAGTCTCTTCAACAAATGGTGTTGGGAAAACTGGACAGCCACATGCAGAAGATTAAAATTGGACTACCTTTTTATACCATATACAAAAATAAATCCAAAATGGATGAAAGACCTAAATGTGAGACAAGAAACCATCAAAATTCTAGAGGAGCATATAGGCAGCAACCCCTTTGACATCTGCTATAGCAACTTCTTACTAGACATGTCACCTGAGACAAAAACAAAAATGAACTATTGGGACTTCATCAAGATAAAAAGCTGCTGTATGGTGAAAACTAAAAGGCAGCCTATGGAATGGTAGAAGATATCTGCAAATGACATATCTGATAAAGATTTGTATCTAAAATCTATAAAGAATTTATCAAACTCAACACCCCAAAAACAAATAATCCATTTAAGAAATGGGCAGAAGACATGAGTAGACTTTTTTCCAAAGAAGACATCCAGATGGCTAACAGACCAATGAAAAGATGCTCAACATCATTCATCATCTGGGAACTGCAAATCAAAACCACAATGAGATATCACCTTATACCTGTCAGAATGGCTAAAATTAATAATACAGGAAACAACAGATGTTGGCGAGGATGTGGAGAAAAGGGAACCCTCTCACACTGTTGGTGGGAATGCTAACTGATGCAGGCACTCTGGAAAACAGTATGGAGGTTCCTCAAAAACTTAAAAATAGAACTACCCTATGATCCAAAAATTGCACTATTAGGTATTTACCTAAAGGTTACAAAAATACAGATTTGAAGGGGTTCATGCACCCCAATGTTTATAGCAACATTATCAACTCTAGCCAAATTGTGGAAAGAACTCAAATTTCCACCGATTGATTAATGGATAAAGAAGATATATATATATGATGGACTATTACTCGGCCATAAAAAAGAATATAATCTTGCCATTTGCGACAAGTGGATGGAGTTAGAGTATATTATGCTAAATGAAATAAGTCAATCAGAGAAAAACAAATACCATATGATTCATTCATGTGTGGAATTTGAGAAAGAAAACAGATTAACAAATGGGAAGGGGGGAAGGAGAGAGGAAAACAAACCATAAGAGACTCTTAACAATAGAGAAAAACCTGAGGGTTGATGGAGGGAGATGGGTGGGGGGTGGGCTAGATGGGTGATGGGTATTAACGAGGGCACTTTTGATGAGCACTAGGTGTTGTATGGAAGTGATGAATCACTGAATTCTACTCCAGAAACCAATATTGCACTGTATGTTAACTAAAATTTAAATTAAAAAAAAAAAAGAAGTTAGCTCCATTACTTGTGTGATTATAAGTTCTGTATCTATTTCTACCCATGAAAATCTTCTTATCCAAACTACTATCCTGGATCTGTCTTCCAGGTGTCTCATATTTTCATTAATTATTTTCAACCAAATGTGGTGAGATACTTCTACTGGGTTTTTCCTACCATCAAAACGGTTCACCAGTGAACACATTATCTTTCAGAAAAAATTGTGGGATTTTTTTAAAAGATTTTATTTATTTATTTGCCAGAGAGAGAGCACAAGTAAGTAGAGCAGCAGACAGAGGGAGAGGGAGAAGTGGGCTCCCCACTGAGCAGAGAGCCCGATGCAGGGCTCAATCCCAGGGTCCTGGGATCATGACCCGAGCTGAAGGCAGACACTAAACTGACTGAGCCACCCTGGTGCCCCTGTTTTTAATTTTTAAATTCAAAATTCACACTACTTAGTTCATAAGTCCTTCTGGTTTTTATGGAAATAATCAGGACTCTTCATAAATATCCCAGTATGGTTCTGCTTCTAAGACCATGATAGAGTTATACTTTCCTACCCTTGCAGTGCACCATGTGATTTTCTTTGGCAAATAATATATAAGCAGAAGTAATGTGTGACATAACTGGCCAGAACTTTAAGAGCCCATTAGCAATTTCCATGTTCCCTTCCCCTGCCCTTAATAATCACCGAGGAGCTTGCCCTTCCTGATTTTGTACTCAAGCAGAAATGGTAAATGGACCTAGAGCATTTCACTGACACTGTTATTTTCTCAGGTCTCTTTTTACCTTTCCATTCGTCAATCCCCAGCAATTGAGGGCTGAACACATAATAAGTATTTTAGAGTTTTGTTTTTTGCTTTGCTTTGTTTTGTTTTTATAAAAAAGAACAAATTGAAGAGAATGGGGTAGAAATAAGGGTAGATTTCACAGTCTACTGAGTGAGTGAGAGAATGCAAAATACACAACTGGATCTGTTAGCACCCAGAACAGTGAATTTGAGAAGCATTAAAGGTGAACGGGTTGTTTTGCCTCCTAGTGGTGGCATAGTTTGTTCTGGCTCTTACTCTTGATAAACTAAATATATCAGAAAGGTATTCTAAGATTGTATCAAGTAAGTCTAAACAAAGGTAAGTATGTTCTTGTTTTTACAACCACAATTCTGGCATGTGTTATTCCATCCTCTTTCTTCCTTGCTACAGCCTAAGCAGCTACAGAAGTTTATTGCTGCTAAAGTATCCCCTCAGTAAGGGAATAACCAAAGAAGGCTGCTCTATTGCCCCTAACTAGTACCTTTTGAAAAGCTGGAATAGTTCCTTTACAACAAGCAGAGAGAACAGAATCCAGTTAGTTTTACTGCTACAGTGTCACTTTTAAAGACTGATCCTATATAAGCCAGATAGACAATTATGTTTTGTAGAATAAATCCTATTATCCCCTGCTCGAGCTTTAGGAATTCTTGAGGAGATGATTAAACCTACTCTTTTACCACTAAGATCAGCCAAAACTGTTACACAGTTGGGCTCCCAAAGCCCAGCTCTTTGTAATCAGCTCTTTCAGTTCCCAGTTATTTTCTGAGAAGAATTCCTATGAAAATTGAATCAAGTACATATGGTTCCAGAAAGATCATATTGATTTCCTCTTTCTTCATCTCCAGGGATAATTTTTTTTTTTCTTTTAAATCTGAAATACAGAGATCTTCTTAAAGTCCCCCTTCCTCTGGATAATTAGGGCTGATTAACCTGTAGTCAGCCCTATGATTTCCCCAAATGATTCCAAGATGTAATCTCTCCTTTTTTAGACTCTATTCTTTACTCTTTAAAAGACTACCTCAGTGATTTTAAGGTGAGGTTTCCATCTTGGACTTTGTGATGAAGTAGTTGACATTTCTTTCACCAATAAGGGGCAAACAGTTAACCTCTGATAGAGGTTGATATATTACAGAAATTTTCTCTATTGCAGTTTTGGGATAGATATCCTTCAAAATAATTTTTAATGGAATTCTTCTTCTTTATCTCTCCAGTACCAATTTCTCCTTCCTTCCAGCAAAAATACTGTGATTTTCTATTAAAGAATTACTCCTCTCCTGGTCCCAGTCAATGTGGTTTAACTAGAGTTGACTCTACCCTTAGGGACCAATTGGTGTAAGTAGGTCAATTCATCTCATCTTCTGGCTAAAATCAGTGTATCAGGGATAGACATAAACAAAGTAAGTAAAAAAATTTCTGGGGCTCTGGTGAAAGAGCAGTTTTCTTTTTTCTACTGGATTTTTGTTGTGAAGTGTGAAACTCAGAGATTCTACTACAGTCATCCTTACCCTCAGGAGAGGATAAAGGCAACACAAAGAACAGCTGAAAGACAAGTCTTGTTGACATCATTTAGGTGAGCAACATGGGAAAAGGAACCTACTCCTTTGGTGTCTTCATGAAACAGTGTACCACACTAGCCCAGGTAATTTTGGAGAGGAAAAAAAAAAAGTTCTACATTGTCCAAGGCACTTATATTAAGCCAGGCAGCCAAATCTATAGACTAATACATATCTAAAAATATAAACATGACATAAGCATTTAAAATATGCTTAACATTGCAATGATACCTATTCTTTGAACTCAGCAGTGGACCTTTGACTTCAAGAAATCTAGTGAGAGAAGAAAGAATATAACTTGATAGTGTCATATATTGTTTTTTTTTTACAATTATGAAATCACTTAGTATTGCTTATTTATTATTTCTTTATTTATTTTTATTTTTATTTTTTTTTAAGATTTTATTTATTTATTTGACAGAGAGAGATAGCGAGAGCAGCAACACAAGCAGGGGGAGTGGGAGAGGGAGAAGCAGGCTTCCTGCCGAGCAGAGAGCCCAATGCGGGACTCAATCCCAGGACCCTGGGATCCTGACCTGAGCCGAAGGCAGACGCTTAACGACTGAGCCACCCAGGCGCCCTCTTTATTTATTTTTAAAGATTTTACTTAGAGAGAGAGACAGATAGCAGGGTGAGGGGCAGAGCGAGAGGGAGAGAGAGAATCTCAAGCAGACTCCACGCCTGACACAGGGCTCGATCTCATGACCTAAGCTGAAATCAAGAGTCTGACGCTTAACTGACTGAGCCAACCAGGCACTCCTATTTATTTATTTATTTATTTTAAGTAGGGCTGTAACTTACCACAATGAGATCAAGACCTGAGCCAAGATCAAGAGTCAGACACTTAACCAACTGAACCACCCAGGTGCCCCATTATTACATATTTAAAAAAACAAGACATGTGGTTGATTTTGACAGAATACTCTTAACTACAGTGTTGTATTATTGTCACTATCTTCAATGAATGTTGAAACTTTATGTGAAGCATAAGCAAATTTGATTACTATTAGTAACTTTCTTCCATCTAATGAGCATAATAATACTCTATCCTACAAATATGGTATTAAAGTCACTAATTACCCATGAAAACTACTCTTCAGTAGAAGTTTCAAAACTCATTGGTATTTTAATGAATTCATTGAGCCTAGAATTATAACGAAAAAGTTGTTACTGTGGTACAAATGTTCAGATTTATTGACTTTTGCCTTATATTAGGATAAACACAGACCATGTGTTAAGAATTAAATATTTTGGATATGTTAGATAATAAAATGAAGATTGTCACTAGTTCTTAACACACTGGTTCTGGAACATACACTGACAGAGGAGTCCAAGACAGAGGTCTCGACTTTGGTAATTGGAGCATGTATGGAACATTTCCTGGGTCTTCATTCCTCTGTGGTAGGAATGTTCAGCTCCTATCAGTTCTAGCAGGCTCTCTCACCTCAAAATTCACAGTACATGCCATTTATACCACCCATTTTATACACATGTGAAACTGGAAGCCAACTGTAATATAAAGAGTATTGCAGGACTATTTTATGTGTTTATACATTTTTGTCAACATATTTTAAGCATTTCAAGTACAATGGGCATAGTTCTTGAGTATAAAATATATTATAAAAACAGCTTTATTTCTTTGATATCATGTGTACATTTCTGAGCACAAAATACTCCTTAAATATTTTGTTGAAATGACTTGATAATCATTTCTATTCTTTCACTGCATAATAATGAATTACTAACAAAGTAAGATTGAATTACATGTGACTGAACTACCTATTGATGATTTAAGCTACTTCAAAACTGTTCTCAATGCCTTTTTTAAAATAGGTAGGTAGAAACAGGTTCTTTATAATTTGTGTTGTAGGTATGTATATATAAAAGGGTCTAGAGCTAGGTTGAGCGATTTCCATAGAATTATAAGGCAAGAACTAAGGTAGTAATTTACTTTTGACAAAGAATTTTAAAATAAAATAAGATTTGAGAAACAAAGTTCTAGTGCAAAATAAGTATATTCTATAAATGCAACTATAAACCCTGGACAGAATGTATAGAACATCTATTTGATGTCTCTCAAAAGCAAACAGTAGCATATAAATAAGAAAAGAAGACCATAATTGGAAGCATCCCCAAATAAGTTTTCATTTTTCCCCTACAGTATCCTCCAATCTCATCTCCAAACAAGTCCAAAACAAGTAACCACTGGGGTGCAGGTAGAGAGACCTCAAGAAGAAACTACCTACTTTTTTATGACCAAATATTAAACATTCTTTTATTTCATATATGGTTACATAGTGTTCTTCATATTATCCTTTCCTGATTCCATTAAAAAGCAAAAGAGGCCAATCAAATTCATTGCAAGATCTTTGTTATACTGAGTATAATGTGTAAGTCTGGGAGCAGATTGTCCTCCTTTGTTTTTTAATTTTTATTAACAAATAATTTGATTCAGGGGTACAGGTCTGTAATTCATCAGTC
Source organism: Eumetopias jubatus (assembly GCF_037043125.1). Taxonomy (NCBI): domain Eukaryota; kingdom Metazoa; phylum Chordata; class Mammalia; order Carnivora; family Otariidae; genus Eumetopias; species Eumetopias jubatus. The sequence continues at coordinate 42,180,591 of NW_028274812.1, read as the reverse complement.
TTACACAATTCACAGAGCTCACCATAGCACATACCTTCCCCAATGCCCATCACCCAGCCACCCCATCCCTCCCACCCCCCTCCACTCCAGCAATCCTCCGTTTGTTTCCTGAGATTAAGAGTCTCTTATGGTTTGTCTCCCTCTCTGGTTTCATCTTGTTTCATTTTTCCCTCTCTTTCCCTAGGATCCTCTGCCTGTTTCTCAATTTCCACATATCAGTGAGATCATATGATAATTGTCTTTTTTGATTGACTTATTTCACTTAGCATAATACCCTCTAGTTCCATCCACATCATTGCAAATGTCAAGATTTCATTTTTTTTAATGATATTCCATCATATATATGTGCCATATCTTCTTTAGCCATTAATCTGTTGATAGACATCTAGGCTCTTTCCATAATTTGGTTCTTGTGGACATTGCTGCTATAAACATTGGGGTGCACGTGCCCCTTTGGATCACTACATTTGTATATTTGGGGTAAATACCCTGTAGTGCAATTGCTGGGTCATATGGTAGCTCTATTTTCAACTTTTTGAGGAACCTCCATACTGTTTTCCAGAATGACTGCACCAGTTTGCATTCCCACCAACAGTGTAGGAGGGTTCCCCTTTCTCTGCATCCTTGCCAACATCTGCTGTTTCCTGACTTGTTAATTTTAGCCATTCTGATTGTTGTGAGGTGGTATCTTATTGTGGTTTTGATTTGGATTTCCCTGATGCCCAATGATGTTGAGCACTTTTTCATGTGTCTGTTGGCCATTTGGATGTCTTTGCAGAAATGTCTGTTCATGTCTTCTGCCCCTTTCTTGATTGGATTAGTTGTTCTTTGGGTGTTAAGTTTGATAAGATCTTATAGATTTTGGATGCTAGCCCTTTATCTGATATGTCATTTGCAAACATCTTCTCCCATTCTGTCAGTTGTCTTTTGGTTTTGTTGACTGTTTCCTTTGCTGTGCAAAAGCTTTTTATCTTGATGAAGTCCCAATAGTTCATTTTTGCCCTTGCTTCCCTTGCCTTTGGCGATGTTTCTAGGAAGATGTTGCTGCAGCTGAGGTCAAGGAGGTTGCTGCCTGTGTTCTCCTCAAGGATTTTGATGGATTCCTCTCTCACATTGAGGTCTTTCATCCATTTTGAGTCTATTTTTGTGTGTGGTGTAAGGAAATGGTCCAGTTTCATTCTTCTGCATGTGGCTGTCCAATTTTCCCAACACCATTTGTTGAAGAGACTGTCTTTTTTCCATTGGACATTCTTTCCTGCTTTGTCAAAGATTAGTTGACCATAGAGTTGAGGGTCCATTTCTGGGCTCTCTATTCTGTTCCATTGATCTATGTGTCTGTTTTTGTGCCAGTACCATACTCTCTTGATGACAGCTTTGTAATAGAGCTGGAAGTCCGGAATTGTGATGCCACCAGCTTTGCTTTTCTTTTTCAACATTCCTCTAGCTATTCAGGGTCTTTTCTGGTTCCATACAAATTTTAGGATTATTTGTTTCATTTCTTTGAAAAAAGTGGATGGTATTTTGATAGGAATTGCATTAAATGTGTAGATTGCTCTAGGTAGCATAGACATTTTCACAATATTTGTTCTTCCAATCCATGAGCATGGAACGTTTTTCCATTTCTTTTGTCTTCCTCAATTTCTTTCATGAGTATTCTATAGTTTTCTGAGTACAGGTTCTTCGCCTCTTTGGTTAGATTTATTCCTAGGTATCTTATGGTCTTGGGTGCAATTGTAAATGGGATCGACTCCTTAATTTCTCTTTCTTCTGTCTTGTTGTTGGTGTATAGAAATGCAACTGATTTCCGTGCATTGATTTTATAGCCTGCCACTTTACTGATTTCCTGTATGAGTTCTAGCAGTTTTGGGGTGAAGTCTTTTGGGTTTTCCACATAAAGTATCATATCATCTGCAAGGAGTGAGAGAAACTATCTACTTCTAACTCAAGAAGTGGAAAAGGGAACTCCTGAAGTACCAAGTGTGGAAATGGCTTTTTGTCTTTTTCTCTAGTCTCTCTAATCTTAGGCCACAAACAATCCTATGATGAGAAATGGACCCCATAGGAACCAAACTTCTAAAGAAGGGAAACTTTTTTTTTGATTGGGGGAGCTGTAATCTCATGAGGGTAGGTCACATTATCCATTGTTTTTTCTCTCTGTTCTCCAGATGTGGGTGCAGGCCTGGAAAAGCCTGGTCAGGAAAGTACCACTCTACTAGCTGGATGACTGAAGAAGAGAGCCCTAGAAAAGTGGTAAGTACTGGAGAGATTGCAGAGAAAGAGAGAAGCCCATGAAAATAAGCCCTTAAAATTGTTTGTGAACTTCATGAGCTCACCCTCAAGCTGCACAACTATAGATCTGATCACACTTCCAAAGAACCTGAGAAGTGAACTAACTTAGAGACCACCACCCTGGTCCAGGAACACTGGGTGATGCACACATGGCGTATTTTGAATAGCACCAAAAAGGCTTTGAAAATTAAATTGACATTAGAACCACAGCACACTGAAGGTGTGCTGGAACTTGTGCCCTGAAACTAATTAGGTTAACTGTCTGATAAAACAAAATTATCAACATGCCTTATAGAATTTATAAGATTCAGAATTTTATAACATTTAAAATGTGCAGATAGTAATCCAAAATCTCAACTCACATGGAAAAAGACAATCATCTCATGCCAGGCAGAGATGACAAGACATTGTACTTATGTAACAAACACTCTGATGTAACTATTATAAAAAGACATCAACACACAAGTGTAAACATTCTTGAAGGGAATAAAAAAATATAAAGAAACACCAAAGAAACAGATAAGAACAATTAGAAATTTTACAAATGAAATATACATAACAGAATTTTTAAAAAAACACCCTCACTGGAGAGGCTTAAAATTAAAATGGAGATTACAGAAGAAAGAGTCCATGGACCCTGAAGACAGATCCATAGAAGTGTCAAATCTAAACACAAGCAAGAAAATAGATTAAAAGTAAATAAACACAGTCTATAGGGATTATAATATGCATATTAACATTTGACAAGTCTACTCAAAATCAAATACTTACCACTGAAAGTCAAATGTAGATTTTTCTACTGTGTAGGTCTCTTTAACTACCTCCCTCTTATTATATACAAAAATTAACACAAAACAATTCATAATGAGGGGCGCCTGAGTGGCTCAGTTGGTTAACCATCTGACTCCTGATTTCACTCAGGTCATGATCTCAGGTTCATGAGATCAAGCCCCATGTTGGGCTCCGTACTCTGCGGGGAGTCTGAGATTCTCTCTCTCCCTCTCCCCTTTCCATCTGCCCCTCCTCCTGCTCCCTCTTTCTCTAATAAAAAAATCTTTAGAAAAAAAACAAACAGTTCATAACCCTAAATATAAAAGGTAAAACTTTTAAAGGAAAACATGGGAGAAAATCTTCATGACCTAAGATCGGGCAATGAGTTTTTAGACATAATGCATAAAAGAAAAAAAATGATAAATCAGACTGTATGGTAATTGATAGGCATTATTAAGAGAATGAAAAGACAAGCTATAGATTGGGGAAAATAATTGCAAATCACAAAACCAACAAAGAATTATATATTTAAATAGAAGAACTCTCAAACTCATAACAAACTGATTTTAAAATGGTTAAAAACTGAACAAACCCTTCACCAGAAAGAATACAAGGATACTAAACAAGTACATGAAAAAGATGTTCAATATCAGTAGCTATTAGGGAATGAATATTAAAGCCATGATGAGATAACACCACATACTATTAGAATGGCTAAAATAAAAAACACTGGTAATACCAACTTCCGGCAAAGATGCAGAGAAATTGGAGCTCTCTTACCTTGCTCATGGGAATGCAAAGTGGTACAACCACTGAAAATGTTTCACAGTTTCTTATAAAAGTAAACATATACTTACAGATGACCCAGCAATGCCACTACTGGGTACATAAATTTCTATAGCACTATAGTCATAATTTCTAAAACTTTGAAATAAACCAGTCTCAAAATGTTACATACCTTAAAATTCCATTTATATTACACTCAAAAAAAAAAAAAACAAGACTGTAATGATGGGAAAGAGATCAATGGTTGACAGCGTTTTGAGGCAGTGGAAGCACATATCACAAAAAGATAAATAAGGGAGGTTTTTTTTGGGCAATAAAACTGTTCCATATTGTGATAGCAGTGGTGATGATTACACAGGTCTATACATGTGTTAAAATTCATAGAACCAAAAAAATAACATCCATTTTACTGTATAATAACTTAGAAATTAAAATAAATACTTGTAAGACAAATGACAGAAATTGCTAGAACGGAAGAAGAAAAAGAGATACTTTAGTGATCACATAATGATTATGTTTGCCATAATGATTTTATATTTCTAATCTGGACTTCTTTGATAGTAAAATAAGACCATGTATTCTGTTTCCTATGAATCCTGAATACAAAATTTTTGTGCGTGCTGGATGCCCCAACACATGATGCCTGACTGATGACTATCAGTTCACATACTGTACACCATTTAAGCACTGTGGGAGAGGGGAGAAATTTCTGTTTGGGATTTCTGTTAGCTTCTATGTCTTTTGAATTATGAGGTACAAACTACCCACATGTCTTTTTCTATAAATCTGGTAATAAATTTCTCTCTCATCTGAGTTACACACAGCAATAAGAACATAAATGTAATACACTCTGACACAGGAGGTGGGGGTGGGGATAGAATGGAAAATTACTCATTTCCTCTTTTCCTTCTTTATATGGGTAGGAGAATTAACTGTTGTCCTGGCTAAGTTCCAGCTCAGGTAATTACTTTCTCCAAAAATTCCCACTGTAGTTTTAATTGAACAATTTATTTTTTACTTCCTGTCTTAAGTCAGATACCTATGCCTATTTTCAACTACTGCAGAAATATATCTACTCTGAGGTAAAATTCAAGAGACTGTGGATGTAGCCATTTTCATAAAAAAGCAGTATACTTTTTAAAAAAGGATTTTATTTTCTTTCTGGATGAAAAAGAGCTGAGTAAGTTTAAAATAAGAAGTTCCCTCTCCTCTCTTCAATGAAAAGATAGATGATGAAATAAAACTATGCTTGAGTCTTCCTAGCACACGAAAAAATCAGCAAGGCAATGGACTTATTAACATCTGATACTTTTGCAATATCTGAGAAAACATTAGATTTCCATTTTTCATTCCCAAGGTCAAACAGTTATCCACACTAGTAGAATCACTGGCCAGCTACGCCCATTTATAAAGTTTCAGAAATGGTTTCTCAGAAAGCCATTTTTTCTCCTGGGTATCAGAAAGTAATGCTAAAATGCAAATATCAGACCTAAGTGATCATAGGTGTTTTAATAAAGGAATAAGGCATTATTATTATAACTACATATGAAAGGCCTTTTTTTGATGATGAATTAGGTTAGCAGATTCCAAACTTGACTGATAAGAATTAATTGAGGCACTTGCTTAAAATACAGATTTCCAGACCCCTCTCTTGGAAATCAGAGAAGTTGTTGCTTAAAAAAAATCTGACCTTACAAACCCTCCATCATCCTTCCCAATCCCAAATCTTCATGTCAGTTCCCCATCTGCCAGCCCATATAAGGCTCTCTCATCTCAAGATTGGTCACACAGTGGAATGATAAGAATTAAAAATACTGATACCTAACCCCACCACAAAAGATTCTGACTTGATAGCTTTGAGAAGTAGGCATTGATATTTTCAAAGTTCCACAGCTGATTCTAACGTGTACCCAAAGTTGACACCCACTGAATAACAATGGTTCTAGAATAATCTAGAAAAAAAGTGATGAAAATTAAACCCTGACTTTCTGACCACATTACCATAATACACCAGGTACTGCAGAGATGCAACAACAAAGTGAAAAGCACACACAAGCATTAGAATGAGCGATCTGGGTTTAAATTCCAGATCCACCATTTTTAACATGATCGATTGCCACTTAAAAGACAACTTGAGTGAGCCTCAGTTTTCCAGTTATATAACTGGGAAAATAGTGCCTATGAATCAAACAGGTAAACCAACTTACCTGCCATGGTCACTTTCTCATCTGGCTTAGCCAGCCCTTTCCATAGGCCCAGGAAGTGATTGTCCTATAAATAGGGTGGCCCTCTCCATCTGCCCCAAAAGAGTTCTGTTTATGCTTATTAATTAGTAAGCATGCTAGCTTTTATTCTCAAAAGTGCTCTAGTTTGGAATATTAACTAAGTAGTCATCTTTCTCATATACCACATTTTTCACTCACCATTTACAACTGATTGCTCTAAGGGAGAAAGCTGGTCCATAGAGTTAACTGGGCCAATCAGATTCTTTATATAATTTTATCTAAAAGATAGAGGGGCACCTGGGTATTTCAGGGTAGCTCAGTCGTTTAAGCATCCCACTCTTGATCTCAGCTCAGGTCTTGATCTTGGGGTCATGAGTTCAAGCCCTGTGTTGGGCTCCATGCCCTGTGTTGGGCTCCACGCCCAGTGTAGACCCACTTATAAATAAATAAAAATAAATAAATAAATAATAGGGTATAGATGGCCAACAGACACATGAAAAGATGCTCATCGTCACTTACCATCAACGAAATGAAAATTAAAACTACAATGAGATATCACCTCACACTTGTCAGAATGGCTAATAACAACACAGGAAACAACAGGTGTTGGCAAGGATTTAGAGAAAAAAAAAAAACACTTGTGTACTATTGGTGGGAATGAAAACTGGTGTAGCCACTGAGGAAAACAGTATAGAGTTTCCTCAAAAAGTTAGTAACAGAACTACCTTACCATCCAGCAATCACACTATCAGGTATTTACACAAAGAATACAAGACCACTAATTCAAAGGGATACATGCACCCCTATGTTTATGGCAGCACTATTTACAATAGCCAAGATATGGAAGCAGCCCAAATGTCCACCAATTGATGAATGGATAAAGATGAGGGATAGAATATTATTCAGTCACAAAAAAGAATGAAATCTTGCCATTTGCAGCTACATGGATGGAGCTAGACAGTATAATGCTAAGCAAAGTAAGTCCATCAGAGAAAGACAGATATCATATGATTTCACTTATGTGGAATTTAAGAATCAAAACAAACAAAGGAAAAAAAATATATAGAGAGAGAGAGCAAGAAACAGATTTGTCATTATAGAGAACAATCTGATGGTTACCATAGGGGAAGGAGGTGAAACTGTCTCAAAACCATGTCTCATGAGGAATGGCTAAAGGAACCAGAGCAGAAGATTTCTGTGGAATCTCAGAGAATCTATGCCATGAAAAACCTTTTTTTCTTTTAATTTCCTTAAGCTAATTTAGATGGATTTTAGTTGCTGCAACCAAGTCTTCACTAAGACAATTTAACTGAGTTATTGCAAAAATTAAATGAAATAGTATAGATAAATTGTGTGGAACTTAATTGGGACTCATAAATAGAAATTGTGCTAAGCCATGATGAATATAATTATCGAAGGGACTAAAGTAACTGAAGCATATGTGGAAGCAGGTGAATAGGTGGTGAAACTGTCTCAAAACCATGTCTCATGAGGAATGGCTAAAGGAACCAGAGCATTTACCCAGCACAAGGGTATCCTCTGAAGGCCTACTGCAATTTTTTCCAAATGCTGAAATCCTATCATATAGAAGACGACTCCAAAGACATAAAAGCGGGAAGCTGTGAGGAGTTATAAGAGGATGGATGGAAGTGCTTTAAGGGGAAGAATGTTCTTCATCACTGAAAGAATTGAGCACAGGAAGTTTCTTAGGAATGCAGAAAATTTAAACCAGCCGATGTTTAAAGTCTTTACAATCTTAAACTTACATAAATTTGTGAAATAAAACAGAGAAATTTGATCTTTCTAGGCCTTGGTTTCCTCTTCTGTAAAATAGGATAGTAACTGCATTATCTACCTGCAGTTGTTAGAAGAGCCCAATGAGACCTTAGAAGACTACACAATATTCTATAAAATATAAATTGAAGAATCAACCTCTGACTAATTAAAATCTCCATAAAGACGTGTGATGTGTAATTTTAATCGGCACTCCTTTAAATGCTTAAAATATACATTAGTAAAAAATAAAAAATACATAAATACATTAGCAAACAAAATAGATAGTAACAATTTATTTTCATATATAATGTGAAACAATTATATATGAAACAATTCTTAATATTCTGGAGAATCTTAACTATGATAAGTTTGCAGCATGAGCTCAGGACTCAATCACTTTACAAAATTAAGGAGAAAAAAAAAGCTGATCAGGCGAACTAGCAGGACCTACAAGGAAGGACGGATAAAACTAGCTTTAGAAAAAAAAAGAAAGAATCACTGATAGACTATTAAACCTCCCCCTCTTACTAATTCCCTCACCCCCTTCCACCACTACCCCATCATTAACAAAAGAATAGCTTTACCATTTAGCCTTCTCAGTAACCCTTGCTTTAACCCCAGGTCTTGAAGTCTCACAATAACATCTACTTAGGTTGTGCTTCTGACCTGTTTCCTTAACCATGGACAATCTTATCACTGAATCACTGACATTGCCCCTCCCCCAACTCCTCTTTGAGAATTATTATTCATTTGATAAATACGTTCTGAAGGGATCCTTAGGAACTAGGCACTGGGGTTCTAGGCACAGGGGATTCAACAATGAGTTGTTCTCCTTTACAGTATTTATATTCTAGAGAGCATACAGACAGATGATATATATAGATACACTGTATGTGTGTATATATACATAATATGTTTGTGTAAGGAAATTAACAATTTTCCTTTTTAGATCAAATTACAAGTGGATATCAACTAAGGGCTTTCTCAAAACACCCATATATATTCTAATTCAGTAGATCTAAAGATATAAAATTTGAAAAGTAATTTTGATAGGTATATTGGATTCTAAATTATTGTACCAAAAAGAGAATTAGGTTAAAAAATAAAATTAACTGACAAAGCTTTCTCTTCCACCATCCCATCCCACCTATGGTTAAAACAAAAAATCTTTAGCTTATATGGCTGAATTATATAATGCACAGGATTTGTTGTTTAATTCATGCTCATTCATAACACAGACATTCATTTAAAGAACTGTAATGCTTTAAAGTATCTTTAATTGTTTATGGAATGATCCAGTTTTTCCTAAATCATTCCTAATGCAAGAAGAGCATGTTCAATCAGAGAGCTATAACTATTTTATTTCAAAATCAACTTGAATAACCGTAATGGTGGGTGACATAGTCTTGAATAGTTTTACTGGAAATAGTTTTACTGTTTTTAAGTAGGAAAGAGATGGAGAGACTGTACTACATTGCTCTTTCCATTCACATTTTCAAGAACAGTGTATGGCTGTTTATCTTTGCTGAAAGGTGTAAAGCCTCTATGCACTGCTTCATTATTGTTACTGTTTCACTAAAAGAAGCTGACAGGTCTTTCAACATTCCCTCCTATTATCATGCACTCCAGAATGCTCAGGTTATTTTCATTCTGATAGAAACTACATCACACTTTTTCTGAGTTCTTCTCCCTATAGAAAAATGAAAACAAACTAACTATAGGTCCTAGACTGCTTCTATTGTTCACTGGATTGTATTTAATCACCACCAGGTTTATTAATTTATTTGTAGGTCAAAAGAATGCAACATGGCATAGTACAATGTACACCAGAACTACAATCTTTTTTTTTTCCCCCCAGGGAAAATCTCAGATTTTAAAAGACATTTAGTGGGTCCAAGAATTGATAAAGCAGCTGGATATTTCTGAACATCAGGAAGCAGGATATTATAGTGGGAAGAAATGGACTGGGGAGACAGATCAATTTGGGTTAGAATCCTGGCTCTGTCATTTTCACAGTAGCCTTAAGCTACCATACCATAACTAGCTATTTGTCTCATCCATAACTATGAAATAAGATTTTAACACCAATCATTCAGGGTTGTTGAAATGCTAAGTGATAATATATCATAAGCTCCTAAAATAGTTTTCATTATAACTATGAACATGTCTACTAAATGAATGGACATCTGCATGAAAAAACATATCTGTCCTTTAGTCAATACACATATTATAAAAGCCAACTAAATAAAACATAGTATAAAGCACTACAAAACTGTTCAGAGGTTTGTAATACCTAGTAAAAAAAAATCTTTTAGTTACTCATCTAGTATTTTGTCTAGTCTCTATCAAAGAGACTAAAATATTCCAAATCTGGAATGACTGATAGAACCAATAAATTTATAGGTTATCTTGTTCGTCTTGTTAATAAGATTATAGGTACATAATCAGTCATCCTTTCTACAGTTGGCGTTCAGTTTGCCCATACATTATTATTTCCCTTCAGCCTTTTTTTATCCTGGTCATTTACTAAAGTGATAGACTTCTGAAGGATTAGAAAGGTAAGAGAGAGAGGAACAGAGAGAAAAAGGAAGAGGAGGGGAGCGGAGCAGAGGAGAGAAAAAAGACAAAAAACTCTAAGATTTAGTTTAACTCCCAATTAAGAGCAAGCTGCGTCATAACCCTCCTTGATGAATTAGTTTTGTTTTTGTTTTGATCATAAATAATGGACTATGACTTTAATAAATTTAGGGGAAAAAATTCTTATCCTTGAAATGTATTTTTTCTATGAATTCACTGTTGCTTTCTTCTTTAAATTATATTAAAAATATATGATCCACCCTATTTATAAAACATTCAAGTAGTATATACATATGTACCAAAACATGAAGCTATTCTGCTACCTCCATCCACTTCCAATTCTTCCCTACTATCAACAGGCATTTCCCCAAGCTCCAATATAAAAATAAACTATATACAGCATGAATACGTGGCTCTGGGTGTGAATGATTAGACACTGCAATCAAGCAGCCTTGAGTTTAAATCCTGGGCCTTCCTCTTCCCAGTTGTGTGACCTTGTGTGTGTGTGTATTACTAAACATCCCTAACCTCGGTTTCCTCATCTGTGAAAGAGGATAATAATGATAACTTGTTACAAGGTTACTGAGAGAATTTAAGTAGATAAGTCATTCAAGTTCCTTAGCATAATGTCTGGGATAAAATGAACATTCAATAACTAGAGTTATGGTTCTTTACATTTTCTTCATATATTCTTTTTTTGTTAATTTTCTTGTTTTCTTACAATGGGCTAATGTAATTCATCAATATATGCTTTTTTAATTTGTACTTATTCTATTTTTAGTAGACTAATTTTTACAGCACTTTTAGGGTCATAAGCAAAATTGAGAAGAAGGTACAGAGATTTCCCATATACTCCCTACGCCTACACATGCACGGTCCCCCCATCCCCATTATCAACATCCTCTACCTGAATGGTACTTTTTTCATAATTGATCAAACTATACTAATACATAATCATCACCCAAAGATCACAGTTCACACTAGGGTTCACTCTTGGTATTGTACATTTTATAATGATATGTATCCACCATTATAGTTTCATATAGAATAGTTCCACTATTTTTAAAATTTTACTGCTTACTGATATTCTGGAAATATCTGTTATTTAATAAGAATATTTCTTGCTTACCCTTCCATTATTGCTAGCATCAGAACTTTGTGATACTTCCTTTGTATTTATTTGTGTGTTTTGCTTGACCCAGGCCCACTTTCCTGTATACAAAGTAAGGATCATTCTGCTATAATGTTCAAGCATCAATGTAGGTATATTACTCACACTCTTCTCATAGAAGAAACAAGGGAGAAATTACATTCAGCAGTGACATTCTTTTTTTTACTAGTGACATTCTTTTTTTACTTATTCTTTCTTGTTCACATTACATTCTTTTACTAGAAAAAAGAATGAATAGTGTAAATGTTAACAAAGTTATGTTCAATACACATATTTAAAAAGAATGTAGACACCATAAATGCATATAATATTGAAGAATGAGAAAATCAGCCACAATACCTGAGACACAAGAATAGTCTTCTCTTGATATAGACCATAGCACGACAGACTTAAAGATTTACACGATCTCTGATCTGGTGTGTAATGGGAGCAACGAGAAGCTCATTGCCAAAACTACACCCTTGGTTTCTGCCAGGATGTTGAAATGTCACCATTAGAATTTTTGTATTTATGTTCTTTATTAAAATGCCCATGGAAGTGAACAAATCACAAGTTATTATCAGCCTACATGTAAGAAAAAATAATCAATGCTAGTTTAGAGAAAGGCAAGGTAAAGGAAACAGGATAGGTGTCTAAGAAGAAGAGGGAGAATTTCTGGTGTGGGAAGTTATGTGTGCGTGTGCGAGAGAGAGTAGAACTAAAACAATAGATGAGGGAAGTGATTATATCCAAGACTAAAGTACAAACCGTCCAAACAGGCAAAATTTCTCTTTCACTTAAGAAAATGACTTAGAAGCCACTGTTATCCCTACGCCCTCAAGAACAGAAATGTAACAACATCCATCTTCAATGACAACAGAAAAAGAAATCTGAGAGTTGCAGGGCTGGGTAACCTTGCAAGTACTGCCACAGCCACAGTCTCCCTGATTTACGGCAATGCTAGGAATTGAGGCTGTCTCCTTTCTGAAGTACTGCAACATGCTATAAAAGGGCACTCTGAATCACAAGGCATAAAATAGCATGTCAAGAGAGGGATATTCCAAGTCAAAAATAATGGTAATAAATCAAAGTAGTGAATGTGGTATATGGTTTTATTTTGTTAAATAAAGTCTTTGCTACACTTTTTAGTACACTCTGTTGGAAACTAGTCACGACAGTTACACACAACTATAGGGATTTTCATTTTAATAAGTATTCTCAAAAATGATACACTATGCTGCACTCTAAAATTAGAGAAGCAAGTGGATTTTTTCAAGGGATATATAAATTAACTGGAGTTCCATTTGTATTTTTAAAATTAACTATAGTTTACCTATGAATATATAAAGATGTAAATAGAATGTTTTAATTATTAACACTTAGTGGGCCCTGTGTGTATGTGTACGTACATGTGTGTGTTTTAATTTTTAAAGTCTAAAAAATAAAAACATAAATTTATTACAAAAAGTTCAGAGTTCAAAAAAAAAACAAAAAGTTCAGAGTTCATTTAGTCATGAATTAATTAGATATGCTATGAATACCAAATACTTTCCTCAAAGAAAATTCTGCAATATCTTGATTAGAATTGAATGAATCTTAAAATTATTTCCCTATTAAAAATTTATCTTTCAGAGAAGTTCAATAGGTTTAGTCATATGATTAGTTACTTGTGAATATCTAAAATTTTTATACTCAAATAATCATGGGCTTAGGATCACCATCTGTCTATCCTGTTATTTGTTTTATACTATGGTGGACTCTTGGGTCCCAGTACTTTAAATTTACTCTTTTGAGTACTTGTAAGTGGCCTCAAAGTCTATGACATATAAAAATTTACAATTTGTCTTTGGCACAAATTATCATGCTTTAGCTCTCAGACCTAAGACAAATATTACTGTGGCTTCATGTTCTCTCAGTGTAACCAATATGTTTGATGTTCATATGTGAACAATTACTCCCTCCCACCAAATAAACAAATAGAAGCCAATTGCTAGTACTTGGGAGGGTAATAAAGAGAATGGGTAAAGGGCTAATTAATTCTTAGTCTTAAATCAGAGGTTTGAGATAAATAAAAAATTAGAATTTTGAAGGTTATTGTATGCTTCTTATTTTACCACATGCTTTATACGAAAAACAAGCAAAAAGTGATTTGTAAAACTGGTTCAGTGTTCCATCCACAATTGTTCATCTATTAAAAGAGAAAACAAAACAAAATGGAAAAGGTTATGATTTTATGGTGCAAAGATGTGCAAAATGACCAATGATTCCTAATGGAAAAATAATTCACATGAAAAGGTTTTAAAATATGTTCATGCTTGTGATTTTTAGACATCATGAAGGAATCTGGTTGATTTTCTCTCACAAACATCAACGTAAGAACAGCTTTTTCCTTTATACACAAAAAAAGAAAGTGATATAATGTAAAGAAAAAAATGATGTCCTGAAGAATCAAATAAACAGAAATTCCAATTCAAGCATCACTTTTTACTAGTCATATGACCTTGGAAAACTATGTCTTTAAGTTCTAGTTTCCCAATCTACAAATGGGACTTAAAGTTGGTGTGAGTATTAAATAAGGTAGTGTAAGCAAAGTACCTGCATACAGAAAGCAATCAATACATAGTTTTAAAGAAAACAAGTAGTATCTGATTTAAGTTGTTTTTCTAGTGGAACAAATGACTCCATATTACTATTTACCGGTAGACATTTATGGCATATCCAAGATTAGAAATAGGTTACGGCCATGAGTCAAGTCTAGAGCTTTGTATTCATTAACTAGTTATTGATAATGCTTTTAAGTAACTAACCTAACTGGCCAGCTAAGCCAGTGTTTACATAGATTAGACACACACACACTCACACATTAATTTACAAAATAAGCATGTATTTTAGTACAAATTCCAAAGTCTAATTATCTATTTACTACAATATAGCAAACCACTTAATCACAATGTTGATCAAAATGCATAAAAAATTAATTTTTGTGTCTGCTTTCCATGTATATAAAATGAGACCTCATTAGTATTCAAATACAGTTATAAAATAAAACCATTACTTCACATATCACTATGTTTATAAAGCAGCTTATGGTAATTGTTTATTTAGTAGCTGTAACTTAGGAAATTAATAGCAGAGGATAAGAGAAAATTCAATTAATCCATTCTTTATCATTCTACAATCACCTTTGATATTAGCTAGCTTTTGATCTTCAATCATTACATAAAATATATACAGCTTTTTACTGAACGTTATTATAAAGTATAAGGGTACTTTTGAATTAAGATTTTACTCTACAACTTACTATAAATAACAAATGTTACTTCATGCTTTATCTTTTTAAGATTTTTTTTTAAGATTTTATTTTTAAGTAATCTCTACACCAAGTGTGGAGCCTAAACTTAACACCCAGAGACCTAAAGTCACAAGCTATACTGACTAAGCCAGTCAGGCACCCCTCAAGATTTTTTTTAAACCACTTCTGTTAAATAGAATCTCCTTGTTCAATGTGCTTATTAGAACAATTTTTCTCCAAGTTATTAGTAAATCACTTGCTTTTCTTTCTATCCCACCTTCAAAAATTAATATTTATTATCCTTTGAAGAAAATAGATTAAGAAAAATGAGATAAAATCACTTTGTATGAACTCTTCATGACACACTTTCATCAACATGAATCAATGAGGGATCAATAGATGGTAGAGAAGTAGTGAGAATCTGGCACTTTGCTAAGTATTAGAACAAGTAGCCATCATAAGAAGTAAGTCCAGAGATAAATTAAAACTGTTTCCTACAGCTTAATCTGTATTCAGAATAATCTTTTAGTACTAAATCAAAAGGAGGTTCTAAACTGAAAATACACCAACTAAGTAAGCTTTTGCTGTATATACTGTAACACAATATTAAATACACCTCTGCTTGTCAGGTTAAAAAACAAAGGTTACTAAAATGAGCAAGGTTTCAATCACCTCTCCCCAGATGATTCAAGGTGACATAAATTATTGAACAAGTACAAAAACTTCTTTGATCACATTACTATAACAGATTATTTTGAAACTATTATAGCAACTCATTGGTTTTCCAAAACACACCTTAGACTTTGAAGTCATATTTTAAAGAAACTCACAGTCACAATTTGCTAATATGGTATTACTATTCAACATGTTATTGATAATATTTAATTTGAATCTAATATCTTATGCCAGTAATAATAAGACATCAGTTCAATAAAACAGATTTATAAGTTAATCATCAGCTATTGTTTAAAATTAATTAGTTTACTGATAACCTATCCCCTTCCTAAAAGCATCTGTGATGGCCTAGGTAAAATAAAACTGGAAACAACATAAGGCAATAGAAAACTAAAAATTAAACCTTGAAGGAATGACTGTTTTAGATAATCTTTAAGAATTAAGTTCAAAACTAAATTCTGAAACTCTTACTAGAAAAAGTGAAAAGAGCAACCATCAAGTTACTTATCAGTAGCAATGGGGGGAGGAGAGTCCTAATTCCTGTTATAGAAGTAAGAAAACAGTTTGCATAGGTTCATTGAACTTACGAAAATGAAAAAGAAAAGAGATGTGTTATACTGTATATCAGTTTTACTAAACATATTAGAAAATTCTAATAAGGCAGTTCCATGGGGTAGGGCTGAAATAAGTAGAAAAATAAGTAGCATGAAGTAAGTAAAGTAAGTAAAGGGAGGGCTGAAATAAGTAGAAAAATAAGTAGCACGAAGTAAGTAAAGATGGTTCTAGATATGAACCATCTCAAGTCCTGTCTTAATTCAAGATTAAATTAATACCCCATTTAGTGTAAAGTTTAACAAAATAAGCTTTAAACAGTAAATAGTAAAAATATCTTCACTGAGAATCTACCAAGAACATAAGGTACAAGTATTCTAAGTATTGTTTGAAAGAAAATGTGTCAGACACCAAACATTGGGACACGTCTAGTAAAGTTTTATTGTAAAAGATAAATTTTAATTGTATAAAGTTTTGTCCACTTGAATCCTTTTCTAGGTATATAGGGCTACATGGAGATAACTGTAGGAACTGCTTTTGACCGAACCTCTATTTTTTCCCTGCAAAGTAATTAGATATGTTAATGTTGCCAGTCAAAATATCAACGTTCTATGTTGTTAATATGAACAAGATAGATTTGAATGATAATTTTTAATTTAAAAAAGCTAACAAATGTCATCTCTACCTCTGAGAAACAAAAATATTGATTATGTAATATCTTGATCCTTCTTACCTTTCTTCACCTGACACAAAGGAGATAACATCCATTCCCCTACAGAGACCAATCTCCCATGTGCCAATGGATATCATTCTTTCCTACCTTCTCCAGGACTACACTCATCAATTATTCCATTCTCTTCTGCATCATCCTCTCTTTATTTTTTACTATTTCTACTGGTTTTGAACTACAATATTCAACCTGTTCTAGTTCTATATTTTTTCATGTTCTATTTGCACTTCAAATACAGATTCCTCTCACTGTTTTCTTTTTGTAGGCAGGTTTAAGCTTGGTTGGGAAAATAAGTAAGAAGCATATACATCTAAAGACTATTTTTACTTATGAGTTCAGGAAATAATTGGTGAGAATCTAGAAAACAGTTGATAAATTTGGAACAATAATCATGAAGATAAAATTAGCTTACTAAAGATAATATTGAGGATGTTGAGAGATTAGAGTGGCCATAGCTAATATCAACCTTTTCATTCTAATTATTATACATGTTGAGAACTAGATGTCTTTCATAAAGAAAAAGACAAGCAAAAACCTTCAACTTAATGAGACTATAATTTTGACAATGAAAACTCTTAAACTTGTGATTTCAACAAGTACCATGACTCTGTTTTAACTTATGCTTCCACATTTGAACATGCTTAAATATCAACCAAATGGTTATTACTGATAAGGTTTTGAATTTCTAAATTTTAAGTGACTGCTTTGAATAAATATACCTTCACTATTTTAGTTCCTTATGAACATTTTAAATGTAAATTTTACTCTTTTATAATTATGTCATTTTAAAATGTGTGACTTTACATACAAAATGCAACAATATATTTCCTCGGTTGATATGAGGTCTCACTCAAAGAGTGTTCACTAGGAAAAAGAAAACACAGCAGGGATAGATTGAAGACTTAATATAGAGGTGCAAGAAAGATACAGAGTGATTTGTGGGATCTACACAGAACTTGAATCCCTGATTCCAGTTTATTCCTGATGAACCCTAGACTTTGGAGACCATAAAATTCTTCCATAAATCCTCCTCTTAAAAAATGTTTCTTGGAAAACAGAGGATCATAGGGAAATGGAGAGAAAAATAAAATAAGATGAAATCAGAGAGAGAGACAAACCATAAGAGACACTTTTTTTTTTAAAGATTTTATTTATTTATTTGACAGACAGAGAGACAGCAAGAGCAGGAACACAAGCAGGGCGAGTGGGAGAGGGAGAAGCAGGCTTCCCGCTGAGCAGAGAGCCTGATGTGGGGCTCGATCCCAGGACCCTGGGATCATGACCTGAGCTGAAGGCAGATGCTTAACAACTGAGCCACCCAGGTGCCCCCCATAAGAGACTCTTAACAATACGAAACAAACTGAGGGTTGCTGGAGGGGTAGAGGGTGGAGAGATGTAGTAACTAGGTGATGGGCATTAAGGAGGACAATTGATATAATGAGCACTGGGTGTTATATGCAACTGACGAATCACTAAATTCTACCTCTGACACTAATAATACACTATAAGTTAACTAACTGAATTGAAATTTAAAAAAAAAAAAACTATAAAAATGTTTCCTGGGAGTTTGGAAGATGGCAGAAGAGTAGGAGAACTCTAGGCTCATTTCATCCCCAAAACACAATTAGATAACTATCAAATAATCTTAAATACCCCAGAAATTGACCTGAAGATTCCACAATTAAAGGGAGAGAAGAACCTACCTACACTGAAGGAGGTAGGAAGTGCAGAGATTTGGTTTAGGAGAGAAATAGATCAGGGGTGCTGCAAAGGGGAGAGGGCAAGAGGGATAGGAGCACACAGGGGAACACACAAGGAGAACACTTCCGCAAAGCCACTGGTTTAGGAAACAAGAGTTTCCTAAGAGAATTTCATGAGTTCTTGTAACCAGCAGGGCTTAAAGACTGGAGTTTTAAAGGTCAGCAGGCTTGGCTGGGATAGAGCCCCAAGGGCACTGCACTGCTCCTGGGGAGAAGGCAGGCAAACAACTCGGGGGGCAGCAATCTGAAGAACAGCTAGGGCACACAGAGGGGAGATTATTCACTTTTTCAGAGTGCATCCCTGAGAGGCAGTATTTAGAGACACCTCTCTGAGAACAAAGGAACTGGCCAGTGCCATTTCCAACCTCTGCACCTCAGAATAAACACAGAGCAAACACTTGTGGGAAGTAGCACAGTGCTGACACTGGCTGCCTAACTTGCTTACACCAAACCCCACCCCAATGAGATCTGGTAAGACTTCTCTTCTCAGTCAATCTTGCCTCAGTCCCAGCACGGTGGGACCCTCCCCTCCAAACACCAGCACAAACCCCTGCTCACACCATTTCTTCCAACCAGAGTTCTGCAGGGCCTCAGTTCTGGTGGAAGTGATGTCAGGTCTCATTTCACAAGCAGACCAGAGCATACCTAGTTAAAACTCCTGACATTCAGACCAGGGACAAACACTGCCCACAGCAGGCAAGAAGAGCCTCTGCAGATGACTAGCATGAAGGATAGAGTAGCCAAAACACAATAGGAGAGCACATGCAGCACACACCAGAGACATTCCCTGAGGTACTACATGACCTCCTCTTCACAAGGCCACTACTTTCAGGAGCAGGAGACATAACTAGCTTTTCTAAGACAAAGAAGGCAAAGACTTAGACAAAATTGAAGACAGAGGAATTTATCCCAAATGAAAGAATAAGATAAGACCACAGCCAGAGATCTAAGCTAAACAGATATAAGTAACATGCCTGATGGAGAATTTAAAAGCAACAATCATAAGGATACTAGCTGGGCTTGAGAAAAGAATATAAGACACCAGTGAGACCCTTACCACAGAGATAAAAGAGTTAAAAAAGAATCAAACAGAGATGAAGGATATAATAAGCAAGATTAGAAACAGGCTTGATGCAATGAACAGCAGGCTGGAAGAAGCAGAGGAATGAATTAGTGACTTTGAAGATAAAATAATGGAAAATAATGAAGTTGAATGAAAGACAAAGAATTGTGCAACATGAGAATAGACTTAGGGAATTCAGTGACTCCACCAGATGTAATAACATTCATATTATAGGAGTCTTAGAAGAAGAAAAAAAGAGAAAAGGGGGGTAGACAATTTATTTGAAGAAATAATAGCTGAAAACTTCCATAATTTGGAGAAGGAAACAGATATCCAGAACTCCCATCAAAATCAACAAGAGCAGGCCAACACCAAGACATATTTTAATGAAATTTGCAAAACACAGTAATAAAGAAAAAGTTTTAAAAGCAGCAAGACAAAAGAAGTCCTTAACTTACAAAGGAAGACCCATAAAACTAGCCGGAGATTTTTCAACAAAAATTTGGCAAACCAGAAGAGAGTGGCATGATCTATTAAAAGTGCTGAATGGGAAAAATCTGCAGCCAATAATATTCTATTCAGCAAGATTATCATTCAGAATAGAAGGAGAGATAGAGTTTCCTAGACAAACAAACTAAAGGAGTTTGTGACCACTAAACCAGCCTTGTAAGAAATATTAAAGGGAACCCTTTGAGAGCAAAAGAGAGACCAAAGTGACAAAGACAAGAAAGGATCAGAGAAATCTCCAGAAACAATGACAAAACAAGTAACAAAATGACAAAATACATATCTATCAATAATTCCCTTGATTGTAAATGGACTAAATGCTCAGGTCAAAACACATAGGGTGTCAGAATGGCTTAAAAAACAAGACCCATCTATATGCTGCCTACAAGAGATTCATTTTAGACTTAAAGACAACTGCAGATTGAAAGAGAAGGGAGAGAGAAACATTTATCATGCAAATGGCTGTCAAAAAAAAGCCAGAGTAGCAATACTTAGACAAACTAGACTTTAAAAAAAGACTATAACAAGAGACAAAGAAGGGCACCATATCACAATAAAGGGACAATCCAACAAGAAGATATAATTGTAAATATTTATATACCCAAAATGGGAGCACCCAAATATATAAAACAATTAATAACAACCATAAAGGAACTAATTGATAATAATGAAAAACAGTAGGACTTTAAGACTCCACTTACAGCAATGGACAGATCATCTAAACAGAAAATAAACAAGAAAATAGTGGCTTTGAATGACATACTGGAACAGATGGACTTAAACATATATATTCAGAATAGTCCATCCTAACACAACAGAAAGCACATTCTTTTTAAGTGCACATGGGACATTCTCCAGAAAGATAAAAAATTAGGTCAAAATTCAGAACTCAACAAATACAAAAAGATTGAAATCATGCCATGCACCTTTTCTGACCACAATGCTATAAAACTAGAAGTCAACCACAAGAAAAAATTTGGAAAGACCACAAATACAAGGAGTTTAAACAACATGCTACTAAACAGTGAATGGGTCAACCAGGATATCAAAAAAGAAATAAAAAAAAAAAGTAAATGGAAACAAATGAAAATGAAAACACAATGGTTTGGGATGCAGCAAGAGTGATCCTGGAGGGAAGTATGTAGCAATAGAGGCCTACCTCAAGAAACAAGAAAAATCACAAATAAACAACCCCAACTTTATACCTAAAGGAGGTGGGAAAAAAACAACAAATGAAGACTAAGGCCAGCAGAAGGAAGGAAATAATAAAGATCAGAGCAGAAATAAAGTTTATAGAAACAAAAAAATAAAATAGAACAGATCAAGGAAAACAGGAGCTGATTCTTTGAAAAATTAATAAAATTGATAAACGTCTAGCCAGATGTATCAAAAAGAAAAGAAAAAGGACCCAAATAAATAAAATCACCAAGAGAAAGGAAAAATAACAACCAGCACCACAGAAATACAAACAATTATAAGAGAATATTATGAAAAACTATATGCCAACAAATTGGACATCCTGAAAAAAATGGATATATTCCTACAAACATATAAACTACCAAAACTGAAACAGGCAGAAATGGAAAATTTGAACAGACTGATAACCAGAAAAGATTGAATCAGTAATCAAAAAACTTCCTACAAACAAAAGTCCAGGGCAAGCTGGCTTCACAGGAGAATTCTACCAAACATTTAAAGAACAATTAATACCTATTCTCAAACTATTCCAAAAATAGAAAAGAAAGGGAATTATCCAAATTCGTTCTATGAGGCAAGCATTTTTCTGATACCTAAACCAGGTAAAGACACCAGTAAGGAAGTAAAACTTTCAGTATTTGCAGATGACATGATACTCTATATAGACAACTGGCTGGAAAAAAAAAAAAAAAAAACACTAAAACTGATACACGAATTCAGTAAAATTTCAGGATACAAAATTAATGTACACAAATCTGTTGTATAGCCACACATCAATAATGAAGCAGCAGAAAGAGAATTTAAAGAATCAATTCCATTTATAATTGCACCAAAAACCATAAGATACCTAGGAATAAACTTAATCAAAGTGATTAAAGACCCATACCCTGAAAATTATAAAACACTGATGAAAGAAATTGAAGGTGACACAAAGAAATGGAAAGACATAACATGCTCATGGATTGGAAGAACAAATATTCTTAAAAAGTCTACCCTGCCCAAAGCAATCTACACATTTAATGCAATCCCTATCAAAATACCAACAGCATTTTTCACAGAGCTAGGACAAACAATCCTAAAATTTGTATGGAACCACAAAAGACCCCAAATAGCCAAAGCAACCTTGAAAAAGAAAAGCAAAGCTGGAGGCATCACAATTCTAGACTTCAGGTTATATTATAAATTTGTAGTGATCAAAACAGTATGATACTGGCACAAAAATAGACATATAGAGCAATGAAATAAAGAAGAAAACCCAGGGGTGCCTCAGTGTCTCAGTTGGTTAAATGTCCAACTCTTGATTTCAGCTCAGGTCTTGATCTCAGAGTCATGAGTTCAAGCCCTGCATTGCACTCCAGGCTTGTTGTGGAGCCTACTTAAAAGACAGGAAAAAAAAAACAAACAACCAACCAACCAACCAAACAAACAAAACAGAAAACCCAGAAATGAACCCACAACTATATGATCAATTAATCTTCAACAAATCAGAAAAGAATATCCAGTGGAAAAAAGAAAGTCTCTGCTATAAAGGGTGTTGGGAAAACTGAACAGCAACGTGCAAAAGAATGAAACTAGATGATTTTCTTAGGCTGTACACACAGATAAATTCAAAATGGATGAAAGATCTAAATGAGAGACCTGAAACCATAAAAATTCTAGAGGAGAACTCAGGCATTAACCTCTTTGACATCTGCCATAGCAATTTCTTTCTAGATATTTCTCCTGAGGCAACAAAAACAAAAGCAAAAATAACCTATTGGAACTTCGTCAAAATAAAAAGCTTCTGCATAGCAAAGGAAACAGTTGACAAAACTGAAAGATAACCTACTGAATGGGAGAAGATATTTGCAGATGACATATCTGATAAAGGATTAGTATCCAAAATATATAAAAAACTTACACAACTCAACACCAAAAACAAATAATCTAATTTAAAATGGACAGAAGATATGAACAGACATTTCTCCAAAGAATACATACAGATGGCCAACAAACACATAAAAGGCGCTCAACATCACTCATAATCAAGGAAATGCAGATCAAAACTACAGTGAGATAATACCTTACACCTGTCAGAATGGCTAAAATGAAAAACACAAGAAACAACAAGTGTTGGCCAGGATGTGGAGAAAGAAGAACCCTCTTTTGCTGTTGGATGGAATGCAAACTGGTGCAGCCACTCTGGAAAATAGTATGGAGTTTCTTCAAAAAGTTAAAAATAGAACTACCCTGCAATCCATCAATTGCATTACTAGGTGTTTTCCCTAAAGAATACAAAAATACTAATTCAAAGGAATACATGCACCCTGCTATTTATAGTAACATTATCTACACCAGCCAAATTTTGGAAACAGTCCAAGTGTCCATAGAGTGATAAATGGTTAGAGAAGTTGTGGTATGTATATGTAATGGAATATCATTCAGCCATAAAAAAGAATGAAATCTTGCCTTTTGCAATGACATGATGGAGCTGGAGAGGATAACGCTAAGTGAAATAAATCAGTCAGAGAAAGACAAATACCATATGATTTCACCCATATGTGGAATTCAAGAAACAAAACAAATGAACAAAGAGGGAAAAAAGTAGAGAAAGGTACAAATCAAGAAACAGACTCTTCACTAGAGAACAAATTGGTGGTTACCAGAGTGGATGTAAGTGGGGAGATGGGTGAAATAGGTGATGGGGATTAAGGAGTGCACGTGTTATAATGAGCACAAGGTGATGTATGGAATTATTGAATCATTATACTGCACACCTGAAACCAATATTACACTGTATGTTAACTAACTGGAATTTAAATAAAAACTTTAAGAAAATAAAAGTTGAAGTGTTTCTTGTCCTCATCATGCAGAATTTCTAGGTAATCATCTGCAAAGAAAAGATTTTTCAGAAGAGTTGTTTCTGCACGCCATCTTGACTTGCTCACCTCATACCATTCAAAGGACTGCAATCTACCTTCAACCTATACTACTTAAACAACATGAAGATTAAATGAGCATGTTTTAGTATCTTCCAGCAATGATTCAAATCATGAATCATTTTAGTTTGTTTCATAAGTGGACCATAATATTCTGGCACAGACTTCTGTTTTACTTGGGAGTTTCTCCACACACTGGCCTTTCTTCTGTTCCTAAAACATGCCAAGCATGTTCCTTCCTGAGGCTCTAAGAAAGAATATTCTCATCTTCCCCCATGAACCCCAATTACATACACATAAACACAAAGGCACTAGTGTCTTGCCCTGATTAATACCGATTCACCATAAAGTTCTGTTTTATTTCTTTAAAATATTTTATTTATTTATTTGACAGAGAGAGAGCAGGAGAGCACAAGCAGTGGGAGCGGCAGAGGGAGAGGGAGAAGCAGGACCCTGCTGAGCAGGGAGCCCGATGTGGGGCTCGATCCCAGCACCCTGGGAACAGGACTCGAGCTGAAGGCAGTTGCTCAACCAACTGAGCCACCCATGTGCCCCTCTGTTTTATTTTTTTAAAAGATTTTATTTATTTGTTTATCAGAGAAAGAGAGAGCACAAGCAGGGGGAGCAGCAGGCAGAGGGAGAAGCAGGCTCCCCGCTGAGCAAGGAGCCTGATGTGGGACTCGATCCCAGGACCCTGGGATCATGACCTGAGCCAAAGGCAGATGCTTAACTGACTGAGCCACCCAGGCATCCCTAAAGTTCTGTTTTAATATCATTTCTACATTGGGACCTTGCACTTCACCCACATAAATTGAGTTTCTCTGTCTTACTCTCATGGCATGCTATACTTCTTCATAGAAACGACCACAAGTTGTAATCGTGATACAACCTGTTTCATGTCTGTCCAAAACCCTAACCACACAACATCCTCTAAAAACTGTGGTTCCCCTGAGAAAAGATGCCATACAGTTGAACTTTGAACAATGCAGGAGTTAGGGGCACTGACCACCCCGTGCAGTCAAAAATCTACACGTAACTTGTGATCTCCAAGAACTTAACCACTAATAGCCTACTGTTGACCAGAAGCCTTACCAATAATATAGTCAATTTACACGTTTTGTATGTTATATATATTATATAGTGTATTCTTATAATAAATCAAGCTAGAGAGGGGTGCTTGGGTGGCTCAGTCGGGTAAGCCTCTGCCTTCGGCTCAGGTCATGATCCCAGGGTCCTAGGATTGAGCCCTACATTGGGCTCCCTGCTCAGCAGGGAGTCTGCTTCTCCCACTCACTCTGCCCCTCCCCCCACCCATGTGCACTCTCTCTCTCTCTCTCGCTCATTCTCTCAAATAAATAAATAAAATCTTTAAAAAAAACAAAAATATCACGCAAGAGAATAGAAAAAGTCATCAAGAATATAAGGAAAATACATTTACAGTACAGCACTGTATTAATAAAAAAAAAATCCATGTATAAGTAGACACACACAGTTGTATATTTCTGATGGTCAACTATATTTAACACCAAATATCCTATGCTTTTCCCATAGTTCATGCTTAATACCTGGCAATACTTCCTATTTAATTTAAACATAGATTTATGTTTATTCAGCCAAGACTTTTTTTAGTACTCAAGACTACTCTCTGGTTATAAAAGAAATATTTGGAAGTATTAATTCTTTAAAATATATTAGAGCCTGAACATAAAATAGTTCTTCTAGTGTGTCAATGTTTATCTACTAGCATTGGCTGTCTATAATGCGGTCTGGTGGCTGACTCTGATGCCAAGGTTAGATTCAGCAAAGAGTAATGAGACAGATAAATTCTCTCTGCTAGGGACAAAGAAGGAATTGGCAGAATATAGTTCTTGATTTTCATGTTTGACATTCTTGGCCTAGTAAAATTAAATCACCCAGGATGCTAACTATATACTTAGTTGAGTAATTGTCTTATTTGAATTATTATTGAGATTAAGTTCTAAAATCATCTTATTATTTTACTGGTTTGAAAGAAATACAGGGATGAAATCTAATTTACAGGTTAGTCCAAATGCTTTTATAGCCTAAATCCATTCAAAATGTCTCTTTGACATTTGAGGAAATCAGTGGGTGGACCTTATGTTTGATATCATATCACTAAATCAAGGCTCAGGAGAACTTAATGTCCTCCAAACTCTGGCTTCTAAGTATTTTAACTAATTTCATTTGCCCACCTGGAAAATAAGGATTATACAACCTTATATGAGTAACTATTAAAGGAAACTCTACAATATTTTCAAAGTTATACTTAATTACATTTTTGTAAAAACAATTTTTTAAGATTTATTTATTTTAGAGAGAAAGAGGAAGAGTGCGAGCAGGGAGAGGTGTGGAGGGAGAGGGAGAGAGAGAGAGGGAAACAGACTCTGCACTGAGCATGAAGCCCGACATGGGGCTTGATCTCATGACCATGAGATCATGACCTAAGCTGAAATCAAGAGTCCCAGGCTTAACTGACTGAGCCACCTACATGCCCCAAAACAAATACTTTTTAAATACTGGCTTTAATCTTGGTGTGACAGAATGTTGAATGGCAAAACATCAAAAGACAATAATTTAGATACAATTTCTAAAAATAAATAATTACTTTAATTTGAAGCAATAATGCATATTAGTAAAGAAAGGGCCCAGCCTTGGATATGATTCCAGAAAAAAATTCAATAGTCTCATTTAGAATTAATATCACTTAACTCTTGGGAAGTAGAACTCAGTAATTCAGGTTTCATTATGTAAACATCTTTAGCATTTCATTTACTTTCTGAGTGCAAACAGCTGGTGAAACAATAGAAGTACAAGATTATTTGAAAATTAGTTCTTGGATTGATTCTCAAAATGGCTCTAGGACAGAAGCAAATGTTTCAATCTGTTGTTTTACTTGAAATTAGTATTTTTCTTCTTGATAAAAAATAATAATTTTTAAGGTAAAATCTGGAGCACAAAATTATGATTTGTGATATAAAAAAATAACATCAAGAAAGTAAGCAAATATAAATATCACAGTCAGTCTTACTCCCAAGTTATAGTCTAGATATTGCCATTAACCATATCTGTACCCCTTCTTTAATTTTAGGTTCAAGCACCCCACTTTCTGTCTGCTTCCAGGTCCCTTTAGTACTACAATTCTAATTACTTTTTTTAAATAATTTTTTATTGTTATGTTAATCACCATACATTACATCATTAGTTTTTGATGTAGTGTTCCATGATTCATTGTTTGTGCATAACACCCAGTGCTCCACGCAGAATGTGCCCTCTTTAATACCCATCACCAGGCTAACACATCCCCCCACCCCCCTCCCCTCTAGAACCCTCAGTTTATTTTTCAGAGTCCATCATCTCTAATGGTTCGTCTCCCCCAATTCTAATTACTTTTTAAAATCCCCTCTGTGACCTACAATAAATTGATTATACAAGCTTCCATCATTCTTATTTCCCTATTTCACTATCCAGATTAGTTTCCATGTTTCTTTATTAAAATCCCATGCATATACTTTAAAAGCTTTAACTGTGCCAAACAAAATCTCAATTCTAGTTAAATCCAGCTAATTGTCTACTCCATGCATGCTTGTACCATGCAGCCAGGTCACCCTTAAATTTATGACCATAAACAGGTGGGCCTTAGTGCTGTAATGAATCTACCAGTATTTCCTATCTTCTTCTTAAACTTCCCACATGCCTTCTTTCATTCTCATCCCAAACACTGACTTGCTTCCAATTTTACTGAATCACACAAGCAACAAGAAAAGCCCTTCTAACCACTTACCACTTTATGTCAATCCAAGAATTGTATGTCTGTTTACACTCACCTCTCTTATTAGATGAACCATTTGTCCTATCTACAGTCAATCTTTCTAGTGTGTGCTAGAGTGAGACAAAAAGGATGATATTACATCACTCTGGTAACTTTCCACTATTTCCCCCACCATTTTGATTATTTATTTTTTGAGTATGTTATTCTTATTCACAAACATTACTTTTGTCATCTAAAGAAACCAAAAAAAACAAGCAAACAAAAACAGTTGACTCCACATCCCCATCTAGCTCCAGCTCTTTATCTCCACTCACTTTTACAGAAAAACTTGAAATATTTATCAGTATCTTCTGCCTCTTCCCATTCTCTCTTGAACTTGCCCTAATTAGGTTTTCACCCTACCATTCTACCAACACCACTCTTGACAATGTCACCAAAGGCTTCCATGTTGCTGAATCCAATAATCAAGTCTCAGTCTTCTCATAATTTGTTATAGCAACAAAATTTGATACAACCGATGTCATTGGTCATGCTTCAGTCTCCCTTGCTGGTCCCTCTTCATCTCCCTAACATCTAAACACTGGAGTATATATGAACTCAAGTGTCTATACTCAGTCCTTATGTGATCTCAGCTGGCATTTTATTTTAAAATTCCACCTATAAGTTATTTCCAAAATTATAGCCCCGTCTGATACCTTGAACTCTAGATCTGTAGTTCCACTTATCTACTCGACATATCCACTTGCATATCTACTATACATTCCAAATGTTTTATGTCCAAATCAAACTCCCGGTGTTCTCCCCAAAACCTGCTCCTCCTAAAATTCTCTACTTCCCAGTGGTAGCAACTCCAATCATCCATTTGATCAGGACAGAACCCAGAATAATTTTTTATTTATTTTTTTCTTTCACAACCTAAATCAATCTATTAGCTAATCCTACTACATCTATCTTTAAAACATACCCTTAATCTGTATACTTCTCATGACCTCCACTTCTGCCATGATCAAGGCATAATTATCTCTGGCCCAAACTTGTGCAGAAGTGATCAATATGGTTTTTTTTGTTTTCTGCTACTTTCTCCCTTGTTCACTTTGCTCTAGCCACACTAGCTTCCTTGATGACTTGGAACAGGATAAACATACTCCTACTCAGTGCCTTTGCCCTTTGCTGTTCTCTCTGTCCAGATTATTCCTCTCCCAGATATTCACAGGTCTCATTTCTATCAACTCCTTCAGATATTTATTCAAAAATCCTTTCTTGGTAAGTCCTTCCCTATTAAATATTATATCCCATCCCATATCTTTAGTAGACATTTTATATATACATATTATATATGATATAGATTTGATATATGAATGACTATTCTATGTGGTATTTCAGAGGCAAGTATTATTTTTCAAAGCAGGATACATTAATTACTCAAAGCATCAATCATTTATATGGTCAATCACATTCCTTTGGCATCCTTTAATTTTTGTTGTTGACCTTACAACTACATAGATAAACCTTTCTACTCTGTAAATAATAATTAATGGATATATTAAAATATGATTGATAGAGATATTACATGAGGTTTAGAAAAAAAAATAGGCCTGAGATGATTATAACATCTAAATTCTGTTAATTTCCTTAAGGTGTTTTTTTTTTTAATTTCCTTAAGGTTTTAATCAGAATCTAATTCACATTGCTCATCTTAAAATGAATAAAAGCTTTAAGAGGAAAACAATATATGATTTTCTTCTAAAGTTGTATATGGTACTACATTATTTTGAACAAATTAAAATAAAATTTGTACCAAATCAAAAGCTGCAGTACTAGCAACACTACTTTTCAAAATGTTACTGATTTATAAAAGCAGATAAAATCATTAAATGCAAGAAAAAAATACAAAGTTTGACTTGATTAAAGCCTTTAAGGCCACATTTGCTAGCCAAATCAATGGTCTAAACTGGTGCTCTCAAATTTTATCATTCATAAAAAATCACCTGAATGGCTGGATAAAATGTAGGTGACTGAACCTCCTATTTCCAAGTTTTTGACTCTGGGGTGAGGCCTGATCATTTGCATTTTTATCAATTGTCCAGGTGATGTTAATTTGGTAACCACACTTTGAAAACCACTGGTTTAAAATATCATGCAGATTTACTGAAAGATAAACTCCAGAAAGAAACCAAAAAAAACCAAAACCAAAACAAAAAAAAAAAACCTCCCACTCTTTCCCCATACTTAGAGAAAGAAGACAGTATTCATTTTTTTGTTGATTGGCTGATTTTAGAATTTCCTTTTGCTGTGTGTGGAATTCACACCACCCTTCAGCCAACATCACCAAAACAAAACAATTTCAGAACAATATGGGCTTTAAAACATGTATCTAAGAATATCGTAATATCCTAGATTATGTGTCTGCAACTACAATCTGTAGTCTTATACATATAACTCCCTGTTGTGTTACTTCTATAAGGGGAAATCCAGGATAAAATGAACAGAAGTTTTAGAGTGTCAGAGCATTATATCAAAATCAAAGCAACAGTAGTTCAGAGAATCTAATTCTGTGGTGTTATTCTTGATTTACTAAATATGCAGTTGAATCTCTTAAAATCTAATTGCCAACATAAAGAGAAAAACCCTTAGCTTTTCCTCATAGCCTGTACTTTCTACCGACATTTTGCTATAAATTATGTCTTCTGGATTAAACCCAATTATTTTTAGCCACCATATATTCTCTTCACACTCTTCAAGATTAATGGTGTTATGTGCCCAACACCATGCCATAATATAGTGATGTGTCCCAGATGGGCCATGTACCAGCCCTCCACCCTCCACACTGAATCATCAAAGTAAAAGAGAAAGCAATGGAATTCACCCAAGCAGAGCAGAAAGAAAAAAATAATAATAATGAAGATAACTTAAGAGACATTTGGGGCAACATCAAGTGAAATAACATTCACCTTATAGGAATCCCAGCTACAGAAGAGACAGAGAGGATCATAAAAATTATTTGAAGAAATAATGACTGAAAACTTCACTAATCTGGGGAAGGAAATAGACATATATGTCCAGGAATTCCAGAGAGCTCCAAAAAAAAAAGATGAACCCAAAGAAATCCACACTTATACAGATTAAAATTAAAATCGTAAAAATTAAAGATAGAGGATCTTAAAAGCAGCAAAAGAAAAACAACTCAATGGAAACCTCATAAGGCTATCAGCAGATGTTTCAGCAGAAACTTTGGAAGCCAGAAGAAAGTGGCACAAATATTCAAAGTGCCGAAAAGGAAAAAAAAAAAAAATCCAACCAAGAATTATCTATCTCGTAGGGTTATAACTCAGAATTAAAGGAGAAATTAAGAATTTTCCAGATAAGCAAAAGCTAAAGGAGTTCATCACCAAACCAGCCTTACAAGAAGTGTTAAAGGGACTTCTCTAAATGGAAAAGAAATGGCACTAGTAGCAAGAAAGCATATGAACATATGAAAGTAAAATTCTCACTAGAAAGGTAAATATAGGGGTGCCTGTGTGGTTCAGTTGGTTAAGCGTCCGACTCTTGATTTTAACTCAGGTCAAGTTTTCAGGGTCATGATATCAAGCCCTGCATTTGGCTCTCTGCTGGGCATAGAGCATGCTTAAGATTCTCTCTCTCCCTCTCCCTCTGCCCCCTCACGTGTGCTCACACTCTCTCCCTCTCTTTCTCTAAAAAAAAAAATATATATATATATATATATATAGTAAAGGGAGAAAATCAATCAGTTATAAAATATGAAGTTTAAAAAACAAAAATAGTAAAATTAACTAAAACTACTATAACTGGCTAAAAATAAAAAGTCATAAAATGTGACATCAAAAATATAAAATGTCAGGAGGAATGTAAAACTTTGGAATTTGTTCAAAGTTTAAGTTGTCAGAACAGATATTATATACCTGAAAAGTTATATGTAAGTCTCACAGCAAACACAATAAAGACTTAGGGCAAATACACACACACACACACACACACACACACACACAGACACACACTCACAAAGAAAATGAGAAAGGAATCTAAATACAATGCTAAAGAAAGCCATCAAACCACAAAGGAATAAAGAAAGCGACAAAGAACAGAATAGGGACTATAAAAACATTCACAAAACAGTTAACACAATGGCAATAAATACATACCTATCAATAATTACTTTAAATGTACATGGACAAAAATCTATATCAAAAAATAAAGTGGCTGAATGGATGAAAAAACAAGACCCATCTATATGCTGTGTGAACACACACAGACTGAAAATAAAGGGATGCAGAAAGATACTCCATGCAAATGGAAATAAAGAGAAAGCTGGTGAGGCTATACTCATAGCAGACAAAACAAACAAATAAGGGCATTACATAATGGTAAAAGGGTAAATCCAACAATAAGACATAACATTTATAAATATGGATGCACCCAACATAGGAGCACCAAGATACATAAAGCAAATATTAATGGACCTAAAGGGAGATATTAACAGCAATACAATGATAGTGGGGGGATTTTAACATCCCAGCTTACATCAACAGATGGATCATCAAAAAATAAAATTAATAAGGAAATCTTGACCTTAAGTGACACATTAGACCAGACTTGATAGAGCCATACAGAACATTTTAACAAAAAACACCAGAATACACATTCTTCTCAAGTGCACATGGAATATTCTCCAGGATAGATCACATTAGACCACAAGAGTCTCAACAAATTAAAAAAGATTGAGATCATATTATATTTTCTCTGACCACATGATATAAAACTAGAAATCAATTAGAAGAAGAAAACTGGAAAAACTCAAAAATATGAAAATTAAATAAAATGCTACTGAGCAACCAATAGGTCACCAAAGAAATCAAATAAGAAATTTAAAAAATACCTAGAGACAAATGAAAATAGAAATGTGGCATACCAAAATCTTTGGGATGCTGCAAAAGTGCTTCTAAGAGGGAAAATCATAGCAAACAGGTCTACCTCAAGAAACAAGAAGATTCTCAAATAAAAAATCTAATCTTACATCTAAAGGGTCTGGGAAAAGAACAAAGCTGAAAGTCAGTAGAAAGAAGGAGTAATAAAAACCAGAACAGAAACAAATGAAATAGAGACTTAAAAAATTGGAAAGGTCAATGAAACTAAGAGCTGGTTCTTTGAAAGGATAAGCAAAATTAATAAACTTTTATGTAAAGTAACCAAGAAAAAAAGAAAGAGGGCTCTAATAAACAAAATCATATATGAAAGAGAAATTACAATTGATGCCAAAGAAATACAAAGGATCATAAGTGACTACTATGAACCATTATAAATTAATAAAATGGATAACCTAGGAGAAATGGATAAATTCCTAGAAATGTACAATCTTCTGAGACTGAATCAAGAAGAAAAAGAAAACTTGAGTAGACCAATTATTAGTAAGGAGAATGAGTCACTACTCAAAAACCTTCCCAAGAGGGGCACCTGGGTGACTCAGTCAGTTAAGCATCCGACTCTTGATTTCAAGCTCTGGTCATGATCTCAGGGTAATGAGACCAAGCCCTGTTTTGGGCTCCACACTCAACAAGGAGTCTGCTTCTCTCCCTCTGAACCTCCCACCACTTGCACACACTCTCTCTCAAATAAATAATTAAATCTTAAAAAAAAAACACACACACACACAAAAAAACAAAAGACCCTCCCAACAAACAAAAGTCCAGAACCAGATGGCTTCACTGGCGAATTCTACCAAACATTCAAAGATTTAATATATATTCTTCTCAAGATCTTCAAAAAATTGGAGAGGAGGGAACACTTCCAAACTCATTTTATGAATCCAGTATTAACCTGATACCAAAACTATTTTATGGTCTTCCAGTGAGACTTAGACATAGTTCAACATCTCAGGTTTTGGGATTTTTGTGTGTGGTTTTGTTTTGTTTGTTTTTTGGTTATATGTAAAATGGGGGTAATAATACCACCTTACCTATCTTAATAGCTTTTGGTGAAGATCAAATAAGAATGAATGTGAAAATGTTTGAAAAAAATTTTTTTAAAGATTAAAGGGACTATGAACAGAAAAATAAGACTACAGTATATACTGGAAAGTAGTTAGTGTTTCTGATTCAGTGTAAAGTATAGCTTGATTGAGAAAAATGAGACACTGGTACATACAAGGTTTATCTTTCCCTTTTATTTACAGTTCTTGATAAGCAGGCAACTGAGAAGACAACTCCTAAAATGAGCATAGTACATCAGAGATAGCTATCATGACTGAGCCTACTCAAAAGGTAACGTTTGTTTCCACTATTGCTTTTGAAAAAATCCTAGCTTAAGCCACTTCCTTCCCAGTGCTTCCATTCTTGCAATCTGTCAGAAACACCATTTCATTCTACATTTAAATTTTAGAGGGAATAAACTCTAAGGCATTTTTATTCAAAATACTGACATCATTCTCATCTATAAATTTTACACACTAATATACCTTTCATGAAAAATAGATTTTTCAAAAGTATGCAGTACTTTTTTGTTGATAATGTTGACATACAATAGGTATGTTAAAATGACTGCTATTAAGTCCTCAGAGATATAGTGGCGCACAGAAAGATGACAGCCTTCATTTGAG
The DNA here is from genome assembly GCF_037043125.1 of Eumetopias jubatus. Classification (NCBI taxonomy): domain Eukaryota; kingdom Metazoa; phylum Chordata; class Mammalia; order Carnivora; family Otariidae; genus Eumetopias; species Eumetopias jubatus. The sequence continues at coordinate 42,145,923 of NW_028274812.1, read as the reverse complement.
CTCACAAAATCTTAATAGATAACCGTAGTCTCTAGTGGTTTAATTTCTGAATATAATTCTGAATCTATTTTTTTAAATTAACATCTTAGAGTGTTGTTACAGAAATAGTGATTAAAGTAGAATTAGAAAAAAACACAAAAGTTCAAATCATGAATTTATATAGAAATAAAGGACTGAATGTGGTCTACAGGTTATTCTGACCATATAAAATTACTTGGCAAGTGCTAGAAGAACATCTAGATTCAAAAACCTCAAAAGCTACCATGACTTTTAGTTACAAAAGAAAGTATATCCTACATGAGAAAATTAAAAGTATTGATTTAACAACCCTGCCAAGATAATCATGAGTTTGGCACATTTTATCTGTCTCTATGGCATGACATTAAAAATAAAATCTGAGAACCTAATTGGAGTACATTAATGTGTGGAAGTTAATGAAAACTTAGATACTGAAATCGAGAATAAAATTTTCTTTGATTTACATGAAAAGGAAAAAGTCCTTGATCATTAGTTACTATCTAATGGGCTTCTCCATCCCTCAGGATTAAGTAAAAAATAAATCAAGGAACCATATGATAAATACCAACAATAAAATATCAGGTGGTTTAAAATAAACAAAAGTAGACTAAGATTTTAATTACTATTGGTGAGTAAGGTCTTATAGGTCTTAAGAAGGAATGAAATAGAATTCCAGAAAACGAAAACCCCCCTTTTCAGGGAAAAACAAGGAAAGAAGGAAAGAAGAGTTTACCTTCCAATGATTTCCCATTAATGCTAGAAACTAAAATCTCTGCCATAATTCTAATTGTACTTATTAGACCCAGTGTGGCTGCTCATGTCCAAAGCAGTAAAAAGCAATAAGGCAAATGATTACTGAGGCCTTATTTACCCCTTTGTGTTTGTGTCTTTTTGATATTCTACTTCATTTTTTAAATGATTAAGGATGCTTTCACAGTTACAGTGTAACAAAATTAAAAAATGGATGAGGAAATAAAGGCAAGGAAAAATAAAGATTGGAAGGTAACATGAAGTAGGACTAAATATATAGATATAGATGATAAAGATAATGGTAGATATATGGATATAGTATATTGATTATAGACACCATAAATTCCTATAGTTACTATAAATGTATTACAAATTTGCCTCTAGGCTTAAATTAACTATAGAAAATCACATTTTTTGAAATCTTTAATCCTTTAAAATCAATAATGATCAAAAGTGAATGAACAAAGGTATTTAGACTTATTGTGGAGATCATTTTGTAAAGTATATAAATGTTGAGTCACTATATTGTACACCTGAAACTAATATACTATTGTATGTCAACTATACTTCAATTTTAAAATAGGAGTAAATGAACATATTTGAACCATAATCTCTCATTTGTTTGATATTCTCCAGATTTCTCTATAGTTCTCCCTTAAAAGTTCCTAGATCTTATATTGTGCAACTGAAAGACAGGAGTTGAAATTTAACTCCTCTTATGTGATACCAACATTGATTTCCATGGCAAATATTATTTATATTTGACATCTATGTAACAAATTATTTTCTGTATTTTTCTCATATTATCACCATTCCTTTACTTCTCTAGTTATTATAATTCCTGAGAGGAAATCACAGATGATGCTTAATACATTTCTTCATAGGAAAGAAAAAAAACTGTCCATTTTTCATTACTAATAAGAACAATAAGAGTAATATTAAACATTTATTGCTAATGGGGTCAGAAGCCATTGACTAAGCAGAGTAGCACTGCTGCTTTTCCAGCTTTTATCTAAAATACATGCTGGGCTTCTTTATCCACCCATTTAATCTCTTAAACTTTTAATCTAATTTCTTCTTTTAAATCCTTTTTTCTTGTTTTGTTTGGTCTCCTAACCCTTGAAGTTCTCTTAGATAAGCTCTAAATTCAGTTGAAATAATCCCTATTGATTCCTGTGTTTCTCATAAAGCTTGAAAGCAAGAAAACAAACTCATATCAAAAGCTGAAATAAATGTCAGAGAGCTAATAAAAACAATAAATGCATTTAATATTTAAGTTAACAATAGATATTTGCAGTAGAAACATACATGCAAACACTTCATAACACTAAATGCTCAGTTAATTCTTATATACCCCTACACAGCAGATACTTCTATCCCCATTTTACAGATAAGGGAACTGAAGAGAGGCTGACTAAGCCCAAAGTCATAGAGTTACTGAGAATTGGAGCTGCAATTTTAACACTAGCATGGTGCTCCAATCCATGCTCAAACCTCCAAATTGCATCTCCTAAGATGGAACTCTTCAAAGACAGACTTCCTTGTTCCTTATGCAGCTTCTTATATAATCCTGATTATTTGCTCTCCCATATCCAGCTGCTCACACCCCTTCCTAGTAATTTAACATTACCAAATAAAGCATAATCTAGATTAATTTATTTCACCAATATGTAGAATGACATAAATGGTTAGCCCTCAAATAGATATATCTTTAAATTCCCAAGCTAATTTGCTAATCACCCATTTGTGTAATTTTTCTAGGCTCCCAAATAGTAGCAACTCTATGAAAATTGTAGACATTTTGAAATTCAGAATGTTGAATTCACCTTAAGGCTAAGTGAAATATTGGCTAAATAGTCTAATATATCTAAATGTCAAATACAAATTTTAGTGTGCTAAATGAGAACACTATCTATTGTTAATTAGTTCTACGATTATGACTCAAATGATGGACAATTTGCATAACAAATACTTTCAAATTGTAAGTGCAAAGAAGCAATGGGTTAGGATAAATAAAAAGCATCTGTCATTTCTGTTCTTTTAATTTTGCCTCTGAATAGGTGAGGATATTTAATTTGCATTTCTGGGTTCAGTCCAATACAATAAACCTTTTCTGAGCACCTATTATCTTTTAAACCTCTGAACTAGGTAATGGAAAGAAGAGAAGCTACTTGTTCTCATGAAATTTAAGATCTACTAAAAAGAATCAAATATGTATAGAATAACTACAATACAGGGCAAACTGCTATGAACATAAAGGAAAATGAAATGCTATTAAAATTTATACAAGGGAAGAAATTGAAGATAGACATTATGCAGGACTGGGTCCTAATAAATAAACAGATATTTACAGGCAGAAGTGGAGGACAGACACTACCAATGGAAGGAACATCAAGATCAAGGACAAAGTGGCAGGGAAGATCAATATAGGCTCTGGGAGTGGCAGATGCTAAGCATGGCTTTGGGGGGCAGTGGAAGGAGTAATAGGAATAAAATGACCACTTGGGATCAGATGATGGGGACCCTGAAATCCAAGAAATACAAGTGGAAGTCACAGAAGATTATGGAATCAAAGAGTGATATGATGATATGTGATTTGAGAAACTTTCTCTCATGGCAGTGACCAAAATTGACTGGAGAGGCTGAATGCCAGAGGTGGGAAACCAATTAGGAAGCTATTACAGTTGTACAAACTATAGGAAATGAAGGAATAGGTCAGGTCAGTGACAATGTTAACAGAAAGGAGGAGATGGGGAAGTGCAGAGGTAGAACTGACTTTTCTTGGTAATTTGTTAGACTTGATTTCTAAGAGAAAGAAAAATTAAAATTAATTCTAAAATGGCATATCTAGTTGATTGTAAAAAATATGAAGCCATTAACCCAGTAAAGGATTATAGAGGAAAATGTTTGGTGTTAAAGACAAATCTGATTGTAGAAATGATTAATGTGAGGTCATAGGACAAAAATCTATGTAAAGATACCTATTAAACATTTATTAATTTAAGTATGGAACTTAATGGAGAGATTGAGGGAATAGATGTATATTTGGGAGTTGTTTGGATATAGAAGATAGCTGAAATTATGGCAATAAATAACATGGCAGAGAAAAACAAAAAGACAAAATAATATAGAAAAGGAAAACTGAGAAGAGATTCTTAGAGATAATATGTATATTTTAAAATAAAAGTAGTTAGGAAGGAAATGTCAAAGGTTAGCATTGAACAATGACACAGAAGCCTAAGAATAATTTTCATACAGAAGATAATGAAATAGAAGAGGATGAGAAATGAGGTGTTATTTGATTTTATAATGAGGAGACTTTTTACAGAGAAAATTAAGAAGATCACTAGGGATAAAAACTATGTTCCTAGGAAGTGAACACAATGAAAAAATGTAGATGTGGAGTATATAGATTTATGGAAAAGTGAAGAGTAGGTTTACCAAGAGTTATTAAATGACAAATTATACTGTTGTAAATATTTATTATATTGTTATTTATTTTATTTTATATGTTAACCACTTTTGGCAGCCCAGCATGTGAACTCTATCCTATGTTTGTGGGATGTCTCACTGTATAAATTTTGGTGGGTGACATTAAAAGCTACAAAGTCATTCCCTTAAGCTCACCCTTAGCAGCTAGGGCAAAAACACAGGACTGAGGATTGTTCATGCACATGCTTCTGCCCACAAGTTTGATTCTGAAGTAAACCACACAGACATGTAGAGAATGGACAATTTCTTTCAGGAGCAGCAGCAGCAACATTCTATTTCTAGAAGCAGCAGAACCAAGTGCCACCAACAGCAAGTGTACAGCAGTGGTGGTAATGGCATTTCTCAAGCCATTTCTGAAATATTATTTTGGATGTAGTTTTGGCTATGCTGCCCATCTTGGTTCTTTTCCATTTTTTGTTTGGTTTTCTAGCCTTCTAGTTCGAAGAGCTACTCAATATGCTATAAATGCATGACTTGCTTGTGCAAATCATCTTGAATTGATTTCTGTTTTTTATAGCTAAGAATACTGATTGACACACAAGTATGATGAAAGATGAAAGTAACCAGGAATTTCAGGCCTCTGGCTTGAGAATATTTGCAGTCTCTGACCATGATATCCAGTCTTGGTAAAAAGCAACTGAAAAGAGTAAAGAATTAATTTTACAAAGTAATAAAAGGTCAATAGGGACTTGAGAACTTGATGAGAATAAATAATAGATTAATGAGAACAAAAAAGTGAGAGAAAGGTTACAGGAGAATTTAACAGTTCAGTATTGTAGAATTTAATAGATGATATGATTCCATGCTTTCCAGGTAACTGCATGGCATCAATTTGAGCTTGCCAATAGCTACACACCCTTAAGGAGTGGTAATCATATTAACAGGAAACAGAGAGAAGCCATATTTGGGTGTTATTTGGTGCCACTACTTCCCATCAACCTTCCCTTCCCTTCATGTAGTGTTTCTTTATCCCCTCAATTCCAGTACATCTGGTGGCTCTCCTAGGCTGACTTGATAGCACTTGATTTACTTTATATTCCTTTTAAATGTTCATATCCAAGTAATACTTACATATGGTAAAAATTGAAAAAGAAAAGCATATAATGAAAAACAAGTTTCCTGCTTCAATTCTCCCCAGCATAGTCCTATTCCACAGAAACAAACATCTCTATTTTTATATTTTTACTTCTCCTGAGGTAAGAGTTAATTGAAAGAAAGAAGAAAGAAAAGAAAGAAAGAAAGAAAGAAAAAGAAAGAAAGAAAGAAAGAAAGAAAGAGAAAAGAAAAGAAAGAAAAAGAAAAAAAAAAAGAAAGGCAAAGAAAGGAAGAAAGGAAGAAAACTCCTGAAAATTCCCACTATGTACGTTTGGTACAAAATGAACCATCATCGTTTATATTCTGCAAGTGGAAATCTCCAAAAATATATATAAAATAGAATTGCCATAGAGTTACATTACTCAGGAAACTTCAAACTTTGTTTCTTCTAAAACAGGATTCCTGTGTTGGTAGATGTGTGTGTGTGTGTGTGTGTGTGTGTGTGTGTGTGTGTGTGTGTGTGTGTGTTTGCTTATCTATTCACTTGTTCATGCTTGGGATTTTGTTTCTTTTTTTTTAAGATTTTATTTATTTATTTGAGAGAGAGAATGAGATAGAGAGAGAGAGCATGAGACAGGGGGAGGGTCAGAGGGAGAAGCAGACTCCCTGCTGAGCAGGGAGCCCGATGCGGGACTCGATCCTGGGACTCCAGGATCATGACCTGAGTCGAAGGCAGTTACTTAACCAACTGAGTCACCCAGGAGCCCGGATTTTGTTTCTTTGATATGTAACTGAATATCTGAGCTTAGAGACAGAGAGTAGAGAGTGCAAGTGGCTTATATCTGTGTCCTCTTTTTAAGTAATCAAGGCAAAGCACAAATCAAAGTGTACAGTTACTCACATTTTATTTGCCTAAGCATCTATGTGCTTTTAATTATTTAATTCGAAGTATTTATCTTCCCCCTAAGAAAAACCAATGAAAAATTAAATTTGGTAGCAATTTATGAAAATTAAGATCTCATCTAAACAATGATTTAGAATTTAAAGATTACAAACTCAACTGACTTCAACTACTTGACTTCATACAGAAATTTATTATTAGAATATTTGAAAATTTGAAAAATGAATTTTAGGGTTAGGGCTAAAAATGTTATCTATTTCATCCTCCTACCCAATGGACAAACTTTTCTGGAATATATTTTTTAAAGATTTAATTTATTTTGGGGTGCCTGGGTGGCTCAGTTGGTTGGGCATCTGCCTTTGGCTTGGGTCAGGATCCCAGGGCCCTGGGATCGAGTCCTACATCAGGCTCCTTGCTCAGCGGGGAGCCTGCTTCTCCAGCTCCGTCTGCCGCTCCCCCTTCTTGTGCTCTCTCTCTTTCTGATGAATAAATAAATAAATAATTTTTAAAAAGATTTAATTTATTTTAAAGAGAAAGAGAGAGAGCACACATGCTCACATGAGTAGGGGGATGAACAGAGGGAGAGAATCTTCAAGCAGACTCCCTGCTGATTGGGGAGCCTGACCTGGGGCTCAATCTCACAACCCATGAGATCATGACCTTAACTGAATCCAGGAGTCAGACGCTCAACTGACTGAGCCATCAGGGTGCCCCTGCAGGAATATTTCTAATTCAGGGCATCTATATGTTGGAAAACTCTAGCATTGGAAAGTTCTACCCTATTATCAAGCCAATTTCCTTCTATAATGTTTTTTCTTTTGTCAAAGTTATACTGACCAAAACAACATAACTTAAGTACCCTTCATTCTTCAGAATCTAAAAATAACTGAATAAAACAATTATTTCTCCTAATATTCACAGAAACTTTAATTACTCTTCATATAAAACAAACCTATTTTTCATTCTCTCTTAAAATGAAAACAATAGTCCAGGCATTATATCATTGATACAAGTATTTCATAAGATCAGAATGTTCCATCTCTAGTAACACAGCCTAAGAAAGAATTAACTTTTTTTGACAAACGTGATATCATATTGACAATATGGTCTTCCAAAGTCCTTAATGTTTTCAATATGTACTGCTTTCAAGCCAGTCTCCCTTTATACCATTTTATTTGCATGAGTTCTGTACATATGATTTAATGGGGAAATGGTGCATTCACTGCATAGTTCCATTTAACAGAGTTTTCAGCCATTACTCATTTGTTCATGCAGAGCACAATCCAACAAATGATTTCAAAGACCACAGAATAAGTTATCAGCTTGCTATAGGCTTGACATAATAAGGCTGTCAACAAGTTTTTACTCAAGTGAAATAAATAGCCATAAATAATAATTATGTATTATTATTACTCCTCAAGGCATTTTTCAATAATTGATCTACATCATGTAGCAGAGGCAAAAAAAAGGGGGGGTTGTTATGATAGGACTTACAACATGTGAAAATATATTAGCCTTACCTTAATATAGAATCTTATAATTTCTTCCAGTAAAGGCAGCTCCCCACTTGGTAGTAGGTATAGATAACTTAGCTTTGATAGTAGCTCGCCAGTCTGAGTTTTATATATGTCCTATTTTTGTCTCTTCATGCTAGCTGCCTTATCAACAACTATCTTCCTGTCAATATCTTTCTTTGGTCATAATTTCTCCTCGTGCTGTCATGATTTCCTTCAAGGAATTAACGAAGGCAGTTAGAGAATGCCAGTGAGTATACGGAAATTTGGTTTTCTTTGACTGAGCTTCAAAAGAAGACAGGGGAAACAATTATTGAGCATCCTCTATGGTACAGGCACTAAGCAGAGGTATTCCAGAAATATATCATTTCAGGCTTATAAGATGCTGTAAGTGACATACCGTTTTTGTTTTAGAATGAAAAAGGTGACAGAAATAAGAATCAAAGAGGTTAAAGTAATTGGCTGAGTTTCAGAATGTGATTCAGCTGAGATTCAAACACAAATTTTTCTGACTCTGTATCCATTCTCTTTCCTCCAGAAGAGTTTAGGTGAGATTCATTATGTTTAGTAGAGGAATTAGGAATTCCTTTAAGCATTAAAGAAAGTGTGGCATATCTTCTTTGGATCTCCAGTATAAAGAGATTCTGAAGAGATATGGAACTCCAGTTTCCATGTGTCATAGGACCGAAAAGCTTTAAATGTGGATGCTGTTTTATGGAGGCTCCAGGTGAAGAAACAGAGTGATTATTTCATTATATTTCTTTGCCCAAAGTAAAGTTGAACAAAATTCACAAATTCAGTTCCATGGCCCACTAATGAGAGTTTACAAATAATTATGAGACCACAGAAAACTTTGCAGAAGCCAGACACATTGGGATAGCAGAGAGTTACATAAGGTATCTGCTGCATAACCATTACTAGCTTATAAGTGCAGTGATCTCACTCTGCTTGTTTCATCTGCCAATTTCAAGATGACCATCTTAACCATCCAACTTGTCCTTTCATCTCCCCATTGTTTTTCTTTGCAAAGATGAAGTAATAAGGTGATATTTTATGTTGTATTTTGCCTTTTATGGGCTCAAAAACAGCTCAGTTTGTTCAAATTTTTCATATATTGAAGGAATGTCTAACAAGGCTTTTGTTGTCAATGGATTTCCTTTTCACAGATGTCTGGCTTGCTTACCAGCTGTAGTTTGATAGTTATTACAGTTAATTTACTTAGAAAATGAGGGTTTCACTCTGCAGCCAAAGGGTATTTTACACTTAGACGACAAATCCAATGCCCTTCTAATTGCACTGGCATACTTGGACTACCATGCCTGACCTTGCTCATAAATCTCTAACTCAGCAGTGTAGACAGTAGCCTGGGTTTAGAAACCTCTTCGCAACATACTGCTCTATCAGCAGTCAAATTAAGAATCTTCCTCACAACTATAGTTGGGAGGGTTAAATGATAGAAGTAGAGAACCATTTTAATCTTTGAGTGAAAATCAGAACACCAAACCCAGGAAGAAAAGAATATATAACCTATTTTATCATATAGTTAAACCCCCCCCAAATGTACATAGCTTGCATTTAAGAAGCACCAGATCCTTGGATTCAAGGAGCCTAGAATTACTAGGAACATGATGAAAGTCAACTCAGTTCTTCTTCTACATTGCTCAATTTCCAGTCAAATAAAAATTTTGTTTCTGTCATTACTATGATGCAATAATAATATGCATAGTGCATTGTCAGGAATGTTAATGCAAGTGGACGAATAAATTTTCTCAACTGGATGTATGGAGAAATACCAAGAAACCCCATGACTCAAGACAATTTTTCCAACCAATTCTACACCTTTAGAACTTCATTAATTTGTGGGTTTTTTTTTCTTTGAAATGTATTTATATTCCCAGGATGAATCATATTTTTCAAATGTTAATGTGGTAATAGATCTTGTCAGATTGCCTTTCTCCTAACCAGAAAAACTCAGAGTTAAGGTTCTTTTATAACTCAGAGTTAAGGTTCTTTTATAATACTAACATGGAAATAAGTTTGTGTATAATTATTAAGTGAAAAAGGCAAGTAGAAAATCACATGTATATGTATATACATGCTTATATATATATATATATGGTCACACACACACATACACACACACATATATATACAATCGCAACTATTTAAGATAAAAAATATAGAAAAAGATTGAAAGGAAATATAACAAAATAGTAACAGTCATTGTTTCCAGGAGTGTAGATTCTTATATTTACTGATTTTGTATTTTCTAAATGCTTTATATATTTTTTAACTAAAATTTTAAAATAATACCAGGCTCTTGAGAAAATGGTATGTGTTTTACATTGTGCAAAAAGTTAAAGTGAAACACTGGCACTAAGAGCTGGCTCTTAATGCACCCTTGCGTTTCTCCTCCTATTAATTTCCTGGCTGGCTCTTTGGCAATTGCTAGTGTCCAGGATGTCCTCCCACTTCAATTGCAATTTTGTTGACAATGTGTTCCCCTGACCTTGGTTAACTTTCATGCTCTACATTCAGAATTGTGTAAAGAGTTCTCTATAACTTTCCCCTGTTTCTAAGTGCTTAGACTCTACATGTCACTATCACATTCCTCCCTAAGGAAGAATCAATTTTTGTTGTATCTTCCTGTCCTTTTTTTTTTTTTTTAAGGAAATGATTTTCCCAAGGAAAAGTCCTTTTTCCAAGGAAAACATCAACCCACCTTTCTTTGGAAGATTTATCTTCTGTAGGATTTGATGTCCCCCACCTAGAAATTGTCCCTTAACACATTATGGTATTCTTTTTCATAGAACTAGGAGATAATGAAATCTCACACAAGCCTGTTTTTCTGCTTTGTTCCTTCAGCTTTTTAATTTTTTTCCAAAGGAGATAGGTGTGAGTGCTTATTAGAAGTATCACAGTGTAAGCCAATTACGGTGTCATAATACATAATACAGTGTCACACACTAGGTTGTTTTTCAAACCAGTGAACTACTTTTGTTTTATCTATTTGCTTATTATTTGGCTAAAAAATAATAAGTTAAAAATAAAAAGTGAGTCATATGATAGACTAGTAATACAAATTCCCTAAAAGCCTCAATGTACAAATCAAAGAAGCCTGTTGAAAACTGAATGTGAGTAGAATTTCAGGATACCATGTCTTGTTAAAAAGTCATTGTTATCTAGTGAATCCACATTAAATCAGGTGTTTAATTCAAGGGAGGCTACTAGAGTTTTATTTAAAAGAAGAAAAAGAAAAATCTATGATTGGCTATGATTTAAAAGAAATCATATAGGACTGGTTTAAGATTTGTCTCATCTCTCCTAAAAGCTCATAAAACAACTGATCAGTAATACATTTAGCAATTTTCAGAAACTTTGAGGGTATAAAATGCCAGATGTAACCAGAAATCTTATTTTCAGGGACAATATATATTTCTTTCAAGATTTCACTAAAATTAGGAGAGCAAGGGTGAATTGTATTAAAGAAAGACTGTGAATTTGAAAGCAGGCATTGTCATCTGCAGTTTGGGGTCAGCATCTCAATTTCTCATCTGATTTGTCTTAGTCTTCTCAGATGTAGAAAGATTGTGAGGTTAGCTGGGGCTATGTCATGCAGCTGCTCTGCTTTATTGAGAAGGCTGGTCCAGGGAAACTGAGAGCTGCTTGAGGTCCTTTGGGCAAAGTTGATCCACTGGTTTCACACCACATTACTGCCTTTCAAAGCTGAATGATGGATTTGCAAGTGGATTTAAGAAAGTTAAGAGGAGACAGAATAATTTCGCATTATGCTTTATTCTTATGTCTTTGTCCATTCACCTATCTCAGGAAACATTAAACATCATACTTATTTTCACTGATGACTAAAACTATTCACCAACTTTCAGAAGTAAAACTATGTCCACTTCCATTGTATAATATAGTTTCTACACAGATAAATTTTTATGTTTAAAAATATTCTTTTTCTAAAGATTTTTTATTTATTTGTCAGAGAGAGAGGAGAGAGAGCACAAGCAGGGGGAGCGGTAGTCAGAGGGAGAAGCAGGCTCCCCGATAAGCAAGGAGACCGGTGTGGGAGTCAATCCCAGGATCCCAGGATCATGACCTGAGCCCAAGTAGACACTTAACTGACTGAGCCACCCAAGTGCACCTGTTTAAAAATATTCTTGATATGATTTTAACACTTAAAATATACTTAAAATGAAAAATACTCTATGTAAATCAGAAACCAAAATAACCACGTTGGACTTTGAAAGAGTCTCTCATTTTAAATGTAGATTCTGTATTATCCCTATTCATAAATGAAGACTAACAGATGGTATTTCTTCTCAGAAACAACTGACAAGTGTGATATTTGCTTTTCCTTTTCCATTTTAAAGGAGATATAGGAAGAACTTTTATATTATTTTCCTTTTTGTTAAATAAAACTTTCCCAATTTAAACTACTCAATTCAACATAGCTAAAAAGTGAAAGATACAGCAAATCAGCTACTCATATGTTTTTCGTTATACTCAACAATTACTTTTAGTTCTTCATACCCTCATAGTTTCCCTCCAGTTTGACTGTTCAGCTTTCATGTAAATACTGTGTGGATCTATATGGTGTCGAACTTTACTTTCTTTTCCCCCAAATCAAATTAATGTTAAAAAGCAGGTGGTTTCTATTATGTATGCCTCCCCCCATTTCACTGATATTATTTCCTGGGTAAAATAAATTAAGACCAAGACAACTGGCTAGCATAAATGTAAGAGATCTGAGTTCTTATGGTCAAATCTGACCCAAAAAGTGGAAGCCTCTAAGATTTTATATATTTTCAAATTACAATAAGGAACCAAGTTTTCTCCCACAAGCTACATCACCCCATAAACACCCATATCCATTGATAAGTAGAAGAAAAGCAAAGGCGACAGTATCAGGTGGGAAGGAAAGGATTCATCAGCTTGCACTTCATTCTTTCCTTACATGGGAGTGAGGAAGCATGCCCAGAAAAGAAGGGAGGTAAACTCAGATTCCTTTGTAAGCATGCTAATGAAAGGCTTTCAGGCAAATATACTAGTGATATTTCCCTGAAAGGCTTTATGGATAGAATGCTTTTAGTAAAATGTACCTGCTCATTCTAGGATTACCTACGGAAAAATACAAATAAACAAATAACAACAACAACAACAACAACAACAAAACCCTGGAATCTGTGAATCAAGAGAAATAACATGTAAGCTATATAAAATAGAGATGTATTTATGACTGAAACAGCCCCTTTTGTGTATGTGATTTAGCCACATACATTACTTTGGGAGGTCACATATTAAATCTTGGTCAGAGCATGCAACAAAGAGGGACCCAGGAAATGACATTGGCTGTGTCAGACTTCTCCATGCCCCACTATTCCTTGAGATTACTTACATCCTTGCAGTTACTAGTAAAGCTGATACAAGGTAAAATCTCTGACTCTCATGAGTTTGAGATAAAATCAGCTCTGTTGTGTGATCTCAGCAAGAGAAACAATTCATGGACATGCTGTTTTGTCATGAGAGGTCTCTAATCCTATATGGTCCATGTGAGTTGTTGATATTATGATCCTCAACATTCAACTGCAAACCCTGAGAATTCTAGACTTTAGCAGACATTCTGACACCTTATTTCAAAACTCAAAATTCCCAATATCTGGGTTACATACTAAAGCCTGGAAAACATATATCCTTGAATTTTACACCAAGCCTACATTTGTTAAGTATTCTGGTTAAGCCAAGGTCCTCAACTATGTTTGTTTCACAGATATTCTAGTTCATTTAGAATAAAGCCAGTAATGGCCATTTAAAACCTTTTTGCCTTTGACCGCACCTTCCAAGGAAAAAACAAAGTTTTCTTCCCCCATTATTTATAATTTTATTTTAATATCAGATTTCTGTGCAATTAAAAACATTTTAATGATAATTTTATATCAGATTGTAAACTTAATAAATCAGTATTAGTCATTTTGAATGTTAACAGTATCTTGATTCATGAACATTTACTCAATTACTCATAAAGCATTTGTTTTATTCCTACTATGTGGCAGATGTGGTACTATGCTAAAATCTATAGCAAAATAAAATACAATCATGATTCTTTTTTAGAAGAGTGTTTAATAAGTAAAGGGAGTAAATCAGGTAACCAAGTAATTAAAGTAAAATGTGACTAATATTAGTTTAAGTGCTGAGCACTATGGGAACACAGATAATGATGAGCTGGAAGGAAGAGTGGATAAGATTCCTCTCAATAGGTGCCTGTTGGTCTAAGCCTTGAAGACTGAGTCAGGTCATGTGCAGGAGGATGGAAAGGGCATTTCAATGAAAAGAAAGAGCAGGTATGTAAGCAAATCATGAAAGATGGCAATTGTTCAGAAACAGATAAGAGAGTGTATGGAGTGACTGGAAGGCAAAGGATATACTGGAGTAAAACCAGTCTCTAGTAAAATACCCTTTTAGAAGCTATTGTAGCAGCTCTGGAATCAAATCTGATTTTGCTGACATTAATTAAGATTGGGGCAGAGAATTCTTTTTGAAAAGCAGGAGGAAAAGTAGGAGAGATTCAGAGGTGCATGAGTATGGTATGAGTAAAAAATAAAGGAGCAAAGAAGGATTTGTAGGAGTAGCAGGCCTCTAGGCCTTTGGGTTTAAAAACTGGGGTGATAAGACTCGTTTGCATAAGGATTACAGGAAGAAAAGCAAGTAGTTGAGAAGTAGGCTCAGACCCACTCAATCGTATGCCTCTGGGCCCTTGACCATGCTATTCCCTCTGTCTGGGAGGCACTACCACCTTTTACCCTTCTCAAGTGACTTCCACAGGGCTTTTAGATACAAACTAAATATTACTTTCCAAATATTTCACAAGGAGCAAGCAGTTTACTGTTTATATATCTTCCTCACATGCCATCGTCATTACTTCTTTCTTCTTCCTCCACTGAAACTGTAAGGTCCTCCAGGGCAGAAGTCATACTCATTTCTTTAAATTCAGCATATATCACAAAATGAGCACATAACCATTACTGTTTTGTGTTTTTACTATTTGTTATGCCTTTTCTAAATTAATGATAACAGTACCAAAATTGATTAGCTTCAAATTATATTTTTTGTCAGTAGAAAAACCTGCATACATCTTAAGAATCAGATATAGGCTTGGTTATTCACCTTTGCCTGTAAATTCTGCCGTATGTTTTCTTGTGCCGACGTAAGCATACTGTTAGTATACATGTATGTACACTGAACGGTCAGCAGGAAAAATGATACCACTACTACTACTAATGAGAATTCCTTTGATATTTCTCCAAGCCTCCAAAACATTTGAAAAGACTAATTGTTGTTGTTGGCGAATGATGTCTGAATTTTTATGATTCTAGGCAGCCAATGAATCAGGAATCAATGTATTTGTCACTTTCTGTCTTCTAGCTTGGTTGCTTTTGTGCTCCAGTATTCCAACAATGTAAAGTGTTAATGCAACTGACAGGTAGTACCTGTAAAATAAGCTCTCTCTTCTCTTTTTAATGGATCCTGGATTGAAGAGCTAAACTAGAAATCTTTTTGATCTAAATAGTTCTAATTATCTTGCTCAAAAGATATATGTCCCTTTAGTTGATTACCTTTCTTAGTTATCTAAGGAACATAGTATTTTTTTTCTTTACTAGTCTCTGTTTCTTTTAACTAATTTCCAGATTTTTCAGTGAAGTATAAAACCTCATAGTAAGTGAAAACTTTGCAATTTCCACTGGGTTCAATTTCAATTAATTCAAATTTTTAGGTCAGTCCTAAGGACTGCATTATATGTCTACATTAGAACAAACTAATAAGTGAAACAAAAATATCAACAGCTCACAGCATCACAAGCCTGGAGAATTATGGAAGAGGCACTTTTCCCGAAATGCTTATCATCTACATATGAGCCCTAATGACCATGTTTTGATGATTAATTTTCAAAAGAAATGGCTATCCAGGCTAGAATATTTTCCTACCACTGCCTGCTTAAAAAAGAATTCTGTGTTCTGAAATAATGTAATAATTAATAGTCATGGCTGCTGCTTCTTGTTGCTTTTTTTTTTCTAGAAAAGCACTTCTTTTGGAGTTTGTTGTTTTGACATTCTGCCAAAAGGATTTCCTCAGAAAAGAAGTCAGTGGATACTGTGTGCTATAGCTCCCATACTCATTTGAAAGCTAACAGAGTCTTAGCAGGCTTTCATTCACTCCCAAATACTATTACTGCCAAGCATATTAAATAATACCCCCCTTTTATGTATCTTTTCAATCTGAAAGAGAAACCCTAAATTTCAATATGTGATGTGCACCTGTATTGGAGAATTTTCTTTTAAAAAATCACTCAAAATTTCAAAACTATAAATGGCTACAAACTGCTTTATCAACACTTTTTAAGCAACCAAGGCTTTCAGGACACATATATGATGAAAATTTCCATTATGAGGCTTGATATGGCTTCAGGTTGTTTACTCTAGTGAAGCAGGATACTCAGGGTGCTTCGAAGATTTTATTTTATTTTTCAAAAAATTTTTAAAGATTTTATTTATTTATTTGACAGAGAGAGACACAGCGAGAAAGGGAACACAAGCAAGGGGAGTGGGAGAGGGAGAAGCAGGCTTCCTACGGAGCAGGGAGCCTGATGCAGGGCTCGATCCCAGGACCCTGGGATCATGACCTGAGCTGAAGGCAGATGCTTAACTGACTGAGCCACCCAGGTGCCCCTTAGAAGATTTTAATATGATGTGATTTCCTGAGGGACTTACAGGTAATTATAATTAACCCCAATCCAAATGCAAATATCCCAAGGCAATTCTGTATTACGGTGGTCTTCTAGATTTAGGTCTTTCTGGTCTGGGTACCTCTGAAGGCCAATGCCCATCAAGGATGTCATTCTGATAATATCAGGCTTCCTTCCTTAATAGGTAGATGACAGACATTCCCAGAATGGAAAGTCATATTCTTGAAAAGCCTCTACTTTTTCCCTTAACAATGCCAGTCAGTTAGCATTAACTTACTGCATTAACTTACTGCATTAACAGCATTAATTGTTAGACAAAGTGGTAAACAGACAACCAATTTAACTTGATTTTACTTATCTAGAGACTAAGAAGGAAAATATTTCCTATAATGTATCAGAAACCATATGAAGCACTTTACATATTTAATCCTCCAATAATCCTAAAAGAATGTTATCTTTTTAGAGAGAGAGTGGGGGGGGGGGTGGCAGAGGGAGAGTGAGGCAGAGAAGCAGACTCCCTGCTGAGTGAGGAACCCTACGCCCATACCAGGCTTGATCCCGGGATCCTAAGATCATGACCTGAGCCAAAACCAGAAGTCAGAGGCTTAACCATCTGAGCCACCCAGGTGCCCCTCTTTTCTAATTTTTATATGAAGAAATTCCTAATCATAGAAGATAATAGCTTAAGTATGATAGTTGCTTTCTTTGCATATTATTTCATTTCCTAGCTTTGTGTTTTTTTAATACTCTAAACAAAGAGTTTTCAAAGAATTCCCAACTGTTCATGTCACTCATCTACTTACAATCATTTATTCTTTTCATGAAAGGATGAAGATCAAACTCTTAACATAGTCCTGAGGCTCTTTGTCCCATCTCTCCAGACATTTCTTTCCTCTCTCTGGTGTTCCAGATAAAGCCTTCTGCTTCCAAATCTCCCAATATGCTGGCTTCTTTCTACCCAAGGGAGCATATGCCGTCCTTTCCATTCACGATGATCTCTCCAAACCTCTCCACTCCCAATATGTCAAGCTTACTCATTTTTGAATTCTCAAAATAAATTGCACTTCCTCAGGCAGTTAAAAAATATCATTTCTGTAAGACTATTGCAATATATATTTTGGTACTATAAGGGCACATATTAAATCTTGTTATATACTATATACTAACTTTTCTTAAATCATATACTTTTCGTATCACCTATAACTGCATGGTCTAAGAGGATATGAGCTAGGTTTGCTTCATTTACTGCTATAGCCCCATGACCTAGAACAGTGTTTGGCACATAGTAGGTGCTCAATGAATATTTGTTGAATGAATGAATGCATGAACAACTATTATTTTTTTAAGTAGGCTCCACCCAACTCAGTGCTTGAACTCACAACCCTAAGATCAAGACCTGAGCTGAGAGAGTCAGACACTTAACCAACTGAGTCACCTAGCTGCCCCGAATGAACAACTATTCTGCAGAATTAGTTTCCTTATTTCACTTTAAAACACCTTATGTGAATTTACCCTGAGTTAACGTTTCCAAAGGTTTGTTTTTTTTTTCAGTTTTCTTTCATATCTTAAAAGCTCTTAGCTGCCTTTCTGTGAAATATGAGAATTCACAAGGTTGTAACATGTTAAAAAATAAAATAAAATACTTGTTTTCACTCTTAAGGCCCCAGATTGCAGTTGTGTCTGTATATTATTGATTATATAATTTAACCTACATTTAACAAAACATAATTTTGCTTCTTGACAGTCTTATTTAATGTACATTTGTTGGTTTTGATAAATATGTACTTCAGAGAATTATAAGGGAAATCTGAAGTTGAATAAAAAGAAATTCATCTACCAAAAACATGGTCTGACATTCATTCCACTACTAAGATTTTATTGAATGTAAATAAAAATAAAATACATGTATTTGGGCTTCTGTATAAAAGAAGAATAGCACATGTTCTAATTTTACAATTTCTATTTTGTGTAACCCCTTTGCAGCTCTAAACACTGTTGACAAGTCCTTTCTTGAACCTCCTTCCTGGGTGTACATGACACTAAGTTTTTCCTCTTAATTATCCTCCTTTGTCTCTTACTTTTCCCCATTACTTCCTTTTCTGGCTTCTCTTCACTATTTGTTCCTTAAACAAGCATACACTGAAAGGTTACTACGTATCTGGTACTTAGCTGTCCTTGAAATACAGCAATGAGGAAAACAAATATAGCCCTTATCCTCATAAATCTTGCTCTCTTTTCATCTCACTATATCCCCTTGAAGGGTATTAATTCAAGTATTTGCCAACTTCTACACGTTGATAACCACAAAATCTGTATCTAGCCTATACTGTTCTCCTAAGAACAAGCCTATACTGTTCTCCTAACCACCTGTGAATGGGTATAACCGCCTAGATGTTTCACAGGCATCTCACACTCCGTATGTGCAAACTGAACTTGCCATTCTCCTCCTAAAGTGTATCCACACTCTATTATAGCTGGATAATCTACTTCACAATCTCCCAAAGAAGGAACATGCAACGCATTCTGACTTTCCGCTTCCTTTATTCTCTAAATGCAATTCGTCCTCAAGTCTTACCTAATAACCTTTTCCCTTATCCTTTCTCACTGCCACTCTCCAAATTTAAACCCTCCTCATCTTTCTTTGGTATTACAGTATTTGCCTCCTAACTGGTCTTCTTTCATTTCTTTTTATCTCTAGTCCACTTTTCATACTGCCACTAAAGTGATATTTCCACAATTTAAATACATCCCATACTTAAAACCCAAAGATGGCTTTTCATTTGTTATATTTTGTAGCATCGTATGTGTCCTGATTTGATCAAAATTTGCCTCTCCAGACTCCTATTTCTTATCTTGTACCTATGATGCTATCATATCATAAAGTTCTCTGAATGAGACATGTTATTTTAGATTTCTATACCTTTATAAGGCTTTCCCTCTGCCAGAAATAGCCTACCCAACTTCTCTACCAGTCAAATTTAACCACCAGAATTCAAATTAGACACCTTTTCTATGAAGCCACTCCTGACCTCTCCAGAAAAAGCTCTGCTACAATGAAGGGTTTACAAATATAAAACATATTATTTTCTACCACAATTATAAATTTACATATGTGCCTCCTCCAACGGTGAACACCTTTGGAATCTCAGGACCTAACACCATGAACCATAGCACAAAATGTGTCCTTAACAAATGTTTGTGGAAAGAGTAAGTTAATGACCATAAGTAAAGTAATAATAGATTAGAGTTCTCCTCTGACAAAGAGTCCCTGCAATGAAAAGTCAACTAGGAAAGCAAGATGGGTATCACTAAACCATATTTATGATAATTCAAACTAATATTTTATGAACTATTATAAACCAGAAGAGAAGACAAAGGTTTGCAAAAAAGGTTTTCACTTTTGGTCGGGGTTGGGTGGGTGGGTGGGTAGAAGTCATCCTTGGGCATTAGCAGATACTAAATTTTGGTGTTCTGCTCCTGAAAATACCACCTACTTCCTGTCCTAGCCTCTGAATTGTTATCTCTATTTTCCCTTGGACAATCTTAGCTTAGCCATTTTATGAACACTTACTACCTTCTTGACTACACTTCCTTATTGTTCATCTATAAATTCCTTAACCTCAACATGTAACTTGAGTCTGATCCTTAATTACTGCTTTACTTGACCTTACATATAGCAGAGGATGTCATTGTTTGGCTACCCCAAACCTACCCCTCTCTCTTCTTTCTTTAAAAGAAAGCATGGGGGAGCTGTTGGAGAAGTTTTCTCACTGGTAAGCAAGATATCCAGGAATATTTGTTCCTCTTCCTTCCAATGGAGATATATATGAATATTTTTATGTAGAAGATAATCATCCCTATCTGAACAAATTTTTCATGACCATTTTTTGGAAGACATGAATGATTTGTTATTGTTAATGTTATTGTTAATCACATTTCATTCTTTTTAATAAAGATGATGACAGCAAGTTTTAAGAATCTTTAACTCCTACTTATAAATGAATTGTGTATTAGGTTTCTTGTCTAAAAGTTACAGAGTATTTTTGTTTTTGCAATTGAGAGAAAATGTCATGTCTAGTAAGTGCTTAATGATTAAAAATGGATTTTATCTCATTTTGAGAAAACAAAAACTGAGAGTCATGTTGAATAGATTTTGATTTGAAATTTACTTCTCTTGGAAAATTAAAGATAATCTTTTTCTGGTACATGTGATAGGAATTCAAAAATGCTAAGGTTCCCATATTATTTACATTTTGTATCCCTAAGAGACATATAGATCAATGGAACAACATAGAAAACCCAGAAATAAATCCACAATTATGTGGCCAATTAATTTTCAACAAAGCAGGAAAGAATATCCAATGGAAAAAAGATGTTCTCTTTAACAAATGGTGTTGGAAAAACTGGTCAGCAACATTTGTAAAAGAATGAAACTGGATCACTTTCTTACACTATGTACAAAAATAAACTCAAAATGTATTAAAGACCTAAATGTGAGACCTAAAACCTAAAAATCCAAGAAAAGAATATAAGCAGTAATAGCCTTAACATCAACAAAACTAAAAGACAAACTACAGAATGGGAGAAGATATTTGCAAATGACTTATCTGATAAAGGGTTAGTGTCCAACATATATAAAGAACTTACACAACTCAACACCCCAAAAACAAATAATCTAACTTAAAAATGGACAGAAGACATGAACAGACATTTCTACAAAGAAGACATACAGACGGCAAAGAGATACATGAAAAGATGTTCAACATCTCTCATTATCAGGGAAATGAAAGTCAAAACCACAATGAGATAGCACCTCACTACCTGTCAGAATGGCTAAAATCAACAACACAAGAAAGAAGAGTTGGAGAGGATGTGGAGAAAAAGGAACCCTCATGTACTGTTGGTGGGAATGAAAACTGGTGCAGCTACTGTGAAAAACAGTATGGAGGTTCCTCAAAAAGTTAAAAATAGAATTACCCTATGATCCAGTAACCACACTACTGGGTATTTACACAAAAAATACAAAAACATTAATTCAAAGAGATACATGCACCCCTATGTAATTCAAAGGGATACATGTACCCCATTATCTATAATAGCCAAATTATGGAAGCAGCCCAAGTGCCCATCAATAGAAAAATGGATAAAGAGGTGGTATATATTTACAATGGAATATTATTCAGCCATAAAAAAGAATGAATTTTGCTGTTTGCAACAACATGGATAGAGCTACAGAGTATAATGCTAAATGAAATAAGTCAGTCAGAAAAAGACAAATACCATATGATTTCACACTCATATGTGCAATTTAAGAAAGAAAACAAGCAAAGGAAAAGAAAAGAGAGAGATAAACCAAGAAACAGACTCTTAACTATAGAGAACAAAGTGATAGTTACTAGAGGGGAGGGGAGTGGGGGAATGGGTTAGAAAGCTGATGGGGATTAAGGAGGGCACTTGTGATGAGCACCGGGTGATGTATGGAAGTGTTGGATCACTATCTTGTATACCCAAAACTAATATAACACTGTATGTTAACTATACTGGAATTTAATTAATTGATTAATTAATTTTATATCCCTAATAAAATGATTTGATCCATAAATAGTTAGAGCCACATTTCTTTAAAAGATCTTAAAGGAAAATGAGAAGTAAGCCTTAGCTTTTGATGTAGCAGCCTTGGGGTGATGGAGCAGTGGGAAGCTGATCTTGCCCTAACAGACAGGAACGAAAGAATACTATAGGAGGATTCTGATATGAAACAGAATTGCTGCTACTGGTTAATACCACCTGTCTTGTGTGGGCACCACTGTAGGCTCAAACCTTTTCCTCTAGAGCCAGTCTCTTTTGCAGCCAGTCGAATACACCTCTAGGGGAAGAGTTCCTGTTACCTGAGAGTACCCTGCCTTAGGAAACAGGATGTGCAGAGTTTTAATGACACTTCCTTGTTTGTCTGGTATGCTAATAAATTTGCCTTTTTTTCCCCCTTTTTTAAAGCCTCAGTACAGAATGTGCTCTATCCATCTAGAACATATGGATGGGTTGGTAGCATTAAAACAGGCTGTTCTTGGGGCGCCTGAGTGGCTCAGTCGGTTAAGTATCTGCTTTCGGCTCAGGTCATGATCTCAGGGTCCTGGAATGGAGCCCCACATCAGGCTCCCTGTTCAGCAGGAAGCCTGCTTCTCCTTCTCCCACTCCCCCTGCTTGTGTTCCCTCTCTCCCTGTCTCTCTCTGTCAAATAAATAAATAAATCTTTAAAAAATGATAAAACAGCCTGTTCTTAATATCTCATTATAATTCAGAAGTCACTACAACATTAATAATAGTGAAATCTATGATACTGCTTCAATCTCAGGATAATGGAAAAATAGGTGAAAAATCCCACCATAATTTATAAATGAAAGGATCCCTAGAAATTCCCATAACCTTTTCAAGCTTCTTAATGTAGTCGATTTATTTATTTTGATTAATAAATTAATTGAGCTTTAAGCATCTACCTTTCCGTAGGGGAAATTTAGTTCTAGTATTAAAAGAAAGTACAAAAATCTAAGATAGAAAAATATACCAAATAATAAATAAAGATCTATTATAAAAATTAACTGGGTTACTAAGGAAACTCTGTTAACAGAACTCTCCAAATTTAAGATTTAGTAATCCAGACAAGTATTTTATAGACTTGTTATTACTACAAGACATAGTTATTACTACATATAAAACTAAGTTTCAATATATAAATCTATACTAAGTATACTTTTTCATAATAGAAAGTCAAATCATTATAATAGAAATTTATAGCACTAAAAAATTACATAAGAGAGTTACTATGCATTCAGAAAAGATCTAAGTTCAGTATAAACCTGATGATTTTTTGCACCTTTAAATTGCCTGAGTATATTTACTAAAACACTTGAAATCATTGTAATTCTGCTCTCATTTCTCTAGATCCCCTAAGAGCTGTCAGGTGTATCCTTGGAAACATCATTGCTTTTGTTTTCATCAGTTCACATATTCCTGAGACTTCCCATTGCTTGTCAAAATAATTAATACCTGAAGTAGAAGAAATAGATATACTGCATTTTAATATAAACTTTTTGAGGAAAAACATGCTTAAAGAAATGGTCTATTAAAAGTGAGCTTTCTGTCTTTGACCTTTTGGTTGCATTGCAAAAACATTTCTGATCTGCTTAAAGAATTATGGACACAGCTGTCATCTCTAAAGTTAATGAAGGGTTTATTTTCAAGAGAATATCTTGCCAAAGTTTTGAAAAAGTCTGGATGTTAATCAGTTTAGGGTCCACTTCACAGTCAATGAGAATAAATATGACAAAACCATTCTATGGAAAATGGGTGAAAGCTTATGAGAATTTGAAGTGCCTATCACTTCATAATAAACATATTTAAGCCAGTTGCATATTCTTGCCAGTTACAAGTAACTTATCGACCACTTCACTATGTGACCATGGAGTCAAAACATCTTGTTAAATTAGCATATCTAATTCTTTTTATGATCCACTACAAAACACGATAGTGGTTCATTTTCCCAGGGTATGACAAGTACCTGACATCATGCACTTAACATTACATCATCCTCCGTATAACACACCTGGAGTTTTTAGGGCCCACTGACTCTGCTTTTAGTCTATGGTTAGGAACCTTTGTCCCCTTGTATAAAGTCACTCTCTGGAGTTACTTAAATCAACACCAAGTCCCATAAGATGGGTAAATGGAATACTATTCCAGGACCCACACATCAATAGTACTAATGAAATCACAAATATTTGGGAAAAAAGAATATAGTTTTCCTCCCAATATATTACATGTTTAAAAAATTTACTCTTTCACAAATTAAAAGTAATTAAATAATAAGAAAAGTTTGCAAATATCACACAAGTTCTTAGAAAACATTCCATACTACATACTTTTCTCTATTGGAAGACCCAGTGATGTAAGGGCAAAAATGTGATGCCTTTAAAAGGCTACTAATTTTATATCATTTATAAGACTTTTACTTTAGAATTTCAGATAACCAAAAAGAATATTTTTAAAAAACTTTAACTTCCAAAATCCTCAAAAATAATTCTTGTGCTATTTTTTTAAAGAAGTAATTATTAGAGTAAAAGAAAATTGTATGTGAAAGTGTCTAGAAGAGTGTTTGGCACTGAGCAGATACTCAGGAAAATCAATATTCTCATTCCTTATCCCTCCCTTACCAAAAGAATGTGAACAAAATTTTTCAATACACAAACATAGAGACTTTTCAGAGATGCTAAAATCTCCTATTCAAACAGCAGTTTTTACACTCTGGAATTTTATTTCGTTTTATTTTATTTTAACATATTACTAATCTTTAAAATCCTTAATTGATGTTACAGGTGGTAATTACCTCAAAGCAGACAGACATTAGTTTTATATGCTTTCAGGAAAGTTTAAGGTAAATCAATGTAGAGTTCAGTAAGTTTTATTACTGAAGTATATAATTTTATACTCCTGCACAACATCCCAAATAATAAACCTTCCTCTAGTTGACTATTGGTGCCTAAAAAATCCTTTAACAGAAAACAAATCTTGTATTCCGCAATTATATATTAAGTTTAAATATGCAAATATAATTTGAAAAGAGTAGCAATCTGACTTCAATTTACCACAAAGTTGAAAAGACTGACTCGAGAGCCTCTGTGGTAGCCAGTTTTGACAGAGGAGGAGAGATTAAAGAGTGCCATGGTGTAAGGAAAGAAAGAAAGTGAGGAGCTGAAGAGGAAATGAATTAACCAAGGGCAAACTTTGTCTTTTACCAACAAAATCCTCCTCTTCTGCCTTTCCATTTTCCTATCTCTTTCTTTCCCTCTGTCTTACTTCCCAAACACTTCTTTTCTTGGGAGGGTAACAGCTGTGTGCATATTTTCAGGATTGTGGAGGTCAAGAGGCAACACACTAGACACTTCTCAATGCATTCTTTTTAGGTGTTCTAGATAAAAGAGTTGGTCTGGGGGAAGGATTTAAAAGACTGAAAGGAAAAGAACCACTGCAATTTTCTTTATGGTTTTCTCTTAGCCCTCAAATTACAGAAAGTGATCCCTTCCTGCTTTTTTAAAAAGAAGTCTTGCTACTATTGTAACATGTTTACATCTTCTTACTGCATAGAAGTCATGAAAAACTGAATTAATGGACATTTTCTAGGGCTCTACTATAAATTATTCAAACTTAAAAGCCAATTTCTTTTTATCATTCTTACTCCCTGCCCCAGTTAAAATAAGAAAAAAATTAAATTATTCCTATGACTTATAAGACATGGTCACTATTATTTCGTCTCTGAATTCTCTTGCCCTTCCAGCCTTCTTACACTTTACTGAAGGTCAGGCTATGTGAATATTTGCTTCTGTGGATTAGAATTGGATAACCAGTAGGTGGTAAAGTTGAGTAAAGTTCAGAAAATTGCACGGCAGACACAACAAGACAGAGATGCAAGGTACAATGGATTTGCAGAACAGCATGAGCCTGTGTAATTTAGCATGACCTTTCTGGTTTTCTTTGCGGGAGTGTACTATTCATTGGCAATTAGGGGAATTTAGCATGAACTGTGTGAGGTTTATTGAGTCTGAAGTTTTATATTGAATTTCTTGGCCTGATTGCATAGTAACTACAAAGTTTTCTATCAAGAGATACTTGGATTTTTGTTCATAATAAAAAACTTATCTAGATCCTAATCTTTCTGCTCTTTTCCCCACTTCCAACACCACTACCACAGAAAGAGCTCACTTAAGAAATAATTTCCTAAAGATTAAAACTCTTTCAAGGACACCCTACTATTTAACATCTATAATGAGAGAGTTCTTCCTTTTGGTGCAAGAAAAGATTGTAGCTAGAAATAAGAAAATATTAAGGCTTTAAAAAGCACAACACATATACATTCAGATTTTTTTTCTTTTATAGCAAGGTGGATTATATACCTTGTTAATTTACGCTTACAGAATAAAATATTTATTGTGGATCAAAATTTACCTTATCAACTATAAATAAAAGCTGATTGCTTTTTAGGATTCTCTCTGTAGCTGAACTTTGTATATGCCCAAGTAGTAGTTGCAATTATTTTCTAAAATACATTTTTTAATTTTGAAAATAAATTAGGATTCCCTAAAGAATAACTATTCTATTGATTCCCCCAAAATGCAAGCATAAATAGATGGGGAGTAATTCAATGAATAAATCATTTGATTGCATTTATCATAAAAGTCTCACTTTTCTATCGTGCAGAAGGGAAGAAGTACAAGGCAGTAGTGCTGTACCATTCAGAAGAATACTGTGTTTAATATGTTTAAGATGCTTTGAAAAGAGGAAAATATTTTTTCCTTTTATTTATGCTTTGGGAGTTGAGCCCAAGAGGACTACATTTGTGATACAAATCACATTGAAAATGAAAATCTATATCCTGAATTAATCTTTAAAGGTGTTCAAATGATATCATAATTTATTGACAGTATGAAGGTAACATATGCTAACAAATTATATAGCACTCTCCACCATGAAATTAAATGAAAATTTGGATTATAGATTAGGATGCCATTGGTGCTAACTGATCTTTATTCAAATTGTTGAAAACACTCTATTTTTGTATCTAATGCTAAAGAAAAGAGTAGCAGCATCTCTTTTTGGAATTCCAGTGTTTTGTTTTGTTTTAATTTAACCTTGCCATTAAAAAAAACAGGAACTAATTAGAATTTTGGAGACCGGAAAAATATGGAATTGTTTCCCTAGCAGAAACAAAAATGTTCTTTTCTAATGTTCAAATTGTTAATATAGTTATCTCAACTAGTGACTCTTGCATTTCATAAGTTAAAAGTAAAATGAAAAAAAATATAGATTTAGGAAACTACAGAAATAATTTCATAGATTCCACCAACTATCTCTAAGTTTATACTATTTTTTATGAATTCAAATAAATCAAAAGACAGTTAAGTTTTAAAATAAGTCAGATTAAGGATTTGTTCTACTTTAATGTTTTTGGACTGATTTGGCTAGCCATGTTGATCAAATAATTGAATTTGTTTGTTACAGAGAGTGAACGACATAGAGTTTCAAGCAGCTACAGGCTGATAGAGCCACAGTTTTGTTTTGTTTTTTTTTCTTAAATGGGGGTCTAATGTGGAAATGTTAATTCCTCATTTGCCTACCCAGACAGCCCTTGCATTTATACCCCCTGCCACAGTGCAACACTTTCTTTAGCACTTGGAATAAGCAGTGATGATATTAACAGTTGAGTTTGGTAGAGAGAGTACTGGACTTGGAATCATGAGGACTGTTTCACCATTAAATAGCTCAACACTCTTAAATAAATGACAACATCTCTCAATCACACTTTCTCCCTCAACTCTAAAATAGAGCTTAGACTAAATGGGATTATAAAGATTCCTAAAGCTCAAATTCCTGTAGCTTGTTCCGACCAAACTCTTTTAGCGAGTCCATCTTCTGTCATTTGTAAGATCACTGGCCAAGCAATATTAGGAATGAAAATAAGAATGAAACAAACTTGATTTCCATTGGAAAAATCAAACTAGAGTTAATCCATTAATCTTATGTCCCATCATGAACTTACTGTATTATCAAGGCAGACAGAAACAGAGTGACAAAGACAGAGGAAAGAGAGGCAGCACATAAAAAATTTTTTATGTATCATCCTCACAATTTTTAGAAATTAAATATTTTCAAGGTCTAGCCTATAAGGACAATCAAGAGAAAACCAAAATATAAAAAGATTTTTGTAATTGGATTACTAAATATAAAGTAATTTATAAAAATTATTGGATATAAACTATTCATATATAATTGAATTTTTATTACAGATGATGGATCAAATATGATGCATTTTAGTATTTCATCCTAATTTTCCTAAAATATTAAACTAAAATATAGACAATCATACCTTCCTTTATGTGTTAGAATGTTAGAATGTGTTCCTCATTATGTATTCTTTTCAGAGACCTGGCTTTTGAATAGTATTTGGTTATGAGGTTTGGGGATTTAAAGAACTTCATTAATCTTAGGTCCCATCATGAACTGAAGAGTAGCATTTCTATACCATCATTTCGAAGTGACCTCTTATTGCTAACACTAGTTGTTCCATTACAGTTAGAATTAAAGACTAAGGAAGCTTGTTTGAAGGAAGCTTAATGTGGTTTTTCACATCCAAAGACTCCTAATTTGCCACTGCAAATATATGACTAAGTACAGCAGTTATTCATCATTTTGATGCTACAGCAAAACGAGCATTTGTGGCCATGCTATTAAAAGGAATGGAGGGCATTGTTTAAGATCTTTTTTCTTTTCCCAGACTTCCAGATACATTAAAATACTAAAGAGACACAGTCATGCAGCCTTAGAATATTCAGTGATTTATAAGAAAACATTTCAAGGCTGCATCATGGGAGATAATAAACAATCTATTCATTAAGTCAATCATTGATATGAAAGGAAATTAAGAACTGTTTATATGTAAGTAAATAAGCACACAGACATTAAATCCAAATTTAAGAGTATTAAACAACTTAACTATATAAATATTTAATTTCTCTATTTCTTAGAGTACCAGAAACTTTTATCCTCTTAAAAAGCTTATAATGGTTAATATATAAAACAACCAAGGGGAAAAAAAGATTCAAGGAAACTGTACCTTTTGTTGTTAATGCTTTGCAGAATATCTGATCTTTTAAAGAGTATTAACTGTCAAGTGGATACCAGATACTTAATGTTGTTTGGGTTGTTGATGTTAAAAAGTTAGTTAGGCTGTAAGGGGGAAAGGAACTAACTTTTACTGAGCATTCAATATGAGCCTGGCTCTATGCTAAGCATTCTAAATTCATTCCATTTAATTTGAGTTCATTAGAGGACTGTGAAGAAGAATTTGCCCTTTAGATCCATAGGTCAGAGCTCTTACAGCCATGAGGAACTAAAATGACTCTGACTGATTTTCCATACTGACAGAGCAATAATTTAAATGCTTTTGATTTCTTTTTAAGATTCGATTTTTTAAATAACTTTTTATCAGTCTACATAAAGTAGTCAGGCTGATTGCATTATATTTTATCTCTTATATCAGAGTCATGCGCATGAAACCAATGCATAATGGACATGAAAGAGTTAAGAGACAATAAATCTGCTGCAGTAGGTAGTGATATTTCTGACAGGAAGGAGACTTATGGGTCAAGAATACCTTGCAAGTACCATAATGTAGTGAAGGAGCATATAATTACTATATTTTCTTGTTTTCTGTATTTTCTGGCATCTGGGGTCTTGCTGACTGGGGAGAGATTACCCCTCGCACGACTCCAATTCTTGGAGATAGCAAGCAACTTAACAAGGCCACACCTTTGCTTTTCCAAACCAACCCATCCAGAACCCATACCTCTGACCACCTTCTTGGTTTAACTCCCATACACAAACCCAATATTCCCCCTGCCCTAAATAACCCCAAGGCCAGAAACTGGAAAATTAGGGAACACCCGAACAGCCCAGACTGCCAAAATTATTCAAACTATCCAGCCCTTTTCAAGCCTGCTAAGCTGTTTACCCTGCCTCACCTATTCCTTCCCATGGAAACCACAATAAAGATTCTGACCAATGATTTCCCCCTCATTCCTTCTGCCTCCTGACCAAAACCGTTGCTTCCTCATTGGCTTTGCATGGCATGGCATTCCTCCTCCTCTTGAGAACTCTAGGTAACAAGCCATCTTTATAATGGTAATCATCTCCCAATCTTTCCAAACCTGAATAAAAACAAAATCCCAGGCACATTTTAAATCAGAGCAATATTCAGATTACAGTTAGTCCTGAAGATGCTCTCTTCTTTCTAACCAAAATGCTAAGGAATAGGGAGGAAATAAAACCTTTTCATTCTATCACTGCACCTCCTTGCAACAGGGACCAGATGAAGACAGGCCAAAAGGTCACAGCAAATTCACAAGAACCATTCCTGGAGTAACCAAGTAACCAGTTGCAAGGATCTTTGAAAGAACATTGGGGACTTCCATATAATTTTTTATGCAGTTGAGATTGGTGATATCTAGAGTTATAGAAATATAGTTAATAAAAATTATGTACTTAGAACGTAATGTGTGTAAATTTGAGCAGGAGACAGAGAATTACCTGTAATTTGTACAAAAGCTCTGGTGCAGTTAGGCAACAGATAATGCAGAACTCAGAAGTAGAACACTGGAGAATATCAAAGTAAAATTATGATAGAAAAGGGAAGGCTCCCTCCTAAGATTTGAAGAAATGTTTGCTTATACCACAGGTCCATTATTCTAATGGGAAGGGTTTGGAAAAAAAAAATACCAGAACCACATTAAATAAGAATTATAACCATTCTGCATAGTTCTCCTCCCACAGCATGGGTTTAGCCACTTAATTATTCCTTAGTTGTAGTGAATTTTTCATGATCTTTTTAAAAATAGCTACTTAAGCCAATTGTCAGACCCAACTCATAATTATGGTCATCATACTAATGCCCAGCCTAAACACACCAGGTAGTCACTTCTTTCATCCATGCTGCCTTAATAAAAACTTATTTCATCCTGGTACCAGCAATTTTGTTTGGTCCTAGTGAAGAGACAATCATAAAAGCAATCTTTTTATTTTAATCTGTCAATCACCAAAGAATAAGAGTGGGGTGAAGGCTATCTGGGGAGCAATCTAATTATTTAAATCTACTAACAATTCAATTTATTGACTTGACCAGTTCATATATTTATTGGTTCATCCATCAGTAAATGTGGATGGAGTACTACTCCATGCCAAGCCCTCTAACTTCAAGATTATAATTGTGCACAAACCTAGCATGTTCTTTTTAAGTTTAGAGTCTAGTAAGAGAAGTAGACATTGAAAAAACACCTCACAAAAACTTAATCTACAATTGTGGGAAGTGTTAGAAAGGAAAGGAAATGCCCATGAAATGAACTAATAAGCCATATAAGTAATTTGATGTCATAGAATATTTTTTAAAGAATGTCTGAATTTCGTATCTCATAAGCAGATGCTCTGCTTTGTAAATATTTTGTTGGAGAAACTGTACTCAATTTAGCAGTTCTTTTAACTCTTACTGGTTTTTCATTATGTCAGAGTTTCATGGTTTATCTTTTTAAAATTTTTTTCTCAAAACCTAACAGCTTGACCCTTATAAGACTTCCCAAGCATTTTATAGGGCAAGAAGATGGTATAAATTATTTACTTTGTAAATGCCTTTCTAAGGAATTTTTCCAATACCAGCAAGAATCTGTGTTTCAGGGATTATTTTCTGGCCAGTAAGAATTAGTCTCTATCTAGTCATTACATACTACATCATTCATAACTCATCTACATGAAAAATGTGTCAATATTTCCTTGGTGCATACTGAGCTTCTATCTCTATTTAGGTAACTAATAATCTTAATAATAATCATAATGATAAATAGCCCGTAATTTCATACATATTTGAAAGCTCTTATGGTTATATGACTTTAACCAAAGAAGCATGCATGATATAACATTTATGGAGCCTTTATGATGTGCACTATCTTTGGATCAAATACAGTTTGATAGTCAAGCTTAAAGATCATGTCTTTCATAACAGCAAATTGCCAATAATTCAAGTGTGTGAGTGTGTGTGTGTGTGTGTGTGTGTGTGTGTGTGTGTGTAATAGGAAAATTCTCTACAATCACATTTAGTGTAATGACTTATATACTTGACTTCATTACTTCCATCTTATTTCATTTATGCTTATTAGCTATTTTCAGCATTTTTTCTCTTCTCACAACAACTCTGAAATGTAGCATTATTGTATCCACTATCGAATGGGAGAATTCTGATTCTGATGAAAACGCTTTGGGCTTTTAATCTTTGAGTATGATTTGGCTTTTTCAAAATGTTACAGAAATATATTTTTAGAAAACAATGTTTATATCAGGATTTAATGTTAAATTTCATCAAATATACTTGGCACTATATTAAAATAATTACATTAATCTTTTTTTGATCTATTGATAAAGTGAGTTATGTGTTTCTAATACTGACCATCTGCTTAACCCTGAAAAAAAAATCTTGGTTGTAATCTGATACACATTTACTAAGCACCGCCTTCTCAACTGCATTATTTTATTAGTATTTTTACATCTATAATCATGAGAGAAATTGGTCTGCCTTGCTTTTGGTGTTTTCTGAGGTTTAGGTTTCAAACAAGCAGCTTCTGTGGCATCTTCATATAAATTCTGCTGGGTGGCATAGTTCTGGATAGGGTTTGCCAAGGAGAATGCAAAGCTATACTCAACACCCTCCCAGAAATGGAATTTCTGGATCATATGGTGGTTCTAGTAGTTTTTCTGAGGAACCTCCATATTGTCTAGCATAGTGACTACACCACTATACAGTCCCACCAGCAGCATACCAGAAGGGTTCCTTTTTCTCCCCATCCTCATCATCCTTGTTATTTCTTATCTTTTGGATAATAGCTATTCTAACCAGTGTGAGGTGGTATCTCATTGTGGTTTTGATTTGCATTTCCCTGATGATTAGTGATGTTGGGCATCTTTTCATGTGCCTATTGGCTAGCTATATGTCTTCTTTAGAAAAATGTCTATTCATGTCCTTTTTAATAGATTGTTTTTTTCACTATTGAGTTGTAGGAGTTCTTTATACATTTTAGATATTAAACCTTATGGGATATATCATTTGCAAATATTTTCTCCCATTCCACAGGTTGTCTTTTCATTCTGTTGATGGTTTTCTTCACTGTGCAGAAGCTTTTGAGTTTGAAGTAGTCCCACTTGTTAATTTTTGCTTTTAGTACCTTTACTTTTGGAATCAGATCCAAAAAACCACTGCCAAGGCTGATGCCAAGAAACTTACTATCTATTTTTTCTTCTGAAACTTACAGTCTTAGATTCAAGTCTTCAATCCATTTTGGGTTTTTGTGAATGCTTTAAGACAGTGGTCTAGTTCCATTCGTTTGCATATAGCTGTCCAGTTTTTCCAGCACCATTTATTGAAGAGACTGCCCTTTCCCATTGTATATTCTTGCCTCCTCTGTTGTAAATTAACTGACCATATATGTATGGGCTTGATTCTGGGCTCTGTATTCTGTTCCTATGTGTCTGTTTTTAAGCCAGTACCATGGTGTTCTGATTACTAAGTAATATAGTTTGAAATCAAGGAGTATGATGCCTCCAGCTTTGTTCTTTTTCAAGACTGCTTGGCTAGTCAGGATCTTTTGTGGTTACATACAAATTTTAGGATTCTTTATATTATCTATGAAAAATGTCATTGGAATTTTATTAGGGATAGCACTGAATCTGTAGATTGCTTTGGCCAATATGGATATTTAAACAATATTAATTTTTCTAATGCACGAACACAGACTATCTTTCCATTTATTTGTGTCTACTTCAATTTCTTTCATCAATGCCTTATAATTTTCAGTGTACAAGCCCTACACCTCCTTGGTTAAATTTACTCCTAGGCACTTTATTCTTTTTGATGAAATTGTAAATGGGATTATTTTCTTAATTTCTCTAATAGTTAGTGGTTAGTACTTAGAAACAACCAATTTTTGTATACTGATTTTGTACCCTGCAACTTTACAAAATTTGCTTATTAGTTCTAACAGTTTTTTGATGGAGTCCTTAGAGTTTTGTATATATAAACTCATGTCCACAAATAGCGATGGTTTTACATCTTCCTTTCCGACTTGGATGCCTTTTATGTCTTCTTCTTGCCTAATTGCTCTGGCTAGTACTACCAATACTATGTTGAATAAAAGTGGCAAAAGTGGGCATACGTGTCTTATTCCTGTTGTTACAAGAAAACTTTTTAGCTTTTCACCACTGAGTATGATGTTAGCTGTGAACTTGTCATATATGGTCTTTATTACGTTGAAGTACATTTCCTCTATACTCACTTTGTTGAGTTTTTAACATAAATGGTTGCTGAATTTTGTCAAATACTTTTTCTGCATCTATTGAGATGATCATATGATTTTATTCTTCACTTTGTTAATGTGGTGTATTGCATTGATTGATTTGTGGATACTGAACCATCCTTGCATCTCTGGAATAAATCCCACCTGATCATGGTGTAAGATCCTTTTAATATAATATTGAATTCGGTTGCTAATATTTTGTTGAGGATTTTTGCCTCTGTGCTCATTTGGAATGTTGGTCTGTACTTCTCTCTTTTTGTGGTGTCTTGTTCTGGTTTTGGTATCAGGGTAATGCTGGCCTTGAGAAATGAGTTTACAAGTGTTTCCTCCTTTTCAATTTTTTGGAAGAGTCTGAGGAAGATAGGTATTAAATGAACTTATCCCTCTCAAGGAGAAGCTCCATATTTGTGAGATCCTATGCTGGGAGTAATGTTTCAGGAAGACTGTGGCTCTACCTCTCCTACCTATCTCAGTGTAGCCCTTTTATTCTTTCTTATGGAGAAGCTTCCAGCTAGTTTTCAGGTCTTTTTCAGAGAGAACTGTTCCATATGTAACTGTAGATCTGTTGTATCTGTGGTAGGAGGTGAGGTCAGGATCTTCCTATGCCACCATCTTGGACTACCCCTTTATAGTTTTTTAGAAATCTTTTTAGGCATAGAAAACTTGCAAGAACAGTACAAAGAACTTCAAAATATTTGTACTCCAGATCCACCAAATTCTAGTATTTTACAGAATTTGCCTTATCATAATTTTTGTACCATGAGAGTACGTAGAACTACATCAAACTAAAAAGCTTCTACACAGCAAAAGAAATAAGCAACAAAATGAAAAAGCAACCTATGGAATGGGAGAAAATACTTGCAAATCATTTATCTAAAATATCTAAGAAACTTAATGGCAAAAATAATCTGATTAAAATGGGCAAAAGACTTGAGCAGACATTTTTCCAAAGAAGATACACAAATGGCCAACAGGTACATGAAAATATGCTCTACATCACTAATCATCAAGAAAATGCATATCAAAACCATAATGAGATTTTACCTCATATATGTTAGAATGATTATTATCAAAAAGATAAGAACTAACAAGTGTTGACCAGGTTATGGAGAAAAAGGAACCCTGGTGGGTTCCCATTACTGGTGGGAATGTAAGTTGGTGCAGCCACTATGGAAACCAGTACGGAAGTTCCTCAAAAAAATTTAAAATAGAACTATGATAACCTAGCAATCCTACTTCTCAATATATATCCAAAGGAAATGAAATCACCATCTCAAAAAATTATATACACCATCATGTTCACTGAGGCATTATTCACAACAGCCAAGACATGGAAACTACCTGAGGATCCATCAATAATGAATGGATTAAAAAATGAGGTATACATACGCACTGGAACATTATTCAACCATTAAAAAAAAGGAAATCCTACCATTTGCTACAACATGAATGGACCTTCAGGGCATTATGCTCAGTGAAATAAGTTAGGCATAGAAAGACAAACAGTATATGATACCACTTAAATGTATAATCTTTAAAATACCAAATTCATAGAAACAGAGAAAAGTGGTGGTTACCATAGTTTAGGGGGTGAGGGAAATAGGAGCATGTTGGTTAAAGGGTACAAACTTCCAGCTTATTCCAGATGAATACTTATTCCAGATGAATGAGTTCTGGGACTCTAATAAACAGCATGGTGACTATAATTAAGAGTTTTGTATTATATACTTGAAAGCTGTTAAGAAAGTAGATCTCTATTTTTTTTAAAGATAGATTTATTTATTTATTTATTTATTCAGGAGAGAGAGAAAGTGTGGAGGGGAGGAGCAGAGGAAGAGGGAGAGAGTGAATCCCAAGCAGACTCCCTGCTGAGCATGGAGCCTGATGCAGGGCTTGATCTCACAATGCTAAAATCAAGAATCAGATACTCAACCAGGTGCCCTAAGAAAGTAGATCTTAAATGTTATAAACACACACACACACACACACACACACACAAATGGTATCTATGTGAGAAAATGGCAGTGTTAACTAACCTTATTGTGGTAATCATTTGGCAATATATACTTATATTAAATTATCATATTGTACAGCTTAAACTTACTTATGTTATATATCAATAACAACTTAATAATGTTGGAAATAAATAAGTAAAATTCACTATCTTAACCATTAAAAAAAAAGAAGCCAAACTTTCCAAAAATAAAAAAAAAATTTCATGTCTGAGTGACTATTTCAACAGGTCCCTTTCTATGACATCCCTTAAAAATAAAGGGGGCTGCGCCTCACACTGACATTCTGAAATGTTACCTCAAAGGATACCACCCTTCCAATCAGATTATCATTCTCCTATCAACCTTAGTATCAACTAACCTGAACAAAAATCTTTTCTTCCTTTTTAACTAGCTACAATTCATTTGTCTCATTGTTAAATTAATTCTTTCCCATTTTTTGCCACTGAATATACCCTCTCTCCAAAGCCATTCCCATCTGTATATTGGTAGCCTCATTCACACCAGGTGATAGAGTGCTGCATAAATAGAAGCTTGTTTCCTTCCCCTCCTGACTTGACGTGATCAATGAAATTACCTCGGCTTATTCACATCAAGTTTACATTTGTTGTGATCCTACTTCTGCCCAGTCAATCTCACTGGAAAAAGGCACTGGCCCAGGACTTCTAAAAGACTCATCTCTGCTTAGAGAGTTCTGCCACTTTGCCTCCCTCCTCACACTGGACTGGAACATTATGGTCCTCTTTCATGCCCAGACCAAATGGTCATCTTCCATTCCCAATGTGAAATAGGATTTGGAGACTTTATTCCTCTCTCAGGAGCCAACTCTAGACTTGATCTTCTAACCATTTTTTTTTTATTCCATTATCCCTGATGGTCATAAAGAGGAAAGTGGAACTGTGAGGAAAGCACTAATTTATGTCTCAAAATAATATAATCCTTCTCTGTCCTATAACAGGACAGAGTTCAAGCCCTTTCTACAAGCAGAATTGAGGGAAACAAAAAAATGGAACTAGTCCAGTCCAATGTGTGTACACATTAAGTCTCTTTATTTTTTCGCTGATAATGGGAAATACTTAAGTAGATACCAGTTAAGCACATGGTGCTTTGTATTCCCATCAATTTGCTTAAAAGGATAGTAAGACATGCATCAACACATTCCAAGATATATATAACCCTACAATAACGAAGAAAGTACTCTGGTCCCTGAGGTTTCTGCAGTCAGCTCTTTTATAGCTTCAGGTTCCTATGGTACAAATACAAGTGAGCCAGTGGCGTCCTTTAAAAATTTCCTGTGGTCTTTGCCCTCAGAAGACAAAGGCATTCATTTTATCTTTTGCCCCCAAATATAACAAGCTGGAAGTCAATGTCTCCCTAGGTAGAAGGAACTATTACTGTTCTGTCTCCATCCCCCTGGAGGAATAATTCAGCCCCCAATAAATCCATAGGCATTAAATAAATGTTTGCTAAAAATAACACTGGAATTTGGAACTCATTATTAGATACTGGCTGTAACGGATTTCTCAGACTATTTCTTGGATAAATATTCTGATGAGCAGGAAAAATGCAGCAATTTGTAAATTGCCATAATTAACCTGATTTCTAAGTTGCCATTGTGTTCTGTGCTATATATATTTTTGCAACTTTGAAGCTAACAAGCCTTTCAAAAAAGAAAAAAAAACCCACAAGAATTCCATGCATTTCAACACTTTAACACATGATTATTTATCATATCACTTCACTTGATTCTCATGAGTGAGATCTGCATACATTACTCTGGAATAATCTACATAAACTGTAAACTGCTATACAAATATAAACTATCACCCCCATTACTAATCATCATCATCATCATCATCATTATTCATAACAATCTATCATTTTCTCTCCAGGATCTCCCTGCAAATCACCACTTCCTCATCTATACACAGTCAGTCACTGCCCTTCTAGACCCTCATTGCCCCATGCCTGAATATCACAATTTGTTGTGAACATTTTTTCCTAACTCCTTAATATCCTAGCCCCAATCCATCCTATGTAGGACTACCAGATTTATCTTGCTAAAAAACTGCATTCACTGTGTTTCAAAACCTCTAATTTAATTCAATATTCACTTGAGAATATATCATGTGTAAACATTCACTATAAGAAAAGCAAAGGTGAACAAGACAGGAAAGCAAAAATGTACACACAAATTAGTAGAGTCCTAGGTAGAACTGACAGGTGACAGAGCAGAATTAAAACACAGTGCTATGGAAACTCACAGATGGTAAGGCTTAATTTGGGTTGAGTAGATTTGGAAATGTTTAATTGAGGTGGTGGGATCTGGAGACAGTTTCAAAGGAATGGATGAATTTTGAAAGGCAGAGATAGGAAGAGCTACAGGAGGAGGAAATTGTGATAGAGGCACTTGAGCAGAAGAGTACAGATTGTATAATACAAACAGCAACTGAACAATTACGTTGAAAACTACAGTGTGTGAGGGGCAATATATATCATTATTCATTTCCACTGTAGATCACATAGCCCCCTTGGGCCATCTACCATGCAGCACCCAGATTAGAAATACTAAGAGAGTTTTATAAACAGAGGAAAAATTAGGGTTCCTTTATTCTTTATATCATCTGTTGGGTGAGGATTTTTTTTTAATTTTACCAAACCAAAATTTTTAATTTATCTGAAAATGGAACAAAGCAGTTTCCAAGACAGAGATCCTTAGTTCTTCTTGAAGAAAGCAAATAGTGATTGAAGTGAGTAATAAGAAAAAAGTTGGAGACAGTCGTCTTCCTTGTAAGTTGGTTTCTTACTGCTCCATGACTTCAATCAAATACCTACCTCTGTTTCTAAGAGTCCTAACAACCATTTGCACCTCCAAGCAAGAAACAGGTTACAATCTCTTTTCAGCACTGCCATTTGTCTTTGCATTTTACTGTTCCAATCCTGACACAGATCGTTCCCACTGCATAATCTCCAGTTGCTGTGCATTTGTGTACACAAAAATGTGGAATGAAAAATACCTAACAATTTACTTCATTTTTTTTCTGTGAGTCTTGTTTATGTTTCTCGTTATCTGGTCATTGTGATTTTTTTTTTTTTTTTTTGCTCATATCAAAACCCATGTTTTTATCCGGAATATAACAAGAATTTACAAAGCAATTCTTTATTTGAATTAAATTTATGGCTATTGAATAAGGACAGGACTTACATAAAAAGGCTAAAATTAGGTACAGAAAAGGTAAGAAATCCTGCTCTTGGTGCTCCTTAAATACCAAATTATAAGACTGACTTCTGACTAAGGTAAAATTGTTTAAATCCTCAACTGCGAATTCCTTGTTATTGTATATTAAACAAGACCAACAAAAAAGTCCAATTCCTTCTCACCAAAGTGGTTAAAAAAATATTTTTTGTTATCATCTTGCTGCTGCTTCTACTTTTTGATTTTATCTTTGGGTCTCATGTCCTTATTCACCAGCATCTGCCCATCATACCTGCTTTTCCAGGTTCTTGCTGGAGCTGCTTCCTCGTCTCTCTTTATATCAATGCTTGAAAAAGCATGCTTAAGTAAAAAAATCTTTAAAAGTTAAGTATATTACAGTACACCAAAACAAATTATGTAATATATGGTGATTAACATAACAATAAAACAATTTAAAAAAGTTAAGTATATTACTCTCACACGTCCAAAGGATTAAAATAATCCTACTCCTCCATCCAGAGCAATTTCATCACCAGGTTGTATAAGAACCCTCTCTTGATGTATTTATTTAATTATTTCCTTTTATTTCCATTCTCATGTGTTTTGAAATGCTTTAGTTTAATGTATACTATAAAAATATGGATTGTGGGCGCCTGGGTGGCTCAGTTGGTTAAGCGACTGCCTTCGGCTCAGGTCATGATCCTGGAGTCCCGGGATCGAGTCCCACATCGGGCTTCCTGCTCAGCAGGGAGTCTGCTTCTCCCTCTGACCCTCTTCCCTCTCGTGCTTTCTATCTCTCGTTCTCTCTCTCTCTCAAATAAATAAATAAAATCTTTAAAAAAAATAAATAAAAATAAAAATATGGATTGTAGTTTGCTGTGTATGAATTTTTTATCTCCATTAATACTATTGTTCTATAGCTCTCATTGTAGCTCTTAGGCATATCATGACTGCTTGAGAGCAAGAATTCTGCAGCCAGATTGCTGAAGTTCAAATCCCAGCACATACACTTACTTTGTGACATTATGTACTTTAATTTCTTCATCTTTAAATTGTGGATAATAATAATACATCACAGGGCTGTTATGATCTCGGAACAGTAATTGGCAGGTAGTAAATACTACATAAGTGCTACCTATTGTTATTAAGATGATTTCTATTTTTATATGTTATTGTTTCATAAAATCTATCCATGTTGCTATGTACAGCTGGGCTGTTGCTTCTAACTGCTGTATCCTAGCTCATAGTTTGTGTCACCATGTTTCATTTCTCCATTCTTCCAACTAAACTGCCTCCAACTCCCCATCATCACAAACAATGCCCCTCATATATGCCCCCCAAGCACCTTTGTAAAAATATTTCTGTGCAGGGCACCTGGGTGGTTCAGTCGGTTAAGTGTCTGCCTTTGTGATTCCAGGGTCCTGGGATCGAGCCCCGTGTTGAGCTCCCTGCTCAGTGGAGAGTCTTCTCCCTCTCCCTCTGTCCTCCCGACTCATGCTCATGCTTTCTCTCACTCTCTCTCTCAAATAAAGTCTTAAAAAATATATTTCTGTGGTATACATCCAGGAGCAGGAGGGTTAGATTATAGGTCACAAATGCATTTAGTCTGAGTAAATACTCTTAGGAGGAACTCAGAATAGCTGCCTGACACAGATTTTACAGTCCCACTAGTAATACAGAAGATTCATGCACCCTTGTATCCCTAAATTTGCATTATTCACCACCAAACTGATGGTTATAAAGTGATGCATCACTGCTGCTTCAACTGTACTTCTCCAAATACCAGTCAGACTGAACATCTCTTTAGATGCCTGATAACTTTTGTGGTACTTTTTCTGTGAGTACCCCATTCCTACCTTTGCCTTATTTCGTTGTGGTTAATTAAGTTCCTTGTGTTACAGATATTTGTCTTGTCAGTTTTAGACATTGCAAATAATTTTCCCATTCTTGTATCTGTCTATTTTTTTATAATGTCCATAATTTAAAAGAAATCTTCAAATTTTATGAAATCAAATTAATCCATTTTTTACCTCATGATTTGTGCTTCTAAGGTTTTCTCTATAAGGTCTTTCCTCTACCTTACATGACAAAAATAGTCTCCTATATTAGAATCTATCAATTTTGCAGGATTAATATACCTGAAATTCAACTTTGTAGTAGTAAGTGGAAATTCACTTTTATTTTTCCATAAAGACAAGTTTTTCCAACATTATTTAGTAAGCAATCTATTCTTTCTTCAGTAATCTGGGGTGAGATAATTTCTATGAAACATTACATGGCCAAATCCTAGATGCCTGCTATATAAAGACTATTATAGTGTTCAAGTCTGTATACTTCTCTCTAAGCAGATCACAGAGCTCTGTCAGGTATGCACCCAAAGCTTTCATGTTTAATCACCTCATCCGAAATTTATGTGGGCATTTATCTCATTAAGCTCACATGGAAGAATAAACTCAAAGCAAATATTCATCTCGCCTTCCTGCTCACCCTTAGAGATTGGTCTGCTTATTTAAAGGACAGATATAAGCAGAACCTAGTTTGGGCCTTGGCTTTGGATTCCATTTCTGAGCAGTGGCCTTCAGTGTTTTCTATGCCCAAATTTACTTGGAAGTCTGTCCTGCATTTTTATTCCTCTAGCTATTATTGCATCTCTCCTTTCTGACTCTCTACTTCATAAGAATTTCATTCATTCAACAAATTTTGAGTAGCTGTTAACACTCAGCAAAGTGCGAAGTACTAGTTAAACTGTATGAAGAGTTTAGTGAACAACTGTGA
Organism: Eumetopias jubatus; assembly: GCF_037043125.1. Classification (NCBI taxonomy): domain Eukaryota; kingdom Metazoa; phylum Chordata; class Mammalia; order Carnivora; family Otariidae; genus Eumetopias; species Eumetopias jubatus. The sequence continues at coordinate 42,103,548 of NW_028274812.1, read as the reverse complement.
ACAATACAGACAGGGTCTCTAACTCAATGGAGTTAACAGTGAGGAATAAATTCATTAAATGAATAGCTAAATGTGTCTATAAATTGCGAACTGTGGTTGCTGAGAAGGAAATCTATAAGGTACTGTGTAAGACTATAATGGGGAGGGAGAGACTCACTTAGATTAGAAATTAGGGAAGGCATTTTTGAAGTAGTGGAATTTAAACTGTGAGCTAAGGATGATGTAGGAATTTGCATAAGAAGCAAGAGCAGGAAGGAGAGATCCAGGCAGAGGAGCTGGATGTGATGGTCCTGAAAGAGGAAAGAAGTTGATGGTATCCAAATGTGAGGCCCCGCAAGAGATCCAGGTGGCTACCAGGAATGTTTTATATTGTGTTCTGGGGCCATGGTTGAGGTAACTGGAATTTGAACCAAATGATATATATATCATCTCACTATATAGAGAGAGAGCATGCACAAGTGGGGGCAAGGAGGGGAGGGACAGAGGGAGAGAGAATCTTAAGCAGGATCCTTGCCCAGTGCAGAGCCCAACATAGGGCTCAATCTCACAAGGTCATGACCTGAGCTGAAATCAAGAGTCAGTCACTTACCCAACTGGGCCACCCAGGCTCACCAACCAAATGAATATTTCTAAAATGGAATTCTCACCAAGGCCAAGATTCCATGGTGTTTCTAGAGGCACTTGCAGATTAAGTACATTTTTATAAAGTACATTTTGATATTTGTAGATGTTCCCTATAATGAGAATCCTAAATCAGAATACAAAAGAGAAAAATCAGTTCTTCCACTTGGGATGTAAATAAAGAGGGTATTACTTCCAACCTAACTATGACTAAAAGCCAGACAATCTATATAATATTAGCTTTATTTCAGCCTATCAGAGCGCCACGATTTTAAAACAACCAAGATTCAAAATTCCAAAGTGTAACAAGCTGTTTCAAGGAAAATTTGAATCACAAACTATTTTGATCTTGGCAGAGCATGGATGGAAGAAATGGCAACCACAAAAGTAAGAAGAATAACTTTTAACAAATCTTAAAGGCTTACTATAGGCTACCATCATAATTCAGAATCCCTAGGAGCCAAAGACACAAAAAGTCTATAAACACTTACTAGCAATTTAAGACTCTCTGCCAGTTACTCACAAAAAAGAAACTGGGGGCAGTGCCAGAGACCTGGAAGAACTGCTCTCTTGGGCACAGGCACAGAGGTATGCAATCAGCTGTACCATGGGTAACTAGCACAAACCTAGGAGTGTTCTAGACTTGACTCATCATACAAACTAAAACCCCCACACTGACTTCCCCTTCCCCACCCCAGAAAAATGTTGGTGGCCCCTGGGAAAGGGTTAGAAATAAACTCCATGTGGTATTAGGAAAAGGCCAGAAAGCACTCCTACCTGAAAATCCCATGAAAATGATTTCAGTTGCTGGGGGATGGGGATGGACATTACCCACCCTGCATTGAACCTAAACAAAAACCATCAGTCACTGGGGTAAGGACAGGAAATACACTCATACTCAGGATCTTAAGCTGACCCAAAGCAGAGGTCTGCTGCTCTAAGGGAAAAGCAAGTAACTTGTACCCAAGACCCTTCAAAGACATAACGTAGAATTCAACTGGCATAGAGGGGAAGGTGAGGTATATTAAGCAAACTCACTCCTCAGGCTGGGAACACAAAGCCTTACTAAGACTATGACTGGAGAAGAAAAACAGAGGCCCCCTTCCCTGCCACTACTAGTAGTCTTGAAGCCAGTGAGAAACAATGGCACTCTACTACTGGAGGAGGTAAAAGAGCTGAAAGAAACCCATTTGTGATGCAGGCATGCAAACCTACCAAAAACTACGAATGGATCTTACGTGAAGGGGAAACATTCAGAACCACCACCACTTCCACCTCCACCATGTAAATCCCAGACCTGCACTACAGAAAAAATGGCAACAGTCTTCCACTATAAGAATTTAAAGTCTGTGGTGAATAATAATACTCAGTGAAACTACTGAAATTAATCAAATTCCCCATACTATTAATGGCCTGATAGGAAAAAAGGTCTGACCATTTCAAGACATAAACACTATTTACCTTAGTTTTTACTGATTTTCCACACATAATATCGGCAATAAAACGATTATGAGACAGAAATATCAGCAGGAATAATAGATCCATTGTCAAGAAATCAAGCAATAAAAAGAAACAGACCCAGAGATGCACCAGATGTTGGTACCATCAGAAACTTTAAAATGAATATGATTAGGGGCGCCTGGGTGGCTCAGTTGGTTAAGCGTCTGCCTTTGGCTCAGGTCATGATCCCAGAGTCCTGGGATCGAGCCCCGCATCGGGCTCCCTGCTCCGCGGGAAGACTGCTTCTCCCTCTCCTACTCCCTCTGCTTGTGTTCCCTCTCTTGCTGTGTCTCTCTCTGTCAAATAAATAAATAAAATCTTTAGGAAAAAAAAAATAAAATGAATATGATTAACAGTTAAAGTATAGATGAAATGAACAAACTCTTAGAAGGAACAGATAATCCCAATAGCCCTCTACCCATTAAAGAAACTGAAACTTCTCCCAAAGAAAATTCCAGGCTGAAATAGCTCAACAGAATAAAAGAATTAATACCAATTTTAGGTAATACTACTTCATAAAGTAGGTGAATGGGGAACATCAGCCAACTCATTTTATTAGGTCAGCATAACCTTATTACCAAAATCAGAAAAAGACATTACAAGAAAAGAAAACTACAAGCAAGTATACTTCATGAATACAAATGCAAAAATGCTTTTTAAAGGTATCAGCAATCAAATCCCACAACATATAAAAAGAGTAATAGGTCACAAGGAATTTAGGTTTATCCTAGGAAAGCAGGGTTGGTTTAACATTGAAAAAAATCAATCAATATAATTCACCATATTAACATACTGAGAATGTATATGACCATCTCTGTAGATACAGAAAAAATATTTAAAAAAATTCAAATTAATTAAATTTACTTAAAATTCTCAACAAACTAATTTCCTCAACTTTACAAAGGGCATCTATAAAATAACTACAAACATATGCACAATAGTCAAAGACAGAATTCTTTCTCCCTAAGATCAGAAACATGGCAATGTTATCTGCTCTTATCACTCCTAGTCAACACTGAATTGCAGTAAGAATTTAAGAAAAAAAAAAGCATACAGATTAGGAAGGAAGAAATAAAACTATTTCTCTTCATAGACAGCATAATTATTTACATAGTAAATTCCAGGGAATCTACAACAAAACTACCAGAACTAACTAAATTTAAGCAAGGCCATAGGATGCAAGTTAAGTATTTTAAAAACAATTGCATTTTCATACACTAACAACAAATAATTGCAAATTGTAATTTCAAGAACAATATCATTTACATTAGCATCAGAAAAATAAGAAATTGAGATAAATTTCACAAAATATGTATAATGCCTACACTTGAAAACCAAAACATTGCTGAAAGGATTTAAAGACGTGAATAAATGGAGAAATACACTGCAAGGTAGAAGATTCAGCTGTTAAGGTGTCCATTCCCCACAAATTAATCCATCAATTAAATATAACCCCAGTCAAAATGCCAGGAAGCTCTTTTGTAGAAATTAACAAACTAATTCTAAAACTTGTATCAAAATGCACAGTATCTACCTAAAATATCCAAGACAATTTTGAAGATTAAAAAAACTGGAGGCCTAGAACTACCTGTTTCAAGATTTCATAAAAAGTTATAGTAACTAAGGTTGTTGTTTTGGTGTAAGGATAGACAAGAGAGACCAATGAAGGAGGACAGAAAGTTCATAAACAAACCAGTGTATATGATCAGCTGATTTCCAATAAAGGTGTCCATATAATTCAATGGGAAAAGAACAGTCTTTTCAATAAAAGGTCCTGGAACAGCTGGACATCTATATGCAAATATAAACTTCAATCACACTTTTTAATGATATAAAAATTAACTCTAAATAGATCACAGATCTAAATTTGAGAGCTCTACCTACAAAACTTCTAAAAGCCAATATAGTACAAAACCTTTGTGATTTTAAGTTAGTAAAATATTTCTTAGATGCTCAAAGCACAAACCATGGAAGAGAAAAATGATAAATTTGACTTCATCAAATTTAACTTTCCTTCTTCAAAAGACCCACTAAGTCAAGGGAAAAACAAGCCATAGATGGAGAAAATATTTATAAAACTCATACATGATAAAGAACTTATATCTGAAATAAGTAAAAAAAATCTTACAACGTAACAATAAAATAGCCTAATACAAAACGTGTGAAATATCTGTACAGACACTTCACTAAAGAATATATATGAGTGGAAAGAAAATAAGCATATGGAAAGATTCATAATATCATTAGTCATCAGGAAAATGAAAATTAAAAACCACAATACTTGGAGCACCTGGGTGGCTCAGTCAGTTAAGTGTCTCACGCCTGGTTCCAGCTCAGGTCTTCATCTCAGGGATGTGATTTCAAGCCCTGTGTTGGGCTCCATGCTAGGCATGGAGCCTACTTTAAGAAAAAAAAGGTGGGGGAGCCTGGGTGGCTCAGTCAGTTAAGCATCCAACTCTTGATTTTGGCTCACGTCATGATCTCAGGGTCATGGGATCGAGCCCTGCATTGGGCTCCACACTGGTTGTGCAGCCTGCTTGAGATTTTCTCTCTCCCTTTCCCTCTGACCCTCCCCCGATGCATGCTCTCTCTCCTTCTTTCTCTCTCTTTCAAATAAATAAATCTTTAAAAAAAATCACAATATTCCACTGCACATCTATAACAAATGCTAAAATTGACAAGAGCTACATTATTAAGTGCTGGCAGTAATGCAGAATGACTGGAACTTACGTATCACTGGTAATAGTACAAAATGGTACAGCTACTTTGAAAAACAGTTTGGCATTTTCATATAAATTTAAACATACAGTTATCTTGACGCAGTAGTCCCCTCCTCATTACTTACCTAAGAGAAATAAAACATATATCCACACAAATACCTCTGCCCAAATGTTCACAGACCTATTCATAACATCCATCCTGGAAATAATCAAATGTTAATTAATTGCTAAAAGCTTAAACAAACTATGTTACATAAATACAATAGAATACTCATCATCAACATAAAGTCTAAACAACAGATACATAAAATATGGATAAATATGAAAATCATTATAGTAAGTGAAAGAAGCCAAACTTGAAAGGCTACATGATGTATGGTACCTTTTAGATGACATTCTTTTTTTTTTCTTAAAAGATTTTATTTATTTGAGAGAGAGAGAGAGAAGATGAGTGGAGGGAGGGGAATAGAGAGAGAGAGAATCCTCAAGTAGACTCCATGCTGAGCACGGAGCCCAATACAGGGCTGGATCCCAGGACCCTGATCATGACCTGAGCCAAAATCAAGAGTCGGGTGCACAAGTAGATGACATTCTTTAAAAAAAAAAAAGAAAACCAAAATTTAGAAAATTTATTAATGTTTCCCTGGGACTGGGGTAGAGAAAAGGTACTGACTGCAAAGAGGCATGAGTGAAATTTTTTTTTAAAGATTTTATTTATTTGACAGAGAGAGACACAGTGAGAGAGGGAACACAAGCAGGGGGAGTGGGAGAGGGAGAAGCAGGCTTCCCACCGAGCAGAGAGCCCGATGCGGGGCTCGATCCCAGGACCCTGGGATCATGACCTCAGCCAAAGGCAAACACTTAATGACTGAGCCACCCAGGCGCCCCATGAGTGAACTTTCTGAAATAATGGATGTATTCTGTATACTGATCATGGTGGTGGTTACATAACTACATATATTTGTCAAAACTTTAGAAATGAGAATTTCATACATATACCAAAGTACAGAAAACAGTATAATACCCATTATCCAGGTTTGACAATTATCAATATTATGTGAATCTTATTTCATTCTTAAAGTACATTTTAAGCTTTATATCAGTTCACTTAAAATATGTCAGTAGGTATTTCCAAGTGATGAGGACCTTTTAGCATTGTCACACCAAACAAAAATTTATGGCAAGTTCTTGATGTAAGTTAACAGATAATAAATTATATTTTGTTTTGCTTTTTTTTCAGATGGGAGGAATGATAGGATGTTTCTGTGGTAATGGAAATAATCTAATGGAGGGAAAAAAATGATGATGCAAGAGACACAGAAAATATTGGTGGAATAATACCCTTGAGTAGGCAAGAGAGCCATGGTGTCTAGTGCACAAGTAGAATTAGACAAGAACATGAGTAGTTCATCTATAGTGAGCAGTTCATCTATGGTAACAGGTGAGAAAGTACAGTATTTGCTATGGTTATAGATGTTAGGTAGCTTGAAAAATGGAGTGGTGAAAGTGTGTGAAATTTCTCTTCCATCTGTTACTATCTTTAGTAAAAAAGATTTCAGTTTGTTAACTGAAATGGAGGACAGACTGGATGGTTTGGAGATTTGCAGAGATAAGATAATGTGTCAAGTAATAACCCAAGAAATTGAGAGAGTGACTAGGAACATCCACTATGATTTTAAGAGCCCACTTGAAAGTTGTGGTCACAGATTTAAGGAGAGACTCATCATCATGGTTGGATATTTTCCTCCCACCACATTCAGCTCCAGAATGGTGGAGCTATCTACTGGATATTATAGATTTCTGTGGATCACATGATTAATCCCAATAGTCAGAGAAAATGCAATCTAGATGATGCAACACCCAATTTGAGTCTAGAAAAGTAAGTAGAGATTGATCAGGAAAAGAAATGTGGTGAAAGAGAGGGTAAGGACACACAAAGAGGCACTGAAAATTCACAAAGGCAGAGAAATGAAAAATAAATGCTTGAGTTTAAGAAAGTATAGCAACTTGATTATTTTGCTGAAATTTAATATGTGAAGAATAGAAAGGTAACACATCAAACTAGAAAGAGATGTAGATCATGGAGAGCTTAGTTTTATCCTATAGGCAATGAAAGGTTAATGAGTGGTTTTAAACAGGAGAGTGAGAAGGTTTAGTTGTATAGTTTGGATAAAATATTAAAATAAAATAAATATATGTAAAGACTTGGGAAGACACAGGCAGAGTTGAGAAACCACAATATAACGCCTGTACAGGAGTCTAAGCAAGAAATCATGAGAATCTGAATCAGAGCAGTGGAAAAAGGCAAAAAACGAGATTAAAAACTTAAGAGGGTAGAATTAGCAGGATTTAGCATGACAATATAGTGGTTGTGGAAAATAAACATTAGAACTTTTAACTTTTATTTTGAAAACATTAAAAATCAGCTTTCCTTAAAGATGTGGATTGAAAACATGTGGAAATAATATCTAACTCATTTTGGAGTGCTTGCTTAGTATATTTTCCTAAGTGCAAAGATCAAAAGAGTTTGGAGACCACTGATATGTTAGATATAGGAAGGAAGTAGGAGGGAAAAGGTATGTGGAAGACTGGTTTCTACTTGAGTGACAAAATATCCTTTCTGTTGTTGCTGTTACCAAATGACATTGAAAATAACAAAACAGAAGGCATTTTTAGGGAGGAATGACATTATGGTTATTTAATTTTGGATGTATGTTGAAGTATCTGTGGGACATCTTGGTAGAGCTTTCCACCTGACAGTTGAATAAATGAACTTAAAACTCAGGAAATGAAGATAAAATTTGGAAATTAACAATGTACAATAATGGCTAAAACTTTGAGAGTTAGGTAAGCAGAAGAATACTGGGAAAGGGTAATAATATTTGGTGGCAGAGATGGTAGCATTGTTGATGATGGGTGGTGCATGGCAAAAAAGACACTCATGATAGCAACCAAAAAAGAAAGAGAGAAAGAGATACATGAGGAAAACTGGAAGAGTTGGATACAGAAAAGTATAGAATATTTTAAGGAGTATGTGATCAATAATGTCAATGCAGGAAAGGGAGAATGAAAATAAGTGTCAATTGAGTTTTTTAATTGGTACATTTACATTCTTTATGAGAGCAGCATTTTAGGAACAGTAATTGGTAACAGAAAGACTAGTCAGTTGAAAAGTGAATAGGAGTGAAAACGGGGAGAGAGTGAATACAGACTTTCTTTTTTTTAGAATTTTGGATGAGTAGGGTAAAAAAGATTAATTTTACATCCGTCCACTTTAATTCTTCATGTCCATGACTATAATTCCTCATCATCTTTAACTGGACTATTATAATAATACTGTCTCCTAGGAATGAAAGAAATGAAGAAAGAAAAAAGAGAATATAAATATCAAATAGTAATAACAACAACTGCAATGACAGTATTTAACATTTTATTCCCATTGGGGCAACCCATTGAGGTAGGCCCTGTTTTTGTTCTATTTTTGTAAATGAACTAACTGAGACAGGTTATTTAACCAAAGTCATGCAACTAGTAATGTAGAAATGATTGCCGTGTACCTTGAGATCAAACTGTGTCACCTAGAGTCAGCTTGGCCCACTCTGCCTCTCCGAATCTAAATAAGATTAGACAGAAAGCTCAGACTTTCTCAGAGCCACCTCTGGCTGAAATTGTCTACGCCTCGTGAATTTTTAGTCTTGGTTCCATCTCATGAGGTTGTTCTTTCCTGTCCACTCTATACTGGTTAAGAAACTCAACCCCTCGGGGTGCCTGGGTGGCTCAGTTGGTTAGGTGACTGCCTTTGGCTCAGGTCATGATCCTGGAGTCCCGGGATCGAGTCCCACATCGGGCTCCCTGCTCAGTGGGAAGCCTGCTTCTCCCTCTGACCCTCCCCCCTCTCATGTACTCTCTCATTCTCGCTCTCTCAAATAAATAAATAAATCGTTAAAAAAAAAAAAGAAAGAAACTCAACCCCTCTTCTTTAGCTTTCACAAAAAGAAACGCCATTCCATGTGTATTGAAAGGTCATGCTTTGTAGAATTTGACTAACTGGAGAGAAAGAAGTAATATCACTGCAAAGAGAACACCTTCACATTTGATACCTTTGTTTTTTAAAAAGTCCTTTGAACAATTTTGCCATTTGGGGTCTCTCTCCATGTTGCTTCATTCCATCTCTTTCCCTCTCTCATTGCTACTCTCAAGACCCCAAATGCTAGCATATCTTTTTTTTTTTAATAACAAGGTAATTCTGCTCTAGGATTTTAAAAATATCTTCAATCCAATTTCCCTGGTATCTTTCCCTCCAATTGCTAGTTATCAAAGTCACTTATCTTTATTTTTCTAAGTAAAGATAGTTCCTTTTCTAAAAGGAACTTTATTTCTAATGAATAAAAATATACTTTTTTTTCCCATTCAGTTATACATATAAAAGGTTTTGGATATGTATCTTTTGACCTATAATCACAATTGATTATATCATTATTTTTGTTGACTGTCACCATATTTAAGGTTAATAATTACAAATGTGGCCTCAAAATAACTACAGCAAAATTAAAAACCTGACAAAACTCATAATTCACAATTTAGCTATTTTCTAGTTGAATATATGTATAATTTCATTTCCAATTTATGATTTAGTACAAACATGAACTTTATGAGAACCCAAAGATTTATCATTTGAATAAAAGTATACTTAATATAAGTTGAATTGCAGGAAAGCACGAATGAAAACAATACTAAAGGGAAACTTAACCTTAAAAGCAAATAATGGTGTTTCCTCATGTTGATGACTCCATTTGTCACATAATATAGGAATACAAATGAGAAAATGATAATTTACCCTCAAGGCTGAGTTCAGTTGGAAACTACATGAAGTTAGGCATTATAATGACAAAGAAACAAAATTTCAAAAACGTTAAATTATGCCCCAGTCATATAACTAAAGATGGCTGAGTTTTCTGGAGGGCTATAATTGGTCTAAATATCACACCTAATTTGAACATTTCAGGAGTATAAGAATTAGAACATTCTGACAAAAATCTCATTTACCCATTCATGCCACAAACATTTATAGAGGGACCACTATATGCCTGGACCCGTGCTAAATGATAGGAAGCCTTAGTTATTTCTCTGCCTAACTTTCCCTGTAAATAATCCCTAAGTGAGTAAGCCAAATTTCTGTATAAATCTATTTTAATATTATTTTCTCTATATCCTAACTTTACACTCTCATATTTTATGCAATATTCCGAAAAAAGTTATACTGAAAACCATATTTTAAAGTTAGAAAAGTGGAGAGACACAAGAGAAACAAGAAGGCCATTCTGAGTTTCTAGAGGAGTCTTTTTTTTTTTGATGTAGTGTTCCATGATTCATTGTTTGCATATTACACCCCGTGCTCCATTCAATATGTGCCCTCTTTAATACCCATCACCAGGCTACCCCATCCCCCCATCCCCTCCCCGCTAGAACTCTCAGTTTGTTTCTCAGAGTCCACAGTCTTATAAGAACATGTGTACTCACCTTTTCTGAACCATTATTGTTTTAGTTTGAGTTCCCTGGGGAACAGACTCTGAGACAGGAATTTACATGTAGATATTTTCTTGAAGTATGCTCCTAGGAACAAGATTTCTAAGGAAGTGAAGGAAGAAGAATTGGGCAGAAAGAATATCTCAACTGTGTTACAGTGACAACAGGGGACTTAGGAGATCATACAGGAAGTTCTAGAGTCAGGATGACTTTTCATATGTGCCTGGAATTGAGGCAAAAGGACTGAGTCCTTGAAACCCTACAATGACCAGTCATTGGGTATATCCCAAGGAAGGGGTAATGATTTTTACAAGGCAAGTCCCTTTGGTTAAAGGCAATTGCTAGAGAGGGACTTAACTATGAGCCAAAAGCAACCAATATACCTGACAGCTGGGGAAATGAGTGCCTAGATCATGAAAGGAGAGACCTGGGCAGTCCACCAAAATATCCACTATAGCACACCCTTAACATAATTTGGATCCAATTACTTTGTATAATAAGTTTTCCCCATTTAAGGACAGCTCAAATGTATTCTTTTCCTGATAAAACTTAAAAGAGGGAAGTTAGTAGGGAAAAACTATAGCCCCCACCACTGCTTCTGATCTTAGAGGTACTATCAATACTCATCATCCCCCTCTTCCATAATCCACTCTAGATTCCCCTCACCCTCATCTAGTACCCCTACCGGGGTGACCCAGAATTTTATCCCTGAAGATTCTGAGTCACTGGTCATCATACCCTTCTCAGACAGTAACTGCTTTGCTTTTATACTTAGAATCAAAACTTGCCTGTATACCACAAAATGCCCCCAAGGAACACTTGGGAGCCAAATGCATTCTTCTTGCCTCCATTATATAACAGTAGCCTTTCTTCCCCCATAGTGATCAGGGCTAATTATCTTTGCCAACACAGTAACTTCTTTCTTTGCTTGCTATTCTCTTGCCACAAGGTACTTGAAGCAACCAGAGAACATCTATAGCTTAAAATTGAATAGGATTCATGCTGTGTCTCCTGGTAGATGCATCTCCTCTCTGGGACGTAAGAACTCTAGTTTCTAAGAACCTAAAATGTGGGGTTGAAATCACAAATGGCCAACTGGGTTACCTGGAATAATGATAAATCGGGTCACTCCTATTTTCACATCCTGGTTCTTGGAATTCTACATCCCTATAATGATAGTTGCCTTTGAGTGCATAGTGTCCAATCAGGTGCCTCAGCTGCAGCTTTAATATGCTGTCCCATTGTTCTATAAGGCCAGCAGCTTCTAAGATAGGACTTTCTTTGTTGTAAAGTGAGTCACTTAGTCCCATATGATGTCATATGGAATATTGTGTCAGTAGATCATACATTCTATCAGTCCATGAATAGTGATGCTGGCTGAGGCTCAGCAAATGCAAATATATATCTAGAACATATGTTGATTCCATCCTGGACCTGCTCTGAGCCTCACCCAAAACCAAAAACTTCCAGGCACTTGTGAGTGGGTCAGGGAATTATGCCCAAGTCCTGAGAATTATGAGATATAATAATTTGTCCTATATTTTGGAGGGGATGGCCCAGCAGGCCCCAGACCACTCTCTACATAAAAATTTCATTGACATAATGGACCAATGAATTTTTGTAGGGTTTAAACCCTATCTCTAAGGATGTCATATCCTATTAACCATTTCCATAAATCTCTCTGTGAGTTGGTACACACACACACACACACCCCTCTGATATTGCCACTCGTTACCTTACTTCAATGGTTTCAGATGGTTAAGTGCTATGACCTGGTTTCTATTACTTCAGAATCCTATCACTTCCATTGCTATTAGGGACCCCAACTCTTAACACCATCTCCCCTCATCACTTGTAATCTACAGAGGACAGCCACCACTGAGAAACTCATTAATGCTGGTTCCTTTCACCAGAACACTTCTTATTACTTTGGAAAATGAGAGTGCCCTGTGTATTCGCAAAGTACATCTCTCTAGCATGCTTACTTCTCTGTGTCTTTTGATTTCTTCTTCTATGGTTTGTCATGGCAACTCTGTCATTTCTACATCACTTAGTATGGGCCAAGCTTCTAAGAGCCAACTTAATTCCATTTTAGCAGCATTTCGTAGGACCTTTAACAGTGTTAAATTCTGTAACAGAAGAGAGTACTCCCATATCAGGAGAGTACTCCCTTATCCAACTTAATGTTCTAGTCTCCTTTGATTCAGTTATCCCCAGAATCCAGTTCCACCCATATTCTCCAGACTCCTGCTGGTTCATATTGGCTAGGTCCCTTCTCTTACATACTAAGCTGACCATTACCCTGGTTGGGTTATGTTATTACTTGACAAAAGGAGAGATGGAGGAGAAAATTTTTGTCTACATTATCTTCAAGAAGAATTATAGTGCTTGTCTTCAAAAAGGAAGAGTGGACCACTTCTGTAGGTTCGGAGAGTTAAAGGAATGTGAAGCTTCAAGGTTTTCAGTCAAGTGTGTTGATCCAAATGTCCCTATCCCAAATCTCAGGATTCCATACCTTCCCAATTAGAGCCCTGACCTTGACATTGAGACTTGCAGAGTCTTGCCTGCAAGACTTGTTCTACTTCCTTTATAATTAAGTCTGAGCCCTGATTCTCAGCATGTTCTGTGCTCCATCTGCAGAAGACTCATCTACTCCTGTATAGTTTACCATGTACCTTTACTAAATATGAGCAATAAACCTGGGAATCATTATTACCTTTAACACCAATACCCCTAAAATTTTGAACTATTGAAATTCTCTTCTCTGATTCAACTTCCTCATTCTACAGCTTGATCTACTGATCCTGCTCCAACCTCAACATAATTTAATGTTGATTCTATGTCCCCTTCCTGATTTCATTCCCTTCCTTATCCAGTCTAAATCCATTTCAACTTGTTCTTACAAGTATTCACAAATTCTATGGCCTCCCCAACTTTTTACCATGACAACTTTTCTAATCAACCCTGAAAAAAAATATTTTTCTTATTTCTCTCCTTTGCACTATTGTACATTGCTGGATAACATTCATGTAACAGTAGAAATCAACTATAATAAAATTTGTAGTTTTCATTTTCAAAGTGTATTTAATGTTTTCTACCCACCACTGTATTCACCAACTTCTCATAATTCTCTTTGTCAATGGAATAAAGTAGTTTCAAACCCAATCTAATATGATATGATCATACCAAATTAGATTTCAAACCAAATCTAATATAATCAATCCTTCATTCTCAATAAACTCCTTTCTTTGTAAAAAAGCAAAAGCAAAAACAAAAACAAAACAAACCCATCTGAGATTTTCTCCTTCAGCTTCAGCTTACCTTCTACATGTAATCTATAACATCATCAGTCCTAATCTTCCTCAGTGAGAGAAAACAATAGTTCTGTTCTTTTGCACACTAACATCTCCATCCATGACTTTTATTTAGGAGATTTCTAACAACAGCAACAATAATAGCTGTCACATATTGAATGGTCACCTGCACCAGTCACTAGGATAAGCACATTAAATAAATTGCAACATTTAATCTTTACCATAATGCTTAATTATTCCCATTTAATAAGTGACAAACCTAGGCTTGCCCAAGTTCACACAGCTAATAAAAGATAAATCCAAGTTTCAAACCCTAGTGGTCTAGTGTCAGATCATCCAAGGTTAGCATTGACCAAGACTTCCTTCTTTATTGCTAAACCTCAGTCTATTCCCATCATGTTCCTCTTGATCTCTAAACATGCTCAAGTATTTTTATCTTAAAAATAACTTTCTTCAGTCTTGATTTCTCTTCAAACCACCACTCTAGTTTCTTCTATTTTATGATCAAGCTCCTTAGAAAAATAAGATGTATGTCCTAACTGCCTCCACTTTCTCATCTCCAATTCATTCATCAATCTTCTAGAGTCTACCTTATTCTCTCATTAATCTAATAAAATTGTCATCAATCACTTTACTGAGAACCAGCAGCCACCTGTCAATCCCATTATGATCAACCTCTCTGTGGTTTTCATTCTAGAGTCAACTTCTCTTGACTCATGACACTATTCTTATTGACTTTCCTCTTATTTCTTAAGTCCCCTATTTCTCAGTCTTATTTACTGTTCTATTTGTTTTTTTACTAAAATATTGGTCTCCTTGCCCTTCTCTCTCCTTATCCCTCCCTCACACGCACCTCAATACAAAAACTTTAGAGAGCTGATCACCGTCCTGAAGAAGTTTACTAACTAGTTCACTGAGCAATACTATACACAACACTCCAAACACATTTACAGAACTTACAGTAACCAGATACAAATGACTATACAAAGCATTATGGTACATTAAGTGTTTGAGGAAGCACAGGATAGAAGATTCAGTTGATAAGGTAATTCATTAAGGTAGATTTCTCAGAGGAGCTGTGTGTTGAAGAACCTGTGGAAAATGAATTCTCTCTCTCATCTACTTAACTTGGAAAAGATCATTCATTTTCCTTCATTCTCAAAGACAGCCAAAGAAAACAACTCAGCTAGCTGCTTTAGTAATCAATCCTGTATGTTTAATGAGCCTTACTATTTTAATTTAGTGATCCATGAAATCATAAAAAAAAATTGGTGGAATTCAAATTCATAGTCTTTACCATCACTTTGCACATGATCCATATTATAACCAATTAAATAAAATTTTCTCATTTTTATCAAATGCTGGAATAGGTAGATTTGAAGATGGCTGACTATCATTTTTACAAATGACTTATTCATGTGCTCAAAGCCATCCTATGGATTTCCTACATTTCTTTGTCTTCTCCAGGCCCCACAGTCATAGTGTCATAAATATCCAGAGTTGGTGTCCCACAGAGTTGTTTTAAACCCCATTTTTTTTATTAGCAGTGTAACCTTCTGTTTATTACTTGAAATGAGTCTTCATTTTTTCCTATACATGGTAGGAACAATTACACACACATACAATTAGGATATTGTAAGAATCAATGAGATAATTTGTATGAAAGAGCCTGACCTAAAGAGGGTACTCACTAAACATTGGTCTTCTCCCTTTCTTCCATTTCCATTGCAAATTGGGACTATTTTCCCTTTGCCTATCTTATCCTTCATTTATATAGCAAATAAAGCATTAACTTTGAAAAACAATCTTTAAATCAAGTTGTTTACAATTTGTTGGCATTATGAATATATGGTAATATGTCTTGCACCTCTAGCATAGTGTGTTTGATATTCCCAAGAAAACTTAAATACATATATCTTCTGTTGAAGTCATTGTGTCCTATCAGTGTAAGAATTATGGTAAAAATAATTATGAAGAAATTGCCAATCTATCACTCTGATGGCTCTGCACACTTTCCTGATGCTTATTCATTCTTTTCTATTTTATTTAAAGAAATATTATATGTCTTTTAGTATAGAGAAGGTAGTAAAATTAAAAATCCAAGTAGGAAAATGTGCAAGGAAAATTATGCCTATGAGAATTTAGTGGAAACTAAAATTTGAAAACACATGTGTTGTGGGAATCCATATAAAATATGGAAAAGACCTTCATAGAAAAAAATAGTTAAGTTACTAAGATATCTCTAAAATGCAATAAGAATGAGATGTTGGTATGGAGAAAGCTTAAAATTGGTCGCCTTTGAGGAGCTCTAAGGTAGGCCAAGATTAATTTAATGATAAAATGTAGTGCTTTTGGGGAAAATAAAATGAATGTACTTTTTTTTTTTGGTCCACTAAAAATGGCTTCTTTTCTAGAAGAAAAAGAAATGGATTTGAAGACGATCAATATTACTTGTGGAACAGAAGAAACATGTAACTTATAAAACCAAGTCCATTTGGGATTCATTCCGAAGGTGAGGAAAGTGGCAAATGTTAGGAGAACCCTCCATCAGCTATAATTCACATCTCCCTATAAACTGGGATGGGACCTACAGGCTACAGAAAAAATGAATATAGCTCTATATTAAAAAAGGACCTTTAAACCATAATGAAGGTCTTGTTACTTTTATTTTCAGAGAGCAACAGTCTTATAGAATGTGCTAGAATTTTTTTCTCTGACCCATTTTATCTCACAGTTTTCAGTTATTGGCTCTAAATGATACATCTCCTTTAGCAATTTCTAAATTTTTAAAGTTAACATTGCTTTGCATTTAAGATGCTTTGGCAGGGACTGTAATGAGAATTTTAAATTTGAGCAAAACCTCTTGAAGTTCTAAATGAGGCCATCAAAGAGAACATTCAACAGATGGAAACAGTGATTGATCTAAAGCCTCGAGTCTTGTTTTTAATCTCTTGTTTTCCAGCAAAGAGAAATTTTACAGAATCTTCTCTCTTCCTAAAGACTTAAACTAAAATAGATAGTTAAAATAGAGATACTACACTCTAAGGATATTTATAGAATGGAAAGTAAAAAACCTTATGTCCAATCCCAATCAAGAAATAGGATACTCTAAAAAGAATGTGGATACCTCTAGTTAGGGTTCCTGTTCTGTTGCTACTCCTAAATTAATTTTTCACTGCTGGATGGAGGGCAGTCCCCAGAATTCTCATGCCTTTAGATTGCTCACCAAGATCTATGACTTCCTCTGATTCCTTGAGACACTGCTAGCCTGCACTTATCGGCTCCCTTCCACCTACAGAGAGCTTCTCCTCACTTTCTCCTTTTCCCATATACCAGCTGAGTAGAGATGATGCTGAGAATGTAAAGGAAGGCAGAGGTACAGCTATAAACAGTCTGGATGCTCAATACACCTCATGGATGCTAAGCTTTTCTATAAGTAAGAAATAAATTTTGGCAACCATCAGTTTGTTCTCTGTATTTGCAGGTTGCCAAATTAGTATGTAAGGTTTTTGTGTATCAATTATATTTCAATAAAGTTATTTTTAAAATTTTAAAATACTAAAAAAATTAGCTTCATACAACATCTACTACATGCAACTTTTGATAAATAGTATTCAATTACAGAATGCAATATCATACCAGCACATGATACATTATAGGTATTCAGTAAATGTTTGTTAAATTTTACTGCTTTTTAACACAGTGATTTTCCTCAGCAATAATTTCTCAGATAAAACTTGGATAAAAATAAAAAAAATAAAAAAAACAAATAAACTCTCATTGTGTTAAGCAACTAAAATGTTCCAGTTAGGCTAACTATTGCAATTAGCCTAAACTTTTCACACCATATCCTGAGAATTCCACACAAACATAGAGTGAGAAAATTTGGAAAACAGACCAGCTATTTGAGATAATTTCACAAGTAAAATCTCTGTCTGATGTGGGTTTAAAGGTTTTTAATGTTCTTAGGGAAAACAATAACCAACCCTATCATTAGTGTCTGTAATGGTTAATTTTATGTGTCAAGTTGGCTAGACCACAGAGTCCAGATATTTGGTCAAACACATCTGGATGTTGGTATGAAGGTATTTTTTAAGATGAAATTAATATTTAAATCAGTAGATTTTTTTTTTAAGATTTTATTTATTTATTTGAGAGGGAGAGAATGAGAGACAGAGAGCACAAGAGGGAAGAGGGTCAGAGGGAGAAGCAGACTCCCCGCTAAGCAGGGAGCCCGATGTGGGACTCGATCCCGGGACTCCAGGATCACGACCCGAGCCGAAGGCAGTTGCTTAACCAACTGAGCCACCCAGGCGCCCTAAATCAGTAGATTTTTGAGTAAAGCAAATTACCCTCTATAATGTGAGTGGGTCCCATCCAATCAGTTGAAGGTATTAAGAAAAAGAATGACCTACCCTGAAGTAAAAGGAATTTTATCATTGGACTGTTTTTGGATTCAGTTTCAGCATCAACTCTTCCATGAGTCTCTAGCCTACTGTCCAACCTTGTAAATTTCGGACTTGCCAGCCTCCATAATCATGTGAACCAAATCCTTATAATGCATCTTTCTCTCTCGCTCTCTATCGTGTGTGTGTGTGTGTGTGTGTGTGTGTATGTGTGTCCATTTTAAAATAAATCAGATCAAATTTGAAAAAACATACCATTACCAATTAGTCAATGTCAAGTAAAATGGCATTCTAGGTTCAGTTTGGAATTAATACACTTAACATAGAAATATGTTTAGATGTTTTTTATGAGTCTTGCTACTGTTTATTGTATCCAAATTTGTCTCATTTTTTTTCAATTACAATTAGAAACAATGAGTTAAAATTTAAAAAGGCTGACCCCAGAAAGTTCAAACAGAAAAACATATGCACATGAACTGAGAGCAATAAACCATTTTTGAAAATTACTTACTGAGTGTTCACTTCAGCAGCACATATACTAAAACTGGAACAAAACAGAGAAGATTACCATGACCCCTGTGCAAGGATGACACAAAAACTATTTATTGGACATCTCATATTGGGCACTGTGTTAAGCATGGGTAATGTAAAATTTGTAGAAACATGGTTCCTGTCTATGGTAAGTCAGGTTTTCCAAAAATAGCAGTAACAATACCTCTTAACCCTCATGCTCTTTGACTATATAAGTATGATATTCCCCCCATCAGGAGGCAGTCTGTCTCCTTCTCTTGAATCTAGATGACATTTTACCTCAACAAACACAGTATGTCAGAAGTAATAAAATGTGATTTTAATACAAGAATATAACAATGCTATGTTCTTCTGCCTTACTCTCTTGAGACACTTACTTTGAGGGAAGCCAGATGCCATGTAAGCAGTCTAACAACCCTAAGATTTCTATGCTGAGCCCAAACTACTTCACATGGAGAGGAAGATGGCAGCAGAGTAGGAGGACCCTAGACTCACTTTGTCCCATGAATACAACTAGATAACTATCAAATCATCCTAAATACTCCAGAAATTGACCTGAGGGCTGGCTGAACAAATCAGGAGAGGTTATTTGTTCATCTCAGAGTGTGTCCCAGGGAGGCAGCATTCACAGAAATTCCTCCAAGAACAAAGGAACTGGCAGGTGCCATTTACCTCCTCTTACACCTTAGCATAAGCACAGGGCCACCTGGGGGAACCAGCATAGCACCATTCACTTGCTACCTAACTTGTTACACCAAGCCCTGACCTCATTGAGATCCAGTGGAACTGCCCTTTCCAGCAATGCCTGACTCAGTGCCAGCATGGTGGGCCTCTCCTCCAAAAGACAGCCTAAACCCCTGCCCATACGTGTCTCCCAACCAAGGAGTTTTTCAGGACCTCAGCTGCAGCAGCAGTGGTGACAGGTCTCATTTCACACATGCACAAGAGCATATTAACTTAAAACTCACCATTTAGGTCATGGACCAAACACTACCCACAACAGACAGAAAACCTCTATAGATGACTGGTTTGAAGAATAGAACAGCCAGAACAAAATAGCAGAGCACACACATCGCACACTGGAGACCTAAAGACTAGGCCCTGGGGAGCAGGGGACACCAGACTGAACTACAGGACTTGTTCTCCATAAGGACATTACGCTCAAGAAAAGGAGATGTAGCTGACTTTCCTAACATAGAAGCAGGCACAGAGACTTAGGCAAAATGAGAAGACAGAGAAATCTGTCCCAAATGAAAGAACAGGACAAGGCCACACACAGAGATCTAAGTCAAACAGATATAAGTAACGTACCTGATAGAGAATTTATTTTTTCTAAAGATTTATTTATTTATTTATTTACTTACTTACTTACTTACTTACTTATTTATTTTTATTTATTTTAGAGAGAGGGAGCGCATGAGCAGGAGGAGGGGCAGAGGGAGAAGAAGAGAATTCTCAAGCAAACTCCCCACTGAGCATGGAGCATACCTGATGGGACGAAGAGCAGGCTGGAAGAAGCAGAGGAACAAATTGGTGACCTAGAAGACAAAGTAATGGAAAGTAATCAAGATGAACAAAAGAGAGAGGGGAAACGTTATTTAAGCAAAATGAAAATAGACTTATGGAACTCAGTGACTCCATCAAACATAATAATATTCACATTATAGAAGTCCCAGAAGAAGAGAGTGAAAAGAGGGCAGAAAATGTATTGGAAGAGATAAGAGCTGAAAACTTCCCTATTCTGGGGAAGGAAACAGATATCCACATCCAAAAGGCAGGGAGAAACACACCCCCAAAAAATCAAGCAGATCTACCCCAAGGCATATAATTAAAATGGCAAAATACAGTGATAAATAAAAAAATATTAAAAACAGCAAGACAAGAAAGAAAGAAAGAAAGCCAGTTACATACAAGGGAAACACCATAAAACCATCAAGGGATTTTCAGCAGAAACTTTCCAAGCCAGTAGAGAGTGGAATGATATATTGGAAGTTCCGAATAGGAAAAATCTGCAGCCAAAAACCTCTAGCCAGCAAGGTTATCATTCAGAACAGAAGGAGAGATAAAGAGAATCCCAGAAAAACAAAATTTAAAGGAGTGGTCAAGAGACCACTAAACAGCCCTGCAAGAAATATTAAAGGAGACTCTTTAAATGGAAAGGAAAGACCAAAAGTGACATTTTAAAGGTAGGAAACACAAAAGCAGTAAAAATGGAAATTTTTTTAAAATACCAGTCAAGGAAATCACAAAATAAAAGTATGTAAAAGATGACATATACCTAAAACATGGGAAGTAGACAAGTAAAGAAGGGGTTCAAAATTAAATGACTATTGACTTAATATAGACGGCTATATGCAGAAGATAGTATATACAAACCTAATGGTAACCACAAATCAAAAACCCCTAATAAACTTGCAAAGAATAAAAAGAAAGAAAACCAAATATATCAGTAAAGAAAACCAGCAAACCATGAAAGAAAGACAAAAAGGATCAGACAAATCTTCAGAAACAACCACAAAACAGGTAATAAAATGGCAATAAACATGTATCTATCAATAATTACTTTGAATGTAAATGGACTAAACACTCCAGTTAAAAGACATAGGATGACAAAAGGAAAAAAAAAAAGACTCATTTATATGCTGCTTACAAGAGACTCATTTTAGACCTAAAGACACCTGCAGATTGAAAGTGAGGGGAGAGAAAAATATTTATCATGGGAATGGATGTCAAAAGAAAGCCAAAGTGGCAATATTTATATCAGACAAACTAGACTTTAAACAAAGACTGTAACAAGACAAAGGACACTATATAACAATAAAGGAACAATCCAACAAGAAGATGTAATTGCAAATATTTATGCATCCAATACAGGAGCACCCAAATACATGAAATAGTTAATACTAAACATAAAGGAACTAATTGATAATAATACAATAATAGTAGGGGACTTTAACAACTCACTTACATCAATAGATCATCTAAACAGAAAATCAACAAGGAAACAATGGCTTTGAATGACACACTGGAACAGATGGACTTAACAGATATATTCAGAATGTTCCATCCCCAAACAGCAGAATACACATTCTTCTCAAGTGCACATGGAACATTTTCCAGAATAGATCACATATTGGGCCACAAAACAAACCTCAACATATTCAAAAAGATCAAAATCATACCATGCACCTTTTCTGACCATAACGTTATGAAACTAAAAGTCAGTCACAAGGAAAAAAATCTGGGGAGACCACAAATACATGGGGGTTAAATAACATGCTACTAATCAATGAATGGGTCAACCAGGAAATCAAAGAAGAAATTTAAAAAGTATGTGGAAACAAATGAAAATGAAAACACAATGGTTCAAAATCTTAGGGATGCAGCAAAAGCAATTCTAAAAGGGAAGTTTATAGTGATACAGGCCTACCTCTGGAAGCAAGAAAAATCACAAACGTTCTAACCTTACAACTAAAGGAGCTAGAAAAATAACAACAAACAAAATCTAAAACCAGCAGAAGGAAATAATAAAGATTAGAGCAGATATAAATAATATAGAAAAAAATAACAACAATAATAGAACAGATCAATGAAACCAGGGGTTGGATCTTTGAAAAAAATCAATAAAACTGATAAACCTCTAGCTAGATTTATCAAGAAAAGAAGAGAAGGGATCCAAAATAAATAAAATCACAAACAAGAGAGGAGAAGTAATAACAAGCACCACAGAAATACAAACAATTATGAGAATATTATGAAAAACTATATGCCAACAAATTGGAAACCTTGAAAAAAATGGATAAATTTCTTCTTTTTAAAAGATTTTATTTATTTATTTGTTGGAGAGAGAGAGCACAAGCAAGGGGAATGGTAGGCAGAGGGAGAAGCAGGCCCCCCACTGAGCAGGAGCCTGATGCGGGATTTGATCCCTGGGATCATACATAACCTGAGCCAAAGGCAGATGCTTAACCGACTGAGCCACCCAGGCATCCTGAAATGGATAAATTTCTAAAATCATATAACCTACCAAAACCGAAATTGGACGAAATAGAAAATTTGAACAGAATGATTACCAGCAAAGAAATGGAATCAGAATCAAAAAACTCCCAACAAGGAAAATTCGGGACCAAATGATTTCACAGGCAAATTTTACCAAACATGTAAGGAGGAATTAATACCTATTCTGTTCAAACTATTTCAAAAAATAGAAGAGGAAGGAAAACTTCCAAATTCGTTCTGGAGACCGGCATTTCCCTAATACCAAAACCAGATAAAGACACCACAGAGAAAGAGAACTATAGACCAATATCTCTGATGAACAAAGATGCAAAAATCCTCAACAAAATACTAGCATACCAATCCAACAATACATTAAAAAAATCATTCATCATGATCAAGTGGGATATATTCCTGGGTTGCAAGAGTGGGTTCAATACTCACAAATCAATCAACATGATATATCACATCAATAAGAGAAAGGATAAGAATCATGATCATTTCACTAGATGCAGAAAAAGCATGTGACAAAGTACAACATCCATTCATGATAAAAAAAAAACAAACCCTCAACAAAAACCCTTAACAAAAACAACAAAACAAAAACAAAAACCCTTAACAAAGTAGGTTTAGAGTTATAAAGGTCATATATGAAAAACCCACACTAACATAATCCTCAATAGGGAAAAACTGAGAGCTTTTCTCCTAAAGTCAGGAACAAGACAATGATGTCCATTCTCACCAGTTTTATTCAACATAGTATTGGAAGTCCTAGCCACAGCAATCAGACAACAAAAACAAATAAAAAGCATACAAATTGGTAAGGAAGAAGTAAAACTTTCACTATTTTCAGATAACATGATGCTATGTACAGAAAACCCAAAAGACCCCACCAAAAAACTGCTAGAACTAATAAGTGAACTCAGTAAAGTCGCAGGATACAAAATCAATGAGCAGAAGTCTGTTGCATTTCTATACACTAATAACGAAGAAGAAGAGAAATTAAGAAAACAATTCCATTTACAATTGCACTAAAAATATAAGATACTTAGGAATAAACCTAATCAAAGAGGTGAAAAGACCTATACCCTGAAAATTATAAAACACTGATGAAAGAAACTGAAGGTGACAAAAAGAAATGGAAAGATATTCCATGCTCATGGATTGGAAGAACAAATATTCTTAAAACGTTTACACTGCCCAAAGCAATCTACACATTTAATGCAATCCCTTTCAAAATACCAACAGCATTTTTCACAGAGCTAGAACAAACAATCCTAAAATTCATATGGAACCACAAAAGACCCCAAGTAGCCAAGGCAATCCTGAAAAAGAAAAGCAAAGCTGGAAGCATTACAATTCCAGACTTCAAGTTATATTACAAAGCTGTAGTGACCAAAACAGCATGGTACTGGCACAAAAATAAACACACAGATCAATAGAACAGAATAGAAAATCCAGAAATAAACCACAACAATATGGTCAATTAATCTTCCATAAAGCAGGAAAGAATATCCCCTGAGAAAAAGACAGTATCTTCAACAAACGGTGTTAGGAAAACTGGACAACAACATGCAAAAGAATGAAACTGGTCCACTTTTCACACTATACACAAAAATAAACTCAAATTATATTAAATGCCTAAGTGAGACTTAAAACCATAAAAATCCTAGAAGAGATCACAGGCAGTAACTTCTCTGACATCATAACAATTTTTTTTCTAGATATGCTCCTTGAGGCAAGGGAAATAAAAGAAAAAATAAACAATTGGGATTACATCAAAATAAAAACCTTCTGCACAGCAAAGGGAACAATCAGCAAAACTAAAAGGCATCCTATGGAATGGAAGAAGATATTTGCAAATAACATATCTAATAAAGGGTTAGTATCCAAAGTATATAAAGAACTTATACAACTCGGCACCAAAAAAATGAATAATCCAATTAAAAAATGGGCAGAAGATATGAATAGATATTTTTCCAAAGAAGATACCCAGATGGCCAACAGACACATGAAAAGATGCTTAACATTACTCATCATCAGGGAAATACAAATCAAAACTATAATAAACTATCACCTCACACCTGCCAGAATGGCTAAAATCAACAATACAAGAAACAATAGGGGTTGGGGAGGACATGGAGAAAGGGGAACACTCTTCCACTGTTGGTGGAAATGCAAACTGGTGCAGCCACTCTGAAAAACAGTATACAGTTTCCTCAAAAAGTTAAAAATAAAACTACCCTACTATCCAATAATCATACTCCTGGGTATTTATCCAAAGACTACAAAAACACTAATTCAAAAGGATACATGCACCCCAGTGTTTATAGCAGCATTATTTATAAGAACCAACATACAGAAGCAGCCCAAGTGTTCATTAGTTGATGAACAGATAAAGAAGAGTTGGTATAATATATATAATGGAATATTATTCAGTCATAAGAAAGAATGAAATCTTGCCATTTGCAACAACATGGATAGAGCTAGAGAGTATAATGCTGAGCAAGATAAGTCAGTCACACAAAGACCAATATACTATATGATTTCACATATGTGAAATTTAAGGAACAAAACAAACAAAAGGGAAAAAAAAGAGTGAGCAAGGCAGTCAAGAAACAGACTCTTAACTATAGAGAACAAAGTGATGGTTACCAGAGGAAGTGGGTGGGGGGATGGGAAAATAGGTGATGCAGATTAAGGAGTGCACTTACTGTGATGACCACCAGGTGATGTATGGAATTGAATCACTATATTGTACAGTTGAGACTACAATAACATTGTATGTTAAACTAATTGGAATTAAAGTAAAAACAAATCAAAACAAAACAGAAAAACTAATTCACACAGACAGACCACACAGACAGATCCTAAGAATATATGAAGAAAGAGAAAGAGACTCAAACAGCTCCAGCTCCTCCAGTCCTGTGTTTCAATTCCATCCATGTGAGATAGTCGACTACTATGGACTGAATCATGACCCGCACAAAATTCACATGTTGAAGCCCTAACCCCCAAAGTGACTGTATATGGAGATAGGGTCTTTAAGAAAGTAATTAAGATTTAGAGGGCACCTGGATGGCTCAGTCTGATGAGCATCTAACCTTCGATTTTGGCTCAGGTCATGATCGCAGGTCATGGGATCAAGCCCTGCCAAAAATTCCTCGCTCAGCTGGGAGTCAGCTTGAGATTCTCTCTCTGCCTCTTCCTCTGCCCCTCCCCCTGCTCATGCTTGCTCTCTCTCTCTCTCTAAATAAATAAAATCTTTTTAAAAAAGAAGGTAATTAAGGTTAAATGAGGTCATAAAGGTGGGGCTTAATCCATGGAACTGGTATCCTTATAAGACAAAGAAGAGATACCAGAGATATCTCTCGTTTCATGTCTGCACAAAGAAAAGGCCATGTGAGAACACAGTGATAAGTCAGATGACTGCAAGCCAGGAAGAGAAACTTCACAAGAAACCCACTCTGCTGGCACCTTGATCTTGAACTTCTTGTAATGGCAGTCTGAGCATACTAATATAAAGACTTTGAGCCATAACCATAGTCAAACCCTTCCCAAATTCCTGACCCACGAAAACCATGAAAGGTAATAAAATGATGATCCTCAAATTAAGTCACTAAGTTTTGGTGTGATTTGTTACACAGAAATAGATAATTGAGACATTGCCCTTGAGGCACTCATAGGGAAGACAAAATATATAATTATTCATCAAAACACTACATTAGTTATAGATCAAATTCTTTGAACTGGAAAGTAAGCAAAGAGAGGACAGAAGGTTTTTGAACTGGAATTTTTTTTTTCTTTTTTTGAGAGAGAGAGGGAGAGAGTGGGGAGGAGCAGAGGGAGTCTTAAGCAGACTGTACTGAGCATGGAGCCCAATTGGGGCTCAATCTGATGAACTGAGATCACGACCTGAGCTGAAACCAAGAGTCAGACAGATAACTGACTGTGCCACCCAGGTGCCCCTTGAACTGGAAATTTTTAAATATTAAATAATTGGCTGGAAGTAGACCTGGGATGAAGACAGCTTAGGTGGGTTCAAACTGGGGGAAGGGAGGTATCACTAAAGTAGATATTACTGAGGTATACTATGAATTGAACTATATCCCCCAAATTTCATATGTTGAAGCCCTAACCACCCCCATGTGACTATATGTGAGATGGGGCCATTAAGGAGGTGACTAGGTTAAATGAGATCCTAAGAATGGAGCCCTGATGTAATAAAACTTGTGCCTTATAACAAGAGGAAGAAACACCATAGTTCTCTCATCTGTAAGCCAGGAAAAGGGCTCTCATTGGAACCCGACCATTCTGGCAACCTGATCTAAGACTTCCAGCTTCCAGAACTGTGAGAAAATAAATTTCTTTTGTTCTAAGCCACCCAGTCTATGGCATTTTGTTATGGCAGACTGAGCTTACTAGTACAGGTGATTTCATACTTTTTTTAGGACTTAATTAGATTATCAAACCCTTAGTAAATGTGGAGAAAAATAAAAATATGTATATCATTTGTCTGATCCACATGTTAGTCTACAAGCAACCTCAAGGCAGGAGTTCTATTCACTTAGGTACATCCCAGCATCTAGATTACTCCTCTATCTGAGCTAGTAGTAATTGCTGAAAGAAGGGAAAAAGGGAGGAAAGAGGAGTGAGGAAACCAAAATCTTTCAGTGATATAGAACCTAATACTATCTAGTAGAATATCTAAAATAACCCAGAGAAAGAAACCTTTCAGAGAGAATAAGTGGAACATATCAATTAGTGGAATGGAACCTGCCAAAATGGAGAAAATGTCCAGAATCACTGGGTTAAACAGGGTCAGCAGTACACAAAAGGCTGTATTTTTTTTTTTTTTTTTGTCTATGCTTTAGCCCACTCATTCTCAAAACTTTCTTCCTACTCATTATTCCCTAATAATTATTCAGTGCTGGTAGAATCACCTGTTGTGACCAGTCTGCAGTGCATGGCCACCTGCTAATCCCCACCTTGCTTTCCAACCTCCAACAGCTTTCCTCTCCTGACTTTTCAGTGTTACTCCATAGACTTCCCTGAACTCACTGTTCAATTCTTAAAGGTTAATACACATCTAGTTTTGGACACTTTTAAATGCAAAGAATGTAAATAAATGTGCATCTCACACAAATCATTTTAAAAGAGGCTAAAACTTTTTAAAGGCCAACTATGTCATTAATAAGAAAAAAGCCATTTATTGTGTATTTAAGAATTCAAAAGTGAGTGCAAAGCAGGAAGCGAAAGATAAGCAGAAAGAGAAATTCCAGTCCAAGATCTCTCAGTATAACATTTCTCTGTCTTTGTGATTGTAAGCACTCATTTATAGTAAGTAGATTTTTCAGTGAACTTACTCTAGACCAAATTTTTACGTGGCCTTTTTACTGTAATCAAATATCAAGGTGGGAAGACAGACCAGGCCAACTCCTAATGCCCCTGCCTTCAGCTCCTTTGATTCCATAACTCTGGGCCAGATTGCCTATAGGGTCTCACTGGGGGGAACAAATTGAACTAAAAGTTCAGCTTCCTTTACACTGAATATTACTTTGTAGTGACTTGCTATTTAATCTTAGGTATAACTTGATCAGTCATTACTCCAGTTTCCCCTAAAGGGAGTTACTTTTTATTGAGATGGGACTAGATTTCCAAATTTACTTTTAATATAGATACATATTTCCTACTGGACCTCTTCTTGGATCTATGCGGTAGTAAAACCTATTGGATTGTGGATTATGTATGAAGGATATATATTTATTTCTGAATATGACCAATTCGAAATATGGGGTAAGAGTTGAGCCCTATATTGCAAAATAAACTAGAATTTTTCAGTGTCCTAACTATAAGCCACATAACAACTCTGTGATACAGATAAACCCTGAAAGAAAATAGGACTGCATTATGTATGATGAGCTATGAAAACACTACTTTTCAGCTAAAAGGCAACCCTAAGTTTTGGGTTAAAATAGGTGACATCTACCTTATATCCTCTATGACTATTTGCAGACATGGGAGAGCAGAACTATTCTTTTTTTATTGTTATGTTAATCACCATATATTACATAATTTGTTTTGGTGTAGTGTTCCATGATTCATTGTTTGTTCATAACACCCAGTGCTCCATGCAGAATGTGCCCTCTTTAATACCCATCACCAGGCTAACCCATCCCCCTACCCTCCTCCCCTCTAGAACCCTCAGTTTGTTTTTCAGAGTCCATCATCTCTCCTGGTTCGTCTCCCCCTCTGACTTACTCCCCTTCATTCTTCCTCTCCTGCAATCTTCTTCTTTTTCTTTTTTCTTAAAATATGTTGCGTTATTTGTTTCAGAAGTACAGATCTGTGATTCAACAGTCTTATACAATTCACAGCGCTCACCGTAGCACATATCTTCCCCAATGTCTATCACCCAGTCACCCCATCCCTCCCCCCCCGACCACTCCAGCAACCCTCAGTTTGTTCCTGAGATTAAGAATTCCTCATATCAGTGAGGTCATGTGATACATGTCTTTCTCTGATTGACTTATTTCACTCAGCATAACACCCTCCAGTTCCATCCACGTTGCTGCAAATGGCAAGATCTCATTCCTTTTGATGGCTGCAAAATATTCCATTGTGTATATATACCACATCTTTTTTTTTTTTTAAAGATTTTATTTATTTATTTGAAAGAGAGAATGAGAGAGAGAGAGCACATGAGAGGAGGGAGGGTTAGAGGGAGAAGCAGACTCCCCGCTGAGCAGGGCGCCCGATGCGGGACTTGATCCTGGAACTCCAGGATCATGACCTGAGCCGAAGGCAGTTGCTTAGCCAACTGAGCCACCCAGGCACCCTATACCACATCTTCTTTATCCATTCATCTGTCGATGGACATCTTGGCTCTTTCCACAGTTTGGCTATTGTGGACATTGCGAGCAGAACTATTCTGACTACAACTTATCCTCAAAACCAACTTCAAATACAACTGGACAACAAAGGCCATAAATATTGATTGATTGGTCTGAATGAAAAGGTATGCAACTGGCTCAAAAGGAAAATAATTTCTCTTGAACAATTGTACTAGATAAAACTATAAAGTAATTTTTAATTTCCACAAAACACACACTGAAATCAATATTTAGCAAGTTAAATGTTGCACCAATTCATATGTAACATTTAGAATTTTCTAAAGCTTACAGAGCGTAAAACAATGTATAGTGTTACCTGATAGCCAGAATAATGATTATTTCAAAGTTAAGCCTCTGACAGAAATATCTTAACATGCAACCCACTCAAGTGCTGCTTCAGATTTATAATTATTTTTGTTTTTGAGAATTTTGAAAATAAGACTGTCATGAATTTGTGTTTACATCCCTAATGCAGCTAGATTTTAGCTTCTAGAAAAAAATTTCTGGGCTCTGATGACTCCATGAGAGTTTAGTCTGTCTCTGTAGCACTGTTACGTTAATTTTACAATGGATCCTTTATAAACTTGTGATCCCAGACTTCATGTTTACCCTGGCTTCATTTGGACTTCTTACTGCACTCGGGTAGCTTTGGGGCACTCTAACATTTCTCTGCAACTTACATGGCAATGCTAACTCATACCACATCCTCACTTCTCACCCTGTATTCCCTGACAACCTGTGAATAATGAGTGAGTCTTCACTGGGTGATTGCTTTGTGAAGAAAAATGAATAATTTACCTGATAATCATGGTCATCTATCAGACTATGCATTTTTTCCTAATAAGTGATTTTGCTATGTTTGCTTAAAACTTATGCTGAATTTTTCATGAGTTGGATGACTGCTTTTCCAGCATCTGTTTATAATGTCAACTAACATTTTTTTTTTTTTATGAAATGAAACCTTGGAAGATGAGAACAGAAAAAGGGGGTGTTTAAAAAGATATATTACCTTTCAGAATGGGGGCCCTCTGTGCCTGAATTACAAGAAGTTCTCCAGAGATTTCAGAGTGATTTAACTATTTTCAAATCTTCTGTTCAAATGATCACATGCTGCTCAGCGTATTATGTGTCATTTGCACACTTCTTAAAGACCAATTTGTACTTGATGTTTTGAAAGACAGGAATCATGGGAGGTGAGTACTTACATTCAAGTATTCTTGATGAGTAACATCTAAAGGTCTGAGCACTAAAATCTATTTAAAAGCTAGCTTTAAACCTTACCAAAGCAGCTAGTATGTCTCTTTGAGAATATTAAAGGCATAGGGGTGCCTGGGTGGCTCAGTTGGTTAAGCATCTGCCTTTGACTCAGGTCATGATTCCGGGGCCCTGAGATCAAGCCCCACTGCGTTGAGCCCCCGCAATGAGTCCCCAAATTGAGCCCCTGCATTGAGCCCCCACATCAGGCTCTGTGCTCAGTGGGGAGCCTGCTTCTCCCTCTCCTTCTGCCCTCCCCCCGCCATGCTCTCTCTCATGATCTCTCTCTCTCTCAAGTAAATTTTTCCACTACCAATGGAACAGTGAAAATGATAATTTAAGAATAAGGCTGTGGAAAGGCTTAGTCCAAAATGAATTGGATTTCAAAAAGCTGTGGGTCAAACAGTACAAATAATAATGGTCACAACTTAAAATTAAACTCTTACTTCTAGCAAAAATTTTAGAGTTTAGCTTAGAAGATGAAAATATATAAAATTTGTATAGTGTTTTATAATTTATATAATTTAGTAAACAATTATACATTATCTTATTTGCTCCTCCCTCCTGGGATTTGGATATTAATATTGTATTTTATTTATTCTACGTATTTGAAGGATAGCAAAGATACAGGAAAATGCATAAAGAACTCTCACCCTAAGTGTACAGCATGATTTTTTTTACATGTATATGGACCTGAGTAATCACACCCAACTCAAGATATAAAACATTTCCAGAATCCCATAAGTTTTCCACTATTATTTATTATCACTGATTAGTTGTCTACTCTCATACTTCATACAGATAGAACTATATAATAAATATGTGTTTGTGCCTGACTACTTTCTGTCAATATAATATCTATAAATTTTATCTATATTGTATCATATACCAGAGTTGGTTATTTTTTATTGCTGCCTAGCATTTCATTGTATGAATATACCAATATTTATCCATTCTCCTGTTGATATTGTTGCTATTATTAATAAAACCGTGAACATTTGCATAATACTTTTGTTAACATGCACTCATTTGTCTTTTGTACGTAACCGGGAGTGGAACTGTTTGGCCATAGGTTCCATACATATGAAGAAGTTGTTGAACAGTTTTCCAAAGTGGTTATACAACTTTATACTGCTATGAGCAACATATGTTCCATATGCTTGCTAACACTTCATATTATCAGTCTTTTTAATTTTAACCATCAGGTGGATATGTAGTAGTATTTTATTGTGGAGTACTCATTTTAAAAATGAGAAAACTAAACTCAGAGCAATTACATGGCTTAACTATAATTACATATATAGTATTAGCTATGACCCCTAATCTTGGTGTCCTGATTCTATATTCATTCTTTTGTTTTTTCTATTAAACAATGCTAGTGTTCTTCCTTCCTTCCTCCTTTTTCTTGGTCTTATCTTTGTATTTTTGTTATGAAAAATTTCAAACAGAGAAAAGCAGAGAGAAGCATATAAAATTTAGATTTAACAATTGTTTACATTTTGCTATATTCATGTATTTTTTGCTAAAAACTTAAATTACATACATCATGACATTTTACCCCTAAATATTTCATTATGTACTTCTAAAATATAAGGATATTTTCTTATATAAAATGAATTTTATCTCAACTCAATTAACAATAAGCCCCTCATATTATCTAACAACTAGTCCTCAAATTTATCCAATTAATATGTTTTATAGCTGTTTTGTTCAAAGTAAAAATCAATCACGACCATGCATTCACTTGCTATGATTCTGTGATATTTATAAGAATTCAAATGCAAGTTTCAATATTATTATTATTATTATTTGGCAAAGTGTAATATTAAGCCTATATAAAGTTTTTTCTCTTCATACTGAAATCAAGTATTATAGAACATGGCATAGCTAAACATTGTCTTACATATTTATTTAGCATTTATTAAAACTCTACAACGTGTTCAGACACTGGGTACACTGTAAATGAGTGGCTATTACACCAAGATATCAAATATTGTTTCTTAAAAACAAATACCCCAGTGGTGCTCAAATAAAAGAACATGAAAAATGCAATTGATATGGAGAAAAGAATTAATAAAGAAGAGATCTTGGTCTTTGTTCTTTAAAGGATTACTATTAACTATGCAGCTTTTTTCTCACATATAATTTCCATTCTCAGTAGGAATTGATTAACCTTTTATTGCTACTATTATTACTAATGGGTGGAATACCAGATGAAAGGAGTCTGTATTCATTCTGAATAGAAAATCAAATGAAGCCCACACACCGTTCTCAGTACAAAACTGTATTAGATTTTTCTTGTCGCTCCAATTAAAATTTGAGTCTGTTTAAATATTCACGGCATATCTAAAGCAAATATGTACAATAAAAGTTTACTGTATTTTTTGGTATCTATTTTCTATAAAAGCGTGGGCCACTAAATACACCAGAAAGAACCTAGATACTCATAAAATAGCAGAGGGCTGACCAGCTAATTTAAGATTGATGCCACTTCTTACCCCCATTAGTCTTAAAACAATTGACTACCATGTATTACTGCTCAGTTACTTCTAGATTATTTATATTTGCACAACTCTTACCTTAAAATGGAAAAAAATCGGAGGGGCAGTTCATACCTGCTGGATAGTTTTCTTCTGCATTTAGAAAAGAAAAATAAAAATTTCTTCTTAAGGAACTGATTATGGCCCTCTTGACTTTCTCTTAACTACGTATCTGAGAGTTATCTCTGTAAAGTACTGCCAATTTTAGTTTCCTCAACATTTGCTCTTTTCTAGAGGTTGTTCCAGGAGCAGTACAGAAAGGCCTTGACTTTCCTACAGCTAGTTCAGTACTTGATATGAACACAGGGAATGCCAGTCAGACCCAGGCTGGAAGTTACTCCAAGAGCTGAAGAAAAGTCCAAAAAGCAATTGTTTTTCTTCTAAGAGTCACTGATTCTTCACTGGTGTTCAACATGTTGGTGAGAATTTGTGGTGTTTCTTAGTTTGGGGAGGTGGGGGAAGGTTGTCAGGATATGACCTTTAGTGGAAATAAAGTCTGTACAAAACCAAACGTTTCTTACTAAGACTTCTGCAGCATAACTTAAATCCAAACAGTTAAAAAAAATCATTCAAAACACACCACTTCAGAAATCAATAGCTTCTTTGAAGGCACAGTAACACTTAAATATGTTTGACTCAGACGCATAAATTTGGTTGGCTGGAAAGCTAATTACACTTTCAACTTGCTCTAATAGAATTTCAAAAAACAATTAAAAAAATACGTCCGCTGAAATCAACATTGGACAACTGTTACAATAGAATCTTGAGGTAACAAGGAAAACAGGCATCGTCTGACAGTCTTCTATTTGTCCTTTTGCCCATTTTGAGGTGTGTGGAATTTTACCGGCAGCAGCAACTGTTGCCAAGATGATAGTTCCATTCTTCCTGGGCAGGAACCACAAAGTGAAACTGATGAGAAGAACCTGCACCGAGAGCTTTTCCACCACCTTTCAGTCAAGCCCACTTCGCTCAGCGGTGAGGGACTCCCCGACGCCTGCGCGGTACCCAGCAGCCGTTGCGCCCACACTTCCGACACTGGTTGTCCCACACTTCCGGCGTCCAGCAATGCGGCTTTCGGAGGACTGCACACCAGCTCCGGATAGGAAGCACTTGGTCTTGGTTTTTGAGCCCTTCCCAGCCTATCGGTGTCATTTTTATTTCTTCTGGAACGCAAACAAGCAAGGCAAAGCACTCGTCGAACACCCGGGGAGATCCCATTGCCTCCTCCCTGGCTCTGTGACTCCCCTGTGCGGTCTAAGATCTTCCCTCTCCCTTTTACCGGAACTGTCAATTATTTTGGGAGAAAAAGAAAGCGCACTCTCCCAAAAGGTTGTGAATAGCTGAGCCAGAGGTTTGACGCATATAGAGGATCTATTTTTCCTTTCTCTAGAGTGGCAGTATTTTTACTTACAAAGTTATTGTTAATGTTCTGGTTAAATTATGGAATGTGTGTCAAAGCAAGGCTTTCAGTTCCTGCCAGAATTTTAAAAATGAGCACTGAATGCTGGATCCTTTTGGAAAATCAACCATAGAGGAAAACAAGGTATCTAGAAATAGGGGTGGGGGTGAAGTGTGGAATCCATGAAAACTCTTTATAGAGAGAAAGTGAATTCAACTATACAGAGTAGCCCGAAGTAGTTTGGCTTGTGGCACAGTAAGAAAATAGATTAGAGGGGCGCCTGGGTGGTTCAGTTGGTTAAGCGTGTGCCCTCGGCTCAGGTCATGATCCCAGGATCCTGGGATAGAGTCCCGCTTTGGGGTGAGGGGGTGGTGCTCCTTGCTCAGCGGGCGGCCTGCTGCTCCCTCTGCCTCTAGCTTCCCCTGCTTGTGTTCTCTCTCTGTCGAATAAATAAATAAAATCTTAAGAAAAAAAAGGAAAATAGATAAGAGAAACATCTTTCAAACTTTAGTCTTTTCCTGCTATCAGTTTGGAATCATGCCTACATTCTCACTACAGAAAGCAGGGAAAATTATCATATATTAATGGAGTTGTCCATGAGAATAATATGAAGGATGTGCAAAAATTCTACTTAAAATGTTGATGAAAATAACCATTGGAATTGACAGTCTGAGCACTAAATCCTCTGCCCCTCCATCTGTGAACTCCTGGTGCTCTTAGATTATAAACTAGAAAGACAACCTCCCCCCAATATTTCAAACAAAACAAAACAAAACAAAACAAAACCCTCATCTAATGAGAAGCTTAATGGAAAAATAAATGGCAAAGATTACCCATTATCTTGGGGAACATAGTGCTTCGGTCCTAAGGCTTCTCACCTCCTTTATCCTTGATTTCACTAGGGGGGGAAACACATTTACAATCTGGCCCTTGTAATTCCCCAGTACATTTCATCATATACAGAAGCCAGTATCTCCAGATAGATAGGAGTACACAGGCCAAAACTGTACTGAGTACAATTATCTCAAATATTACAATCTGAAAAACATACACTAGCCTGGTGATGGGTATTGAGGAGGGCACGTTCTGCATGGAGCACTGGGTGTTACGCACAAACAATGAATCATGGAACACTGCACCAAAAACTAATGATGTAATATATGGTGATTAACATAACATTAAAGTACTATTGATATTGTAGCTTCAGTCCGATCCTTTAAAAGTTACCACACCTGGGCATTCTCCTGACTCAAGCCAAAGTAGCAGGAACTTTTTTTTTTTAAGATTTATTTATTTTAGAGAGAGAGTGGGCGGAGGGGCAGAGGGAGAGGAAGAGAATCACAAGCAGACTCCCCATTGAGCCTGAGGTGGAGCTCCATCTCCAAACCTCAAGATCAGGACCCTGAGGTCACAACCTGAGCCAAAACCAAGAGTCTGATGCTTAACTGATTGCGCCACCTAGGTGCCCCAGTAGCAGGAATTTTTATACTCCTATTGTTTATAGGGAAGGAGAGGGAAGAGGCAATTTGCAGGTCTTCTGGCTCTCCATACGCAATGGACTTCAGTGTTTAATAGCCATTCTCTATAAAAGAGCTGCTGGTGCTGGCTGTTGGAAAAAAAAAACCCACCAAATACTAGGGGATCTGAGTGGAGCCCAGACATTAGCAACTTAAATCTACCTCTTGTGCCATTCAGATTCATTTGCATCTCACATTAAGTTTACTCCATCCTGTTATGGATTAAATTATTTTTCAGAGTCCAACCACATAGTAATTTGAATAGGGCAAGATAAAGAATTGTTAATTATAGGGGATTAGGGTAACAAAGGACTGCTAATAGGAAGCAAAGTGAATTCTAAATAACCTAAATAACATTCTAAATAACATAGGAATGCCAAAAAATTCCAAGGCTGAAAAAGAGCTCTAAAGAAAACAACTACTTAATATAAAGTCATGAGCATTTGGGACAGGATATGGAAAAAGTAGACATATTGAGAAAATGTTAAAGTTCTTATATAAAAGAAATATAAATATTAACATCCAAATAGCCAAGAAAGTAGAAAAACATAGGAAGAATGGGATAAATTAAAAAAAGATTTAAAATGTGCAAATATATAATCATTGTCAGTTGACACTGATTTAAAGTTAAAAAGCTCAGGCTGTCAGTATGTAATTTTTATTTTTTTTTAAGATTTTATTTATTTGAGAGAGAGAATGAGATAGAGAGCAGGAGAGGGGGGAGGGTCTGAGGGAGAAGCAGACTCCCTGCTGAGCAGGGAGTCCGATGCGGGACTCGATCCCGGGACTCCAGGATCATGACCTGAGCCGAAGGCAGTCGCTTAACCAACTGAGCCACCCAGGTGCCTGTAATTTTTAAAAAATCTGGCTACATGCTCTCCACAAAGGATACCACAAAGGATACAAAGGTTGAAAGTTAAAGAATGGAAAGTATCTGGAACAAAGGAACCAAATGATGTTGCTCTACTGACATCACACAAAACAACTTTAAGCCAAAACTTCGTAAGAGTCTCTAAATAATACTTTTTAGAAGACTTAATTCACCAAGAAGCTACAAAACTATTCTAAATATGCAGGCATAAAATAAAATACCCTCAAAATATATAAAGCAAAAATTGAATTGTAGGAAGAAATTAACAAATCCACCATCATGGCAGGTGATTTTAACATAGCTATAAATGCTATGTCATAAAATGACACATAAGAAAATTAAAAATACATTTGTAAACTAACAAGTATAATTTTATATATATACAAGTGCAGATCACATTCTTGAACGACAGTTGAAGAAGTAACAAAAATATGAGTTTTTAAAAATCTACATATCTTAAAGATTATAAAAGTTTTAAAGAAATCAGTAATCAGACTATCACAATGTAAATTTTAAAATCCATAGAAGTTAATAATGAAATACTAACATACCAAATCTTTAAAAATACAATGACAGATGACCTGCAAGGAAAAATTTTAGCCCTAAATGTACATTTTAAATAAGAAATTCTGAAAATTAATAAGTAAAATCCTTCACTTAGAATCTAATAAAATTAGAATAAATCCAAATAAAATAGAAGGAAAGGATATAGTTAAGAGCATATTTTAAAAAAAGCAATTGAGAAGAAAACACAATGGGGATGATCAACAAAATCAAAAGTTGGTTCTTTGAGAAGAGTTAATACACCAGCCAAACATCTGTTAAAATCTCATGAAAAGAAAGAGAGAGAAGGCACAGGTAAATAGCATTTTAATGTAAAATGGGACATGACTATGATTTTTTTAAAGACTAATATAGTTAAATAATGTAGTTAAATAATTTTAAATGGATATATTTCTTAAAAATGTTACTTACAAACTTAAAAAAGAGATAATAGAAAGCCGGAGTAGTTCTATAAACATTTTTTTAGTTAAAGGCAATCATTAAAAATTTTCCCACAAAGAAAAGGCCTGAGTTTTAGAGGAAATTCCACCAAATTTTCAGGGAAAAACCATTTCAATTTTGTACACTTAAAAAAAAAAAGATAAAAATAGACACCATTTCACTTAATTAAACCAGAATAATCTTAGTACAAAATTGAGAAAGCACATTATAAGAAAGAAAAAATCCCAGCCAATCTTTCACATAAATGCAAAATCACAAATAATATATTGGTGAACCAAGTTTAGATATTTATTGAAAGAATAATATGTTATATCCAAGTAGGATTTATTCCACGAATTCAAAAATAGTTTAATATTCAAAAATAAATCAATGTAATTTACCAGATTTACAGAATTAGGGAGAAAAAAAATCACAGAATCATATCAGTTGGTGAAGAAGAACTTGATAAAATCAAAAATACATTTTTGATTTTTAAAAAAATTACAAACTAGGGGAAAGATCACTGTGAAAAAATGTATCGATAAAATTCTATATTTTACTGAATAGTGAAAGTTAAAAGATTTCCTTTTATGATTTGAGGCAAGACAAGGACCTCCACTGTTGGATGTTTTATTCAGTATTATACTAGATGCCTTAGCAAATTTTAGTAGATGTCCTAGCTAGAGAGTAAGAATAAATAAAAAGTGTGAAGATTGGAAAGTTAAAAGTGAAATTTCAGGGGTGCCTGGGTGGCTCTGACATTAAGCGTCTGCCTTTGGCTCAGGTCATGATCCCAGGGTCCTGAGATCAAGTCCTGCATTGGGCTCCCTCTCACACTCCCCCTGCTTGTGTTCCCTCTCTCGCTGTCTCTCTCTGTCAAATAAATAAAATCTTAAAAAAAAAAGTAAAATTTCAGTTCTAATCATATCAAAGGTGATTGTATATAAAGGAAATCCAAAAGAATACACAAATAAATTATTAGAACAGACTGCTGGATAGATGATTGCTTTGCACAAATAATTTGCATTTCTACATACCAGCAACAAAGAGAAAATTAAATTAAAAAAATTTCAGGTAACATGAAAATATTAAATACCTACAAATATATTAAAAGTGGTGTGAAACCCTGATACAGAAAACAAAAACACTGAGATTTATTTTTAAAAATAAATCTTAAAGAAATGGACTGATTGGAAGACTCAGTATTATAAGATGTGTGTTCTTCCCAAATTAATCTATCCATTCAATACATGCCAAACAGAGCTTTATCAATTTTCATTTTAGGCCTGGCACAGGAATTAATAAGCTGATCCTGGAATTTGTATCTAAATGCAAAGAACTAAAAATAGCCCAGAAAACCTTGAACAAAGTGAGCTAAAAATGACTTGCTATATATCAAGCTTATTAAAATGTAATAATTACCTCCATATGGTATCAATATGAGAATGAACAAATATACAAGAGGAATCAAATAGGGATCCCAGAAACAGACCTCAAACAGACATAGCACTTGATAATTGATAAAAATGTCACATTAGAGCACAATTTCTATATGTCAATACTAAGATAAGCAACCCAACTGTAAACGAAAAGGGCAAGAGACTTTAACATATAACTTACAAATGATAATAAAATGATAATATTCAAACAGCCAGTAAATCTATGAAAAGGTTTCCAAACTTAATAGTAACCAGAGAAATACAAATTAAAACCACAATATACCATTTCTAGTTTTGGGATAAAATGAAATACTCACATTCCACCCTATCTACCTCAATGAATACAGCTATAAAACCTTGGCAGAATGCATGCAACAGCTGTTAGAAGACAGACAATTAAATATCAGAGGAGGATTGCAGAAGACCAAAATTAAAAGTGCCACGGAATTGTCATTGAGTTTGACATTTTGTTCTTCCAGTATTCCCTGACTTGAACTCAAAGCACTGGTGACCCAAAAAATGGCCCAAAGTCAGTGAATCCCTCTAGTTCTGGCTCCAGGAGCTGGAAAGAGAATTTTTTTTTTTTAAGATTTTATTTATTTGAGAGAGAGAAAGCACAAGCAGGGGGAGTGGCAGAGGAGAGGGAGAAGCTCCCTACTGAGTGGGGAGCCCGAAGCTGGGCTCGGTCCCAGGACCGAGGGATCATGACCTGAGCTGAAGGCAGATGCTTAACCGACTGAGCCACCCAGATGCCCCTGGAAAGGGAACTTCTAATGGTCACGGAGAGACCAGCATTTTGTTTATATCAGGTTTTTTTTTTTTCTCTTTTATCTGTCCATTGTCTGTGATCCCAGCACCCCAGCACTTCCATGGTGATAGTGGTGGTGGTGGCAATGACTGTTAAGGAGAACCCACAGGAAACAAAGTTTGATAATGGGAAACTTCTCCAGTTGGTGAAGCTAGGGTTTTAAGAAGGTGAGGCCAACCCGCATTGCTTTTTCTCTCTGTCTTTCTATCACTTGGCCCTAAATATGAGCACAGTTGTGAAATTATGCAGCAGAGGGGGTAATTAAACGCCAGACTCCTAGTGAAAGGACCATTTCAAAATAGTACTTGACCACCTATAGCAAAAGTAGTAGCAATGTAGTAATGTATGACAGTATTGCAAAAGGATGGGAGGAACTGGAAATAAACAGTTGTAAACTTATATTGTAAACTTTTTATACTTAGGTGAAGCAGTGTGATATAATTGGAAGGTAGGCTGTGATTAAAGATAAAAGGTATTTTATATATATATATATAACTTGTTATTATATATAACAACTATATATATAACTATCGTCATGTTACATATAATTATATGTAATTATAGTTACATAGTCACATGTGCATATATAACTCCGTATATATAGATATAGATAAATCGATATAATAATATGGCAATAGTGGAGATAAAGTGAAGCCTGAAAAATACTGAATTAACCAAAAGTAAGCAGAAAAACAGGTAAATTAAACAACAAAAGAAATAAAAATGGAACAATGGTAGGTTTCCATCTAATTATATGAATAATTACATTAAACATAAAAAATTTAAACACCAATTGAAAGGAAGATTTGATAAAAAGCAAACCTTGACTACATGCTGTCTACAAGAAACCTACTTTAAATACAAAAACATAGATAGGTTAAAAGGATAAAATAAGATATACCATGCAAACAGGTATCAAAAGAGAGCTGGTATGTCTATATTAATAAAAGACAAGGTAGACTTGAGAACAAAGAATGTTACCAGGGATAAAGTTGGGATATTACATACACATTATTGGGTTGATTTACCCCGAAGACTTAAAAGTCCTATATGTGTATGCATCTAACAACAGAGCTTCAAAATGCATGAAGCAAAACCTAATAGAATTATAAGCAGAAATAAGCAACCTACAAGTATAGTTGTAGATTTTATCACTCTATCTTAGTTACAGGACAAGTAGACAGAAAATCAGTTAGTATATTAATAAAATTAGTTTGACCTAAACAGGACTGTGAACCAACTTAATTAATATTTATAGTGTACTCCACTAGCATCAGAATATACAGTTATAAAGTATACATGAAAAATCACCAAGTAATCCATATACTAGGCCTTAAAATGGCTTAACTGATTTTAAATGATTAATATCATATAAAAGGTATTCTCTGATCATATAGATTTACGCCAGAAATTAATAACCATAATATATCTGGAAAATCTC
This sequence comes from Eumetopias jubatus, assembly GCF_037043125.1. Classification (NCBI taxonomy): domain Eukaryota; kingdom Metazoa; phylum Chordata; class Mammalia; order Carnivora; family Otariidae; genus Eumetopias; species Eumetopias jubatus. The sequence continues at coordinate 42,061,788 of NW_028274812.1, read as the reverse complement.
CAAATATTTGGAAATTAAATAACACACTTCTAATTAACTCAAGGGTCAAAGAGGAAGTCAAAAGTTAATTAGAAAATACTAATTGTATTTCTTCAGCTGAGTGATGGTTACACAGAGTTTCACTCTGTGAAAATTCACAAGCTCTACATTTTATTTTGTGTACCTTTCTGTATATATATTTCTTTCAACAAATAAAATTTAAAATGGAACGGAAAAATTCCTAGAAAAGTATAATTTAGCACAACAGAATCAAGAAGAAATTAAAAGGGAAGTTGGGGCAAGACTGCAGCTACAGTAGGCAGGCTACTTGGGTAAATTCCCCAAACCCCTACAAAATCAAAGTAATTAGGATAGCAGAGAAAAAAGTCCACAGACAAAAGCTACAATAAACTAAAAGACGAGTGATCTCCACAGACTTCAAAATTAAGTGGGTATGGACAAACAGCAACAGCAATAGGATATGTGGGGGTGTCTAAGTGCCCAACAAGAAGCAAAGGTAAAGCAAAAAGACCTGTAAGAATCCCAGAATCTGAAATGTCAGCAGGTATTCACCTCTAAGACAGAGTCCCTACTCAACATAGAAAGCTCAGTAAGCCAATCGGAGAAGAGTAGACAAATTTATGACAGAACTCATGGGTAAGAGTGAGGGGAAACACAAGATTCAGGTGATGCTGGGGTGATAACAGGCCATAGGAACTTTTGAAACTAGCCAACACAAGCTCTCTTCCAGGATAAAGCCCTAAAAGAGGAGAATTTACTCAGAGAATCTAAGTTGAGCCAGACAGGGACACACTGGCTAAGGAACAGGACAGATGATACAGATAAGAATGGGGAAGGAGAGTAGAGGGGACATAGAAAGGTCAAATTTTTGTACACCTCAAAGCAACCTCAGGAAAGGGAACCCTTGAGCTGAAGCTAGCAGTTTCTCCTGGCCCACGCTTCCCTACTAAGAGTTCAGGAAAATCCATCTTACTTGTATCTTACTTATACTTCACCAACAGAAAAGGGTAGTAGTCAAATCTGAACAGTTATGTAACAAGGTTATATAAACTCTCCCCTTTACGAAGACTAGAAAAATCTTTATTGCACCAACACCTTTATTAAGTAGTGACAATTTACTGTGTTACAAGGTCATATATGAGAGACGATAATGTGTTGTGTGGACCTCATTTGCATCAGTTGTGTTCAAGTTTTGGCAAAAAAAAAAAATGTACTAATACAACTACCATAATACACATAAAACCCAGAGAGGTGGAATTTTTGCCTGGTGCTTTCTTGTAGTTAAAATTCATCACTGGGTCAGTAAAGTATCTTAAAACATTTAAGGAAACTTTTAGTAATAGCAGAGAAGATGTTTGCACAGTGATGGATGACAACATAAACCCAGATCTATTAAGTTCAGGAGCTTGCATCATTAATGTCAGTAATTATTTCAAGCAGTGACTGCCCAGAGGAAAAGTGGTCTGTGCCACTACAGAAAACAACATAGCAATAGCTTTTGGCCATTGTACAGATTTACGGCGCTACAAAAACTCATTAGTTTGGGCTTTTCTATTCTTCATTCAAACACCTATGGTGAGTATAATGAAATTGGACTAAATAGCCAAAAGAAAGAAGCACACACTTTTTGCAGGTGGAGGTAGGGTTTAGGCTCTGATCAAATATGAAGCCTTGTGACTGTGTTTCCAGCTGGGCCCTAACTGAGTTTCCATATTTTCAGGCCCAACTTCTCAAATTTTCAGCTGATGTTTTGTTTTCCTTTTAGATTTTGTTAGTTGGTGCATTTTTATTTTAAAAATTGTATTTCTTTCTGTCAATTGTATAAATGTGTCTATCTGGTATGGTTGCAGGCATTTGTGCAACTGCCAAAAAAAAAAAAATCTGTCAAAGTAGAAGTCTGAGATAATTATATAAACTCAGGTGTTAAAAATATTTTCAAAATATTTCATATGCTATTAAAAGTATAGCATCACCAGCAACGTGTCAACTAAGAAGGACAGATGACTCTATTAAAAAAATATTAAATCCAATGCTAAAAATTTGGAAATAAAGACTCACTGTAAAGGTTTTGGTAAATTATTAAATTACTCTTTGTAACTGTTTCACTTCTTCCAATTCTAATTTTCCCTTGAGATACTAAAAGGAAAACTTCTTATTTTAAATAAAAAACATAAAAGCAACAGCTTTTGTCTTGGACTATCAAAGTAGCCTAATCTAATTTCACCTACACTCATTCTGCCCCTACTCACTTGACTACTTGTCTGTTTTCAGTATATCTTCCTGTCACATTATCATCCCACCTTCCAAAATCCCATCAAAATAATAGAAAATGGGTAAAAAGATATCTAATCCATAACAGCTTTGAGGATTGAAATTGACAATATCAAAAAAATAATTTCTGCAAGATGGAAAGAAGGGACTGTATTAACAGATAAGCCAGGGTTGGAGGTAATTCTTGAACAGACACAAAGAGAGATGGATCCAAGGCAAAAGCTATTCCTGGTACAGTATCAGTTCTGGAGGGTGAAGGAATTGGGACAGAGAATTGGGACAGAAATCGAAGTTGAGTACTTTCTGAAAACATGGAACATTATATTTAGGAAGAGCTAGGACTCCAGGATTGGGGGTTGTGAGGTAGAAGCATAGTCAGTCTACCTGTTTGGTTCATACATGCACAAAGTAGAATCGGCCAGTGGATGAATGTAAAACATGTTTGTTGAACAAATTAATAAATGAATGCAGAAAGATTACTCTTATTATTTACCAGCCATGAAGAAAATAAACCGACTGAATTGTAACCCTGGAAGCAATTAACTCCAGACCCACAGTTACAGAAATTTCAAATTCACCCACTCCTCAAGTAAAACTAGACTAATCAGGAGAAAATCCCCAGCCACAATCTTTTTCAAGGGTTCACACTACCCCAACTCCAAATATCAGTTCACTGGTGTTCCTAACCTTCTACTCTGCAGCCTCAGCCATCACTGCAGTAGTAGTTGGACTGCTCTCCTCAGTGTTGTCCTTGCTACCATCCTTCCCCAACTCATCCCCTGGGAGCCAGAGGTCCTTCCACCTCAAGAGAGAAATTTCTGCCTATGTTAACACTGATTTCAGTCACCTTCGATAATTGATTTCCCAATGATTAAATTTTGTTCCACCCAAAGTAGCTATATTCTTTTACTAAGTTATGTCACATTCCTCAAGGCTGAGGAGGTATCTGTGTGACATACCCCTTCCTCCCATGTTTAGACTCGCTCAGTAAAAATTACCTTGTGTCCTGAGAGGCCACAGATCTTTGAGTCCACTGAAACTTGAGCCATGCAGAGCTCCCCTGGGTTTGGCCAAACTCTGTTACTCAAGACCCTCAATCCTGATACAAGTATCCCCCAGTTTTCAAAAGTTTGCATTTTGCCACTACTCTTTTACAAAAGACCTACATTAGTACCTATTTTCACTAACAGAAAGAAATCTGAAGAGGATTTTTGCCTTTACAAAAAGGCGAAGAGTGAAAATAGCACTCAGTGTTTTGCAGCAAGCAGTTATAGAGGCAGAGCACCCCAAGCAGTGAGAGTGGCACCTCCAAGCGCCTTCCCCGAGAACTACACTTAGCATCTCAGCATCCAGCTACCAGAGTTTTGACTGTGTGAATATCTGTGCTTTATCTTGGATTTTCTTTGGTGCATCTGTTAGGCATCTGTTAGCAAGATGTGTCCTAAGGTGTTAGAAAAGCCTGAGAGGTTATTTTTGGGGTCTGGGAATGTTCAAAAATTTTTCCATATAAATTAGTGGTAATTGCTTCTTTGATCTATGCCATTTTGGCTTTGAATGTTTTCATAGGAACACTCTACTTTTAGATAACAAGGGAAAACTGTATTTGCACATACGGTCATAGTTTTAGTCGTTCCTTCACTGTCTTTTCAAACTGCCTAGGGAATCTTTTGTGCAAAATACTTCCCCGGCCTAAAAAAAAAAAATCCCTGGCCTACTAAAATGACCCAGATTTCCTGAAATGAATGATCCTCTGGAGTAAGTTAAGTAGTCATCATTACCATTGTCTACTCAAGGTGTTTAGAAGCTTTCCAATTGAGTAGCATGGTAACTACACTATTTTGTTAATCACTAGAACTATTTTAGCATCACAAGTTTTTTTCTGTTTTTAAATCTTGGAAAGCAACCATGAATAATATTATGAGTATAATATTATTAGACTGGCTTATTCACATGAAGATATCAATCCCTTCTTTTTAGTCATACCCTATTATTTTGACCTCAAACCCCTCATTGCCTTCCTTTGCCTCATGTATCTTAATTTTTTCATCATGTTCCCAGGGCTGAGATTTGTTAAGCCAAATTGATCTTCTGATAATTCTCAGTGGTTTAACATCGGTCAGTCAAAATAGGAATTTTTATGGTTTAAAAACTTGCAAGAGTTTCTGTGATAAATTTGAACCACAAAATTAGAGTTGATACTGTGAATTTCGTATTTTTTGACATTTTTTAGCTCCACTTCTAAAGTCTTGCTTTTTTTCCCCCCATCTTTGTTTCCCCATACCTCAGTATCCCTGCACCCTTCACAACATTCATACGAACAATCTAGTTTCTATTTCACTATATTTTTCTTGGGGCTTATATAACAATTTACACACACACACACACACACACACAGGTTTTGTTTAACAAAACAATAGTGTCATACACATATTTTTGTGTATCTTGATATTTACATTCAAAAATACTTCAAGAAAATCCTTCAGGTTAGCTGAGAGAGCTCTAAGTCATGCGCTTTAATGGCACAGTGTGTGGAAGTACTGTGCTTTAGTCACCCCTTTTCTTATTGACAGGTATCCACATTATTTCTGGTTTTTCACCATTAGAAACAACGCTACCATAAATATCCTCAAACCATGGTTTTTCATATGGGTGCCTTTATTTCTGTGGGAATCACCTCCCACAGAAAAGGATTACTGGGTCAAAAGGTATATGGACTTTTAATTTTAATAGATATTGCTAGATTACTTTCAAACTGTTTCTCTGCCAACTACACATGAAAGTATTGCTTTAGAGATTTTAGTTCTTTTAAAATACAAAATTTTAAAATTCTATCCTAATTTCAGATATTGAATACTTTAAGAGGATGAATTATTGCTGATAATTAATATTGCTTTTTGTTAAACACTGTTCAATACAAATTTTATGAATCCAAGCACTATAGTTTCTAATTTTCCAACCTCATCTGCACTAGGAATGTTGCCATCAAATTAAAAACAGCAACAAAGAAACCTAAACAGATGGCCTTCCTTACTATTTTCCTGGGCACTTAATATCCTTAAAACTCAATTTACTGCCAAGGTTACTGTAATGGTTTCAAATCTTGCCTTTGCAGCGCTCAAGAAAAGAATTAGCTCTCCTCCTTGTCTGTGCTAAAAATAGTTTTACTGTTGATTAGGGGTTTTGTTTAAACTGAAATTAAAGAGAATGGGAATAAGATGAAGCTACGTAATAACATCTCAGTCATAATGGATTCTCAATATAAGGAAATCTAATAGGCAGCAGTCTTTCACTGTTCATATTCAAAGGCAAACTGTTTTAAGACAGTCCTTCTCAATACCTGGTTATCATTTTTGAAGTGTCCAATACCCATTAAATACTGGCTAATTATGATTATAGACCAGATTCAAAAAGAGTTCAGACTTGTTTCAGTGATATATCTGTAGAAAAAAAGTAGGTCAACACTACTGTATTCTCATAAATTATCTTAAGTAATGTTTTTATTTACACTGAAAGGTATATGTGTGTTTATACAATACTTTGTTTCCACAGACTACACAATAAATATATCACCTCCATCAGTATTCCATATAACTTATAATTCTCATCAGGAGTCCTTTTAACTGGGGCAGGTGGGTGGCTCAGTCGGTTAAGCTTCTGCCTTCAGCTCAGGTCATGATCCCAGGGTCCTAGGATGGAGTCCCATGTCGGGTTCTTTGCTCATGGAGGAGCCTGCTTTTCCCTCTCCCTCTGCCTGCCACTCCCCCTGCTTGTGCTCTCTTTTTTCTCTCTGTCAAATAAATGAAATCTTAAAAAAAAAAAAGTCATTTTAATGAGAAACACAAAGACAATTCATATTTTAGTGCCTAGTATGGCCACTGGTTTAAAATCACATTTAATAAGTTTATTTTGAAAATGCCAGTGGGATATGGGTAGGAGATCACCTGAATTAAGCTTCAGTAACATGGCACAAAATATTAGAACAAAAGGGTAGACTAGGATGATCCCAAGAAGTTAGTTGGTTAGTACATTTATTTTAAGCCAGAAGAAATGAGGCCCACAAACATTTAGGTGCTGAGATGACATGGTTTGCTGTTCATGGTATCAAGACTAAAATACACACTATTAACAATTCGGCCCCATTGTTCTTCACTGCACTATGTAATATGATTAAATTTGAAAGGAGATTAAAGTTAGGTAAAGCTCTAGCCTGTGGAATATAGAACAGGGGTACCTTGGAAGGAAATCAGAAAGGATCACATCAGTTGATTCCCTAAGGAACTGTGGGCAAATGATGAAGAAGAGGTATATTTCCTAAGCAACAGCTTTGTCCAGGGGCCAATGTCCATACAGCATTTAAAAACAGCATTAAACCTATTGTCAAGATCCCCTCACAAAGTAAAAACTGTGCAATTGAAATAAAAATTTAAAATAAATAAAGTAAAAAAAAAACAAAAACAAGAAACAGTATGGATGGTGGCCTCTCAAGGTTACATCCTTTGATCTGCTCTCTATGGCTGTGTTTTAACAGTCAAGAGGATTCTGTACAGGGCTTTATTTTAGCTTTGCTCTCATTAAGGACTCATAAACTTAATTACTTCATATTCCTTAAGAAACACAGCTTGAGATAATTACTTCATTAGAAAAATTTAGCAGTGTTCATTCTCTCTCAAATAGATTCTTGTTCTAGAATTGCTGAAGGTTTTATTTGTCCTTTTATTCTGAATGCAAACCTCTTCACCTTCATGTGTCTTATAAAATTGCATTTCAAATACCGTTTAAGGAGAAATTAAAAAATCCTGCTTTAAGTCATTTTGAAGGATGCTCCTTATTAGCATAAATCACAGCTTAAAAGGTTCTAGAGATGTGCACTACTGGTAAATAACTATGAGGTATATGGTATATGATAAAAGAATAAAGAATAGAAAAATTTGACTTTAAATTGTTTTCAACATAGCATTTCAGTCATGATAGATTAATATATTTCATAAAATTTGCTGAATAAAAAGTGATTACTTAAGCTAGAAATTCTTCAAAGAGAAGTTTTTAAAGAGAATTTGAAATAAATTAGATCTGTAGTTGCCAGAATATTCAAAGATGTTTAAGTTTTACAATTAATTACTATGTCATGTTCCTCTTCTGTTGAAAAATCTTCAGTTATTACTCACAACCTACAGGAGAAAGTCTGAATTACCCGGCCAGTCAAGTTTATCTTCCAGTATTTTCCCTTAAACAAAACCTCCACACTAGTTAGAGGGTTTTATACAAACTCCCTCATTGCTTCTTGTAGTCTCACTCTGCTCAGGCTATTCTCAATATGCCCTCTACTGCTCCTGTGCTGTTTTGCTCTGTTCCTATTGTTCTGGATGAAAATCCTGCTACCCCCACGGTCACTTAACCCGAGGTAATACCTGCTTCCTCTGAATCTTCCTATCACAATTGCTCTCAGGACTCTTCAGGACTTACAAAAGATGCACTTGTATTCTCATCTTTTCTTGTACAAGTTTTATCACTCTCAGTCATAAGCTCCTTGAGGGTAGAGATTCTCTTAATTTTCTTAATTAATTATTTAATTCAAGATTGATTTCTTCCTCAGGTCACAGTCCAACGTGGGTTGACAGGGAGATTTTGCTTTTCACAAATTCAAGTATCCAGGCTCTAGGGGCACTAGGAAAGAGAAAAGAAAGCTCATAGAGAAGGCACACCTGCACTTTATGCCTTGGCTAGCTTACTTACCATCAGTGAAACTGATTAAATGCCCTGCAGTATACTTAGCCCAGGAAGAAGAAACTGATTTTGGAACATTAACCAGTCTCTGCTGTACCCATCATCCATTCTAATAAATACTTAAGCCAAAATAATTTCATGATTATAAGCAAAATATTAATGCAGTTATGTTGATATAATATGGAGATCATTTGACCAATAGAAGCATTTTGATTTCCATTATCTGATGATTTCCAATGAAACTGTAGTTAATTATATTTGATGTTGAAAGAGAAAGGATTTTAGAGATGCTCTAAAAAAGATGAACTTTAGCATTTCAGGTAAAGACTAAATATAAATGTGTTATTCAATAAAGAACTGACACTTATTCTGATAGCAGATCAAAGCCTAAATCCTGGATTAGATGATCAAATTTTAACAGCCAACATTTTAATAACTGTCTCCCCCAATGTATCTCAAATGCACTCTATTAGCAAACATGACAGTCCACTTATTTCCATGGTGCTTAGCATTTCATGGTGGCCTACTGCCAACAGTAAAATATGGAGTGGGAAACATGCCAAAGAAGTTAACTAATTTTAAAAGCTAAAATACTGCTAGTGGTGAAAATTCAGGGTTTATATTGAGGCTAACTGCCCTGACCCTGTTTAAACTCATCAGATAAGTAGGTGCCAACGTATTTTAAATAATAACTCTTAATATTCTGCTGAAAAAAATGTAGGTAAATCAATTTTGCTATAAAGAACATGTTAGTAAATTTTTGTCACATAAAACATTTTAACACTGGAGAATATAAAACAATTCAAAAATACATTGCTAATCCATTATACATAGATCTGTCTGTATCACAAAACCTAGAGTATGAAAAAATTCACCTTTCAAAACAGGAAGGAAACATGGAGAAACTGAATAAAGTACAAAAATATGTTTAACCTTGGATTGTATAGGACATTTCTGTCATTTTATAACCGGTAAGGAAAAGATAAAATAGGAAAATATGTTACTCCTGTAAAAGGCTGAATGAAGGAAAAGATTATAACCATACCTAAAAGTGTCTGATCCACAGTAGGAATTTAATAAAGACATACTAGGTGACTAAATGAATAAATAAATAATACAGTTAAAAGAGGTTTGAACTTAAAGTCAGAAGAACTAGGTTCCAGGCTATGCAATCACCAACTAGCCTTATGATAGCAAATAATAATGAAGGCTTGCTAAGGAATTGTTAAAAACACATACATTGCATCATAATCCTATGAGGTAGCTACTACTACTATGCCCATTTTACCAACAAGTAAACTGAGGTACAGAGGAGTTAAATAACTTGATGACAGAGCCAGGATCTAAATTCAGGCAGTCTGCCTCCTGAGCTCTCAGTTTTATCTACTTCATTATTATTTCTCCTCTATATAATCTTGGGACCCCCTCTTTACTTTCTGAGTCATAGCTTCATTTGTGAAATAAAGGTTTTGGATTAGATGTCCTCTAGCGTCTTCTGTATTTCTAAAAAGTTTATCCCAAAGTGGATTTGGATTTATACATGCAGTTAGTACTCTAAACCAGAGTACTTCCTGTAAAGGGCTAGATAATAAATATTTTACGTTTTGCAGGCCACACATACTGTCACAACTGTTCAACTCTGCCATTGTAAAAGAGCAATAGACAATACATAAACAAGCAGTGTTCCAGTAAAACTTTATTTACAGAAAGAGGCTGTAGTTTGTTGGCCTATGTCTAAACCATCATATATAATATAGAAACAGTAAAGACAGGCTTAGCAAGAACCAATTTAGAAATATTCAGCATCATTGTCCTGGGAGAGATCTTGACACATGAGATGTTCAAGTCTTCTGCCTTCAGAACTACATCATTTAGGACATATGACTGTCTATCTGATTATACAGATTCAAACACCAAATTTATCTGTCCACTTTTATAAATAAAAGATAAGCACACATGGTGTATTTCAAAAAGGTATTTCCAAATAATGGTTAGATTCTCAGTTAGGTCACTCAAGCCTATCAGATGCATGTTATAGCCAAAATAATACCAATATGCAATGACCCACTCACACATGCATACACACACACACACACACACACACACACACACAGAAGGAAAACACACATACATTTTAGTTATAATCGCTGCTAAAAAGAATTTAGTAAACTATTATTTTTATTAAAAATACATTCCACAACGAACAATAAGCAGAAAACATATTTGTAACAAGAACATAAGGTGTTTCCTCCCTGCTTTACCTATTAAAGGAGTGGAGGGGAAAGTGTGGTCTAAGGTTTCAAACTATGTTCCTTCTGTATTATTGTAATAATTCAAAACTTTGATATTTCATGCAGCAAATAATCTGATATTCTGCTTTGTCCTTGGCACGGGGCTAGAATTTCTGGGAGAGGGGAATTAATAACCTTTGCCTCTGTCCTTCTGAAATATATACTTAATTTTGGGGAGATGACGTTCCCAAAGAAAAGTGTTTACTACTGATCCATTTGTTGAATAATAATGCTAGCATTAAATAATAAGAGTGAAAAAAACAATTCAAAATAATACAAGAAATAGCATGTGAGACTATATAATTATTTACAAGAGGATAGTGGAGAAACTGTTTATAATTTAAGAGAAATGAGAGAATACTTTGGATTAGAGTGACCCAGTAAAGTTTTGGAGTTTATTCGTTATAAGGTTCTTATACTAAAGACAAAGTGGTGTAATATTATTTGAAGGTAGACTGTGGATAACTAAAGATGTGTAACATAAACCTGAAAGTTGCACTAATATAAAGAAAGAAATACATCTAATAAACCAGTGAAGGGGATAACATGCAATCAACTAAAGCAATCCAAAAGAAGGCAGGAAATAAAAGGGGGGAGTAAAAACAGTTGAAACAAACAAGATGAGAAATGCAAATATAAAATGTAAACCCAAACATATCAATAATTACATGATATGTAAATGGTCTAAACATCCTAATTAGAAGGCATGATTTGCCAAGACTGGGGAAGGGGTAGAACTAGGCTCAATAAAATCACTTTAAACATAAAAATATATAAGGGTAAAGTAAAATAATGGAGAAAGATCACACAAATCCTAAACAACAAAACAAAACCTTGGAATAGCCATATCAATATTAAATTTAGAAGACTATTAAATATTAGATATTAAATTCAGACTTCAGAAGAAAAAATATTACTAGGGATAAACAGAGTTACTTCACAAGGATAAAGCAGTTAATTCATCAAAGGTATACAACAATCATAAAATTTATACACCTAATAATTGAGCTTCAAAATGCATGAAGGAAAAACTGAACTGAAAGGAGAAACAGAAAATCCACAATTACAGTTAATTTCAACATTACTCTCACAGTAGCTAAAACAAGTAGCCAGAAAGGTCATTAAAGATACACAAGATAAACAATACCAAACAACTGATCTGAGATTCACAGACCACTCCACACAAAAACAGCAAAATATATATTTCTTTTAAGTTACATGAAAAGCATTTACGGGTAGATAATCTGGGACATAAAACAATTTTTAATAAATTTAAAAGGATTAACATAAAGAATGTTCTAGCCACAATGAAATTAAGCTAGAAATCAGTAACAGAAATATAGATGACCCTTGAACAACACGGTGTTTAGAGGAGCTGACACTCCCACTCCCCATAGTGGAAGATCCACGTATAACTTCTGACTTGCTCAAAAACGTGACTACCAATAGCCTACTGTTTACTGGAAGCCTTACTGATAACAGTCAATTAATACATATATTTTTGGATATTTTATGTATTATATATTCTTATAATAAACTAAGCTAGACGGAAAAATGTTAAGTCATAAGGAAGAGAAAATACATCTACAGGACTGCACTGTAAAAAAAACTATAAATGAACCTGCGCAGCTCAAATCTGTGTTGTCCAACTGTATACCTGGAAAAATCCCAAAATATTTGGAAACTAAATTACACATCTCTAAATAACCTATGTATCAAACAGAAAATCAGAAGGTAAAATATAAAGTATTCCCGACTATATAAAATGTCAAGATTTGTGGATGCAACTAAGGCAGTACTTACTGGGAATTTCATAGCACTGAACACTCATACTAGACAAGAAGGGTCTCGAATAAATGACTTTAAGAAACTAGAAAAACACGAGCAAATGAAACTGAAAGTAAGTAGAAGGAAATAAAGTTCTGAGTGGAAATCAATGGAACAGAAAACTGAAAAAGAGAAATTGTTGAAACCAAAAGCTAGTTGTTTGAGAATATTCATAAACTTCTAGCCAGACAGATCAAGAAAAAGCAGAAGATACAAATGAACAATACCAAAACGAAGAGCAATGACATCACCACAAATTCTACACATATTAAAAGGTAACAAAGTAATATTATGAACAGCTCAATGCCTATAAATTTGAAAATTTGATAAAATGGAGAAATTCCTTATAAGAAATTACCAAAGTTCACTTAAGAATAAATATGTTGAATAGCTACATATCCATTAGAGAAGTTGAATTTATTTTTTGTAAAAAATCTTATCACAAAGAAAATTCCAGGTTTCACTGGGAAATTCTACCAAATGTTGAAGGAAAAAATATACCATTTTATACAGACTTCTAGAAAACAGATGAACACTTCTCATTTTATGAAGCCAACATTACCATGATATCAAAATCAGAAAAAGAAAACTACAGATCAATATCACTTATGAACATAGACATAAAAATCCCTAACAAAATTTTAACAAATCAAATATGACAATATGTAAAAATGATAAAATATTATGACTAAGTAGGGTTAATCTTAGGAAAGCAAGGTTGGTTTAGCATTAGAAATGTTGGGAAGTTACCATATCAACAGACCAAAAAAGGGGGAAATTCATGCAAATATTACTTTCACATAAAGTATTCGATAAAATCATTTCCAAACAGAAATTCTATTCCTGAAACTCTCACCAAAATAGGAATGGAAAGGATTTTCCTCAACTTGTTTAAGGCATCCACAAGTAACCTACAGCTAACATAATTGCTAGTGTTGAAACACTTCCATTATAAGGGATTCGTCAATTTCTCTTTGCAGTATTTATCTTTTGATAATCAGCTTTATTGAGGTGAAACTTAAAATTCACCTATTCTAAGCGTACATTTCACAGTACTTTTAAAAAATGTAGTCATGTAGCCATCATTACAATCATGACATAGATGTCCCCTCTGCCTCTATGCAGAAAATCCCTTTTCTTCACACCCACCCCCAGTTTAGGCCCTGGAAACCAGTAACATTTTGTCACTATAGATATACCCTTTCTAGAACATCATGTAAATGGAATCCTATAATATGTATACTTTGTGTGCATCAGTAGGTGGCACTTTTTAATGCTGAGTTGTATTCCATTTTATGGAATGAACTACATTTGTTTATCCATTCACCAGTTGAGGTTTGTGTTGTTTCCAGTTTTGAACTATGATGAATAAAGCTATATTATTCATGCATGCCTTTGTATGGACATATCTTTTATTTCTTTGGGGGAAATGCCTAGAAGGAATATTGATGAGTCACATAGTGAAGTGTGTGTTTAACTTAATTTGAAAAAGAAAAAAAACAAAACAAAAACTAAACTTCCAAAATGGCTGTTGCCGTTTTCATTCCTACAATGAGTCTTATGACATTCACTCCAGCATTTTTCTCTTCAGCATGTTTTTCTTTCTCTACTGCATCATTTCCACTCACATATAAACACACTTCCATTTTCCATTTTAAAAAAGTCTTTTGACTCCAGACCTCCTCTAGCTACCACCCATACTCTCTTTCCCTATTCAGCAATGCTCCTAGAAGGATCAGTCTCCAGTCTCTCCTCTCAGCATCATTAACCCTGCTCCAAACAAACTTCACTACTCCATCAAAACTGCTTTTATCAAAGCCACCAAATCCAGAGATCAATTCCTGTCATCTTTAAAACTACATTTTCACAGTTTAAAATTATTCATCTCTCACTATGGATTCTGTGAGTGGCAGTGTTGTTATTTCATTTATCCTATCCTGAATATCAAAAATATTTCATTATATGTGCAACCCTCAAAACATGTCTGTTTAATGAATAACCAAAGAAATGTCTTTAACATCTTGGAATTGAAAAATCAAACTAGAGCATGCCATAATTTAATAATCATAAATTTAGGTAGAATTCTGTTAAGGTTAGATTAATTTCTGAGATTTATTTTACCTTCACAGATTTCTTAGATGCTTATGAATAACTATAGAGATGAAATTTTGAAAACAGATATTCAAAGATTTATATATGAGCGCTTAATTTTTGACAAATTTGTTTATATTGTTATCATAAAATATAGTTTCTTATAATGAATCCTGTAAAATGTATGAGGTACCCGTTCACAAAGTAGAAATAAAGTCTGTCCTAAGGACTTATACTTTAAATAATTAAAAACAAAACTGAAAGGCAAGGCAGGTTGTATTTATTTCTATTCTAAAGAGTATTCTTAAAATAATAGGTACAAAAATAATTTACAATGCTAGCTACGTAAACTACCATATTTTACATTTTGTTTCACCAAATTGCTAGGTTATTGTTCATAAAACATTTATTTAACAAATGAAAACAAACACCTTCTGGTTCCAGCTGAATTCACTTTTCTAAAATGTAACTGTTATTATCTAGATCTTCCTTCAGTTTCCAATCAAAATCATCAATGAATATTATAAAACTAAGTTAAAGTTCCTTCTCCATTTGTATTTCCAATTACCATGTAAGCGCTTTTAAAAAAGGAAATAAAGCTGCAATTTCTTAGTATCAATAACAGTAACTCAGGAGCAGAATAGGAAGAAAGGAAACCATAAACACGTATTACAGCTTTCCAAAATTAAGTTTGAAAGTAGACAGAGCTTGGTATTTTGAGTAACCTAGGACTCTCTTACTTAACTCCTATCAACCAGAGCTAAAGGGAGCAGCAATATGTCAAATTAACTTGCTCAATTTTCTTTTCTCAACTTTTTCAGTGCCCTTTATGAACACCATTACTGAGCAGCTACTGTTAGCATTTACAGCATAAAACCTAATTTTGGAAGGTTGATATTACAATAGCCTAAATATCACAAAACTGAAAATCGTATGGTGCCGGTTGTTTCATGATACTGAAACGAGAAATGAGTTTGTGGATGAGCTATATTTTTGGTTTAAAAAAAAAAAGGCTTCAAACTGGTTTTAATAGTTGACTTATATTTAAATATAAGTAATGCATACAAAATGACTACTACCTATAATTTAGAAAAACTTGTTAAAATTGCTAACTGAAAAATATTTTTGTGTATTATTTTTCATATATTAAATGTGACAGTTATAAGAAAATAGACCTTAGCATATTATATTAATCTCATTGGAGCAAAGCCTTCTATTTAAATAAAACACGGTGTTAGTCATTTAAAATAATTTAGAAATTATTCTCCTTAATGTTTTTAAGTTCAGTACAAATAAAATTTATCACTAAGAAAAATGCATAATAAATGAAAGTCAAATGCTTATCAGTATGAAATAACTAATCTTTCTTTTAAATGAACCATGTAGAGCCTACATTTCACATGAAAAATTATAAGCTGATATAGGTACCAAAAGCAATTCCTAGAAAAACAATTATGTCTGAGAACAATAGTCTTCTTAGCATTTGCCATGTTAAATATCATTTATTTCCTCCATATGTAAAATCAGTAATTGTGGCTTTGTCTATTTTCCTTTATATGTGCAGACAAAACATGAAGAAAACAAATGTCTTCCTTGTTTCTGTGGACTCTCTCTCTGGCTAGTCAAACGATTATTTATAATATTGATGCTTCTTTCAAAACTCATTTGGAAAAATAATACTTTAATCTTCTGGTGAAGAAAGATGTCGGTTGGGACTAGCTCTTAAACATAAAGAACCATAAGTAAATTAGATCTGATTCTAAAACAACCTCACGGAACAACGAACTTAACAAAAATGAATTTACTTCATGTCACAAATTGAGATAATTCCTACTTGAATATATATTATTATATTGAAAAAGTCCCAGTATTGATTCACAATATGTGTATTCACAAAGCATATGTTGTTATAGATACAGAAAACAATCAAGTCCCTCCGTTTCCTTTACAAATAAATAAAACACGACATTTAACTGTGTACTCCACCGTCTATGTGCTCTGCACTCTAATGTTCCTCATGTCTCTCAGCACCACTGGTCGGTAGTTTTGTTCCAAAATCTCCATGTATTCAAGGTAATCACTCACTCGAAAACCATGTAGTGCTTCTTCCTGTCAAAAAATACAAAGAGAAGTTAATTCACTGGGGTAAAAAAACACAATTCTAAGTTAATGAATTTTAAATAGTTGACTTTTTTTTTCAGCTATAGATGTGGGCTGTAAATGTGTAATTGCTTTTTATCTAGTAGGCTGTGTATGTATGTGATAGCAAGAAATCATGTACCTATGAAACAAAGTTGTCTGTTTTTAAAACCAAATTTGCTTTACAGCTTAAAAAAAAAAAGACAAACTCTTAGATAATGAAATCTTCCTAATATTTTGGATAAAGTTTCAATTATAGAATGATTGTTCACATATTTAATTAATAAAGAACCTAAAGCTTATCAAAGGATACTATAATGTTGTAAGAAATATCTGTTCTACAGCTCTGAAGGTTCATAAAACCTTCAATAGTCTGTAACTCATAATGTTGGTACAACACATGTCTATGCTAATTCTGAATTTAACAGTTAGTGTCCCAAATGAGGCACTCAAGAATAAATTAAAACAGGAGGAATATTCACTTAGAGTCTTGGAGACTTTAAGGGACTTGTACAGCTATTTCTTTTAGCATTTCCAAAGACTAGCTATGCAGTACCTACCCTCCAAAGTAAAACAAAAATTCTAAAGAAAAATCATATCTGATCCAATGTAGTATTATGTCCAGAGTTTTGGAAGCTATTTTAAAAATTGGACAATTCATGCCTTTCTAGAGATTACAGTTTAAAGGTAAAAGTTACTAACAAAAAAAAAGCAGTTCAAAAAGAAAATATATTATCCTATACCAGATATTGTGTGAGAGACAATCAGTTTATAGTGAGACTCGTGAATGTATAACAACTAGAAAAACATTACATGCAATTCTCACAAAGAATGAATGTTTGTACAGGCCTCCCTCAGATGTCACTGCTCACTTATTTAAGTAATAGTTCATAGTTTGCAAATAACTTGGGAGAACTTAAACTTATTTTGCCATGTATCAGCTAAAATATGGGTAACCTGGAGGAATAGCTGGTACATTAAAAAATATTATTACTGATCTACAAGTCTGATGTTATAACTAAAAGAATTAAATGATGTATGCATAATATTATAACATTGGCTAGAGCTAATTCCTTCCAACATAAAATTTGAACTTTACTCTTAATTTTAAAAATAATTGTAATGTTATCTATTCTTTTATTTCTTCATTAACACATTCATTCTTTTTTTTTAAGATTTTTATTTATTATTAGAGAGAGAGAGAATGAGAGATAGAGAGCACGAGAGGGAAGAGGGTCAAAGGGAGAAGCAGACTCCCTACCGAGCAGGGAGCCCGATGCGGGACTCGATCCTGGGACTCCAGGATCATGACCTGAGCCGAAGGCAGTCGCTTAACCAACTGAGCCACCCAGGCGCCCTAACGCATTCATTCTTGATTATAAACTGAAGACACAAAGATTAATTTGGCAAGTCCCTGTCCTAAAACATTAACAGCTGAGGTATACATTGTGTCTCCAGTTTTATGTATAAGCAACTCAATCAAAGGGAAGATGTTAATCTTATGAATAGCAGAAAAATATTGGGTCTTCATAAATTTCTCTCCTATCAAAAAACACTTCACTTTGCTTTCGGGGAAAAATAAGATTGAAGTAAGACCATTCTTACTGTTCAAGAATTCACTTTAAACAGTTACCATTGTGGTCATGGAAATATTGATGAATTTCTCCATTCTTTTCATTCAAATTATGTGTGATTTGGCACTGATCAGCTCCTCATTAAAACTATATCCCAGTTGGAGAGAAATTATAGTAATGTGTTATTCTAACCAGATAAAAACCCAATGTCAGAAAAATTGCTTTAGTGCATATTCATGATTTTTAAAATAATGCTTATTGTTCATTAACTGAATCACAATAGGAGATTACACCATTTGAACAACAGTTCTAATAATTCTTTTCTGGGAAAAACTATGTAAAATCTATTGAACATCTTTTAATTACTGTCCCACTTAATTTATAAATAAAAACTACTTATGGAGAACCATTGTTATCACTTGTTTTACATATATTTATTCCTTAAGATGTTTTCTGAAATATTGGCTTAATTTTGGACATTAATTTTAAAATAAAGAGAAAATACCCTTATAACTATACTGAAGAGACACCCATATTGCAAACTGGTGCAGCCACTCTGGGAAACAGAATGGAGTTTCCTCAAAAAAGTAATTGCTTTTAGAAAGTAGAACCCAGTAATTGCACTACAAGGTATTTATCCAAAGGATACAAATATAGTTATTTGAAGGGGCACATGTACCCCAATGTTTATAGCAGTACTAACCACAATAGCCAAAATATGGGAAAAGCCCAAATGTCCATTGGCTGACGAATGGATAATGAAGAGGTGGTAATATATACACAATGGAATATTATGCAGCCATCAAAAGAATGAAATATTGCCATTTACGATGATGTCGATGGAGCTAGAGAGTATTAGGCTAAGCAAAATAAGTCAAAGACAAATACCATATGATTTCACTCATCTGTGGAATTTAAGAAATAAAACAGATGAACATAGGGGGAAAAAAGGGAGACAAACCATAAAACAGACTCTTAACTATAGAGAACAAACTGAGGGTTGCTGGAGGGAAAGAGGATGGGGGATGGGTTAAATGGGTGATGGGGATTATGGAGGGCCCTTGTGATAAGCACTGGGTATTGTATGTTAGTAATGAATCACTGAATTCTACTCCTGAAACTAATATTACACTGAATGTTAACCAGAATTTAAATAAAAACTTGAAACAAAAAAAATGGCCAATTATGTGTATAAAGGTCATATTTCATAAGAGAAAAATATTCATTTTTAAAAGAATGTTTTTAAATGATGTAGTTCATTGTTTAAATTTTACAATTTATAACTCTGAATAAAATCTTCAGAATCTCCAATTCTACTTTTTGTCTTCAGAGTGGTATACTTTTCCTTTTATCCTAAATGTTCTCTAATGACTTTAGTGGATAACTTTACTTTGTAATTATAACCATTTAAACTGCCAGCTTATCATTCAGTTTATAACAGACCATTTCCTCAGAATATCACTTTATCATTTTGTTTATAGACCTCAGGATAAAAATATGAATTCCCTTATTCCTTTTTATTTAAAGTAATCTCTACCCTGAACATGGGGCTTGAATTTATGACCCCGAGGTCAAGAGTTGCATGCTCTGCCGACTGAGCCAGCCAGGCACACCTGAATTCCCTTATCCTTTAAATAAGCAGACATATGTAATTATATAAGGCAACACTATCCCTTTTTTATATAAACAATGCACTATTTCAAGGTTTTTTTTAATATGTTACTTATGAAGCGGTTTATATCTTGGCTAGAAGTTCATTTTGAGCATATTGCATTTTCTTTTTTGTACCTAATGATTTTTCAACCAGTGTGCCTTTAATGATTGGCTCTCTTCATTAATTCTGGGTTTCAAATGTTGAATCATCAAAAAGCATTAAAAATTACTATTCTAGGGCACCTGGGTGGCTCAGTCAGTTAAGCGTCTGCCTTCAGCTCAGGTCATGATCCCAGGGTCCTGGGATCGAGTCGCTCAGGCTCCCTGCACAGCGAGGAGTCTGCTTCTTCCTCTCCCTCTGCCTCTCCCCTCTTCTTGTGCTCTCTCGCTCACTCTCTCAAATAAATAAAATCTTTTAAAAAATAATAAAATAAAAATTACTGTTATAAACCACAATATTTCATGTGCATTCAATATTACATGATATGGCACATACACAGCTTGCCTCTCTCCTTTATATACAGAACCCAGTTTCAAATATGTATCCACTGATTTTCTTTTACTATTGAGAACATTTAATTAGAAGGTCCACTGAATTCAGGGTTTTTAAAAGGGTAACCAGACTAGTCGGTGAGAGACAACCTGATATACTAGGAAGGAGTACAAGATTTGGATTCATACCAAAAGTGGGTTCAAACTCCCCTGTATTAGTTACTAGGTGTATGAACCTGGGGATGTTTACTGACACTCTAAGCCTCAACTTCTCATGTGCAAATGCAGACAATAATGGCATAAGGTTGTACTGTCTGAACTCCTTTTCATGGACTATAAAACCTTATATGATCTGGCTCCTGACTCCTCTCTTACTGTTCTATCTCACCTTGTTCTGGTCACAGTGGTCATCTCAACACTTTCTAAGTGGGCTAACCTCATACTTACCTCTAAGATTCTGCCTTTGCCCTTTTTCCTATTTAGAAGAATTTTGCCCTGAAGTCCTTGCATTGCTTTTTCCTTTGCTTCATTCAGATCTCTGCTTACTCTCTCAGAGTAGCCTTTGCTGGACTATCTAAATAGCATCTCTAACTTAGTCTGACTCTCTTAAGATGTTTGATTTCCTTATAATAAGATCTATCAATACCCGAAGCATTATCTATTTATTCAAATATTTGTCTACCAGTAGAATGAAAGGTCAATGTGGGTAGGGATATGGCCTGTCTTGTGACAGAGCTGTGCCTGGGACACAGCTGTTGTACAATAGTTGACTAAGTCAATGAGGGAATTAACAATACCCATAAATCCCTTTGCTCAGTGCCTGGCATTCAATAAGCACTCAAGGTATCAATGGTAGAACATCTTTATTAACTGATGGTCTCTAAAGTGGCTAAGTTAGATTTTCTTGATCACGCTACAAATCTGTAATGTTCAACATCGAAGACTATTGACTCCAGTCTGTTTTTCAACCTCTTGCTAAAAAGATAAGGGAACAATTCACTTAAAGTATTATATTGTCTTATCTTGCAACTTCTCAGGAATATGCCTCTTATAGAAATCAAGCTATACCTATACTTTCAAACATTACTTGTATCAAAGTTTCCAAAAATAATTTCTAGCAAAAATGTTTTTAGAGCTACTACAAGCCCTGTAAATTTGGAATTTTAATCAAAGGTAAGCTTTTTGGGTTGGTAAATAAATACAAAGTACAAAAAGATTGAGTGTGTTAACATTACATGCCTTAGTTTTATGACTTTAGGATCAAGTTTAGGTATTTTCTGCTATATTCTTTCCCAAATTTAATTATTAATGTATTTGAAAGGTGATTTCAAAAAGACATAATAGTTCTTTATAAAGTCTAAAAACAAGTCACTTTGAGTGGGTTAAATAGGAACAATAATCACCTGGAGACATACAAAAGTTTAACACAAAAGGTGTAGAATTTAATACACACTGAGATAACTTAAAGGATTTACATGAATATCAAATCTCACATAAGAAACATCAAATTATATAGTAAGAGTCACATGAGAGAAGTTTTGTGAACTTAGCTCTGCTCTTTACCTTTGCTAGAGATGATTTTTTTGTGTGTTGTGTTTGACCTATCATGACAAAGGACCTTCTTTCTTGGTCAAAGTGGTAGAAAAACAACCAATCTGTAAGTAATGTTTTTTCTAATATGTTTCTCCTGGGGTGCTTGGTATAATTAGAAATTTCTAAGCCCAATAGCCCCCAAACTTCTGAATCCCTGGTGTTGGCATTCTGGATTCAAGTTTCAAAGGTAACATTTTTACATATTCTAAAGGTTTCAAGTTATTTGAGATTTTATACTAAAACCTGGCAACTCAGGCCTGTCATGAAAATTGTTTTGGTAGGTCTGTGGAGGAGTCTAGATATGTCAGTTTTAATAAGCACACTAATGATCCTCAGTATTAGGGACGTGTATATAGTGTGTGTAGTTCTGGATAGAGTATGAGGTTCAAAAATATTTAGGAAAGAGTATGTAAAAGATTTTAACTCATGCCACCTCACACTGATCAGAATGGCTAAAATTAACAACTCAGGAAACAAGAGATGTTGGCGAGGATGCAGAGAAGGGGGAACCATCTCACACCGTTAGTGGGAATGCAAACTGGTGCAACTACTCTGGAAAACAGTATGGAGATTCCTCAAACAGTTAAAAATTCAACTATCCCATGACCCAGCAATTACACTACTAGGTATTTATCCAAAGGACACAAATGTAATGATATCGAAAGGGCACATACACCCCAATGTTTATAGCAGCAATGTCCACAATAGCCAAAATATGGAAAGAGCCCAGATGTCCATCAACAGATGAATAAAGAAAATGTGATATATACACACACACACACACACACACACACACACACACACACACACAATGGAATATTAGCCATCAAACAGAAAGAAATCTTAACCATTTGCAATGATGTGGATGGCACTAGAGGGTATTATGCTAAGTGAAGTAAGGCAGAGAAAGACAAATACCGTATGATTTCACCCATATGTGGAATTTAAGAAACAAAACAGATGAATATAGGGGAAAGGAAGAAAAAATAAAATGAAAACAGAGGGAGGCAAACCATAAGAGACTCTTAACTACAGGAAACAAACTGAAGGCTGCTGCAGGGGAGGGGGTTTGAGGATGGGGAAATTGGGTGATGGTTATTAAGGAGGGCACTTGATGTAATGAGCACTGGGTTGCACTTATATGCACCTGATGATTCACTAAATTCCATCCCTGAAACTAATAATACAGTATATGTTAACTAAATTGAATTTAAATAAAAAATTTAAAAATAATAAATAATAATTTATAAAATTATTAAAAAATAATAAATAAATAATTTTAACTTAGCTGAGGGATACATGGGCATATGTGATGGCTAGGGAGATGATCCAATCCCGGCTGTGTAAATGAGGGAATAAACCTTGATCAGACACAATGTAAGAGAATGATCCTGACCTAGATCTGAAGTATATGCCAGGTATTACTATGATTTACTAAGATGGCTATGGGGCTAGAGAAGAAAAAATGGGAGCAAAAGTATATAGTCTATCTATGGACTTGGAAAAAAGGCCTATTTTGCTTGCTGTGTTCTCTACACATCTTTTTCTTCAGTTAATAACAAGAGAAGGATGGGACAGGGATGGGACAGGGATGTAGATGTTCAAATAACTGCTTTTTTTTTTTTTTTAAAGCACTTGCAATGTGCCAGATAATGTTCTAGAAGTATTTTACAAAAAGATATCACTTAATTCCTCAACAATTCCATGTAATAGGTATTATTTCACAACGAATTATACAGATGAGAAAACTGAGGCACAGAGAGGTTAAGCAAGGTATACAAGCTTACAGAGTGAGAGCCAGAATTTGAATACAGGCAAACTCAAGCGATATAAGAACAATGAGAAACACTTACTGCAAACCACAGTTAACATAAAACTGAACGTGTTTTATCTATTCTCTCAGATGATGAATTATTTTTTGTACTATGTATACTTTTGTCTTTTAAAAGCTTAGCAATTCATGTGATGTTTCTCAGTCTGATCTCCATTCCTTATCTGTCAACATGTTCTGGTAACAGCTGCAGGAACAACAACAAAATTCCTCTTGACAATTTACTGATTGGATTGAAATTAATCTGATTTTTTCATAATTATAAATTGATTTTGCCATAACATGCAGGATTTAGTTGAAGCATTTTAATTAAGTATTTTGAGCCTTCACAGCCTGAATTTCACTGGAAGGCATTCTTTTCCTAACCGGGCATTTCAGTGAAGTTTTCCCCAAGTTGAACTCAATTGAATTCACAAACTAAAACCAAGATCACTGCCAACCTGTTATCATGCTAGAGAGAAATGCAATATAGCCAGTTGGTTAAACAGTGGGTCTTCTCAAGTACTATTAAACTCTTTCTAAACTGGCTTGCTTTCATGAGTGCGTGAGAGTGAGAAAGAGAGAGGAAGAGAAAGAGACACTCCACTTAAACTTTAGACTTTCAAGCTCACTGGTATATTTGAGAGTACTGCACTTATTTTTCTGGATGATGTTTTTCTTTCTGGTAAGTGTGATGCCCATCATCTGTCACAGATTAAAACATCCAGGACCCTAAATCCAAGGACTAAGCCCTTCAGCAAACCATCAAAAGTTGTCTTAGCTCAGGACTGATGTATCAATCACTGCATGTGGGAATAATGCACTTATTATACCTAAGTATATAATAATGCTGCTCTATTACCAAACCCACTTATTTGTTGTGTCTACAAAGATATTGTGGAAAACTCAGAAAACACCTTGTTGATATCATCTTATATCCATGCCATTCATTTAATCATTTAGTGGTTTAGCCAAAAGAGGAAAAATAAAGTATTTGGGGTTTGGGGATGATTTTGTTTTTCAAGTAAACCTGGTTTGACTATTCATGTTCACCACCTGGTCTAAGAAATTCCAAATCATCTTTTTAATACATTGATCATGAAGAATTGCTCAGTGGGCTATCAGAAATGTAGTCAATGAGTCTAGGCTCCCAATTACCTAATTTAAAATCTCGAGCCTAAACCCAAATGAATACAAATGGGTTAATACTATCTCTATACTATATGCTTCAGACAGATTATTATTCCTAAAGCAATGCTTCTATCATGTTACTCTCTGTCAATAAATGAAGCTTAAACTAGGAAAATTTTAACTGCATATTTTCAATCTTCTGGAACCATCTCATTACCTGAAGTTTCTCAGGATAACTGATAATAGTTGAAAACATGTTTGCGGTTTTTCAATATTTTGGAAAACTTTCAATTGGGCCTGATTATTTGAACATATTTACCATAGTCAGATGCTTATTTTATCTATTTTATATAATGATTCAATGCCCTCCTTTTAAAAAGTTTTATTATGCAAGAAGTATGGACCCATTCTTCTAAAATCAAAACAATAACAATAACAAATACACTAAAAAGTAAAAGTCCTCTGTTCTACTTCACCTCTTCAGAAGCAATCGTATTTAAATATGTATAGTCAGAAAATAACATGTAATCTATGTAAGAATAGTATTATGGTTGTGGTATATAGTTATATGGAGAATTACTAAGTTTTTTTTTTTCACCCTTTGCACAAGTCTGAGATTTCTGGATTAGAAAGTATAAAACATAATTCCCCAGGTTTAATCCTTATAACTACAGTTGAATGAGAAATTTTTAAATCTATAACTATTTCTGACTTGCGTTGTGTTCAGGGGAAGGAAAAATGAACATCACTTTTAAATCCTTATAACTACAGTTGAATGAGAAATTTTTAAATCCTATAACTATTTCTGACTTGGGTTGTGTTAAAGGGAAGGAAAAATGAACATCACTTTATTAGCTAAAGTTTCACTATTGGTTAATATGTGAATAAGTGGAAAAGAGTCTATATATTTATATACATGGGAAACAACAGGTCATAACAGGACTTTATAAAGTAAAGGGGCATGTAAATGCATATTTAAATAAACCATGCTGGAATTTATCTCACAAGAAAAATAACTGCCCACCAAAAGAGATCAGTGAACTTGAGACCTACCTGTTGAAAATAAAACAAAAAATAAAATGGAGTCCAGTATCAGAAAGATATTTTTCCTAATCCCTGAGATGAATGCAAACAGAAGGAGTAAGAAGTAAGGTTAGTTCCAGGACAAGTGCTAAAATTAATTCTTTGCCAACATGTTCTTAGTTTGGATTTAAATCAATTCAATTAAAATTTTAGTAATTTAAATAGGACTTGAGTAGTAACCTTTTCCCCCTCATTTAAAAATTCCTAGTTTTAAACTGATAGTTTTATCAAGAAGTAGTCAACAAAGAGAAGAAACTGCAATAATCACCAACATTAATTAGATTTAAAGAATTTAGTAATGTTTGTTACTAAATGTGAACAAAAATAAGTTCATCTTTCCCTTTATATGTATTAGTTGTTTATTCTATCAGCAAATACTTATTGGGCACCTATTATATGCCAGCTACTGTTCAAGGCATTGAAAATACATAAGTAAACGAGATGGACAAAATCACTGTCCTTGTGGAACATAAACATTATACTGAGGAAGACTGACAAAAATATACATTAAAAAATTTCAGCTAGTGACAAATACTCTAAGAGAAACTGAAGTGGGATAAAAGGTTAGAGCATTACAGGTTAGAGGATATTATAAGGTCCTGGGAAAATTTCAGACTCTGAAATTCCTATAATTGACCACAGTAGTGATGAAAGTGTCACTTACTAAAAAGGACCCCACATTTTGTTCTCAACATAATCCCCATTTGTTTAACCATCCCTGTTCTCCAAATTACTTCTTGCAGATAATTGTTTTCTTTTTCTACCTAAGTTTTCCTTTTACATGTACAATCATTGTCTTGGTATATTTTTTTCATTAAAAATGTTCCTAAGGAGTACCTGGGTGGCTCAGTCGGTTGAGCATCCAACTCTTGATTTCAGCTCAGGTTATGTTCTTGGGACAGTGAGATGGAGCCCTGCATCAGGCTACCTGCTGGGCATGGAGCCTGCTTAAGATTCTCTCTCCCCCTGCCCCTCACCCCCACCATGCTCATGCTGACTCTCGCTCTCTCTCTCTCAAAAAAAAAAAAAAAAAGTTCCTAAGATAGCAATTCCAGTGATATATGTAGACAGTTTGAGACCTTTTGAATTCAGTATTAATGAAATAAAAATTCTTGATAGTTTGGCAATCTTGAATAATCAATGATGTTTATTTATAGAACATCATGATTAAAGGGAAAGAGCTCTGACAAGTATCTAGTGGTAAAGAATAACGATAAAATTAAAACTACAATGAGATACCACCTCACACCAGTCAGAATGGCTAAAATTAACAAGTCAGGAAATGACAGATGTTCACGAGGATGCAGAGAAGGGGGAACCCTCCTACACTGTTGGTGGGAATGTAAGCTGGTGCAGCCACTCTGGAAAACAGAATGGAAGTTCTTCAAAAAGTTGAAAATAGAGCTACCCTATGCCTAGCAATTGCACTACTGGGTATTTACCCAAAGATATAAATGTAGTAATCCGAAGGGGCACCTGCACCCCAATGTTTATAGCAGCAATGTCCACAATAGCCAAACTATGGAAAAAGCCCAGATGTCCATCACAGATGAATGAATAAAGAAATGTGGTGTATATATACATACATATATATATGTATGTATACACACACACACACACACACACACACAATGGAATATTATGCATCCATCAAAAAAGGGAAACCTTGCCATTTGCAATGACACAGATGGAACTAGAGGGTATGATGCTAAGTGAAATAAGTCAATCAGAGAAAGACAATAATCATATGATCTCACTGATATATGGAAATTGAGAAACAAGGTAGAGGATCATAGGGGAAAAGAGGAAAAAATGAAACAAGATGAAACCAGAGAGGGAGACAAACCATAAGAGACTCTTAATCTCAGGAAACAAACTGAAGGTTGCTGCAGTGGAGGGGGGTGGGAGGGATGGGGTGGCTCGGGATGGACACTGGGGAGGGTTATGTGTTGTGGGGAGTGCTGTGTATTGTGTAAGACTGATGAATCACAGACCTACACCCCTGAAACAAATAATACATTATGTTAATTTTAAAAAGTAAAAAAAATAATGATAAAATTAATTAACAAATTATTTGCTGATCTAGAGAAAACCTAGCAAAGGACAAATGCTGGTTTTGGTGTATGCATGTGTATGTGTGTCTGTGGGATGGTGAAGGGAGCAGGGGGAGGGAAATACTTGAGGGAATCTCTCAAATTCAAGGAGAGATTTTAACTTAAGACAAATACAGTTGGATTTCCATCAAGAATTGCACACAGGGATGCATTTATATAACTGTATTTCCTAAAGTTCAGAGCTTCAAAACACACTACTGTGAGAGAGAAAGCAAGTTATATTTTGTTTTAAAATATTAACTTACATAATGTAGTGACTTTTTAAAAAGAATGTTATGATAGAATAATCTTTCATGGAAACATTCTATAGAAATAGGTGAAAGTTTAAAAAAATATAGAATATGAAGGCACAGGAAATTGCATGAAATATTTTTAAAATGTTTCAAACCTCTGTCCTAACATAGTAGCTTGAGCTTTTAGTGACCAGATAAGATACAAAGAATAGACAGATAGATAGATACAGATATGAAATACATCTTGTGGGATAGAACACTGGCTAACAGACATCTCAGCTTCTTCACACTGCAGTCCCACCACTCCCTAGTGTGTCATCTTGAGCAACTTAAGTTGGTGCCTCAGTTTCCTCATCTCTAAAACGAGAATAATAGTACCTACCTCTTAAGGTTGTTTTCAGATGATCGTCAAGAAAAGTGTCTGACATATAAGCATCCCATCAAAGTTAGCTATGAACTCTCAACCACAATTTTCCCCCTAAAGTTACTTACTTTTAGGAAAACCTGCAGATCTTGAGTCTGAGTGTGCTGCAGAATGTCTTGCTGCAGATGTTTGAATATAGCTATACAGAGATACACTTGATAATCAGGACCAAGGAAAACACAAGTAGCAATATAATGGCAGATTTCTATCCAGTCTAAATAATTCCAAAAACACTGAGTTATCCATTGCAGGCAAATCTAGAAAAAAAGAAGTTACTTCATTAGAAAGCTTATAAAACCATACTTTAAAAAAGCAGTAACCACTAACTCACACAAAACTAATGAAGAGCTTGGCACATGATCCAAATGGAAAGACATCCTAGGATGCTTCATCTATTTGCTTAATGCGTGAGAAAACTTTCATGGCCTAGGGACTCAAGACTTAGAGGTAACTCACGGTGTTCATACTGCTCATATACGTATTGCTAAATGCCTTCTTTATTCATACAGTCCTCTTACCCACAACATCAGTCTGCTCTCTACAGATAACAAATGCTAACAGACCATTTTAATTCAGAGATGTTAGTTTTTTCTACCCTACCTATAATCACAGATGTATAATTATGCAGATGACAGATTGCTAAATGTTACATAAATGCAAATGGACTCTTGCTGAATCAAAAAATCATTTAAACCAAACAGGATTATATAACATAAAAAGTGGAAGTTAATGTAGAAAATAAAAGTGAGACTTTTACAAAAATCATTTATGTTACTCTTTGAGTAACATTCAGATTGTTCAGATTATAAAAGGAATACGTGCCCATTGCGGAAAAAAAATAGAAAGAGTAAAAAAAAAAAAAGCATAGTAACAGTGGCACAGTGATGAACACTGTTAACATTTTGGTACATCAGTGCTATGGGTGGAATTGTGTCTCTCCCCCAAAAGTATGTCCAAGTTCTAAACAACCCACAGTGCTTGTGCATGTGACACTATTTGGAAACAGGGTTTTTACAGAGGTAATCAAGATAAAATGAGATCACTAGGGTGAGTCCTATCCTAATATGACTGGTATCAGATAAAAAGGGAAAATGTGAACACAGAAACACAGAGGGAAGATGAAAAGACACACATGGGGAATGTCATATGAAGACAGAGGACTGGAAGATGGCATTTACAAGTCAAAACCATCTAAGGCTATCAGAACCTAGGAGAGAGGCATCAAACAGTTCTTTCCCTAGTGCCTTCAGAGGGAACACAGTCTTGCTAACACTTTCATTCTGGACTGCTGGCCTCCAAAATTGTGAGTCAATAAATTTCTGTTGTTTTAAGCTACCCAGTTCATACTGTTTTGGTACTGCAGTCCTAGGAAACTAAGATAATTACTTTCCAGTATTCTAATTTTCATTTATGATTTACAAATTACCATTGAAGAAATATTTCCTTTGTTGAATCTCTTCCCTTATACTTTTGTTTTTGGCGGTGGGGAGCAGGGAATGGGAACAGATATGATGGCTTATCTCAATTTGTCATAGATCTAAAAAACAGATGTACAAATCTTCCTTTTTTGTTCTATGATTTTACCCTTTTAAAGATATATTCTTGAATACTTTCTAAAACTCATTTTTTTAAGATCTGATTCAATATGGGGAATGCTGATTCTACCATTAAGTGGCTTCAACATGGTGTATTAGTCTGCTCAGGCTAGCATAACAAAGTACCACAGACTAGGTGACTTAAATAACAGAAATGTATCTTCTCACAGTTCTGCAGAAGTCTAAGATCAAGGTGTTGGCAGGGTTGGACCTCTCTCCTTGGCTTGTAGATGCCAATCTTCTATGTTTCACCTGGTCTTCCACTGGATATCTGTGCCCAAATTTCTTCTTTTAAGGACTGTAGACAAATTGGATTAGGGCCTACCCTAATGTATCTCATTTTAACTTACCCCTTTAAAGACCCTGTCTCCAAATACAGTCATTCTGAGGGTAGTGGTGGTGAAGATTATATGAGTTTTGGGGGTGGGGTGACACAATTCAGCTCATACCAGATGGTATTAATGAATTTTGTTTTCCCTATGTTATTACTTATGTCAACCAATAACATTTTAATTTCTTTTATATTATATTATAGGCTATTATAGGCATATCTTTCTATCTCATTTTCTACTCATATTTCCTATTATTGATAATGCCAACTACATATCACTAATATTTTCTTCTGGTTTTTTTACTGTAATTCCATTCTCAGGTACAAGATTTTGCTTTTATAAATATTATGAGCCCATTCTATAAGGCTCAAAACCTAGTCATAGAGCCTATGAGTTAAGTCAGTATTGAATTTTATCTATGAATGCCCAATGTTATCAACAGGTAGAATATATTTGATTTCCTTTTGTCCCAACTTTAGTCTTAGCACTAATAGGATTCTTCTCCCAGATCTTGACCTGCAGGGTAGCTTGGCATGCAGAGCTCATTACCAAACTTCCATTGCCCACATAATACGGCTCTACAGCACTGGGGAGAAAATATCTTCTACTCTTACTTTACTAGATAGGTTGAAGCAGTCATTTTTAAAAAAAACAATATTTTTAATTCCTTTAATGCACTGCTGCCTCTGTTCTTTGCTATAGCTATTAATGCCAAGCAACTTATGGCCATACTGTTAATAAAAATGAGTCTCTGGATGAATTAAGGAGAAACAAAAGAAGAGTAGAAATTCGTACAGATGATCCCTGCAGCCAGAAAAGGCAGTTCCCATTCTGCTGTCAGTTTTAGGGGTGAGTGACATGTAGACAGAGATGAGGGGTCACAGCATTTGTCCATCTTTTTCAGCAGCCTTACTGTTCTAGAGGTTGGACAGTGTGAAACTGCTGATCCTCAACTCATTTTGATCTTGAAACCTCACAACTTTATATGGTTCAAACAAAGATATCTGAAGTTAAAATATATGTAGGGAGATACTTATCTTTATTGGTTAAAAGAAAGCCACCCCAAAATCTGCAATTAGTTCTTTCTTATACATAGTTATTACTGCAGTTTTCTGGCATTTACATACATTCAAGCATTGTTTTCTGTACATTGTCTATTTTTCTTCCATTAAACAGAAATAATGCCTTTTTCTACATATGGGAAATTTAGGAAAGGAAAATGAGATTATAACTGAAAGCACTTTGAAAGTATATAAAGCACTATATAAATGTTACTCTATAACAAAGTACAGATGTTTATTATTCATTTAATATTTATCAAGTACCTAATATACAAACAAGCATTATAATTTTTAAGTGAACAAAAGACATTTAGTCCCTGCTCTCATAGAGCTGACACTCAAAGGGGAGATGTACACTTTTTAAATATATGTCCCTCTTCATTTGGCAGAAATTATATCAGCTAATCTGTGTGCAAGATGATTTAGAATCATTAAACTGTAATAGAATTCTAAAATCACATTCCCCTAGAAGACTGAGCAATGAGTCACAGTATTTAATCCTTAAGCAAATAACTTCTCTCTTTATAGAATGCAAAGGTTTGCAAATCAGCTAACAATCTAGAATTCTAAAAGGATAAAGGAAATAGTATGTGTCCAAGCAGAATGATAAACTCATAAAACATTTTTTATTATGGAATTTTTCAAATATATACATAAAAGGAAAAACAGTACATGAACCAGACCCATCAGAGATTCAAAATTTTGATTGGTAAGGTTCTTCAGCACATTTCCCGCTCCAGATTCCCCTTCTTTAAACTTTTTGAAAGAAATACATCATAAGTTGCTATAAATTATATCTGTGTTTGCTTTAAAACACACAGAAAATCTCAGTTACCAGTGGCATCAGTTTTTCTTTTTATCTATCACACAAGACAAAAATAATCTTAGAAAACCAGCACTACCACAAGTAATATGATTACTTAAAACAGTATTTTTGCTGTTCTATGTCTTTAGACAACATATCACTTCACACAGATTCCTGTGTTTTAAAGTGATTCTCATGAGTTTATACTATCCAATGTGTAGTTAGGTTCATTTGATTCAGTTTGACTTTGTATTCTTAGGGACAGAATTTGTTTATTTTGTTGGTTACATGTTTTTATATCACTATATAAAAAAATATTTAAATGATTCCAAAGTAAAAATATAAAAGTAAGGTATATTCCCTGACTCTTCAGCTCATTCCTTCCCTATCCCTATAAGCAATCGTTTAAAAAAATGTGGTATATTCTTTCATGTTTTTAATAAAACACATTTGTACATGCATTTGTATGTTCACTCTTTCTTGTATAAATGGTAACATACTAAACACTCTCTTTACCTTTTTATCACTTAAGAAAGGATCCTGAATATCACTCCAACACAATATACAGAGGTATTTTTCATTTTTACAACTGCATGGTATTCCACCACAGATAAGCCATAATTTTTCAACCAAACTCCTATTTATAGACGTTTGCAGTTTTTAGTCTTTTGATACTATAATCAGTGCTATAACAAACATTTGTATGTATTTTCAAATTTTTGTGAGATAATCTCCCGGATAGATTTCTATACATGAGATTGCTGGGTTAAAGGGTAAATGCACGTAAAATTTTGCTAGACACTGCCAAATTCCCTCTTATAAGTCCAAAGATGTACTGCATCTTCAAAACTAAGAAGCTGAGTTCTTCCATTCATCAAAAAAAATCAGTGATGAAATGGTTTACAAAGAAAGTGAAACAAACTAATTACATTTGTTTTTATAGTAAAACCAACGTTCTTTAAACCCAATTACTTTTTAAAACATTTAAATGGTGTTTTAGGCCTAGGTGTTTAGGTGTTTCTAAGTGATTTAGAAAATCACTTGTATGATATACATGAAAACGTACCACAACCTTCCTAGGAAATTCTGCTCTTCAACCATACTTAAGCTATTAAAGGACATTAAGATGCAACACTGAGATAAACATAATTATTTTATCTGAGGTAAATTATTCTCACTTGTATCTAGATCTAAAAAACAATCTTCAAAAAATTCCGTAAGAATTAAGTAAAAAAAGTTTGGTTAAAACAATTTTTTATGGATACCTGATTAAGTCAGAATAAGTATAAATTAAATGACCAAGTTTTATAACTCAAAGACAATGTTTTTACAACTCTTCTGGCTTTATTTTATTTGCTCTCACCATAGAAAGAATATTAGCAAAGAAAGAAAGAAAACTAATTTCAAAATCAAAAGATGTGGCTTCAAGTGAAGTCCTTGCTATCAAGGTAACCTCAATAAGTCAATTCACTGACTTCACTGATTCTGAATTTCTACTTCTGTCACATGAAGTAGTCAAAATTTTGAATGAGATAAGCTCTGGAAATACATCTTTACACTGCAAAGAGTTGTTATACATAAGAGTATTTCTGTTGTACTTCTAGGCAAGATACTATATCACACACCCAAAGAACCTCAAGATAAATCAGGCACACATACCTTTAAGGATCTTCAACTATTAAAGAGATAAAGGACACATCTGTGTCCTATTCCACAAGGCAAGATATAGATTTCTACTGGAAGTATAGAAACAATACACAAATTCAAATCTACTTGTAGTTCATTGAAGAAAAATTTTCCACTTGGACAAACATAAAGGATAAGTAGCTGACACAAAGATGTGGCAGAGGGAGAAAGAAGGTACTATTTCAAGTCATAACATCAGCAACATGAGAGGAGGGAAAGCCTGGGGAGATAGAGATACATATATAGATAGATAGATAGATAGATAGATAGATAGATAGATAGATAGATAGATAGATATAGATATGTAGACATTTATGAATAGAGCATGAATAAGAAACATTCTGCTTTGCATTTATATAATTCTGCATTTTCAAAAAACACTATGTCACAAAATATGAAACGTTAAGAATAGTTTTTTTTTTTAAATCCAGTCTTCATGATGGGAGGAGGAGAAAAAAACAGCAAAGGAGAAACAACCATGAGGTTTTTCTAAAGTATATTCAGAGGATTATCCATGTTAGCCCATTTGTGGACACAGTAGAGTACAATGATATGCAGAATAAATACACCAAGGAATTATAAGAGATAAATCATTAAAGATATGTGGTACTTCTTAAGCTAGGAAAGTTAAATAAAGTACAATAAGGAAAGTGTTTTACCAAAGGATAAAATTCGTCAAAAAGTTAATTAGAATATGTGATTTTTCTGTTCATTTAAAAAAGGAGGACTATATATTTGGAATTTCTATTTTCCACTCTCAGTTACTCTTAAACTCTAATCAACATATATTTCTATTTTAATTTTTTTTGTATTCTAGTTGAACATATATTTTTACTCTAGAGACATATGTATTTTATTTAGCAACCTACTCACAAATCCTTCATTAATCAACCAATCCCTTAGTGTCTGTAAATACACAACTTCAAAAAGCACTGCTCCTAATTAGATCAAAATGAATAAGCTTTGAAATACGAAATCTGTATCCAAATGATTACTTAAGCATCTACACCTATTCATTACTTAAAAGTTGTTTCATATTTTATAATTAGCAGTAAAATGGCAAATAATATCAACAAAGCAATGATATATATTTAAGGAAGAAAATGATTAGCTCACAAGAGCCATTAAAAAGGCATTTTTACATTAGATAATTTAAGAAACATAACAACATTACTGCTTGGAAATAATGCAGTGGGTTTTATTAGATAAATCTGCTACATATATGCAATTTCAAATTGATAAATGCCAAAATAATAAAAAGGTATCGAATTGATACAGTGAGGCCAGAGGTACTACAAGTTTCCCCACAGTTCATGGTAGTCTATTTTAAAATTTAAAGGATATATGTTAAGAACTAATAAATGATTGAAGGCATTAGACAACATATATTACTCAAGACTAGAATGGCAAAAAGAGCTCTCAGGAACATTTTGTTCCCTAGCTTGGATTTTTAGAAGAGTAGAAAGAATAGATTATTCAGCTTACAGTAAACATTTAGGTATCTACTTCCAACCAGAATTCAACATTTTATGATTCAAAATTTCCAAAAATGTTTTAGTACATGCCAAGTAAGAGCTACAACTGCTCAGGAAAGAATATTCCTTTTCATTACATGCAATTCCTTGTTATATTTAGACTTAATAACTTCAGGAAATTTAGAACTCAACAGGCACAGTAACCAGATGCAAGTAAATGTAATTACATGACATAAGGGCTCTTCAAAATAAGTCTAAAGGCACATTACCAAGAACTATATGGTCTAGTTAAGAGGAAAGGTTGCCAGGAGGACAAATCCAAGGAAATGCAACCATTGTTTACTATTAAGAAATCTATCAATGGTCACATAAACAAGTCACATAAACCCCAAGATCAAGATAACCTTAACCCTAGAGGAACTTGACAAAATTCAACATTCTTTTTTGATTAAAAGAAAGGAAACAAAATTCAATATTTTACATAAAGTAGAGGATTCTTCCATAGCACGACAGGGAATAATTCTCTTAATGGTGAAATACTAGATGATTTCTTAATAATTGTTCAAGTCTAAAACAAGCAAGCCACTACTTAGAATTATTCTGGAAAAATTACAGAATTTAATTAACAATGAAACAGAAATAAAATACATTACAAAATTGGAAAAAACACAAATCTAGAAAAAAATGTACGACCTAATGATTATAGAAAATTTAATGCCTTCACTAATTATTAACAGTAACCACAAAGGAAATAAAATTGAAAAAGATTTCAAGCTACACTACTTAGAAATATCTGTAATAAGAAAGATATTACACCTATATGGAAAAAATATACAACTTTAGTAAAATATAATACAAAGAAAATAAATGGAAAAACTTACTACATTCCTAGATAGAAAGGCTGAGTCAGTAAGGACATAAACTATAAATTACTTTGAGAAAAGTGAACATAATAGCATTTTATCCACATCCGAATGCCCAATTAGAAACAGGAAAAATCACTTTAGAGGGCATATAAAGGAATCAATAGAAATAGTTAAATTAGCTTTTTCAGGGGGAAGTTAGGAAGTGTATAACAGGCTGATTCTTACCAGCATTAAGACATAATATAAGGATGTAATAAGAAAAATGTAATAAATAATACAATAGTAAATACCTAAAAACACTAACAGCAAATAAGTAAGTAATAAATTACAATAGTAAATAAAATACATAACAGGAATTGAAGAGATTTGGGTAGTGGGGTTACTTTTAAAGAACATACAAATCAATAAGAAACACGCTAAGACAGGTAGGTAAGCAATTAAGAAGATTCAATATTAATTAGGCTATGGAATTACAGTCAACCTTGCTAATTTTTAAAAATTCACAAAATTTTAAAAAGAGAAAATGCCACCTATTAATTTAGCTATTAGTTTTGAAAAAGCCTAATACCCAGACCTGAAAAACAGATACTTTCTTCATTTCTGTTAGAAGAGTAAGATCAAAGCAACTTGATAATATGTGTCAACAGTCTTAAAAGTGTTCATATCTTTTGGTTGAGTATTTCTACCTTGTGGAACTCTGTTCTAAAGATTTAATTCTAAAAACAGAAAAAGGTTTAAGCTCTAAAATTTTAAGTTGTAGCCTGCTTTTAACAGTAAAAAACAATACACCCCTCCACCAATGAAGGACTGCCTATGCACAGGAGGCACTCCTGCATGTGACAAGCACAACTCCAGGCCCTGGAAAAATCATTAATCCTTCCCAGATCCCGAGAGCAGAAATAGAGAGCTGGGCTTTCTTGTTAGGTTAAGATACAGTATCTCAAATGCCAGATGTTCAGTCTTAAGAATTCTTACCCTCAGTTACCTCACTTAATCCTTACATTAGCCTTAGGAAGCAGATATTATCTCCATTAAAAAGCCTACATGTCATAGACTTCCAGAATGTCTATGTCCTTGAATAGTTGAACTTGAAATCTGAATGCCAGGAATCTACTATAAAGAAATCTGTATATTTTAACAGACTTAGGGGAAAAAATTCAGTTAGAAAAGTATGAATACTTATAAAATGATCTTATTAATTTAAATGTATTTCCTATATTTGATGAGAATTTAACTTTCTTTAAAGACACTGAGATCTGGGAGTTGAAGAAATGCTATTTCTTCTGGATTACCTGGGATGGTGCAAAACCAGACATGTGAAAAGCTGAAAACACAAGTGGCACCTCCACCTTCAGGAGCATTTCAATGTAGTGAGTGCTGCAAAAATATACTGGATGGATGCCAGATTCTATAGTGTCAGTAGCTAGGTACCTCTGCATAAAAAGGAGAAACAGAATTAATGAACATGCGACTAATGTAAAATAATCAAACCAATTTACCTAAGTCTTTTGCTTTGAGTTGCTATTTCAAAATTAATGTGGTGGCATAACAAGTTACTGCAAACATTATAATTATGTAAGCTAAAAAGTCAGAATGTTATAAACATTGCAGAAAGAATAAATCTCAATTAAGGCAATATTTATACCTTCCAAGACAAAGGAATAAAGTTAATACTGTAATTCAGTGCCTTGTGAAATGAAGGGGATGGCTGTTGCATGAAAGAATAAAAGTACGAGTACACAAGCAATAAAGCTTTACATTTCAGTACTTGAGTGTATTTCTAATATGCTGGCTATCCAGCTGGCTTTGGCCAATGATTCTATCACATTAAAAAGTTTTAGTTTGTCAACTCTTTGGGATATCTGCATAGTCCCCTTTTTCTAAGATAATATTAACCTAAATCTGAACTTGAGATACTAATAACTGAAATTGGGAACTCCATAAGAAATATATCACTAAAACTGGGAAAAAATGCATAATGCATTCCCATCAAAGTTCTTAGATCAGCTCTTTTCTATATATTTCTATAATAATTACATATTAATCTTACATAATTTATATATTTTATATTTTACATTTATTTATATGCCCATTTATATAGGTGTCGATATATGTACACACATCTTCCAAACTGGCATTTTTCTCCAATTTCTTCATAAAGTTGGTTATATTTTCAGTTTGGCTCTTAGGTACAATTTATGTCATCATGATCACTCTATAATACTTCAATGAGTGTTACTATAAATCCAATATCTAACCACAACATTTTAAAACAAAGAATAAACTTGGGAGGTATCATTTTATGTCAAGAAAAACTGACAGACTAGCAACTATACCCAATAGACTTATACTAAAAATTTATAATCAAATTAATTCTGAAGAATGGATAATTAAGAAACTTCTTCCAGAAAGGCATTTTATGTTCTTTACTGGGTAACTGTAATAAAGAAAATTAATGCTTTTAAATTAAAACAAACCAACTTATATATAACAATTATATATGAGTTAAAATGAGGATTTCTTTCAAACTTTATTGCTAAAGTGCTTTTAAGGATTTAGGTTTGAGTTATATACTAAAATTTCTGAAACCAGTAAGATGATTTATCAGTGGTTTTTCCGTTTTATCATTTATCATCATAAAGGACAATTTACCATTTCACACTGCATATATATTTATAGGAATATATATATAGAAATATATATTTTATGACAGGTTCTCAGAGATACCTCAGAGTACACACACAAAGAATTAATTTATATACTGATGACTGGAGACATACGATAGCACATTAAGTGGACATCTTATAGCCAACCTCAGGTGAATGTCTAGGACAAAAAATAAACTTTCTTGAGTAGTTAAAAATAATATAAACTTAGGGGCACTGGGGTGGCTCAGTCAGTTAAGTGTCTGACTCTTGATTTCAGCTCAGGTCATGATCACAGGATCATGAGATCGAGCCCAGAATCAGGCTCGTCTCTATAGCGAATTTGCTTGAGATTCTCTCCCTCCTTCTCCCTCTCCCTCTCCCTCTGCCCAAGTCCCACCTACCCCCCAACTCATCCCCACCCATATGCACGCATGCTTGCTCTCTCTCAGGTAAATACATCTTTAAAATATATACACACACACATACATAATGTATATGTATAGGTACATATACATTAACATATACATATTAAAATATATGTATATATACATACATATAAATATATAGTATTCATATATACATATATAAACTGAAAATTTGTATCCTTTATCTTCTTTTATGAAATATACATTTCATTAATGACTATTTGTACAGAATTAATGAGTTTAAAAAACACAAAAAAATCAACTTATACATATATATTAATTTTCAATGAAAGTTTAGGTAATAATTTTCTGAATATAAGCATAATAGTAGTGTAAGAAATGTATGTATAAGAAATAATTCTTATACAATGTCTTTTCTATGTTGTATTGAAAACAATATATTTGGAGTAGGTGTGTTTAGAGATGGAGACAAGAGATTAATTATAATTACACTCTCAGAAAAAACAAGCTATTACGTAATGGAGTCCCAAAGCTCAGGCTAGAGTTCTTCTACTCTTATAGATTACCCCGTGTTGGAAGAAATTATGCCATACATTTTTGTAACCAACATAACTCCCAGCACCAAGCCTTGCATAGAGTAGCTACACAACAAATTATTGACTGAATTACAAGAAAAGATGTTAATGATTGTACCTTGTAATCACAGTACACTCACTTATAATAAAAGTTTTATTAATTGGTCTATTAATTGCCACTACATAACTAATTTATAGTAAATGGTGTTCATAAAAACAGATCAATAATAACTCTGATCTACCTAAATACAACACAGTCTTCTGAATCATCAAATTATAAAGCCTGTTTGTTATACTTTTAGTGTTTTGATGTATTTTGCTTAGTCACAACTCTCTGAAAAGATGGCAACTTTTAATAAAGGTAACTGTAAGTAAAATTCAGAATATAGGATTAAGCACAAAACATGTAAGAAACCAGCATGTAATATATCATCTAAGTGACATAAAATAACATACAAACTATGCTAAAACTGTGAAAAAGAATATCAGTAAAACTTTTGGGTTGGGATGTACTAGAAAGCATCATAACAGGAAGCAAGGACTTTATAAAATAATACTTTTTAGAGTATTTTACTTTAGATATTAAAAATGAAAGACATGCGCCTTAAAAAACAGACCATAGTAAGCAGTCTTTTGGTTTTTCCCTTCCACTACTGGTAGTTCTGATGAGTCACTCTATTCCTGACACTAGAAAAATCTAGTTCTACGGAAATTAAATAGAAAGACCCTATGAGAAAGACATTCCATCCACAAATCTATATTCCATATTCAATGATGCTATCAAAATAAATCTAATAAAATCCAAGCCGCTAGAGTCCTGCCTGATTTCAATTTTATGGAAAGAAAACCTATTAGAGCACAACATCACTGTTATGTTAAAAATAAAATGTGTTTTGAAAAAGTTATATTAGTCACCGTATAGTACATCATTAGTTTTTGATGTAGTGTTCCATGATTCATTGTTTGCGTATAACACCCAGTGCTCCATTCAATATGTGCCCTCCTTAATACCCATCACTGGGCTATCCCACCCCCCCAAGCCCCTCCCCTCTGAAACCCTCAGTTTGTTTCCCATAGTCCATAGCCTCTCATGGTTCGTCTCCCCCTCTGATTTCCCCCCTTCATTTTTCCCTTCCTTCTGTCTAAGACTATCTAAGATTTTTAAAATCTTCATGTACAATTTAAGGAATTATTCAAATTCTGGTTAACAGAAGGAAAATATTCCACTGATTAGAGAAAAACTGTACACATTCTTTTGCCATTTGCTTCTGACTGTTCATGTGAGCAAATTTCGCATTATGCTTAAGTACAATTCTTATTCAGGAATTACATACAGTTATTTCAAGCATAAAAATATAAAATTTCAATATTTATAATATATTCCTCCTTGATTCTTTGCTTTTATATTCCTTATCACAAATACATACTGTAAAAACATGTAATACATAGTTTCATTGAACTCCACATATGCTCACGATCCCTTAACTTATTTATCCTTGGGTGCAATGTGATTGCACTGTCCATGTGCAGTATGTCATAGGAAAGGTTCGGGAAGTATTAGCCTATCTTGTATAATAGACAGTTTTCCCAAGTTGGAGATCTTAATAGCAGTAAGTAAAACAAAATACAGAAACGTTAGTAAATTGAGGGATGCTCTTACCTCTAAACTCTAAGATCTCATGAAGCTAGTAAAACCCTTTAAAAAGTCAATCAGAGAAAGACATGTATCATATGACCTCACTGATATGAGGAATTCTTTTAATCTCAGGAAACAAACTGAGGGTTTCTGGAGTGGTGGGGGGTGGGAGGGATGGGGTGGCTGGGTGATAGACATTGGGGAGGGTATGTGCTATGGGGAGCACTGTGAATTGTGTAAGACTGTTGAATCACAGACCTGTACCTCTGAAACAAATAATACATTATATGTTAAAAAAAAAGAAGATAGTAGGAAAGGAAAAAGAAGGGGGGAAATCAGAGGGGGAGACGAACCATGAGAGACTATGGACTCTGAGAAACTGAGGGTTCTAGCGGGGAGGGGGTGGGGGGATGGGTTAGCCTGGTGATGGGTATTAAAGAGGGCACGTATTGAATGGAGCACTGGGTGTTATAGGCAAACAATGAATTATGGAACATTACATCAAAAACTAATGATGTAATGTATGGTGACTGATATAATAAAATAAAAAAACAAATAAAATTAATACACTACAATAGTGTAATCAAAACTCATCATAGATTTCCAAACTCATCATAGATTTCCATATTCCACATAGAATACGTTGACAATTTTGACCTAATTATTTTCTTACACTGTAATTTAACTGATTCTAACAAAGACAATAAAAAAATTCAATAGCTCCTTTTACATATGTATTTTTTATAATTTACTAAATGACAAGTTTAAAATTTAATAATCCATCTATTATCACTAATCTTTCATTCAGTTACCATTAGATAAGACACCAAGCATTTGGGAAAATGTCAAATCTGTGTCTTCAAAGAGAATCAGACAAAAAGCATTCAGGTAGAAAATGAACATAAATTATTACGGACCCCTCTACAAATAAGATCCCAATGAATTTAAATAGGATTTGCCTTAAAATTTAACACACTCATTTAAAGACAGAGCAAAAAGTCTTACAGAAATATGTAGTCTTGGCAACCAAAGGAAAGCAGAGGTCAGAAGCCTGGAGAAGTGCTGAAGAAATCTGAGTGTTTTCTCTTTGTCCCCCAACATTATCATGAACAAAGAAGATACAAACCAGTCATGGCCAGCATAAGTCCCCTGCAGGCAGACTGAAACCACAGTTAAAGAACTTTTGCAATATTTTATCTTAGAAGATAAAATATAAGAACTCCATTAATCCTCATTTCCAGGATCCTGATCAGGAAAGAGATATTGATACCTAGTCCTCATTTTATCTTCAACCAATTTACAAGCTAAATTGCTGTTTACTTACATAAGTAAAGGAGGGCAATGGAACTAGTAAATGCAGAAAAAACTATCTGCTTTGTGGCAACATTTATTCAAGTCATTAAAATCATAGTATCACTTCTTTCTCTGGTTTAGGTTACCTGCTAAATTACTAAGATAATCAAATATTTAAAAATCCATACATTTTTAGAATTCAGTAATGCAAGTGGTCCGTATGCTTTTTTCCCTTCAAGTCAAACCTATTTCTGAAAAATAACCAATTCAAGTAAAATAAGTATATGTTCCATTGTTATTCTAGATTTACTAACTCTAGAATATTCTTATTCTAGATATACTAAACCTATTTTTAAAAATTTCTTATATGTATCTGAAAATATAGCCTAATAACTTTAATTACTCAGTTTAAGATTCAATAAGACTGAATTTAGTAATTACTACACAATTTAATAAAATTCATATTTAAAATAGAGAATACTATAAAGGTACATCATAACGAATCAGCAATATAGGTTAAAGTATTATTTTATTATACATGTGTTAAGGTACCCTATCAAAGAACTATGAAAAACACATAATGTTCAATT
Organism: Eumetopias jubatus; assembly: GCF_037043125.1. Taxonomy (NCBI): domain Eukaryota; kingdom Metazoa; phylum Chordata; class Mammalia; order Carnivora; family Otariidae; genus Eumetopias; species Eumetopias jubatus. The sequence continues at coordinate 42,018,390 of NW_028274812.1, read as the reverse complement.
ACTGTGAATCCACTCAAAAAGGATACGAAGAGCAGATTTTATGGAAGCTTGCTGCTGTTTCAGGAATCTCTCACAGTGCTTTAAAACCAAGGTAAGATCATTTTCTGCACTGTCTTTTAACAGGCTGAGAAACTTGCCATATCTACATTAAAAGCCCACAAAACATACAAAATGAAAAACATCAGGCTCTGCGTTGCAAATTCACTTTTTTAAAATCCATCAAGCATAGTCCTCTTGAGATCCCAAGGTTTTAAGTTTTCTTTTACTTCTAGAACAACTATGCTACACAGAACACTTATAGGGAGAGCTTAACACTCAATATATGTTCCTGATAATTATATCTGGATTAGTAGTAGTTATCTGCTAAATATTGACAAATTTAAAGGAAAATAAAACAGTGATGAGAGAACAAAATGTAGATACTGTAGATAAGAAGAATACAAGCATTTTTTCCTGAACTTAATCTAAAACATGCAATGTTGACAGGTTAGACTGACTGAATGTTAAGTCTAGAAGCAATTTCAGATTTCATCTAGTCCAAAGGTTTTGAGAGGGAGCACTTCCCCTGTTGGGGCCACTTGGGAAATTCATGGGGGCGTTTTTGATTGCATAGTGACTGGGGGCACTAACGGCAGTTGGTGAGTGATCGTCGGGAGGTTTGATGTGGGACAGTCCTGCACAACCACCTGCAAATGGCCTGCCTGTTATTTGCATGGGTGAAGAAGCTATTCATAATAATTTGAAACCAATTCTGTTTTATATAAGATCATATTTTTTTCTATATTTTTTATGACACACTGAATGCAACTATGTGTAAATCAGGGAAAGACAGTACTTTCATTGTTTGAAGCCTAAGACTTGTTCTCCATTTTGGAAAGTCACTTTGCCAGTGGCAAAACTCGAGCAGTATTTGAAGCACCAAGACACAATCAGTCTCTATTTGCAGCTGCCAAAGTCACAATGATTCTATATGGTTGACAGCTATGTCATATACTGTAGTTGGGCACAAACATTTCATTACAAATTACTTTCCATTTACTTCTTACCAATAAGACATTATATTGAATTTTAAAAATATGTGACTAGCTTGCTCATGTTATCTATGGATTCCATTTCAGAATAGAAATTGGACATTACAAAATAAAAAGCAGATATAGGGTCACAAAACAATGAGTGACATGCTTTATGCGATACAGATGGATTAGCCAGAATTACTATCACACTTTTCATTATAATGCTATGAATTTATAAAAATAGTCATTTTAAAAGCTTCCATATGCATCTTTTTTATAACTGATTCTAAAGATTACCCACTGAAGTAGGATGGAACTGTTAAGATTCCCATTTAATAAGCAAGAGAGGAGACTCACTCCTTAATTCACAGTCTGCTGTTTAGCTTATGTCTTTTGAAAATTACAATTTGAGTACTAAAAATTCAAACTACTATAATTGGTTAATTCATTTTTAACTTCAGTGTCTATCCTTAAGGTACTTTTGTACTCATCACCATAGTTTGACAATTAAAATCTATTATATTTTAGAAAATGGCATGATTGTGCTACCAATGTGCTGATTTTTACAATGCATTTTTTTTTTTTTTGGAAAAAACCTGTAGTCATAGAGACTTAAATGCACTGTAATTAGCCTCTGAAATGATAATGAACTATAACTGATTTACCAGCAGAGGTAATTAATCATGTGCCAATATCCCCAAAACAAAGTTATTATTTTCTGAATGATAAACTCTGCATTTAAAGTACACAAAATAGTCAGTTGTTAAATACTATTAAGCACATATCAGGAAGATAAAACAAATTCTAGAAATGCACATGGGATTTTTTCCCTATAATATACCTGACAGTCATTTTAATGCCAAGCTGCTGCACAGATGAAAGACTTTCGTTCTTCACATTTGCATCAGTAGCTAAAAACAACAGAAAACTGGGTTATAAAAATGTATAAAAGTCTGCATAATAATCACATTTTAATTGAAAATTGATGAAAGTAATATTTTTACATATTTTAATGTGAATTTTGAAAACACTGATGAATTTGTTCTTTTAAGAGCTGTCAGTTATATTTTCAAAGAAATTAACAGGAAACTTTTTACAAATAACTTTTCTCCTATAAAAATCATTTAAAAGCATATTAAGTACAAAACAACTAATTGTAGTTTTAAAGCAATCTATTTTTACTTGGGTCCCAGAACACAAAAGCTATTAACCACAAAATGATCTAGAACATTGTACTTTCATCAAGCAATGCATATATAAGACTTCAAATTACAAATATGTATAAGTATGGTTGTTCACTTCTTAAAGATTTAAACATGAGTGTCAAGAGGGAATAATCAGTATACTGCTTATAATGTATAACAATATACGAGGGTGGAGTCAAGAAGGTTCTTCCAGCAGGAGGATTTTCTTTGTGGAGCAGGAGTTGTGATCTACCAAAAATGAAGAGGCTATATGGTATAGAGGACAACAGGAGTGGTTGAAAATTTGGATTAGGTCTGGAGAACATGGATGACGCAGCTAACAGTGAATGCTCAATAGCATCATTAGATAGCACTGAGGGTTCTAGTTGTAACTTTCAATTTTGGCTAAAGAAACTATAGCGTGCATGTGCATACACACACACACACACAGTATTAAGGGAACTGTCCAAAATCACATATCTAGTGGTAACAAGGACTAAAAGCTGGGTTTCTCATACTCATGTCAGTAGTTTGTTTTTTTTTTACCTTCTATTACACACTGCTGCATCTCATCCTATCAGTATGATCTACTTAACTTGTGGGCTCATTCATTCCTTTTAATACACCTTTTCTGATAAAATAAGTGTGGAGCACCATGCTAGAAGCTATAGGGAATAAAAGATAAATTATACCTCATGCCCTAAAAGAACTTTCCATGTAGTGCCAGAGATAAAATTCGTATATAGATAACTCTGATAAAGATGTTTTAAAGGACTAAGTGGAACAAGAATGGTACAGATAAAGTGTTATGTGAAATCAGAAAGAGAGAGATTACAAAGAAGTGGCACTTAAATTGAACCTTAAAATATAGCTAGACTTAAGATCTACAGAGATAAGGAAGAACAACAAATTAAACATCACTGTTATCAAACATCTACTCATTGGACAAGCAATAATTCATCTTTTAGCACTCTTAGAAGTAAGGTACCCTGTTTCTCCTAGTCTCATGCCCCAGGAAGCCCTCATAATTCCAGCCAAACCAGACTGGTCTTTTACCTACCTAGACTGGTAATTGTCTTTAAAAATAAATTAATTAATTAAAATAAAATGAAATAAACTTAAGTGCTCAGTTAATTTCTTGACAAGCTACATCTCAGTTTTACTTATTCAGATCAGAACACAAACTTAGCAGTATTGTTACAGTTGGCCTATAATGAGCAGTGATTTTTTATATATCTTAGAATTCCTCCCTATTTATAAATCTAACTGTACTAATAGATTTACATTCTAGATGTAGAGATTGCTAAGGACAGCTTTGCCCCATTTATATGAGCCAGTATCTTTCTCCTAGACAAAAAAAAAAAAAAAAAAAAGATTTTCCATTACTTTATACCAAAAACATACATGTCACAAATTATTCTCTCACAAAATGGCCAATTTTTAAAACTATTAATCATCATTCATATGTTCACCATAATGTCAAGTTCTTAGTCTTATCAACAGCATTTTTAAAAAGTCAGCCATAATTTAAATAGCTTTACCAATGTCCACTACAACACAATCAGATTAAATTCATTTGGGTAGTGACCAGGAAGTTCTTTCTGTGTCAGTACCTGAATACAATTATGGTGATCCTCTATGTTATTATTAATTGTATTTTAATTTCCCAAGTTTAAATAATGTAAGATTTCAGTGCTGCAGTGTTGGTTACACTGGCTGAGTTTGCAAAATTTAAGTAGTTCCAATAAAATATTTTGGCTTTATACATTTCTATAGCCATGAAATAGACCTACCTCCTAGCAACTATCATAACAGGGTATTATAAGATTGATTTTTTAATTAGTAATATCATATTTTATTGAGGTATACCTTACATTCAAAGAAATATAAAGATCTTAAATGTATAGCTTAATTAATTTTGACAAATGCATACAAGCTGTATAACCCAGACCCCTCTAAGATATGGAATATTTCCATCATCTAAAAGTTCCCTCATGCTCTCTTCTAGCCAATTTCTGCACAGCCTTCTTCCCTAAACCAGCCACTGTTCTGATCACTTTCAGTTAGTTTAGCTTTACCTAGAACATCATATAAATGGAATCACACAATATGTATCTTTTGTGTTTTTTATTTCACTTAACACAATGTTTTGAGATTAATTCCATGTTGTAGCATGTATCAATAGTGCTTTTTTATTATGAGTAGTATTCCATTATGTAAATATGGTAAAATTTGTTTATTCAACATATATCCTTAAATTCATTTTTTTGGGACATTTGTGTTTCTTTTTTTCAGATTTTGACTTTCATGAATAAAGAGCTCTGAACATTCCTGGGCAAATATCAAAGGTGAGCTATTACCTTACACCTGTCAGAATGGCTAAAATAAAAAAGATAAGAAGTTAACAAGTGTTAGTGAAAATGTGGAGGAAAAGGAACCCTTGTACACTGTCGGTGGGAATGTAAACTGGTACATCTACTGTGGAAAACAGTACGGAGATTCCTAAAAAAATTAAAAATAGAAATACCATATGATCCACTAATTCCACTATTAGGTATTTACCCAAAGAAAATGAAAACAAACACTAATTCAGAAAGATACATGCACCCCTATGTTTATTGTAGCATTATTTACAGTAGCCAAGATATGGAAGCAATCTAAGTGTCCATCCACAGATGAATGGATAAGGAAGATGTGGGGTGTGTGTGTGTGTGTGTGTGTGTGTGTGTGTGTGTGTGTGTGTGCATGTGCACGCATGCACACACACAGGAGTATTATACAGCCATAAAAAAGGATGGGGTAACAATGCCATTTGTAACAACATGGATGGACCTAGAGGGTATTAGGCTAAGTGAAATAGGTCAGACTGAGAAAGACAAATACCATATTATTCCACTCATATATGGGAAAAAAAAGAACAAACAAAAAGCAGAATCAGACCATAAATACAGAGAACAAACCGGTGGTTGCCAAAGGAGAGTGGGGTGGAGGGTTAGGCAAAATAGGTGAAGGGGTTTCAGTTATGGAATGCATAAGTCATGGGGATAAAAGCCACAGTATAAGGATTATAGTCACTGATATTGTAATAGCAACGCATGGGGACAGATAGCAGCTACACTTGTAGTGAACACAGCATAATGTATAAACTTATTGAATCACTATGTTGCACACTTGAAATTAAAATAACATTGTGTGTCAACTATACTCAAAAACAAAACAAAACAAAAAACAGTAAAGTTATTCAGGCTGAAGAGAAATGATACCAGATAAGTACACAGATACATACACACACAACACACATAACACCTGTACAAGAGTATAAGAAATTGTAAATGTATGGGTAAATATAAAATTACTTTGCTCTTGTTTCTTAATTTACTTAAAATAATTGACTCAAAGGGAAAACAACATGTAAAAGTAAAATGCATAGAAAAAATAGCACACAGGAAGGACAAATGGAAATAAACTTTTGTAAGGTTCTTACATGAAAGACATGGTAATTCATAGTACACAAAAATATCAAAATCACAGATAAAATTTTAAAACATCAGTAATCATGTAAATGGGCTAAAAACACCAATCAATGGCAGAAATTCTCAGACTGAATTAAAAACAGAAAGCAAAATGCAACCATATGCTATATATCTTTAGATGCCATTTAAATTAAAAAACATGATATATTAAAGTTGGGAAGACATACCAACACTACTTATAAGAAAGCTGAATGTCTATATTATTATCCGACAAAATACACTCCAGGGCAAGGAGTATTATAGATAAAAGACTTTTTTTTTACATGATAGCATAGTCAATTCATCAAGAAGAAAAAGCAATACTAAATATATATTTACCAAATCGGAAAACTTCACAATATATGAAGCAAAAACTAAAGAATTAAAGGGACAAGTAGATGAATATAAAATCATAAAGGGAGTTCAACACTACTGTAACAGTATTTGGTACCAAAAGCACACAAAAATTTAGAAATTACCTAGAAACTCTGAATAGCAGGATCAACTAAATTGCCCTTATTGGTTATTTATAGAACACTACAACCATCAACTCTAAAATATATACTCTTTTCACTTGTCAAAGGAACATTTACTAAGAACATTTATTAGCCCATAAAAAGTTTCAAAAAAATTGAAAGAAATTAAATTATACAGAGAATAATCTATAAACACAATAGAATTAAAATAGAAACCAGTAACAAAAAGATATCTGGAAAATCTCCAAATACTTGGAAGTTAAGCAACACACTGCAAATTAATCAAGGTCAAAGCAAGCTAGCAGCTAAATTAGAAAATATTTTTAATGAAATGATAATTAAGACATTTCTAAATATGCTTTGGAGGCAACTGAAGCATTGCTTAGGGGAAACTTTATAACTCTATATACTTATATTAGAAAAGAATAAAAGTTTAAAGTCAATGATGTAAGCTTCCAATACAGAGGCTAGAAAAAGAAGAGGAAATTAAACCCAAAGTCAGCAGAAAAAAGAAATAAAATATAACAGAAACCAAAAAATACAAAATAAAGAAGCACAGAGGATATCAATAAAACCAAATGTTGGTTCTTTGAAAAGACCAATTATATCAACAAATCTCTACCTGGCTTATAAAGAAAAAAGAGAAAGAGAAAACACAAGTTATCAGTATCAAGAATAAAAGAGGAAATATCACCATAGATCCAACAGACCCAAGAAGAAATAAAAATCCAAAGAGTTTTACATTTATTAATGAAGTTGAATTAATATTTAAAAAGCAGACCATGAAGAAAACTTAGACCCAAATGGTATCACTAGTAAATTCTATCAAATAAGTAAAATAATAACAATCTTGCACACTTAATAAGCACAGCAAAACCAGATCCCCAAACAATTCAAAGACATTAAAAGAAAACTAATGACCAATATTGCACATGAATATAAATAGAAAAAATATTTTTAAAAAATTAGCCACTCAAATTCAGCAAAATATTAAAAGGATAAAGGATCACGATTAAGAAGAATTCATCTCAGAAATGCAAAGTTGGTTTAACATTCAAAAATCAATGTAAAACTTTTCCCCTAAGGATAGGAACAAGTAAGTTATATATTCCTGCTTATATACTCAATTAAGTTTTAACAAAATATAAAAGCAATTCAATGAGCTAAGAAAGCTTTTCAATCAATTGTTCTGGAACAACTAGATCCCAGGGAAAAAAAGATGTAAACCCTTACCTCACACCATACACAAAACATAACTCAAAATTGATTATATAGACCTTCAGGTAAAAGGCAAAGTATGAAGTATAGAAGATTATCTTTATGGACTTGATGTAGGCAAAGATTTTTCTGAGCAAAACCCTGAAAGTACTGACCATAAAAGAAAAACACTGACAAACCGGACTTCATCAAAATTGATCTTCTACTCATCAAGAGCCACTATCCCCCCCCAACCCGTGGAAGAAGTTTTTTATATATTTTTTTAAATTTTATTGTATTATGTTATGTTAGTCACCATACAATACATCATTAGTTTTTGATGTAGTGATCCACGATTCATTGTTTTCATATAACACCTAGTGCTCCATGCAGTACGTGCCCTCCTTAATATCCATCATAGGGCTAACCCATCCTCCCCACCCCCTCCCCTCTAAAACCCTCAGTTTGTTCCTCAGAGTCCATAGTCCATCAAGAGACACTATTAAGAAAATGACTAGAAAGAGGCGGAGCAAGTTGGCGGAGGAGTAGGAGACCTGGATTTCTTCTGGTCTCAGGAATTCAGCTGAACGGGGATCAAACCATTCTGAACACCTACGAACTCAACAGGAGATCAAAGAAGAGAGTAGCAACAACTCTCTGAACAGAGAAGCGACCACTTACTGGAAGGTAGTACATGCCAAGAAGTGAATCCAAGGTGATATTCAGGAGGATAAACGGTGGGGGAGGGGGCCTCCACCGATTCTGGCAAGTGATAGAGCCGCTGAGCACAAAATCGGAACTTTTAGAAGGCGTCTCCGCTGAGGGACGTCACTCCAGTGGCTAAGCGGGAGGTGGAAACCTTGCGGGACAGTGTGATCTCAGGACCCTCGGGGTCACAGAAAGACCGGGGGTGCCTGAGTGCGGCAGAGCTCCCAGGTATGGGAGGGGGGAAGCTGGCTGCAGAGACGGAGCCGAGGCGTGGGCGGTCAGCTAGGGGTGACCATAAACTGTGATCCGCGGCCCAGTTGGGCCACTGCTCCTCCAGCAGGGACCCAACAAGCAGCAGAACCAGGGAGACTCCCCTTCCTCCCCTGGGAGGAGCGGTGCAGGAGCGCACTGCAGGGATCTGCTGGGTTTGGAGACTCCACATGGGGTCTGGTGCCAGAGATAGAAACGCTCAGTCACAGGCAGGATGAGCACGGAGTGAGACCGGGGAGACGGGAGTGATTGACTGCTTTTCTCCGGGGGTGCACTGAGGAGCGGGGCCCCGAGTTTTCGGCTACTCCGGGCGGAGATTGGGAGGCCGCCATTTTCACTCTCATTCTCCAAAGCTGTACCGAGAGCATGCAGGGAACAAAAGCTCTCCAGAGCAAACCCGAGCACATTACCTAGCCCGGACTCACAGGGCGGGGCAATTCCGCCTCGGGCAAAGACATTTGGGAACCACGGCAACAGGCCCCTCCCCCAGAAGATCAGCATGAACAGCCAGCCAAGACCAAGTTTACCGATCAAGGAAAACGGGAGAACTCCAGCACTAGGGGAATACTGCACATAGAATTCATGGCTTTTTTACCATGATTCATTAGTTTTCAAAGTTAATTTTTTTAACTTTTTTTTTTGATTTTTCTTTTTCTCTTTTTCAACCAACATCTTATCAATCCCTTTAAAAAAAACATTTTTTGTTTCATTTTTAGAGTCATATTCTATCCCTTCATAGTAATTACCCTTATTTTTGGCATATATATATATATGTTGTTCACTCTTTAAAATTTTGAGATACAGTTTCTTCTAACAGATCAAAATATACCCTAAATCTCTAATGCATGGCTTTGTTCTAGTCTCCTGCCTGATCACATTCTCTCCCCCTTTTTTTTTTCTTTTTTTTAAATCTTCTTTCTTTTTTCAAACAACTTATCAATTCCTTTTATAAAATCTTTTATAATTTTCATCTTTACAGTCATCTTCCATCCCTTCATTGTATCAACCCTTATTTTGTACATATGTAAGTCTTTCTTTCTTTACAATTTTAGGAGGCACCATCTTCTAACAGACCAAAATACACCCAAAATCTAGTGTGTGGCACTGATCTATGCACTAGCCTGATCATATTTGATCATATTGTTTTTTGTTCTGTTTTTGTTTGTTTTTATCTTTTTCTTTTTTCTTTCTTTCCCTTTCTTTTCCCCTGGTTTCAGGTCTTTTCTTATTTGTTTAGAGTATATTTTCTGGGGACGTTGTTAACCTGTTAGCATTTTGTTCTCTCATTCATCTATTCTCCTCTGGACAAAATGACAAGACAAAAAAAATCACCTCAGCAAAAAGAACAAGAGGTAGTACTCTCTGCCAGGGACCTACTCAATATGGACATTAGTACGATGTTGGACCTAGAGTTCAGAATCGTGATTTTAAAGATACTAGCTGGGCTTGAAAAAAGCATGGTAGTTATTAGAGACACCCTTCCTGGAGAAATAAAAGAACTAAAATCTAACCAAATCGAAATAAAAAAGGCTACTAATGAGGTGCAATCAAAAATGGGGGCACTAACTGGTAGGACAAATGAGGCAGAAGAGAGAATCAGCGATATAGAAGACCAAATGATGGAAAATAAAGAGGCTGAGAAAAAGAGAGAGAAACAACTACTGGATCACGAGGGCAGAATTCAAGAGATAAGCGATACCATAAGACGAAACAACAGTAAAATAATTGGGATCACGGAAGAAGAAAGAGAGAGAGGGGCAGAAGGTATATTGGAACAAATTATAGCAGAGAACTTCCCTAATGTGGGGAAGGAAACAGGCATCAAAATCCAAGAGGCACAGAGAACCCCCCTCAAAATCAATAAAATAGGTCAACACCCCGACATCTAATAGTAAAACTTACGAGGCTCAGAGACAAAGAGAAAATCTTGAAGGCAGCTCGGGAGAAGAGATATGTAACCTATAAAGGTAGAAACATTAGATTGGCAACAGACCTATCCACAGAGACCTGGCAGGCCAGAAAGGACTGGCATGATATCTTCAGAGCACTAAATGAGAAAAATATGCAGCCAAGAATACTATATCCAGCTAGGCTGTCATTGAAAATAGAAGGAGAGATAAAAAGCTTCCAGGACAAACAAAAACTAAAGGAATTTGCAAACACGAAACCAGCCCTCCAAGAAATATTGAAAGGGGTCCTCTAAGCAAAGAGAGAGCCTAAAAGCAGCATAGACCAGAAAGGAACACAGACAATATACAGTAACAGTCACCTTACAGTGGCACTAAATTCATATCTTTCAATAGTTACCCTGAATGTAATGGGCTAAATGCCCCAATCAAAAGACACAGGCTATCAGATTGGATTAAAAAACAAGACCCATCGATATGCTGTCTGCAAGAGACTCATTTTAGACTCAAAGACACCCCCACATTGAAAGTAAAGGGGTGGAAAACCATTTACCATGCCAATTATATAAGGCAATTAATAACAAAAGCAAAGAAACACACTGACAACAATACAATAATAGTGGGGGACTTATCACCCCCCTCACTGAAATGGACAGATCATCTAAGCAAAATATCAACAAGGAAATAAAGACTTTAAATGACACACTGGACTAAATGGACTTCACAGATATATTCAGAACATTCCATCCCAAAGCAACGAAATACACATTCTTCTCTAGTGCCCATGGAACATTCTCCAGAATAGATCACATCCTAGATCACAAATCAGGTCTCAACCGCTACCAAAAGACTGGGATTATTCCCTGCATATTTTCAGACCACAATGCACTGAAACTAGAACTCAATCACAACAGGAAAGTCGGAAAGAACTCAAATACATGGAGGCTAAAGAGCATCCTACTAAAGAATGAATGGGTCAACCAGGAAATTAAAGAAGAATTTAAAAAATTCATGGAAACCAATGAAAATGAAAACACAACTGTTCAAAATCTTTGGGATACACCAAAGGCGGTCCTAAGAGGAAAGTATATAGCAATAGAAGCCTTTCTCAAGAAACAAGAAAGGTCTCAAATACACAACCTAACCCTACACCTAAAGGAACTGGAGAAAGAACAGCAAATAAAGCCTAAACCCAGCAGAAGAGAAATAATAAAGATCAGAGCAGAAATCAATGAACTAGAAACCAAAAGAACAGTAGAACAGATCAACGAAACTAGGAGCTGGTTCTTTGAAAGAATTAACAAGATTGATAAACCCCTGGCCAGACTGATCAAAAAGGAAAGAGAAAGGATCCAAATCAATAAAATCATGAATGAAAGAGGAGAGATCACAACCAACACCAAAGAAATACAATTATAAGAACATATTATGAGCAACTCTATGCCAGCAAATTAGATAAACTGGAAGAAATGGGTGCATTCCTAGAGATGTATCAACTACCAAAACTGAAACAGGAAGAAATAGAAAACCTCAACAGACCTATAACCAGTAAGGAAATTGAAGCAGTCATCAAAAATCTCCTAACAAACAAAAGCCCAGGGCCAGATGGCTTCCCAGGGGAATTCTACCAAACATTTAAAGAAGAATTAAGACCTATTCTCCTGAAACTGTTCCAAAAACTAGAAATGGAAGGAAAACTTCCAAACTGATTTTATGAGGCCAGCATTACCTTGATCCCAAAACCAGACAAAGACCCCATCAAAAAGGAGAATTACAGACCAATATCCTTGATGAACATGGATGCAAATATTCTTACCAAAATACTAGCCAATAGGATCCAACAGTACATTAAAAGGATTATTCACCATGACCAAGTGGGATTTATCCCTGGGCTGCAAGGTTGGTTCAACATCTGCAAATCAATCAACGTCATACAACATATTAACAAAAGAAAGAACAGGAATCATATGATCCTCTCAATAGATGCAGAAAAAGCATTTGACAAAGTGCAGCATCCTTTCTTGATCAAAACTCTTCAGAGTATAGGGATAGAGGGTACATACCTCAATATCATAAAAGCCATCTATGAAAAACCTACAGCGAATATCATTCTCAATGGGGAAAAGCTGAGAGCTTTTCCCCTAAGGTTAGGAACGCGGCAGGGATGTCCACTCTCACCACTGCTATTTAACATAGTATTAGAAGGACTAGCCACAGCAATCCGACAACAAAAAGAAATCAAAGGCATCAAAATCAGCAAAGAGGAAGTCAAACTCTCACTCTTTGCAGATGATATGATACTGTATGTGGAAAACCCAAAAGACTCCACCCCAAAACTGCTAGAAATCATACAGGAATTCAGGAAAGTGGCAGGATATAAAATCAATGCACAGAAATCAGTGGCATTCCTACACACCAACAACAAGACAGAAGAGAGACAAATGAAGGAGTCGATCCCATTTACAATTGCACCCAAAACCATAAGATACCTAGGAATAAATTTAACCAAAGAGGCAAAGGATCTGTACTCAGAAAACTATAAAATACACATGATAGAAATTGAGGAAGACAAAAAGAAATGGAAAAACGTTCCATGCTCATGGACTGGAAGAAAAACATTGTGAAGAAGTCAATGCTACCTAGAGCAATCTACACATTCAATGCAATTCCCATCAAAATACCATCCACTTTTTTCAAAGAAATGGAACAAATAATCCTAAAATTTGTATGGAACCAGAAGAGACCCCGAATAGCCAGAGGAATGTTGAAAAAGAAAAGCAAAGCTGGCGGCATCACAATTCTGGACTTCCAGCTCTATTACAAAGCTGTCATCAAGACAGTATGGTACTGGCACAAAAACAGACACATAGATCAATGGAACAGAATAGAGAGCCCAGAAATGGACCCTCAACTCTATGGTCAACTAATCTTTGACAAAGCAGGAAAGAATGTCCAATGGCAAAAAGACAGTCTCTTCAACAAATGGTGTTGGGAAAATTGGACAGCCACATGCAGAAGAATGAAACTGGACCATTTCCTTACACCACACACAAAAATAGACTCCAAATGGTTGAAAGACCTAAACGTGAGACAGGAGTCCATCAAAATCCTAAAGGAGAACCCAGGCATCAACCTCTTCGACCTCAGCCGCAGCAACTTCTTCCTAGAAACATCGCCAAAGGCAAGGGAAGGAAGGGCAAAACTGAACTATTGGGATTTCATCAAGATAAAAAGCTTTTGCACAGCAAAAGAAATAGTCAATAAAACCAAAAAACAACCGACAGAATGGGAGAAAATATTTGCAAATGACATATCAGATAAAGGGCTAGTATCCAAAATCTATAAAGAACTTATCAAACTCAACATCCAAAGAACAAATGATCCAATCAAGAAATGGACAGACGACATGAACAGACATTTTTCCAAAGAAGACATCCAAATGGCCAACAGACACATGAAAGAGTGCTCAACATCGCTCGGCATCAGGGAAATCCAAATCAAAACCTCAATGAGATACCACCTCATACCAGTCAGAATGGCTAAAATTAACAAGTCAGGAAATGACAGATGTTGGTGGGGATGCAGAGAAAGGGGAACCCTCCTACACTGTTGGTGGGAATGCAAGCTGGTGCAACCCCTCTGGAAAACAGTATGGAGGTTCCTCAAACAGTTGAAAACAGAGCTACCATACGATCCAGCAATTGCACTACTGGGTATTTACCACAAAGATACAAATGTAGGGATCCGAAGGGGTACGTGCACTCCGATGTTTATAGCAGCAATGTCCACAATAGCCAAACTGTAGAAAGAGGCAAGATGTCCATCGATAGATGAATGGATAAAGAAGATATGGTATATATACACAATGGAATATTATGCAGCCATCAAAAGGAATGAGATCTTGCCATTTGCAACGACGTGGATGGAACTGGAGGGTGTTATGCTGAGTGAAATAAGTCAATCAGAGAAAGATGTATCATATGACCTCACTGATATGAGGAATTCTTAATCTCAGGAAACAAACTGAGGGTTGTTGTAGTGGTGGGGGGTGTGGGAGGGATGGGGTGGCTGGGTGATAGACACTGGGGAGGGTATGTGCTATGGTGAGCGATGTGAATTGTGCAAAACTGTTGAATCACAGATCTGTACCTCTGAAACAAATAATGCAATATATGTTAAGAAAAAAAAAAAGAAGAAGAGAGCAGGAGGGGAAGAATGAAGGGGAGTAAATTGGAGGGGGAGACGAACCATGAGAGACGATGGACTCTGAAAAACAAACTGAGGGTTCTAGAGGGGAGAGGGGTGGGGGGATGGGTTAGCCTGGTGATGGGTATTAAAGAGGGCACGTTCTGCGTGGAGCACTGGGTGTTATGCACAAACAATGAATCATGGAACACTACATCAAAAACTAATAATGTAATGTATGGTGATTAACATAACAATAAAAAAATTTAAAAAAAAGAAAAGAAAATGACTAGACAAGCCACACAATGGAAGAAAATATATGCAGTATAAATTAGACAAGAAATTGTATCCATAATCATTATATAACCACCACCTATAACTTATAAAATGTCATAAAATTCATATAGAAATGATGGGGGTAAGTAAAGCAAAATACTTGCATAGACATCTCAAAAGAAGTGTTCAACATCATTTGTCATCAGGAAAATGCAAATTAAAACCACATGGAGATACTACTGCATACCCACTAAAATGGCTAAAATTTAAGACTGAAAATACCGAGTGTTGGTAAGAATAAGGAGGAACTGGAATTGTCATACATTGCTGGTGAGAATGTAAAATCGTACAACTATTTTGGAAAATGGTTTGGCAATTTTTTATAAAGTTAAACATACCTCTACTCTCTGATCCATGAATTCCACTTCTGTGTATTTATACAAAAGATTTTTTATAAACGATTACCAGAACAATTCTAATTTAGATTAGATGATAACACTTAAAATTCTAGTACATATAAAACTGGATTATTAAACATGAGAAATATTTATCTTCATTAATATATATATCTGTGTGCTTGTAATACTAATGTTCCTCTTCTGGAAAGTATAATACAGCTAAATATCTTAATAGAAGTAGGAGGAATGTGCAGTGGGCTAATGGTGCTAATAATGAGCCTTCCTGAAGCCACTGTATTCTATAGATCAGGGTGACTTCTAGAAGAAGATGCTGACCTCGCTATCAATGAAGAATGGAATAGTTAAGGATCAAGGTGAGAGGAGTTGCCCAAAAGGACTATGACACTCATGTTACATGATTCAGATTCTTAGTTCTTTCCCATGGAAGGAAAGAATCATTTCAGATTTATCTAGCTGTCTGTCTAAGGAGTCCTTTTAACTTTTCTGTGGTTATACAAATAATTCCTCAGACCTATTCCTTCTCTAAAAGTTTATGTTTCTGTATATTCAGAATAGAAACTTAATTCTGCACATTTCAACAGATAATAGTTCCCAATTACAGCTGTACATCAAAATTCTCTGAGTTTTTTTTTAAAAGTAAAGATAAACAGACTCCACTCCAGACCACCGAATGAGATTGCTGAGGGTAAAATATCCAGTCATTTGTATTTTTAAGGACCTCTACAGCTTATTTCTTGTGCACTGAACTTGAGATCCACATTTAAAGGAATAAAAGTAAAGTTTAGATATAGTTAAAATCAGATAGTAATACTTCACTTCACAAATTTCACTTTAAAGAATGTAGTAGTTAAATCTTTAAAAAGGCTTTTAAATGAGAATATATTGGGGTATTAGGCATACCATAACAAACATCAAATATCCACTCAAAAAAAAACCCCAATATTAAATAGATATAGGTGACAGTAGTGTGAATAAAACCCCTTTGAAAAAAATAACATTTTCCAAGCAGGAATAAGAAGTGAGAAAATAATTTTCTATTTACTAAATATTTTATTAAAAGAGACACTTCAATTTTAAATTTCTGTTTGATATATGACAACTTGACAAACAAACAGATCTTGGACTACAAAAGTTCGGTGAAATAATCTTTTGTTATATACAATCTGGACTAAATACAACTTACGAAGTAGGAACTAAAATCTTCAGAAATAAAACAAAATTGATAGGATAAAATAAATAAAATTCAGTGATAAAAATGGATGTCTTCAAGGGACTCTGATGTATCACTGGTAACCAGTGACTTACTGAAATGTGCAAATCTATGTATGAGATATGTTAATAGGTGCTTAACACTGAGTGAATGAAGAGATAAATGAATAAATGAACAAGAAATTGTACTTCATATCAAATGGAGAAAGTTGGAGATGGAAATAGATAGGGACTTAAAAATATTTTCTATACATTGAAATTAAGTAACAAACGGACGATATAGCTCCCACTCCCTGGAGCCATTATGAAAAGTATAACAAGTTGGGGCGCCTGGGTGGCTCAGTCGTTAAGCATCTGCCTTCGGCTCAGGTCATCATCCCAGGGTCCTGGGATGGAGGCCTGCATCAGGCTCCCTGCTCCGCAGGAAAGCCTGCTTCTCCCTCTCCCACTCCCCCTGCTTGTGTTCCCTCTCTCACTGTGTCTCTCTCTGTGAAAAAATAAATAAAATCTTAAAAAAAAAAAAGTATAACAAGTTGCTGATAAAAAGTCAACCAAACAATGACACCTGTAGCATCATACTTACCCTACTTAATGTCTAATTTAATCAAAGCATTAACTCTTTGAAGTAACCGATCCATGTAATTGTAAATATAATGGTCTCAGAACAAAATGAGTTGGAAAAATTTACTTAATATTGACTGAAATTACTCACTCTGGTAATGCAGTCTATTCTATTTTTGGTTTGCAAAGCTAGCACATAGGGCAGTAGAAGAAATGATATCTATTCTGCCTGGTACTTGGCTAATGGTGTGGAAAAAAAATTAATTTTCGGAAGAGTAAAGAATTTTTCCACTGGAATACACTTCCATGGTTAGAGAAGCAGTTACTGCTTGGCTGTTTAGTGATTCTTCTAAAGCCCTGCTATAACTGTTATAAAGTCAAAGAACTCTCACCACCCAAAGAAGTCAACCCGTCATATACTCTCTTCTACCTCCCTCCTTTCCCAGAGTCAGTCTGCAGATTCTGTTGCTTCTCTTTTAACATACAGTTTAACTATCCATTTTATTCAATTCATACAGACATAAAATTCAATTTCTGGTGGCCAAGTTACTGTAAGAATATCAGCCTCCTAATTGGCATAGTCAGCATTATTTGGGAAAAAGGATTTCTTCCCATGTCCTTATGCTATTACCCTTTCCTGCAAGGCTCCCCTTCTCCTGTTTTTTCTTTTAGCCATACTAGAGCCACTCCTCTTGCTCCATTATCACTTCTTCCTGTCTTTCCTGACAGCACTAGTCAACACTGATCACTCTTTCCACCGAACACTTATGGCACTTAAAAACAAAAACCCTCATTTGACAATAACCCAATTCAAATACCACACTTAAAGGCACAATGCCTGAAATAAAGCAGCTAGCTGGAAAATGTCAGTTTTCCTTATTTTTTCTTACTAATTGTTGCAATTTATTTAATTCATCATTTTAGGTGTATGAATTATTTCCCCTACTTGGGGATAGTCTAATTAATTCATATTATATACTTCCTTGCAATTATTAAGCATACTCATAAACATGCTCCATAAATGGAAGGTGGAAAAGAGTGTATTTGCTGAATATCCAAAGAAAGTATAAAAGGTGTTTAACAATACATATTAAGTTTACAAGTATTTCAATAGTCAAAAGGTGAAACAATGCAAAATTTTCTGATTTCTTCCCGTTTTGATTAGCAACATAAAGAGTAAAGGTATAAAATTAAAAATATTTCCTACTTTTAAAGGAGTACTTAATTTATCATTTAAAGAAGCAATTACATTAGGAAAAAAAAAATCTCCAACTCATTCCAGGGAATTGAACCAACAAAAAATTAACATTGGTTAAGATTTGGAAAGATACCTATATAGATTTACAAACTGCAAATGTGCAGAACTTTGTTCATTCCTCTTTCTTTAAGGGGATAAACAGCTAAACTAATTTGATTTTTCCAGATCTGCAAATTTTATAATAGATTGGAATCCTAAGGGAACTAACAACAGATGGATGATTGTGTTATTCTAATCTCAGCTACCTCAGGGTTTACGCAAGCTGTCATTTTTAAAAAGACAATCAATTTCTCATTTTAAGAAACATGAAAAAACACTGAATATATCTATCCTGCATTTTCTTTTTTATATCAAAGCATGGTTTTTATTTATTTAAAGTAAACAGAGTGAAATTTTATAATAGGAAATAATTGTTCCACCAGCCAAAAAAAAAAATAAATGATGAAGGGTGAGGATATCTTTAGCCATGGGAAGAAAACGATATTAGCAACAAGCTTAGCCCATATCATAACAGCATATATTACACAATCAAGAAACAGGAAGCCACCTTATTTTTGGCTGTACTCTGAAACTCCAGTGGATAGCTATTCATTTGGAACCTTTAAAGAAATTAAATGCACATTTGGGGTTTATCTGCCTAGATAATACATTCAAAAGAGCCAACATCTGAGAAGTCCCTCATCATAAAATTTAGAAATTCAACAGAGGGCAGTGAATGTGTACACACTGGGCAATTAGTCTTGTTGAGTATTTAGATGATGTATGTAACATAATGTTAATTTTAGATTATTTACAGAAAATATGATCCAACAGAACAATGTGCCAAGCTGCAGAAACTGGAGATTATAGTGAAACTAGGGAGATACCTACTCTGGCCATGCAAATCTCCATAACTATCACTTTTTATTTCCTCTCATACTCATAGACTTGACCATTAATCTCTGTATCTTTTCACATATATTTTCAGGTTTATTCATAGTGTTATAATTTTCTTCACAAATGCTTTTTTTTAAAACTCTCTTCACAATTCCTGTTCCTTCCTCTGTAGCTCAGTTTCCTGATTTTAAAAGTGATGATTATGCCTACTGCAAACAGTAGTTTTAGGGTTGAATAATATAACACACATCAAGTTCTTCAGCACACTATTTAGTTCACAAGAGGTCCTCAGTAGGTATCAATTCCCTTCACCTACCTTAATCTGTTTATTGCTACCTTATGTTTTCCTCTCATTTCTTTGTTCTCATTTTCTTATGTTCTCTTTTATCCCTTTGCCAAATTTGCATTAAAGGTTGCTATGTAAATAATTAGGTATATGTTCATACGTGTATTTGTAAATATCAATATATTTAGAATTGTTTTTTTTTTTAAGATTTTTAAGAGAGAGAGATAGCGAGAGCAGGAACACAAGCAGGGGGTGTGGGAGGGGGAGAAGCAGGCTTCCGGCCGAGCAGGGAGCCCGATGTGGGACTCGATCCCAGGACCCTGGGATCATGACCTGAACCAAAGGCAGACGCTTAACGACTGAGCCACCCAGGTACACTATTTGTATGAATATAGATGCTAATGAAACAGTATATATATTTAATTCAATAAAGATATATAAAATACTATATTAAAGATACAAAGGAGTTTGAGACCTAATGGAATAATTTAAACTAGCCACATACAATATAATAAATATCAAAATGGTAGTTTAAAGTGAATACAAAGAGTGCAGAAGAGGAACATCTACTTAGGAGTAAGAGGGAAGGGAACATTTTAGCTGCAACTTTATAGTTAAGTTTTACATTATCATATGGGAAAAGAAAAGCTCATCTAAAGGAACAGTAGTAGCAAAGGTTCAGTGACATGAATGCACAGGAGGCCTTTGACCAGTGGTGGGTAATAGCACCAGAAGGATAGGCTGGGCCAGACTGGAAGCATATATATATTTTTTTTAAGGAAATAGGACATTTAGTGTCTAACTTGAATAAATATTTAAATGATGAGTTCTTCAGCAAACAGAGAAGTCATTTTACCCTTACAAGGAAGAGGAGCAGATTCCCTTGATTATCTATTTTCATAAGTCTCTGCTACTTCTCTGCTTTCTTCACGATTTCTTTACCGACTCTCATGTCCTGGAGATTCACCTTTGGCAGATTTCAGTTCTGCACTCTAGTTCATCCTTTATACAGTCACTAAAATAATCTTCCTAAAGTACAGATGAGTCAAAGCTTTTGCTCAGAAATCTTAAAGGGTTTAATCTACTGCCTATTAAAATTAAGACAAACTGATTGATAGTTTATAAAGCCCTCCTCCTTCATTCTTTTAGCTATTCTTTGTCAAATATTTCTTAACACTGTCATTCTAGTTGCAGAGGATATGACAGATAAGACGCGAAAACTACCCTACAGGAGTTTACTGCACATTAAGACCTTAAGTTGGAATATGAGAAAGCCATGACAGAGATGCATACTGGCTTTATATACCAAGCTGATGATTTAGCAATATATATTTCCAACCCATATCTTCCCCCTAAATTCCAGATTCAAATATCCAATGTATAAAAAAATATGTCTATTTAAATGTATAACAAGTATTCAAAACCTAACATAAAAGCAAGCTCTTCACCTCCTCTCTCAAACCTATTTCTCCCTCATTCCTCCCCATCTCAGTGTATGATAATCTAATCCTTCCCGTGGCTTGGATCAATGAGTTGGAGTCTTCTTTGATTCCTTCCTTTCTCTCACATTCCACTGTCGATCTGTTACTCAATTCTGTTGGCTCTATCATCAAAATATACCCAGAATCCAAATACTTCTCACTATCTCCCACTGACATCCTCATCGAAACCACTGCCATTTTTCATCTGGATCTTCTCAATAGCTTCCTACTTCATCTCCCAGTCTTAACCCTCTGTCCTCCCTTCAGTCTTTGCTCAACACAGGCTCCACAGCAATCTTTCGTAAAAATATAAATCAGAGCCTGTGTTCCTATGTTCAAGACGCTGCAGTGACTTTCAAAAACCCTCTATCATCCTTCCTTCTCTGACTTCAATACCAACAATGCTTCTCCCATACTCCTGGTCAGCCATACTCGTCTCTTTCCTGGTCACTAGCTGGAATTCTCCTCTCCTGAAAGTATCTACATCTCTTGCTCCCCACTTTGCTAGTCTGAACATGATTAATAATGTAACCCCCATCCCCAGTTAGCACTCTCCAGCCCTCTTCCCTGCTGTGTATTTCTCATTTGCCGCCATACTATTTGATATACTAAAGCATTTGTTTATTGTCTGTCTTCCCATCAAAAGGCAAGATTCTTTCCCTCTTTTGTTTACTGCTGTGTCTATATGCTTATAAAAATTCTATTAAATAGTAGAAAACTGTAAGTATGCGTTTAATCAATGAATGTGTCTTTGAGTGGGGGAAGGGAGAAGCCGGCAATGCTGCTAATAGTTTAGTGTTCCTGAAAAATAAACAGAAGGCATGGAGAAAAAAACATGATGCCAGAAAGGAAGAAAAGGGAAGGAAAATGTAAGGCTTTGGGTATCAAGGTAAGAAGCTTAGACTTTAGGCAATGGTCAATGTTGATCCTTCCAAGGAAGGATCTTCCTTGCACTTCAAGGAATGAGTAGGTCAGATTTGCACTTCAAAGGTCACTCTGAGAGCAGCATAAAGGATACCTTTGAAAAGAAATCAGATTCCAATCAGTGACACCTGGAAAAGAGGCTGTTGTAATACCCTAGGCAAGAAGTAATGGGGGCCTGAACAAAGAAGTGGTCAATTAAGTAGATAAATTTGAGATCTATTAAGAACATAGAATTAACATAGTTTGGTAATTGAGAAGAAAATATGGACTTAGATCATTATTCAGTTTCTGGTTTAGATGGGCAGTAGATGATTGTATTGCCCCCCAAAACACAATGTAGAAAAGGGTATATGTTAATAAGGTATGATGAGGTGAGGGCCCTGCTGGACATTTAGAGTTTGAGGGTTTCTGTAGCACATCCAGGTGATGTTTACCTTTTAAGCTGCTGGGAATACCACAATGAAGCTTATGGTAGATCTCTGAATAGAAGATGTGAATTTTGAAGTTATCAACATATGCGGTAGGTAAAAACAGTACAAAGGAGATCCTAGAGGATAGTGGATAGAATCAAAAGAGAGGAAGACAATGCCTTAAGGAAAAACAACTTTTGATGGGTAGATCGGAAAAAAAAGCTCAAAAAAGAGAAAGTTACAAGAAAACCCAGACACTTGCACAGAAGAGACTGAGATATCTATACTGTATATGGCACCAAGTGAGAGATTTTTAAGATGAGAAACCTTGTGCATATTTTTAATCTAATTAGACAGCTCTATGAAATATTATCTATTTTTTTAGATAATTAAGTGCTTTTCAAAATTCAAGACGCTTAAAACATACCTGTATATTCCACTGAGGGGAAGTAGCATTCAGATGCGCTTTCGGAGAGATGAAGCACAAATTTTTCAAGCAATTCTAGTAAAGCTGTAATAAACAAGATAATAATTAGGATATTAAAGGTCAAGAATAATACATGATAATGCATCTCTGAAGTCACAGACTAGTAGATAAAAGTCATCTGAACTTCTTCACAGTTACACCCTTAAGGGGGTCCAATTCAAAACACAAAACACTTTAATATTCATAACAATGTTTTTGATGTAAATTAAATTTTAATTGCTTCACTGAGAACCTATTCAATGTAAAACTGGAAAAGAATCATCTGTTATCTTTAGATTCTCTAAGGATTACTTCAGAATTCGCTAAATGATCTAGATACAGAAAGAAAATCATCACTAACTAGGCTATAATATCTTATCGTCATTATTCACACATGCAGAAAAAAAAATTATCTAAACTCCAAGACAACAATCAAGGCATAACTCCCTTCCCTTTCAAGACCAGGGCATATTATGTGTTTTATACACTTGGCAACTTTATATCTGTTTAAGGCAACTGGATCAAAAGTAAGCTTGCCAGCAGTTGGGTGGAGGGAAAGATGCATAGGTAGAACACAGGATTTTTAGGGCTGTGATACTCTTCTCTATGACACAACAATGGTGGGTAAATTTCCCCATTATACATTTGTTAAAATTCATAGAATGTGCAAACACCAAGAGTGAACCCAATGCAAACTACAGACTTTGGATGATAATGATGTGCCAATGTAGGTTCGTTGATTGTAACAGGTGTTATAGTGGGGGAGGTTGTGCATGTGTAAGGCATAGAATGTATATGGGAACTCTCCGTACTTTCTGCTCAATTTTGCTGTAAATCTACAATTGCTCTAAAAAAGTTTATTAATCAAAAAAACGTTGGAAAAGACACCTATCTATCAGTGAAACAGTAAGGAACTGTATCAAAAAAAAAAAAAAAGTAAGTTTTTCTCTATCTGGTTTAGAAGAAACAAATGATTCCTGGACTGGACTGATAATGCCACTGTGTTTGCATTTACCACTCTCAAAATGTATGTAATGAGATGAATTATACTTAATATAGAATCCAGAATTGGTTTTTTGGAAAGAAATATATCTATAAAGTAAATGATATGCATACACAGAATATATATATATATATATATATATATATATATATACATACATATGTGTATATATATATATATATAAAACAAGCAAGCTTAAGCCACCTTTTAAAACTGCGTTACATTCAGGATATTGACTATGACCTATATTAACTAAATGGACCCTTTTTTCATATCCAAGTGCATTTTAAGCACATAAGTCATAAAGAAAATTAGTGTTCAACATGTGAAAAATGTGAAATCAAACAGGAATAACAAGCGCTTTCCAACAATTGTAGCTCTGACAAGCTACATATCACAGTTTTTAATGGCCTAAGATTAAAAACAAAAATTTTAACGAACCAGGAGAGATGATGGACTCTGAAAAACAAACTGAGGGTTCTAGAGGGGAGGAGGGTAGGGGGATGGGTTAGCCTGGTGATGGGTATTAAAGAGGGCACATTCTGCATGGAGCACTGGGTGTTATGAACAAACAATGAATCATGGAACACTACACCAAAACAAATGATGTAATATATGGTGATTAACATAACAATAAAAAATTAAAAAAAAACAAAAATTTTAATCACTGAACTCTATTCATATTCTGATTTCAAATAAAGTATTAAAAAGTATGAGAATATAGTAGTGGAGGGTCAGAAAGGGCAACAGTATTGTCAATTATTTAAACTTATAGTTGTGTAACGGTTCTATCTTTACATGCATAGGGATAAATTCTCTCACAGAAAAATCTTTCAAAGTTTTAACCTATGAATCTATAC
This sequence comes from Eumetopias jubatus, assembly GCF_037043125.1. Taxonomy (NCBI): domain Eukaryota; kingdom Metazoa; phylum Chordata; class Mammalia; order Carnivora; family Otariidae; genus Eumetopias; species Eumetopias jubatus. The sequence continues at coordinate 41,993,909 of NW_028274812.1, read as the reverse complement.
ATAAATAGCTCTTAGGTGAGCTTTCAACCTCCATGTATTTGTTTATGTTATTTAATATAAAGAGGAAAAATGAAACAAAACGAAACCAGAGAGAGAGACAAAACATAAGAGACTCTTAATCTTAGGAAACAAACTGAGGGTTGCTGGAGGGAAGTGGGGTGGAGGGATGGGGTAACAGGGTGATGGACATTGGGGAGGGTATGTGTTGTGAGCACTGGGTATTATAAAAGACTGATGAATCACAGACCTGCACCCCTGAAACAAGTAATATATTATACATTAATCAACTGAATTTAAATTAAAAAATTACAGTCTTGAGACTCTTGAGATTATAATTTTTTAAGAATATCTTAATGAATTTTAGAAAATCATTCTGAATCAAACTATAAGAATAAAATGTGAGATACACATTAGTAACAAAGATTATATAAAAAGAATTTTAAGTGGAAATATCCATTTAACATTATAATTATTCTCATTTTAGCACAACCGTATGTTTGCTACATGCTATGCACCGAAGTAAAGTGCCTGAGTTAATGGGAAAGGTCACAGCGTACTGCTAAGCAATTCTTTGAATCATATGCCCAGAATCAGGTTTAGCCATCAGACAGATACCTAAACACACTTCAGTGAAATAAAAAAATTCTTTATCATATCTGTGGAGCTAAACACAATATAATTTGAAACTGAAAGAGTTACCAGACTAACTGCAGACTTTGCAAAAGCACACTATTTTATGGCAAGTACTGATCTTGAAATGCAAAATTATGCCATTAGATCCATACACTGGAGGCTTTTAGATTAACTACTTTTATATTTTGTATGCAAAAATTACATCGCCAAACTATCTGGAGAAGGTTCTGGATTTCTACTGATTCCAATAGACTCATTTTGCCCAGCAACCCTTATAAACAGCACTATGCACTTCCAAATATTTTGAGGGATAGGCTATAATCATGGAATAATACTAAACACTGATCTACATACAGTAGTTGAACACGTGGCTAAAATCTCATTGGCACATCTAACTAACCAAACATAAGTGTAGCTGAACTTGCATAATTACTAGAGTGGCTATTTATCTCAGTATGGCCAACCACTTCACTCATTGTCAATTCACTAAAAATTCCATCATCTATAACTCAAGGAAATTAGTTCATATCATGAAACACTTACCTTTAAATACAAATTAACTCTAGAATATTACTGTCCAGAAAGTTAACCATAAAATATTCTTTTCATCTTAAGTGGATCTTTTTATTTCAAATGACAGACCTGGAATTTCTAGAAAGGATTTTAGATTATAAGCTGCCTCCTTTAAAACATATTTATTCCATGGGGCTGGACTATGACACAGACTATAAAAAAAATGTATAAGATATATATATATATGTATGTATGTATGTATGTGTGTGTGTACATACAAACTACAAAGGGACATGGGTTTATCTAATGAGAAAAGACTGAGGACAGATTGTTCAGGGATACTTGGGTATTGACTAATTTCTCCCTTGGCACTGCTGTCACAAGAGAAGCTGGTTCCAAAACTAAGGCAGCTCAGTGTTTGTAAACATGCAAAATTTCTCCTGGATTCATTCTTTTTTAATTCTTTTTTATCTTTTATCACTGCTAGCATATCATAAGATAATTACAATAGAGACCCAATGTTTTCCCAATCAGTCCATCTTACATGGAACCACCAGAGGCTTTTTCCTTGAACACTTGCTTATTCAAGAACTAAATCATGGCTCCCATCTCCCTACCCCATGAAGTTAACACTATACTCATGGGTTTCAGGCACTTTACAATCTTACTGCATCCAACCATATCCACATTTTATACAAATTATAAGCACAGTCAGACTATTTTTCTCAATGTTCTCAAGTAGTTTATATTCACTTTCCTCTATAATTTTTAAGAAAACTTATTTTGTATAGAGTCTCAGGAATTTGTGAGGATAGTACAAAGGTAGAGGACTTTTATCCCTTCATTTAGGGTAGGTCTGCTGTTGACAAATTCTTCATTTGAGAATATCTTGATTTTCTATTCCTGAAGACTATTTTCAATGCATAGAGAATTCAGATTAACAGTTCTTTCAGTGCTTGAATGTCATGCCACTTCCTCTGTCCTCCATCTTTTCTGGTGAGAGGTCCATGGTCAATGGTATTGATTTTCCGCTGTAGGTATGATGTTGTTTTTCCTTCTCTGCTTTCAAGATTTTTTTGTCTTTAGTTTTTATAAGTTTGACTATATTGTGTCTTGGTATGGAATTCTTTGGGTTTACCCTGTTTGTGGTTCTTGAATCCATACTTTTAGATTTGGGTTTCTTGATAAATTTGGAAAGTTTTTAGCTATGTTTCTTCAAATACATTTATAGTCCTAACCTCTTCCCAGGTCTCCAATGGCACAAATGCTAGACCTTCTGTTATGGTTCCACAGGTCTCTCGGTCTCTGTTAATTATTTGTTTTGTTTTGTTTTTCAGTCTATTTCCTCTCTGTTGATACCTTCGAGTCACCAATTCTTCCCTCTGTCCATTTTATTGTTGAACCAATCCATTTAGCTTTTTATTTTGGTTATGGTATTTTCACTTCTAAAATTTCCTTTTGGGTTTTATTTCTTTGCTGATACCTTCTAATTTTAAATTTGTTGCATGTGTGAGACAAACACATGTGGAGGGGAAGAAGGAGGTCTGGCCCTGTTACCACTGAGTGATAGTGAAAATCCTTAACTCTCTAAGTCTTCTCTGATACAATCCTAGCAAGGAGTGGCAAGGGTGTCCCATTACTGCCAGGTAAGGATGGAAGTCCAGACTGTGCCCAAGTCTTGCTAGCAGGATTTTCTGCGGTGTTTGGCTGGATTAAAGTGGTCACTCTCTATTAAAATGTATCCTGATAGACTACCCCTTTCCTGGTCCTTTTCGCTAGAGAGTATGCGTTTATTGACCCCACCTTTTTATCCTGCATCTGATGATGTTCTTAATCACTCATTCTAGGATATATGAGGCAAAAAGAAAATCTAGGGAATTCATCTCTGAGTTGCCCATAGATTATGTCACTATTCTCAGAAAATATACTGTCTCCAACAACAAAATATAAACATTTTTATTTCCCCCTTTTAATTTTATAACAGTTAAAATGAAAACCATAAAGCATGGCTAATAACGTGGACAATTTTAAATTACAGCTTTCAAAAAAATCTACCTTATATTTCCATTAGAACCCTTTTCTTAGACCTTTATTCAAAATTTAAAAATGATTTTTAGAAAACAAATGCACATATATTTGAATATAAAACAATTTATTTGCTAGTTTAGGAAACAGCTATTCCCTCACAATAAAATTTCAATTTCCTTAAGAGTGACTAAATTTACTTGGCTAGATGTGGCACAGTTTCAAAATACGTGTCAATAAAAAAATCAATAAGGTTTCCAAAAATATAGCAGTATGGTATAGTGAAAGCTGGTGAAACTGAGTAAATGGTTACCTGGGTAAAGGCAGATCAATGTTCCAACTGCTTACCAAGACCTCTTAGTTTAAAAAAAGTTTAGTAGTTTCTCAGATTTTAATATTTTTTGGCAGTTTTTGGGCTGCCTACAATTTTACTGTCATTAGGAGGTGAGGGTCGGTGGGCCTCTTCCTCCATCTTCTCTCTCTCAGCTTCCCTGAATTTCAGATTATAATTTTTGTTTTCCAGGATCATAAGTTTCTCAGAAGTCAATGGACTTCTGGAGTCAGTATTATGTATTCTAGACATGTCAACACTGGTCTTTAGGAAACACAGCTTTCATTAATATAATATTCATACCAAAAATACCACAAAAATTAAACAGCATACTTACCACTTCCACTGATTATATCAGGTTTGGCCTTCATCATTTTACAAAATTGTCTTCGGCAGTTTTCTATCCACTCGGTTTGTTTATCAGACATTTTGAAGCGTAATAAAAGTTTGCCAAGATCACTGTCTAATAAGAAACACAACATGTTATATTATTATAATGAGATGGTAGAAACACCGAAAAATAAGTATTAATGTTAAATATATAAACAGTTACAAATTCCAGAAATAGTATATAGCTTTCAAAAGAAAATATTTTTCTGTAATTACATCTTATACCATCAATTATACTTATTAAAATCCTATAAAATGAATTTATTAAAAGCTCACAAAATGGATTGATTTGTAACCATAATTCTTGAATGTTTTTTCTTACATGAACATGATTCATTACTGAGTATTTCAAGCAACAGACATCAAATAACAGATGTGATAGATGTAAGATTTCACTACCTAGATTGACATGAACATTATACTCCTTTCCCATGCACATTCAGACACAATTTGATTCATTTCTTTAAAAGCAAAAAGAAAACATAAGCATAGAAAATTTCTAGTCAATTATTTATTTCCACTTCTTGCAAAAAAATTATACCAAAAATGAGTGGTGCTGAAAGAGTGTCTATGGCTAAAATATAACTTCTTACTAAGCAATTTCATGAATACATGGCAACTTCCATCTAATTTTATTTTTCCATTTTAACTTTATTTTTATTCCCAAGAGACTTTTCCATCTTCCATTTTAATATCATTCCCGTGAAATTTTGTATTAGAAAACATCTATAAATAATATATTAAAAAGGATGTAGGTATCCTTAAAAAAAAAGATATACAAGTACTTATCCAAACAAAAATATACTATCTTCCCACACACATATAAAGATTCAAGGGGGAGAAAAAAGAGGCAATAATGTTTTCTTATTTTCCAGAAGATCATGATGAAATAAGTAGTCACATAAACTCATACCTTTTAACACTTTCCTTGAAAGAGATTTGGGGATCAAAAAGGAACAAGAGCCTTTTGAAAATAAAGGGTCAAAGTCCTGACTGCCCCTGTCCAAAGATGTGTCTGGGAACACTAACACTACAAAATATATTGGCCAAAGCTCTCTTTGGGCTGATAAATCCCAGCAGGAAGATAACAGTGGTCAATCTAATACTACAGAGAGTTTCAACCCACTCTTACCTTCTTAAAAAAAATAATATTATTTTTATAATAATAAAGCAAGTCCTTACTCTTACATATTTAAAAAATTAATCTTTCTACCATACCAACTATTTTCATTTTTCCATCCAGTCTTTGTAAAAAATACATTAAAAATATATGTATGGAGTTCCTCCTCCCAAGTTCCTACTTGGCTATAATAATCAAGCCAAAGTCACTTGCCCTTATGAAACCCACATGTCATAAAACATATGCTTATATATATATACACACAATTATAATACTACAATTAAGACACACTTATCACTCTTATGATCTAAATCGGTTTTATTTAACACTGAAAAAAGCAGCTATATGTCACACAGTCCTCATGGTTATGATATCTAAAATATTATGTTTAAATATATAAATCATAATTTATGTAAATATGTCCTTATTTGACAAGTCACCAAAAAAAGCCTCCTCATATCAAAGCTACATATTCTTTTATAAAAATACATGAGTATACAAATAAATATACCAAACATATGTATATTCACACAAATATACATATGAACCAGAATGAATTGTGTTGTTGAAAGAATGTGTATTTCAGATGTTTAGTACTAATCTATTCTCTTTGAAAATTAAGACCAAAATGATCCTGTAACATTTCATAAATAGCCTCAATCAGAAGCAATAACTACAGAAAAATTAAAGTTACTAAGTCAAAGGAGAAAATGATTCTTTTTAATAAAAACTTTCAAAACCTTTAACCTAAACTCAAGAAATACCAAAGCTGATAATTTTGTTGAATTATGTTACTAATAACAAAGTTATAATGTTAAATGTATCTTAATATGAATTAGGTAAAATACTTGATTCAACAGCATTAAAATAATTTTTATAGTTTCCACTTAGAATATCTACCTTACTTCTTTCCCAAGAACAAACTACCTAAAGCCTAATAAGAGTCACTAGTGGCATATGACTGCAAAGACAAATGTAGTTTTTCATCTCTGTTTCTTCCTCTATATCATCTTTTCTATCCATGTATAACCTGTCTTTTATAACTACTACTATCTCCTTCAAGTAGAAGATGCCAATGTAGCTCTTTTGTAAATTACCTGCTCTTGAAAAGTCCTATATTATCTGTTCCCTCTTCCATCCTGCCCTACACCCTCCTCTTGCCCTATCCTTTCACATTAGCTATTCTGTTTTGCTTTTTATCATCTCATTCTAAGAAAAAGAGCACAAGGTATCACAACTGTAAACAGTGCTGAAGCAGCAGATGTGGTGTGCATGTGAATCTACCAGTTGGTGGAAGGGCTAAAGGGTTCAGTTTACCTGGAAATTGGAATTTAGGCTGAGCTAGAGACAGAGTGACTACAAACTCCTAGAGACAACTTGGTAGCCTTTATATGTATCTGGTTACATTTTCTCAATCAATGAGAGTGTGAGCTTTTCTTTTCTTTTTTTTTTTTTTAAGATTTTATTTATTTGAGAGAGAGACAATGAGAGACAGCACAAGAGGGAAGAGGGTCAGAGGGAGAAGCAGACTCCCCGCCGAGCAGGGAGCCCGATGTGGGACTCGATCCCAGGACTCCAGGATCATGACCTGAGCCGAAGGCAGTTGCTTAACCAGCTGAGCCACCCAGGCGCCCGAGAGTATGAGCTTTTCAATTTGCATTCCTCGCGGTTAAAAATATTTAGTGATTTGATATAATGTTAACTGAAAAATACGTATATCTGTGATATTTAGGTTTGAGGGGAACAGTGATTCCTTTATTTCCCCCTCCAAATCTGGGACTAACAGAGTAGTAGATAGGAGTAGATAAATGGAGTCCAAGAAATCTATGTTAGTACTGAAACAGCTAAAGTAGACACCATTACTTAGATCTGCTGCCATATGAACTTCCAAATGTCTTCCCTGAATTAAACTAACCTATTCAATCACAGACAATGACAGACAACCAAAGGCCTCTGCTAACTAAAATGTACCAATATAACCTAAAGATAGGCTAACATGAAAGTACACCTTACACAAGTAGGCTAATCCAAGATTTTCCAACCTTCTCCCAAGTTCCCCTACCAAACATTCTTCCTACCTTTGTGCAGAATAAGTGGGCAAGGCCAGAGAAAGGCCAATGGTGTTAGACCAGCAAAGGCCCTTGGACATAGAAATGAGGCAAGAGGAAATGGAATCACAGGAAGGAATACAATAACTCTAGTAACTATGCGAGTAGAGCAAATATAAATCTGATGTTTTCCCAAAATTTCTATGTTTATAATAACACAAAAGAATTAAAACCCAGAGTTTTGCTTCTGGCCATGATGGAGGTACTAGGAATAGACTTGCTGTCCTGCTGTAAACAACCTGAAAACTGAATAAAATATAACAAACAATGGTTTCCAAACATTGGGCAACAGACAGTACAGGACTGTTTTGCCTGAGAAAAGGGAACTTTACAACTGGCCTTTTATCTTGAAGGAAATTTCAAGATCACTATGCAGGATGGGGATGCTATGGAGGTCTTGCAGAGTTGAAGAGACAAGTCAAATTGCAGAGACTGAGGAGGCTAAAAAAATTTGGGATCATAGTACTGAAGAGGAAGAGCAGAGCAAAGAACTACAGAAATCCGTGTAAGTCTTCGTCAAGCGGATTGCAAAATAATCAGCTATGCAAATGAAGAATGAAACTCCACAAGGTTGGGCAAAAAAACAGTTGGGAGCTTGTAAAATGAACAATTTCCAGAATATACTTAGTGCTAGCTGATGTCCAAGTTCCAGAGTGAAGAGTCCTATAACTACCAGGGTAGTCCATAAGGGTGCCAGAAAAGTAACACCTTAGTAATAGAGTTAAATTTGCAATAAAGGCAACTCTACACCCAACATAACCAAAAAATGAAAGTCTTGAAGGATCAAACTGATCCATGAATAACTTGACAGCACTCTAAAAAATGTCCACTACTATTTAAAGAAAAACAAAATGAATGAATGTGTGTGAATGAATGATGTGAATGAATGATGTCTGATATTCAATAAAGAAATCACTAACATGAGAAACGGGAAAAATGTGGCTCACAATCAGTAGATAAATCAATAGATCCAGAAAGGACTAGTGTGGTATGATTAGCAAAGATTTTAAAGCAGCTATTTTTAAGTATTTAAAGAAAATGTGAACAAAACCAAATGTTTTGGTACAATTTAACCAAATTATACTTTATCCATACTAGAACCCCAATCAGTAAAAAGAGATAGCAAATGGTACATGTAACAAACTGGCTGCATCTCAAAACCATTATGCTGAGAGAAAGAAACCAGGCACAAACAAAGTATCGTATATGATTCTATTTCTATGAACCGCTAAAAAAAAAAAAAAATAGTATAGGAAAAACTAATCTTTGGTAGCTATTCGCAAGCGGACTATGTTTTGCTCTCCAGGAGTTACTTCAGCAGTCTTCACAGACATTTCTGATTGTCACACCTAGGAGTGGAGAGTACAGAGAGAGTTCTACTGGCATCTAGTGGGTGGAGACCAGAGAGGCTGCTAAAAATCCTACAAGGCACAGGACCAGACCCTCTGGCAACAAGCAATTACCCAGCCCAAAATATTAACAGTGCTGAGGTTGAGAAATCCTAATCTATAGTAGCGGGGGAAAAAAAAATCAGTAATTGCCTGAGGCTGGGAATAGAGAGCAGTCAACTGCAAGGGACAAAGGGAACTTTTGTGGAGTCATAAAAATGTTATATATTTGATTATGGTGGTGCTTATGTGTGCGCAGACATGTCAAAATTCAAACTATTCTTAAAATGGATGTATTCTGTTGATATAAAAAATTGATTATACATACATATGTGTATGTAAATGTGGGGTATAATTGAAAGTGACAGTGACTAAAAGCTTCTAAGCATATTAGTGCCTCTAAAATACGAGCTATTAGAGTTCCTAATTTGGTATAAAGTCTATATAAGAACTCAATAAACTTCAATTAAAAGTATGGGCATGTATAAAATGATTCACTTGAAAAGAAACCTAGTCACAATTTTATAATAAAGTGTTTTAAAGTATAAATTTTTAAAATCCTCATTGTTGTATCTTCTTATGAGGTTCTGGCTCCTTTCTCGGTACAATCCAGTCTCCTGTAATGAAATGAATATTCACTTCTTAGGGTTATGAGAAAACAGTTGATCTATTTCACCAGGAAGAATCCAGGTTTATATTCTACACACTGAACACAATTTCTTTCTTAACTCACATTTTTTATTCAATTGTTTTTATATACTTCTTACCCTACAGTATTATTTTTAGAGAAAGTACCATATCATAGCTTAGTTTCAGTGTATTAATTATACATCTAGTTATGAGGTTACCATGTTCAACTACTGTTTTGTTTTCCCAAGACTGGTTTGGTGTGTCTAGTGAGTATATGCTCTTCTTCTCTTTGCTCCTTCAGACCACTATGATTTACAGACAATGCAAAGTTGGAAGAGAAAGTAAAAAATCTATTTTAAACTCATTCTTTAATACCATTGAGGAAAATGGAAAAAAAAGGGGGGGACATCAAGTTTCTTGTTCACCAATTATTGTTCATATCTAAACTCTGAAAGTCTTTGTTATGGTGAGCACTATAATTTTTCATACTTGAGGATACTATATAATTTTTTCTCAAAAGATTATTACATAGAAATGTTATATTGATTATAAAATTATTATGGACAATATAAAAGGAACCTCAGTTTCAAAGGGAGGAAAAAATATAAGCTCATGTTAAGTGTGGAGAAAACCTGCTATTTACATGGAAAACTTTTAGTACTTCTTTCCTAAATGCAATTGTGAATGCCCACTTTACACAGAATATCGTAACAGATTCTGCAAAAGAAACAAAATAAATGGAAGATTTCATAAACTAACTAGCAACAGATTCCTAGGTTTAATTTAGATAGTCACCTTTGTCTTATCCTGAACCTTATTTGTGTAGTATTTACTTTCCACTTGTATTTCTGCTTGTCCTTGTCCATGTAGTTTAACACAGTCACTTCAGGTTACTTTTATTATAATAAACAAGGGAAGACTTTGGAGTGGTCTCTGAGAAGCAACTGAAAATATGCCCCAATTCTGTGTATTAGTTCTCTGTACATCTCTAAATTTGGGAGTATCTAAATTCATTACACATTTTCATTTTATTTGAACTGCATGGACTCTTAACACATGACATCTATATTTTACACAGTTATTCTTCACTGTGGAATTATATCACTTTTCCTTTTTTAAAATACGTGATAATCGGGGTGCCTGGGTGGCTCAGTCGTTAAACGCCTGCCTTCAGCTCAGGTCATGATCCTGGGGTCCTGGGATCGAGCCCCGCATTGGGCTCCCTGCTCTGCTTCTCCCTCTCCCACTCCCCCTGCTTGTGTTCCCTCTCTTGCTGTGTCTCTTTCTGTCAAATAAATAAAATCTTTAAAAATAATAAAATATGTGATAATCATTTACTATAAAAGAAATGAGTCACATTTCAAGAAATGAGGAATTCGTTTTCCCTTATCATCTGCACTTAAACTAACAGGTGATCTGTTTTCCCTGGTTGCTATAGATATGTATGTTTCAAGCATGAAGTAAGTAAGTACATGAAAATAAGAAGTTTTATTATTCAAAAGTAAATACTTACTCTGATTTATAAGCTAAGTATCTCAACAACTGCATCTCGAGATTTACTACAGTGAAAAGAAACCATAATCTCATACTCCCAGTCCCCTCAGTTACCAGAATGATGTCAAATAAAAGTCATTTACCTTTACCTGCAGAAAATAAATCTTAATTGCAAGGTTAGAAACAATAAGAATAAAATGTCTGACTTGACATAAAGGCCTAAATAAGTAGTTGATAGAAGAGAGAATTCATCACTAAAAATATAGACTGACTATATGTACCAGACATAGTTCAAAAGCTTTTAAAATCAGAACAATATCCATCATTATGTTGTACTATATTTTATGTAATTCCTTACTATTTTCAAAGACTCTTACATAGTTTTCCTATGGCATTCTGTTCTTAGTTGACTGGAGAAGGAATGGTAATCCTAAATCTATCGGACTAGCAATGAAATAATCTGGCCTACTCAACTTGTTAATTGGGTAACTTTCCTTCTTTTATTAAATTGTAGTTGTTGTTACAGTTCATCTCATTCTCCCTTTTTTTCCTCTTGAAAAGTTTACTTCTACATATTATGTAGGTAGTATTCCAATTTTGATCTATACTATTAAGATTACATAATGGATTGTTATCCCATTGGTAAATTTAAAAGGCAAAAATAATTCATCAAGGACATGGGCATGGACTTAATGTCTGAAAAGAGAGAAATTATCAAAGTGTCAGCAAGAAGTAGCATCAGTGAATAAAGAATTAAACCCAGTAAGGACACAAAATTTATTAAACAAAATCAATACAGATTAATGAGAATGGTCTTGTTAAAATAAGAACATTATTCCAATGACAAAATTACAGTATTTGTAGTTGAAAGTCTAAATTTTAATATCTTTTAATACAAACGATTTAAAATACCAGCCTGTCTTGAGAGCTAGGATAAAATATGCAGGCATCATAAGAATGCAACTACAAAACCCATAAACTTTATTTCTCATTCACTGCACAATGCCTAACTCCAGAGACAGAGACTATAGTACTCTTATTCTTCAGTACCAGCTCTAATTTAGAAACTTTCTCTATTATATTTGTTTCTTTCTATTGAACAAAATACATTGCAAAGATTATTTTATAAATAGTAGTCTGCAATTACAAAATGTTCAAAATTAATTTATATGTGATACCTATCAAAAAGCCTTTTCTACCCCCAAACATATTATTAAACATTGCCAATGGTTTGCATTTTTGTTTATGCTTTTATAAGGAACCAAATCTATGCAAATAATTTAGATTTAATACAGTGGCTTAGATTCAAGTTTCTCACCTAAGAATGGTCCTAACAGACTTTGATCAGTACGTGGAACCTAATTTCAACATATATTTTATACTGAATTCATTCAGAGCTGAAAATGTACAAACTGAAAAGTAAATTTTAATTGGAATTCACTTCAATTTTGTATGATGTCCTCCCTCCTGTTCTTATTAATTTGAAGAGAGAAAAACTACTTCATGTTGGGGAGGGGAGATACTACAGTGAGATAGTTATATCTCACATATTATGAACTTTAAAAATGACCTGTTTTCTCATATAGGAATAATGTCATCTAAGAATATCCAATTAAAAATATCTGAACAATCAGACTATAATGATTTTAACATTATGTGGCGCATTCCATTAAAGGGAATGATTATCACCAAGGAACTTACTCTTTTATATAGTATTTGAAAGAGAATGTTTCGCCAGGCAGAAAATCAATTTCCTATCAGATAAGTAAAAATGCAGCAGAGGAAGCAGTAAAGTTAAGATACTGAAACTACAAAAGATTAAACTTGAAGTAATCACAGAATAAAGGCTGTACATTTTTTTGGTTATTTTTTTCAATTGTGGAAAAAAATGAGATGTAATGCTAACAGTGTGTACCTTTTATGTGCTATAAAAACATAAAGTACCATTTTGTAAATGATAAAATAACTATAATAAAGGTGTATACTTCATGAATGATATATACAGGAGTCTAGCTGAAGGGGCTTTCTAACTGCAAAGCTACTGATGCTCTAAAAACATGAGTGAGATAAGAGATTATTCTAGGTTTGAGTAAAAACTTCTAAATTTACATATTAACCTGAAAGGAATTCCCAACGCCCACTGACAAAGATTTGGAAGATAGTGTTTGATGAAAGGAAAAATAGAAAAGAAATTCAATTGTTAATTCATCCATTCATTCAATAGACATTTACTTTTGTCTACTACCTAAGGCAGGCAGCATTTTTGTCTTATGGAAGTTACACTCTAGGGCAGCTGATAGTGAACAAATACACAAACTCATAGTAAGGTACAGTGCTAATAGAGGAATCCACAGAAAGCAAGCCAGAAGGGAAGAAGTATGTTTTAGATAAGGTGGAGATAACTTCTCTGAAGAAGTAACATTCAGATTCAGCATAAAAGGTTAAGAAGGAACTACCTGTGTAAAGAGGAGGAGGTAGTACTCCAGGAAAAGCGAACATCAAGAGCAAAGGCCCAGAGGCGTAAACTTAGTGTATTCCGAGATATGAAAGAAGTTCCCCAATCATATATCCCATAAGGAATTTATATCTAGAATATATAAAGAACTCAATAATAAAAAGACAATTTAAAAAATAGGCAAAGAATGTGAATAGTCATTTCTCTAAGAAAGATATATAACATGAAGAGATGCTCAACATTATTAGTCATCAGGGAAATGCAAACCAAAACCACAATGAAACTGCACTTCACACCCACTAGGATGGCCAGATCATAACATGATGATGATGATGATGATGATGATGATGATGATGATGATGATGATGATGTGGAGAAATGAGAATCTCATAATACTGTTGGTGAAAAGGTAAAATGGCGCAGCTGCTTTAGAAAACAGTGAGCCAGTTTCTCAAACTATTAAACATAGAATTACCATATAACTCCGCAATTCTACTTCTAGGTATATATTCTAGAGAAATAAAAACATATGTTCACGCAGAAATTTGTACATGAATGTGTACTGCAGCATTATTTCTAATAGCCAAAAGGTGGAAACAATCCAAGTGTCCATCAGCAGATATAAATATATAAACAAATTGTGGTATTTGCACATAATGGAATGTTATTTAATTATAAAAAGGAATGAAGTACTAATCCATACTACAACATGAACGAACCTTAGAGATAAACCTTGAAAACATTATGCTAAGGAAAAATGTCAGTCATGAAATACCACATACTACACTATTCCATTCATATGAAAAGTCCAAACTAGAGAAATCTCCAGAGACAGAAAGTAGATTAGTGGTTGCTTAGGGCTGGGTGAGAGAAGTGGGGGAAAAGGGAGTACTGGTGGTGAAAATGAGGTGGTGAGATGTTCTAAAGTTGTTTGTGGTGATGGTTGTACATATCTATTAATATACTAAAAAGTCACTGAATTGCATGCTTTAAATGGGTGAATTATATAGTATGTTAATTACATTTCAATAAAGCTGTTTTTAACTAAACAAAACAACAAGACCTATAGGGTTATGCAGAGTATGTAGATCAATTACTATAGCGAGAAAGGCCATGAGATGAAGTCAAGGGCAAGGGAGAGAAAAGAATGGGAAAGTGACACATTTGTTTATACAGCTGGCTCCCATTAGCTGTTACTGTTTACTTATTAGAAAGCCCAAAGGAGGTAAACTCTCTTGTTTTGTTTCGTTTTTTGTTTTTTAAGAAAGGGCCTTTGGAAGGATATATGGGTAAAGAGTGATATGGTGGACTTGTAAGGAACATGCCGAAGTTCACTTGCATTAGGAGTCACTAATATATTTGAGGCTTTCAATGAGTAGCCATCCGAATTTCTAAGATCAAAGAAAAACAATGCCACGTGGCCCTGCTGCCAGTGGCCCTGGGAGTCAGTGCTGTGCTTTTCCTGCTGGGATGGCCCTGTCAGGAGTACTAGAAACATACAAGCCATGACACAAAAAACTCAACTCTCTACTTTGAAGATACCAGCCCCAGCTGAGTGAATATAGATCCAAATGGTCTCCTGATAAAGACATGCATTCCACAGTAATAAGGTATATAGAGTACAGATGTAATCTAGAATGCTGATTATTTTATAATATAACATAAAGATAATATCCAAGTTATTTCTACCACGTGGAAGAGAATTTTTTCATGTGTGTAAGATTATTTATATATCACACACGTGCACATGTGTACATATATACCTGTACATGCTTATATATGTATACACATAATGTACATATATACATACACAAATAGATAATATTAATCACTAGCTTTTAAAGGGCTTTTACATTTTAGTATGGTGACTCTAAAATGGTGCACAAAGAAAAATAACTGAACCAGATGATGTCTCAAGATTCTTATTTACAGATGAAGATAAATTATCTAATAGCTAACACTAATGCCAATGAGCTAACAAGAGGCAATTTAACAGATGAGGAGATGCTAACTGTAGCAAGGAGGATAAATGTAGAAGCTGGGAGACAAATGAGAGGATGTCACCATGTGCATACAACCAAAGTTGATTTTTCCCCCCACAACAATGAAATTATATCCCAAAATTTTGCAGTGCAAATGACAAGTAAAATAACACCTATCAGAATCAATGGATCATTTTTTTCCAATAAAAAAAGCAAAATGAAAAGTATAAGAACTTCTGCCTTCAAAATAGCTATGTTTTAAAGTATTATAAGTTTAAACACAGTATATTTAAAATTGTACAATGTTTAGTTTATTGAACTGTATTTAACCAGAAACATACTTTCAATTTAGCTTTACAGGTGTTAGAAATTCATTTGGCTCCATTTTTCTCATTGAGTTCAGAGAGATATCTCTGTGATGTACATTCTGGATTATCCACTGGTGCCTAGATCATTCTCTCCTGCTTAACAAAACTAGGACCACTATTATTAGGAGAACGTATTAGGTATTGCTATTAAATTGAGAATAATGTCTTAGTCAAATACTTGTGTTTTAGAGACAAAGAGAAAGAATAGAAGTTGTTGTCCAATATGGTGGGGAAATGTGGAATTAAAGAGGTTTGAAATGGTACTAAAGTAAAACAGCATTGACAGGAATGAAGCCACAAATGTATTGGGCCTTGTTAGCGATGAGAAGCCATTGGAGGGTTTCAATTAAGGAGTAACGTGATGCAATGAACATTTCAGCAGCATTACTCTGGTTGCTGTGTTGAGAACACACTGACTACTTGGCAGATTACTGCAATAATACAGATGAGAGAGGAAGGCTGTCGTGCAAGAGAGAAAGTAATTTCAGATAGGCAGAGTCAAGAGTGTTTGCTGACAGATTAGATGTGGGTATGAGGACAAAGAGAAGTCAAAGAATGCCTTCAGGTTTATTGCCTAAAGAACTGGAAGCAAAAGTTGCCACTTCTAAAATGAGTAACAAAACCAAAGGAATAGATTTTGAGGAAGTATGAGAAGTTTATGTCAGACTTGTTAGACGTGATATGCTTATTAACCCTCCTAGCAAAGGTGTCAAGTAGGCAGTTAGATATGAATGCAGAGTTGAGGGGAGAGATAGAGGTTAGAGATATAAATCTGACAGCCATCAGTATACTGGGCAGGATTTTAGTCATGAGATGAGATGTTCCCCAAGAGTAAGTACAGCTAGAAAAACAGGCGACTAAGAACTGAGCCCTGGGGCACTCCAAAGCTTAGAGGTTAGAGGGAAGTGAAAGATCAAAGGAGACAAAAGAATTTGCCAGAAACACAGGAGGAAAATCCCATCATGCATTTTCTAGAAGCCACGTGAAGAAAGTGTTTCAAAAGAAAGGGAGGAAGTGAACATGTTAAATAATAATGTTAAATCTAGTAGGATGAGGACTGATCTAATCACAGTGTAATGGTAGGAGTGAAAGCCTCTTTAGCTTTGTGGGTTCAGGAGAGAATGGAAGGAGTTACTGGAATATCAAGATTAGACAACTCCTTCAAAGAATTTTGCAAGAAAAAAAGACAGAAATTTAAAAGTGGGTTCAAAAGAAGATATTTTAAATATGGAAGAATTAACAGTATGTTTGTCGGTTCACAAAGAGCCACAATGGAGACCCACCCACAACACCCCCCAAAAACAGCAATAAAGGAAAAAGGGAGAACTGAGAGAAGCATTATCTTTGAGAAGAAGATGGAATGTAGCAGCCAGCCTTTCTCAGTGACATTGGCAGTTTATTTATAGTAACAAAAACCCAAAATTGGAATAGATTCAGCTAAGTGAGTTGGTGTTTATCAGGAGCACATGGAAGATTTTTTTCTATTTCCTCAGTAACCTAGAAAACAAAATTATATCATTGGATAGGATGGGCAGGGATGGAGTGAAGGTTTGATGAGAGAAGATTTTAAAATGGTCATCTAGGAGAGTGGGAGAACATGGACCTGGGGACACCATGTATGACTACCCGGCAGTATGATGGGCCCACTTACGGTTAATAACCATTCTACAGTTATCTTCTGGGCTAGACAGAGATGCTATTATTACTCCCTTTTCTAAATCACTCACAAGAGTAGAGCAGGAATAAAATTATATTCCTCTGTAAACCAATTCCTAGGAATTGATGTTGTATCATTTCTTTTCAGGAAGTGTCCATTTAACCTTATTTTTCTTATTTCTGTCTGCCCTGTTCTGTTTAAAAAAATAAGGGACATTTTTTTAATCGAACTATTTTGAAGAACCAAATTATCAAATATGACAGTCACATAATAAAACTGATAATGAATGAATCTGTTGTTCAAAAAATTAATATTAATTTCCAAGTGAAACTCAGCAAAGATAACAATGTTTTTATTATAACAAGGAAAGGATCAGGAAAAGGGTTGGGGTACCAAGAATGGATCATGTCTTAATACATCATTTTATCTCCAATGCCTAGTGAAGCACCTGGTAATTAGCACTTGAGAAAAATGTTAAATAAAGGAATGAGGGGGCAAATAAATGATGAAACCTACAACAACAATGACAAAATATAAAGGCATTAAGAAGAATGAAAGTAGGAACAGGAAAGCATGAGAGTAACAGATTGAGAAAGGCTTGGGTTCACTGAAAGATTTGAGTCAGTGGGGTAAAGTGTTCAAAATGGTATTCTCTCAAGAGTTTTTTCTTGAAAAATACTTCCTATCACTCACACATCTCTGAAAGCAATAGATTAGGTTGCACAAGAGGAAAACAAAGGCAAAATTTTTAGTGCATTATAAAGACAAATATTAACTTTAGGGGCACCTGGGTGGCTCAGTCAGTTAAGTGTCTACATTTGGCTCAGGTCATGATCCTGGGGTTCTGGGATTGAGCCCCGTACTGGGAATCCCTGCTCAGCAGGGGATCTGCTTCTCCCCCTCCTTCTGCCCCTTCACCTGCTCACGCTCTCTCTCTTGCGCTCTTTCTCACTTAAATAAATAAAATCTTAAACACCTTAAAAAAAAAAACCTTAAAAAGCTCCCTTTCTCTTTCCCTAACCCCTAAGTAGATTGAAATAAAAAACAAAGCACAATTTTTGTCTCTATGCAACTGTGAGAAATATAATGTGTATCTCAAACACTGGATAGAAATAAAAACAATACATATCAATTGATGGCTTCTTATAATAGTTTCAAAGCAAGTAAATGTAGGAAAAAGTGAAAGATACATGAAGTCTCACACAGAAACATTTTTTTAACAATCACTCCATAAAATCTTAACCTATGTTAAATGAATCTTATACCTGCTATTTTTTTCCAGCACTTCAATAGTATTAAAGAAGATCGCACTGATAAAAGGTTTAACTTCTCAAATTAATGAGTAGTTTGATCATGTGTCTTCATATTTCATCTTAGAATTCTCTAAGAATGGTTTGAATTTTCATTGCTCTCACAATAAAGTCTTGAGCTACACTTGTCTTATGGCTGACCTTGGCATACCAGTTGTCTCACTTCTGGTCTCTCTTGCCCTCACATACCAAATCTCAGACATCCTGAACTACTCACAGTTCTCTGAATATAATTTGCTCCTTTCAAGCCTCTCTGCTGTTTTCCTTTGTCAAAAATGCTCTTATATTACCCAAAAATACATATTTCGTGCCTTGCTTTAAACATTGATTTTCTTTGGAAGGGTGTCCTGCATATATGCTATGTTAGCAGGCTACACATTTGACTATTTAGTTCCTAACACACTGCACTACCATACAATTATCTAATTACTTGTATGTATTCTCCAAAAGTTCATGAACTCATCTGAACTTTTATTATATTTATATAATTTATATTATATTTATATTTCAAATCTTGAGGACCCAGAACTTATGCATGGCATGCAGATACTAAAAAATATTACTCTGCTGAATAAAGTCCTATGTATCTAGAATTCATCAAAAATCATAACTCCTTTTTTTAAACCCAAAAGGTTCTGATAAGAATTATTCAACATCATACAAATAATTCAGTAAGAAACTTACAAAGAAATAGGCATAAATGTATCTATATACACAAGCTGAATGAAAAATAGTATTAATCTCCCATAATACTACTTTATCTTTTTTCAAATTATAACCACAAAAGCACTAAAATAACATGGCAGTTGATGGTAAGTGTCTTACCGTTTTTTAGATCAGCATTTCTTGTAACTTCTGACAGATAGCAGTTTGGTAAAGGATATGATGAAAACATTGGCCAAGGATATGGATCATCACCCTAAAAAGAAGACAAATGACTTCAGGAAGTAATATAATATATTGAATTTTAAGGCTTTCTGAAATACAAATTTAAACTGGCTTTTGTTTCATAGATACTAGAGTTGTAGCCTAACTAACCAAAACCTATTTGACAATTACAATTCAATACTCCAAAGGATAATAACTGAAATGAAATGTAATAGAAATGACATTACACAAGTCCTGAAGACAAATATATGGTAACTTGTTCTAGCAACTAGGACTGATAATGGTAGCCTTACTATTTTTTTTTCCATCAAAGAGAAATTATAGTCTTCGAAAGAAACCTGTATTTCCTATATTGAAATAGGAAACAAATTCAAAAAACCAAACTGTTTATCTTGTATTATCAATCATTTCTATCTCATCTTTCCCAGACTGACAGAGCAAAAATGTACTTAAAAAAAAAAAAAGGCGCTTCAAGGGAAAGACAATGTCTATGAATATTGATGAAAGAAGTACTCAATATTGCTAATTAAATACAAAAAATATCTTCATCTAATAAAAATTAGGTATCATGAAAAACAAAGACAGTGAAAGTAAACATCATAGACACAGAAAAATGACAACTTTTTAATGAAACTATAGCCTACTTGGCAACACAAACTAACACTTATGACCCCTCTGTCACAAAGAATGCTATTTTCATTTTATGTTATTTTTTAATTTTTTATTGTTATGTTAATCACCATACATTACATCATTAGCTTTTGATTGCTATTTTCATTTTAAAGTGTTTATTTGTATCCTACAGCTTTTCTATTGACAAATATTCCTCTTTACCCTACTCACCTTCTCCAGTACCCTTGGGGGCAAAATACGTTCCATGGGACCACCAATAAAATTTATTCTAACAAGAACATGATTTCTCTCTACCGATAAGCCATCAATTATGAAATCCCTGAAATATAAACATATCAATTTTGTTATCTTGATTGAATATGGTTTAATTCCAAAA
The DNA here is from genome assembly GCF_037043125.1 of Eumetopias jubatus. Lineage (NCBI taxonomy): Eukaryota > Metazoa > Chordata > Mammalia > Carnivora > Otariidae > Eumetopias > Eumetopias jubatus. The sequence continues at coordinate 41,973,608 of NW_028274812.1, read as the reverse complement.
CCAACAGTGGAATGTAAAGAAAAAAGAAAATTTTCTATAGAAAAGTCTGGAAAAAGATTAACAATGTATCACTTAAAAAGGGCTAAATTCACTTTATCTTATAGTTTTTGTCAGAAAGCAAAGAACTGATGGAGATATAATTGATATAATCAGATAAATATTATGAAATAATATTTTCTTGTCAAATGTTACTGCATTTAAAGAAATGGAATTAAGACCTACATTATTTCCACAATGACTTTTTCACATTTTTAGTAAAGGTTCCCTTAGGTTCTAGACTCAGCACCTTAAATTCAAAATCTAAATGTTGCTTTTGAGCAGGTTCCACACTTCCTGCAGCTGTTAATACCATCCTTCTATATCAAATCTAGAGAATCCAGTAATGTGCCTGGTCTTCTATATTCTTCTAAATCCCAGCTAGAATGGAAGCACAATTTTTTTTTAATTACTGACATGAAAACAATACCAGATATTGAATGTGTATTCAAAATGTCAGCCAAATTAAAGTAATGACAAGTGTAGTAGAAAAAAATCATCAAGATATTACCATAACCTCGTTTTGCAATAAACGGAGCTTATGAATATGAATTAACATAATTAAGAGAATGAAGTAAAGAGTTACTACAAGGGACACAAAATCAAACATTTTGTTTAATGACTCTTCTTACACATGCAGCCTGAATTTAAAGGTGATACAACTTCATGGAACCATCAATAAAATCAGGTCTTAAACAAAAACTCAGAAAGGAGTACTGTTCAAGCTTTCCCCATGAACATCTATCACAATCTTTCTAATGGTGACATTTATATTTTAATTGCTTTTTACTCTGTTATTCGAATCTGTTGAATTCAGATAGGGGAAAACATGAAACTATATACACAAAATTACTGTCTTAACAGAGCATCTGTAAAGAAAACTATTGTTAATAATACTGTCTTAACAGTTTTGTTTTTGTTTTTACCTGTGGCTTTCAGAGGTCTCTAAGATATTTTCTTCTTGAGCATTTAGTAACATTTCAGATACTTGATACTGAGCCTCTAGTAGGAGAAGAGTGTCTAGATCACAGCATACCACACTTAATAACCTATATAAACAGAAACAATAAAAACAGATTTTATAAAATATATTCTAAAAGTTTAGAAACTTTCTTGGTGTCTCAAAGTAATACCTACACATGGAAATACAAATTTTATGAGAAATATCAGTTACTTCAAATACATTTGTAATAATTTTGATTAGTAGTAGACTTCAAAAGTTTTTCTCTTTGGCATATTATTTAAAGACCATGGGCAATTTCTAATCCAGTTTTTCTAAAAAAATTATCTAAATCTAGGACTAGTAAGTTCTCACAACTAATTTAAAAATTATACAGGGAACATTAGCAAATCCATAAAAACTGCAAATTGCCACCACTTTTTATCAACAATTAATTACATAAGAAATGACAGAATCATTTTGCTACCAATCCAGGAAATGCTCACTAGGTGAAATGTCAATGTCTGACTTTATAATGGTCAAATAAAGCTGAGAATACCAAAACACACTGATCTCTCTCTAAACATGCATGATTTCCACCTGTCTCTCAACATTGCTAAAAGAAAGGTAAGTGGAAATCATGTGGCTCCCATTGTGATACAAGAGGACATTCATTGCACAATCTATGAAATATTCTTGCCAAGAAAACTGAACCTGAAACTAACCAACCATTACTACACATTACACTATCAGTTTACAGGAAATACAAAAATCAGAGAAATATGTTAAAAAAGATGACCATAAGGAGGAAAGAGTCAACCAAATCAATAATTTGGAAAATCCCACACATCATTATATATTATTTCTTCTGGGGAAAAAATATGAAAAATGGATAAGGTAATTTATAAATTAAAAGCAAATGTGAAGATTTTGTTGTGACTGTGATTCAAGCAAAAACTGTAAAATGCATTTTTGAGTTACACAGGAAAATATGGGATAGGTACTAGAGGAGATCAGGAAAATGGTGTTAAGTTAGCTGTAACAATGACAAAGTGGTAATGCTTTTTTTTTTATAAACAGGTCTTATATGTTAGAGATACATACTGAACTGTTCATAGGTAAAATGGCATATCTGGAATTTGCTTTAAGGTACTTACGAAAAAAGTGTGTATGGGAGTGAGAGAGCTAAAACAAGATTGGAAAATACTGGTAATTGATAAAAACAAGGTACATGAACTTTCATTATATTATTGCTCTTTCTACTTTTTATATGTTCAAAAATTCTATGATAAAAAAGTATATAAAAAAGATAATGTGAAGGTAACAGCAGGGGCTAGGGTAGATTGAGTGGTTAGGGACAATTTCTCTGAAAGGTGGCATTTGAGGAAACAGGAGATCCAAGAAGAAACTAACCTTCTAATCACTCATTTCCTAATTTATCTTAGAGTTATAGTCAAACATGAGCATAAAGTCATACTTATAAGAATACTTATTGCTGAGTGGTCATAAGAGTAAATAAAAAATTTTAAGTGTCCACTCATAGAATGAAGTTCAAGTGTTTGGAGTAGATTTTATAGTGGTATACTATGCAGATATTAGAACAAAGCAGCTACATATGTTTAGAAAAAGAATTATCTCCAAAGTACGTTAAGTGAAAAAGGAGAGGCACAAAGCATTGTATACAGCAGTAGCATTTGAACAAAAATGGAAAAGCATTTGAATATAAATAAATACATATTTGAGTCTTTTTTGTTTTGTTTTTGGGGTTATTTAAAAAAGATTTATTTATTTTGAGAGAGCAAAAGAGCATGTGCACACAAGCAGAGGGAAGGGCAAGGGGAGAGGGAGAGAGAGAAAATCTTAAATGTGGAGCTGATGTGTGGCTCAATCCCATGGCCCTGAGATGGACCTGAGCCAAAATCAAGAGTCAGATGCTTAACTGACTGAGTCACGTAGGTGCCCCTAAATACGTATATGTTTTTACAAAGAATCTCTCTCCAAGGACAAAACAACTGGTAAGAATTGTTAGCTTTGGGGATGGGGAGGAGATCTGAGGGACTGGAGAGGAACATACTTCTCGCTGAATGTCTTTTATAGTTTTTGAATTTTGGTGCAATTGCATGCTTTACCTATTCAATAGCATCCATAGAGAGAAAAAATGTTTGGCAGATGCTTTTAAGAGTCAAAAATGGCAAGAGGAGTTAAAATCGTGGAGTAGTAGGAAGACGTTATGTTTCCCTCATCCCTTGAACACAGCTAGATAATTATCAAATCATTCTGAACACCCAGGAAATTGATCTGAGGACTGAGAGAACAGACTGCACAACTAGAAGAAGAAAAGAGGCCACATCATGGAAGGTAGGAGGTGTGGTGATGTGATTTGGGGAAGAAAAGAATTGTGGGTGCTGCAGAGAGGAGGGAGCCCTGATCATGGAGAGATGAGAGGAGAGAAAAAAAAGAGAAAGAGGCAGAGAGAAAGCACACAGGGGATTACACAAAAACACTTCCCCAAAAACACTGAGTGCAAAAATAAGAGGGGCTGATTATCCCAAGTTTTTATAAACAGTGCAGCTTCTGAAGTCTTAGAAGTCCACACCACTGCCAGGATAAACCTGGGGGGCATAGCAGTGCTCTTGTAGAGAAGGAGGGCAGAGGCCCTGGAGCTGATGGCATGCTCTGAGGATCCCCTGGGTCATGATGGAAGAGAGTTCCCCATCTTGGAGTGCATTTGGGAGAGGTGTCTCCTGTCTATCAGGAGACAAACAGCCTCAGGTGCTACTGAGCTGCCCTGTTCGTTAGCATATGAGCAGAGATGTCTGCTGAGGGCAGCTAATCTGGATGTGGGCTTTTTGCCACACTTTACCATAAACTCCAAACTCCTGAACTATCATTTACCATAAACTCCAAACTCCTGAACTATCATGCAACTGCTTTTCTGGGACAAACCAGTACTAGCCACAGCTCAGTGAGACCCTCCCCCAGAGGATCAGTGCCAGGTCTCAAAAATTTGGAGTTTTAAAACCCAGCTGCAAGCCTGAGATAAAACACAAGAGCACTAGGCCACCGGTAGGCAGATGGCTTGGTCACACACAGCGTGAAGGCAGGAATCTCATGGAAGCCAGGGACACCAGAGGGGAGATTGTTTGTTCTTCTGTGAGGGCTTCCTGAACAGTGATGGGTGTGAACTCCTCTGTCCATGAACAAGAGCAGGCTGATACCATTTTCACCCCTCCTATCAGCACAGAAGGACTTTAGCAAGAGGCACAGTACACACAGTGGAGGCTTGAGTAGCTTACACCACACCCTACCCCCTGTGCTCTGCAAGTCCCTTTTTAATAGGGCAAGTGTGATTGAGAGCCAGAGCAGCAGCAGGGCCCTCCCGCAGAAGACCAGCACAAACCCCGTGCATGCACCAGGTATACTGATCATAGGCCACTGCAAAGCTTCAGCTCTAGTGAAATTAGGAACAGGAACAGCTTTCCTAACACACAAAACACAGACATAGACAAAATGCCAAGATGGAGGAATTCATCCCAAAAGAAAGAACAAGAAGAGGTCATGGGCAGGGAGCCAATCAAAACAGATATAAGTAATATACCTGAACCAGAATTTAAAACAACAACCATAAGGATACTAGCTGGACTTGAGGAAAACATAGAAGAAACCAGAGAGACCCTTACCACAAAGATAAAAGACCTAAAAACTAGTCAGGCTGAAATAAAAAATGCTATAACCAAGATGCAACAGACTGTATGTAATGAACACAAAGATGGAAGAAGCAGAAGAATGAATAAGTGATATAGAAGATAAAATTATGGAAAATAATGAACCTGAAAAGAAGAGGTAAAGAAAAATTTTGGATCACAAATACAGACTTAGGGAACTCAGTGGCTCCATAAAGCATAATAACATACATATCATAGGAACCCCAGAAGAACAAGAGAAGGAAAAAGGGGCAGAAGGTTTATTTGAGCAAATTATAGCTGAAAACTACCCTAATCTGGGGAAAGAAACAGACATCCAAATCAAGGAGGCATAAACAATTCCAATCAAAATCAACAAAAGCCTGCCAACACCAAGATATATTGTAGCAAAATTTGCAAAATACATAGATAAGGAAAGAATGCTGAAAGCAGCAAGGGAAGACAAATCAGGTTAGCAGCAGATCACTCCACAGAAACCTCGCAGGCCAGAAGAAAGTGGCATGATATATTCAGTTTGCTGAATGGGAAAAATCTGCAGCAAGAATATTTTATCCAGCAAGGCTGTCATTCAGAATTAAAGGAGAGACAGAGTTTCCCAGATAAGCAAAAACTAAAGGAGCTCGTCAACACAAAACCAGCCCTACAAAAAATACCGAAGGGAATTCTTTGACAGGGAAAGAAAAACCGAAAGCAACAAAGGCCAGAAAGGAACAGAGAAAATCTCCAGAAACAATGACTTTACAGGCAATACAATGGCACGAAATGCATATCTATCAATAATCTGAATACTCTGAATGTAAATGTAATAAATGCTCCCATCAAAAGACACAGCATATCAGGATGGATTAAAAAAAAAAAAAAAAAAGATCCATCTGCATGCTGCCTACAAGAGACCCATTTTAGAGCTAAAGACACCTCCAGGTTGGAAGTGATGGAATGGAGAACAAATAGAACAAAATACAAAAATAGCAAAAATAGAACAAATACTGCTAGGGGAGGGATAGAAATTGAGAAAAAAATGTCATGGCTGCCCATTACAGGCAAAACATAGCAAAATAACTCCTCCCCTCCCCCCTGCCAAGAATAAATTCTTGAGTAAAAACAACAAATTTCTCAAAATTTAGGGATATAACATACATGGAAAACCTTATTCTCTGTTTCCAACAGTGGAAAAAGAATACATAAGACAGCACCAGGAGTATCCCTGGTCCTACTATGTTTCTTAGTAGAAGGAAGAAGGTGGAACAAGGAGTCAGAAAAATCACTTATTAACTATTAGTTATAGAGATAATTATTAATAACAAAACTACCTCCATAGTAAGATAGGTGGGGACAGCACAAAAAAGGGACACTCACACACCCAAAACTTAGGCCTATAGAAAAATTCCAGGTAACTGGAAATATAACCCTGCTTTTTCTTCAACATGAACCTTCTACAAACAGCTAATAATGAAATACTTCATCTCTCTCCAAAAAGAAATACCATGAGATACATACAAAGGTGCTCCAAGAAAAAGGAGGATAGATATTGTTAGAAAAATAAGAAGGATCAACTAAATAATAAGGCTTTCAGTTATGAAGGTATAGGGAAACCTAGTGACCTTTCTGCTTTCTCTAGGCTACTAAATAATCAATAGGAAATGAAACTGACCCTCAGTGTCCTCTGGTTTATGTTGGAAAGAAGGGGTCTATAGGATCTAAATGTACCATGAGATGGTCCAAGGTGAACTGGAGCAACTCTGAGAGCAAATACACGCCAGACAGAATTCTCCTCATTAGAGAATGAGTAAATAGAAACTTTAACAAATGATGTAGAACTTTTAAGATCTACAAGTACTAGGAATAATGTAAAGCTTAGCAAATTTGGCCCAGCAATAAATTAAAAGAATAGCAGACTGTGACCAAGTACAGTTCCTTCCAGGAAGAAAAGAATAGTTTAATATTAAAACATCTCCTGATGTAATTCATAACATCAATATGTAATAGAAAAGAACCATATAATCATCTGACCAGATGCTTAAAAGCTACTCAAGATTCAACATCCACACTCTATTCCCTGCCCTCCAAGAAATTTTAAGTAAATTAAAGAAAGGTTACTTCTTTAATTTGATTTAAAAAACAAATTTATCTCAGTGCAAGAGCTAAAAGCATAAACAGGAAATGCATTCCCATTAAGGTCATGAGGAAGGCAAAATTGCCTATTATTATTTAACATCTTCTAGAAGTTTAAACCAAATTCAAAGACAGATGAAAATAAAAAACAATCTGAAAGGAAATAAGGTTCATTATTAGAAGACAATGAAACTGTTTAGTTGGAAACCACTCCTCCATGACATAAAATTCAATTTACTTAATTCTAAGAAATACTGGTTGAATATCTACTAAGTCCCAACCACTGTTGGAAGCGCCCAGGATACATCACTGAACACAAAGGCACAAAAATCCCAGTCCTTATGGAATGCAAAATACTAGAGGAGGGGAAGACAATATAAAGAGTTAAACAAAACACAGCATGGATACAACTAAAGCAGGAAAGTGAATAGAGTTTTAACAAGGGGGTAATAGGGATGGATAACTGTAATTTTAAGTAAGGTGGTTAGGAAAGACCTTACGGAGAAGGTGACACACTTCAGTAAAGACCTGTAAGAAATGAGGAATCAAGCCATGGACCTATCGGAGTGAAAAGTGTCCCTGGCAGAACAAGCAGCTTGAAAAAAGGACCTAAGGCGGGAGCATTTCTGGCATGTTTGAAGAGTGAGGTGCCAAGTATAACTGAAGAGGGAAAAGTATTAGGAGATGAGGTCAAAGTAATATTAGGGGTCCAGAACACACGGGACTCTCTAAGGCCATTGTAATAACTCCAGATTTTTCTCTGATGACATGAGAAACCACTGGAGTATGGTTTTACCCTGAAAGGAGAAACCTTGTGAGTATAGAATTGACATGATCTGGTTTGTTTTTAAATGGGATCACTCTGGCTACTGTATACAAAATAGGCTGAAATTAGGCAGGGACCCAAAGAGATACACCAATTTTAAAAGCTATAGCAATAGGCTTATAGCAATAAGATTAGATAATGACTTAAAAAGGGTTTTGTTAGTAAAGAATCTATTAAACAGAAGAATAGCTCTGTGGTGAACAGACTCTTGGGGTGGTCCCTACCCTCCTGGTACTCATGATTCCCTTGAGTGTAGGCAGGGGACCTTTGACTTGCCTCTAATCAGAGAATGTTAAAGGTGAGAGAACAGATATGATTATATGATTATATTACATAAGAGTTTGGGTCCTTCTTCCTGGAATCTCTCTCCTTTGATAGCTTTGAAGAAGCAAGCAGCCATGTTGGGGAAAAACATGCAGCAAGGAATTGCAATTGGTCTCTAGGAGTTGAGGGCAGCCTTCAACAGACAACCTGCAGAGGCCTCTAGCATCTAGGCAGCAAGAAAACAAGACCCTTGGTCTTAAGACCATGAGGAACTAAATTCCACCAACAATCTGTGTCAGTTTGAAAACAGAACCTTCCCTAATTGAGCTTCACATGAGACCACAGCCCCAGTTGACACCTTGATTGTAGCCTTACGAGACTATAGACAGAGGACCCAGCTAAAGGTGTACCTCGACAGAAACTGGGATAATAAACGTGTGTTGTTTCTGGGGTGCCTGGGTGCTTGCTCTCAGTCGTTAAGCATCTACCTTCGGCTCAGGTCAAGATCCCAGGGTCCTGGGATTGAGCCCCGCATCGGGCTCCCTGCTCCGCGGGAAGCCTGCTTCTGCCCCTCCCACTGCCCCTGCTTGTGGTCCTGCTCTCACTGTCTCTCTTCTCTGTCAAAATAAATAAATAAAATCTTTTAAATAAATAAATAAATAAATGTGCGTTGTTTCAAGCCACAAAGTTTCTGGTAATACATTATAGAAAAATAGAAAAAAACTCCAAGACTTATATCTAAGCAACTAAAAGTATGATGTGCCGTTTGGTTGATATGGAGAAAATAACTAGAAATAAGAGGAAAAAAATTATGTGTGTGTGTGTATGAGATATATGAATATGAGAATTATGAGGGTAACCAGTAACAAAATACAAAAAATAATCTACATATAACATACTAGTAGTAACATACCAGTAAGAACCAATTAAAACATTACCATGGGAAAAGAAATTGTGTTAACAATAGCAAAAATAATAACACAGAAGATACTAATAAGAAATGCATAGGTCCTATATGTAGAGAGCCAAAATATGTCACTAAATAATGTAAAAATTTTCACTAGACATAGCACCTATCTGGATTAGAATATTAAATATCATAAAGATGTGTATTCAATTCAGTTATGAAGTTAGTTTAAATGTACATTATGCAATAACTTAAATATTAAGCTTTTTATAAGAGTTCAACAAAATACCTCCACTAATAATCTAAAAGAAACATTTTTAAAAGAGAATAATGAAATGAATGAATAATTTGTATATACATTAAATCTCATAGACTATCAGATGTTTACCATGTTCTACATTTGGGAGAGGCATAACATATTTAGTCTCACAACTCTGTGAGGAACTTTGTCACTCTCTCCACTTCCATATGAGGAAATAGAAGCATGGGGAGGTTAAAAATCTTATCTAAGATTACTCTGGCAATGTGATTCAAGAGTCCATGTTCTTAACCACAGACTGATATTTCCACATACTGTAGTACATACAGAGGAATATAATATTAGTCTACAAATATTAAATTCACAAAAGATATAGAAAACCTCTTTGGAAAAAAACATATTAATGAGAGTAACTAAAGAACACTTAAACTAAACAGAGATATATACCATGTTAACAGACTGGAAAACTCAGTATTATAAAGATGTCAATTAACTCACTATTGATCTATAGATTCATTCCAATGATAATTAAAATCCCAGTGGGCTGATTTGTGTGACAAACTGAATGTAAAACTTATATGGAGGGGCGCCTGGGTGGCTCAGTCAGTTAAGTGCCCAACTCTTGCTTTCGGCTCAGGTCATGATCTCAGGTTATAAGATCGAGCCCTGCACTGGGCTCTGTGCTCAGGGCAGAGTCTGCTTGAGATTCTTTCCCTCCACCTCTGCCCCTCCCCCCACTCACTCTTGCGTTCTCTCTCTCTAAAATAAATAAATAGAATCTTAAAAAAAATTATATGGAAAGAAAAAAAGTAAAAGTAGCCAAGATATTTTTGAAAAATAAATGGAAAGAATTCCTCTATCAGTTATTGTAATTTATTACAAAACTATACTAATTAAAACAATGTGATATTTGTACAAGAATGAAAAAAATCCAATTGTCCACAATAGGAAATTCAGAAACAGATACCTGTTTTGCAACACAATGAAAAATTATGCATGTATGTATACAAATAAATATGTAGCTGACATTTCACATGTAACAGAGTTGTTTATAATAGCCCAAAGTGAAAAGCAAAAATGTCCACCACCAGCATAATATATAAACAAAACACAATATATTCATACAATGGATTATGCAGCAATGAAAATAAATTAACTGAAATACATGCAACATTAATCTTAGAAACAATGCTACAGAGAAAAGGTCAGAAATGATAGAATATACAGTCTATACTACCATTAATATACAGCTCCAAAAGCAGCAAAATTAAAATATATTGTTTAGGAATACTTGCCTATATAGAAAAAATATAAAGTAAACCAAAGAAGTAAATTTAGCCATGAAAGTCAGAATAATGGTTACCATTAGGGGGAATGAAAGGACTCATGATCAAACAAAATGCACAGTGCTAGTAAATTCTCTTAAACATGTTTACTCAATGGGGATTATGTGGACATTTATTTTACAACAATTTGTTAAGTTATAGGTTTATATTTTATGTAATATTTATATTTTTAAAATTTCAGAGAAAACTTAAGTATTATGCTGGGTGAGTAATGGAAAAAGTAAGTCATTACATCCATAAGAAGTATAAACATGAATGTAACAAATAAATCCAGAACACTAATAAAAACGCATATTCCAATAATTATGCAAAAAGATTCTTATAAGACTCAGTAACAACTAATACCATTCACTACTCAATTATGTAATCATCTAATGAACAGATCTTAATGGCTCATTAATTATAAGCTAGCAGTCAGACTAAATATGGAAGGAAAAGCCTAAGTAAGACAATCTTTTTAGCCTAATGATAATATTAAAGCTAAGTTTACAAAGTGAATAGTGTACAGATTATTTTATATCCACTAACCTAGAAAAATGATCAGAAAATCTCAAAATGTAAACATGAGTAGGTGTATAAGCAACAAACTGTTAAGTTTAATTTTTGTTGGTCCTAATCCCAATTTCCAGAAGTCATGAAAAAAATCTCTTCATTTCACATATAAAACAAGATGGTTATATCCAGAAGCATTCCAAAGAAAGTCAGCAATTAGCCAAAATAAATCCAAATTCACAGGTAAACTGGATAAAAGTTTTAGTGGTATATTTCCAGATTTTTTTACGAACAAAGTATTAAAAACAATTTAAAGTAATAAGTTTATGTAAAAATATCAACAGTAAGTACCACGGGCAAATTTCACAATACAAGATTTACACAAGGTCTCCTATGATTTCAGGGTAAATCCATGTTCTCTTTGTTAAATAAATATTCTTGTCTGATGAACATAATCTCCAGCTCCAGCCATCAGGGCTACTTGGTTCATAAGCCCATGTGAGTAAGCCACTAGGGTAGCTATGGAAAGAAGCTGACCCATCAACAAAAGAGATTATTTTACCTCCTTTATAGAAGGAGAGATCCCATTCAAGAACACTGACATGAGTCAAAAATATCTTAGTCTGGGTATATTCTCAGAGGACCATCTATATACCTCTTCTACCAATCTTCTTAAACCAGTCTTCCAATCTTTTTTTACTCTGAGCCCCTGACCATCCAGGACAGCATTTAGGCATGTTCTATAAGTTTATAAATCAATATCTGAAGTCATATCTCCTAGACAAAATGACTAAGTAGACATGCTACTTCAAAATTTTCCCTCTGAAAAGCTATGAAGCTATAGTAGCCCAATTCTAACAGGTAGTAACATATCATGCAGAAACAGATTTAGTTTTTTCTTCTTCCCGGGTCACCCAGTTAGAGAAACTTCCCAGGAGCCATAGGTAGTCTCGTGAATGTGTGCACCACATGTTCATACAATTTACTTATGTTCTCAGGGCCAGTTAATCTTCTTATAAATACTACTTGCACATGGTAATGGAGTTATATGCATATAAAACTTTGTTTTGGAAAATAACATAATATCCAATACCTAAAAAAATACCATATATTGCCTGGTGATTCAGAGTATCTTGTAAGATAGCACTTCAATATTGCAAGGTATTGTGCCCCACATGATACCATACTGAGTTTTCAACATGCCATTCCACCACTATCTAAGATTAGCTACTTCAGGGGCGCCTGGGTGGCTTTGTTGTTAAGCATCTGCCTTCAGCTCAGGTCATGATCCCGGGGTCCTGGGATCGAGCCCTGCATCAGGCTCCCTGCTCAGTGGGAAGCCTGCTTCTCCCTCTCCATTCCCCCTGCTTGTGTTCCCTCTCTCACTGTGTCTCTCTCTGTCAAATAAATAAATAAAATCTTTAAAAATAAAAAAAAAATAAGATTAGCTACTTCAGGGAGGAAAGGTTACATTATAAAACTAGTGAATATTGTGGATGTTAGCTCAATGCTTTTTTTGTTGTTAAATTAGTTTCTTGGTCAGAAGTGGTGTTTATGGATACCATGACCTTCAGTAAGTACAGAGTTGGTAAGATCATCTTTGGTAGAGAACCATGGATGTCAAATTTCATAGGAGGTATAAGAAGACATTTAATGTTATTAGCCTGCCACCAAATAGATAGCTGGTTGGTATCTCCAGATTATGTGCTATATTTTGAGTCCTCTTTTGCAATTTGGGCACTCAGTGGTACCTAGCTAGATCATCTGTGATGAGAGAATTCATGTCATTCAAATCATGGATAATTCCCTATGTAAGTTTAGCTATTGTGCTACATTAAGTCATGGCATCTATAAAACAACACTTTTGACCAGGAAACTAACAAAAGAAGCATTGAGCAAACATCCACAATATCCACTAGTTTTATAGTGTATCCTTCCCTCCCTGAAGTAGCTAATCTTAGATAGTGGTATAATGGCATGTCGAAAACTCAGTATGGCCTCATGTAGGACATAATACCTTGTAATACTGAAGTGCTGTCCTACAAGATACTCTGAACTACCACCAACCAATATATGGTGCTGTTTCAGAACTGTAATATGGGTCTAGGAGCTAAAGGGTAGAAGTAGAAATGATCATTTTCTTTGGTTTTCTCACCCCTCAACTTTGTAGCATGCAGCATGGGGGTGGAGGACTATAGTTTTGAGATATTATTCCAAAAAAGAATACTTCTATACTTCTACCACAACATTCCTCTAACCTTTTGAGGCTCCTCAAAACCCTGGAACAATAAGCAAAATAAAGTAACTTTGTAGACTAGAGGGATTGACCATGATCATAAAAACAAATAAACTAACAAACAAAAAAACCCTACTATTGTTCAATAGAGACACAGAAAATCAAGCGTAGTGTCCACGGAATACTCTGTAGTACCTCCTAATATTGCCATATCTAGGAATAAAAGTTAAGGAAGATTAATGTGGCTCAATACAGTTAAGACCACTAAGGACTCAAGAACCACAAGGAAGCTCTGGGTTGCCCTACTAGATTAAAAAACCCTAAGCTCAGGCTGGTTGGGTATCAAGGGAAAACAGAATGAAGTAATTGGGTAAAGAAGGTATAAATATCAACTAGAGCCTCATATCCACTTGTAGAAATGAGGACTACAGTAGCTAACCATATTTTCAACCTTGCTCTGGTTTAAGCAAGCACTTAGGTATTAACCAATTTCCTTTTTTTGATTTCTTTTACCTCCTATTTTACATAGGATGTTGATTTGTAATTTAGTCTATAGGCTAAAGGATATAAGTAAGTGACTGTAAATGAACAAAGAATGAAAATCACCTAGAAATTTATGCTAACATTGAAGAGACTCTAGATCTCCCTGTCAGGGAAGAGGGTAAGGGCACTTTTGTTTGTGAGAGGGAAATTATTTTGTGCTAGTGAAAGAACGTTTGTTGCTATCATTGTTGTCTGGAGCTTTAATGCTCTAAGGTTTGAATGACTCAAAATATTTAAAGTGATCAGACTCATATCTGGCACACAGTAAGCAATGCTGTAAATATCTGACATTGTTATATTTTACAGGAACATCTCGAGATATATTACTGCTAGATATACAGGGAAAAGCAAGCAAATGGAAAAAAGATGTCTTATTAATACTAAGAAAAATAAATTTGGGGAGGAAAGGAATAATAAAATAAAGGAGAGATAAGAGGAATAGGAAAGGAATAATAGAATAATAGCTCTTGAATTGGCAGAGAGTAACAGTTAACCCTCTTCAGCACAATACCCTTTTCTCTCAGCTGCAGTAACTGCCTCTGACTCATGATTTCCAGAAGGTAAAACCTCCAGTGTTCTGCCAAAAAAGGGAAAGAATGGATAGGAGTAGAAAGAACGTGAGGGCATACCTGAATCTTTTCATTTCAACCCTGTTCGTGAAAGTCTTAGACTTTCGCCTAGTCCTCTACTTCCATCCATGTCCATGTTGGTGCCTCTGGGTCCTAGTACTTCTAAAATGTGACACAAAAAGTTGCTTCTGGGCCTCCCCTTGTCACCTTGGGTTTTAGCTTTCCCGGCCTACTCAATCATTTACAACTATCAATTTGTTTTGTAACTCCTCCAGTTATATTATGGAAGGTTCCATCCCTTCAGGCGACTGTAGGGCGCCTGGGTGGCTCAGTTGGTTGAGCGACTGCCTTCGGCTCAGGTCATGATCCTGGAGTCCTGGGATCGAGTCCCACATCGGGCTCCCTGCTCGGCGGGGAGTCTGCTTCTCCCTCTGACCCTCCCCCCTCATGCTCTATCTTTATTAGCAGGAACACAAGCAGGGGGAGTGAGAGAAGGAGAAGCAGGCTTCCCGCTGAGCAGGGAGCCCGATGCGGGGCTCCATCCCAGGACCCTGAGATCATGACCTGAGCTGAAGGCAGGCGCTTAACAACTGAGCCACCCAGGTGCCCCATGCTCTATCTCATTCTCTCTCTCAAATAAATAAATAAAATCTTAAAAAAAAAAGAATGACTGTAAGGCATCTTGACATTTATGTTGTAAAGCACTACAGGTCTATGGGGTCAGGTATTACATTCTCTGGAATCAGACTATCTGGGTTCAATACCAGCTTCACTAATTACTAGCTGTGTCACCACAAGCAAATGGCTTAACTTTTCTATAGTCATTTGTAAAAATGGGAGATAAGAGTACCTATTTCAAAGGGCTGTTCTGAAACTGTTTAAATGTAAAACCGGTATCAGTACCTAGGACACAGTGAGAACTTTGTAAGGACGAGGCTATGCCGTAACAGAGGCAGCAGTGTATTTTTTAATGATAGTCTAGGCATACATTAGTAGATACATAAAAAATGAAGCAAGTGTAAAATCATTTAATCATTAACTTCAGGGAAAAAAATACTATGAAAAATGAAATATAGTCATAGTATACTACTTGGCCCATAAAGAGATAATATTTATATAGACATAAAAATATAAGCTTTTTTTTATGTTATGTTAATCACCATACATTACATCATTAGTTTGTGATGTAGTGTTCCATTATTCATTGTTTTCGTATAACACCCAGTGCTCCATGCAGTAATACCCATCAGGGGGCTAACCAATCCCCCCTCCCCCCTCCCCTCTAGAACCCTCAGTTTGTTTTTCAGAGTCCATAGTCTCTCACGGTTCGTCTCCCCCTCAGATTTTCCCCCCTTCATTCTTCCCCTCCTGCTATCTTCTTCTTTTTTTTTTTTTTAACATATAATGTATTATTTGTTTCCTAGGTACAATATAAGCTTTTAATAGTGACTTAATCAGATTTTGGATAAAACTATAAAGCAGGGAAGGAGGGACAGCAGAGGACATCTAAATCCTAAGCTTCTAAATCTCTAATGACAAGATAAAATCTAAAGTTTAAAAATCACAACATAGTATAAACATGTTACTCAAAAATCTGGAGATGAATGCCAGAAAAAACCAATTCAAGGAGTCGAAAGTGACAGTCTCTGAGGACTGGGACTTGGGAGTACAGAAGGATGGGGAGAGGACTACTCTTCATTCTTAAATGCTTTTCCCGTACTATTTGGCTTTTTAAACTATATATCTTTATTACTTTAAAATATTTTATTTAAAGATTCTATTTATTTATTCTATTTATCCACTAGAGAGAGAGAGTATGAGAGGTGGGAAGGAGCAGGGAGCTTGATGCGGGACTTGATCCCAGGACCCCGGGATCATGACCTGAGCTGAAGGCAGACGCTTAACC
This sequence comes from Eumetopias jubatus, assembly GCF_037043125.1. NCBI lineage: Eukaryota > Metazoa > Chordata > Mammalia > Carnivora > Otariidae > Eumetopias > Eumetopias jubatus. Next base: position 41,957,468 of record NW_028274812.1, on the reverse strand, counting down.
GACTGAGCCACCCAGGCACTCTATACCTTTATTACTTTAATAAAAATAAATAAAAAATAGTGTTTGGTAGATGTGACACAGACCATGAACTAATATCTTTTCTAGCTGCTCTGACAAAAAAGATAAATATAGACTCTGTGCTGGAAGTGGAAAATAAATTTAAGCCACACAGAATCTGGACCCTTACTCAGTCCTTTACTTTTGCTCAAGTAGATAAAACAAAAACACATATATTTGTTTTCTAAGCTCTAAATTGTCTTTTTTAAAAAGTTCTTTTTACCTTATTAAATTTTATGTCTAATGTAATGAAACTCAATATGATTTAATTTTTCATCATACAGAAAAATGTTTTGGGTAAAGAAGTTAAAAAAAAAGATTTAAATGCCAATTTGGCATCCCAAATAAGCTTATCTTGCTTATATAAGAAACCTCAAACAAAATTCCCCCTGGGCAAAGGATTTAGGCTCAATAATAGGAAACTTGCATTACTGATCTACAAAAATGGAACTATTCTTAGGGGAAGGAGGAAAAAAAGATCAAAGTATACTCAGAACTTCAAGGCAAATACTGTTAACGAGGGTCACCAGACTCCTAAGACATGCAAGATTTTGTGCTAAACATTAAGAATCAAATTGGTCACCATTCTTAAGAGATAACAATGTACTGTGAGGGGCCTGGGTGGCTCAGTCACTTAAGCATCTGACTCTTGATTTCATCTCAGGTCATGATCTCAGGGTTGTGAGACTAATCCTTTCACTTTTTTTTTTAATTAATTAATTCATTTATTTTTTATGTTATGTTAATCACCATACATTACATCATTAGTTTTTGATGTAGTGATCCATGATTCATTGTTTGCGTATAACACCCAGTGCTCCATTCAGTACAGCCCTCTTTAATACTTTCACTCGTTTTAGAATGTATCTTGAATATTACAGATTCTCCCAGGAGTCTGCTAATAACCCAAATCAAATCTCACCACACGAATAATTCTCTGTTCTTAATTACTACATACTTTGTATGTCACTTTCAAATATTACATCATTAATATGTAGGTAATATCCAGGTACTCTGGATGGTTCTGTGAAGTTCAGTCTTAGCTAGGGTACCTAGAATGGTTCTGTGAAGTTCAATCTTAGCTACCATCTCCACTTGAAGAAATTTGAACCATGTTTTTTGTTTACCTCATGCCTGAAGTCACAAGCCCTTTCTCTTTATCCTGCCCCTTTTTTCTAAGATTTCTTCCTTAAATACACTGAATCAACACATTTCATTTCTACTAACATTCTGAATATTTCCATGTATGCATCATGATAAATTCCATAAGCTATTCATTAACTCTGTAATCAAATGTATTGGTTAAGATATATACAAACAATACAAAACCCAACACAAAAGATTTCCTTCTGATCACCACATACAAACTAGCTAGCAGAGATGCAATGCCCAATTCCCTGCCTGTTGATCAAATCCAAGAATGGGACATGGATTACACACACAATAACTGTACCTCCAAATCTGGAGATTAAAGTTTCTGATGCACATACAGCCATATCTGGAGAGGGGAAGTGGGGAGTAGAGTCAGTTTGCCAATACACCTATGTGAGCAGAGGCTTACAGAGCCTACTCACTTGCTCTAGATACCAAATTCATACCTATTTCAGAAAGTGCTCTGGGGTCTCCTGAAGCTAGAGGTTAGTTTGGACTCTTGTAAGTATAGAGTATAATTTTTGGATATACTGAGTTTGCTGACGTTGCATGCTATGCACAGCCTAATGTTCAATAACTCTGGACATATGATCACGGGAAAGCTTAAGGATTGATACATAGATACAGGAGTATAGTCAGTAAAGAGGGATAACTGAAGCCACTGCGAGGAAAAGAGGTAAATGTACTGAAGACATACACTAGAAGAGATTTCTATTCAAAGGGTAAATAGAGGAAGAGGAAAAAGAATCAGCAAAAACAAAGGAGAAAAGAGAATCCAGAAATAAAAAGAGAACAAAGTCACAGAATTCCCAAGAAAGACCACAGATAGGGGCACCTCAGTGGCTCAGTCCATTAAGTGTCTGACTTGATTCTGGCTTGCAATTTTGGCTTTCTTCAGGATCTCAGGGTTGTGGGATCAAGCCCCGTTGTCAGGCTTTGCCCTCAGCATGTAGTCGGCTGGAGATTATCTCTCTCTCCCTCTCCCTCTACGCCTCCCTGCCCATGGGCACTCCCTCTAAAATAAATAAATAAAATCTTAAAAAAAAAAAAAAAAGACAGTAGACAGCAGTGCAGCACCTAATAGGAACTCAATAAATATTTTCTGAATGAACAAGTTAATGAAAGGAAAAGGTGTCAATAGTGGGTGGAATATAAAATGGTACAGAGATGTAAAGTAAAAGGAGTCATGAAAAGAGGGAAGATAGAAATATATTTGAAATGTGCCTAACTTTTTAACATAGCAAGTCCATTTCTAATGATTTGTTGTAAAGATAATTATGGGCATAGAGATATTTATAAAAATGTTCAATAATTTTTAATAAATAATCTACACGTCTAAATACAGAAAATTGGGATTCATCCATATACTAGAATATTATTCAATCCTTTAAAATTATGGTATACATGAACATTTATAAGTATGACAGGATGATTTAAAATTAAATTAAAAAGGCAGTGTTAAGACAATAAAACTATTAAAAAAATATCCAGCTAAAACATGAAAAATTTTGGCATGAAGAGGTTAATGGTAAATATCTCTAAGAAGAAGACTAACAACTATGGTTTTGTTTTCATTATTTTCTAATTATTCTATAAAAATGGGAATTCTTTGATTAAATAAGAATTTTGAATCCATTACTGATGTCAATTAGTAATAGAGCATCTGTTTTTTTCAAATTAAATTAAATATCATATATCTATTTATGTGCTCAAGTACATGTGTATACAAAATCCAAAATGTGGATGGTTTTGTAGTCAGATTATATCTAATTTCTGATATTAAAAAAGACTGCAAGAGATAATTTTAAAATTGCTTATTACTAATGTTAATCAAATTTAAGTCTAGTTAGCATCTGGGTCACTGGGAATAAACAATTTCATGATTTGTTGTGATGGAATATTAACACTTACCTATGTTTGCTAAAATAACCACACTGGGTCTAAACTGAAAATTACTTTTTACTTTTCATCTTAAAGTCATCTTATAGGTCAGATTTTTTACAAAGAAGATAGTCATACATAAAACTGTTATAGTGGGGCACCTGGGTGGCTCAGTCGGTTAAGCGTCTGCCTTCAGCTCAGGTCATGATCCCAGGGTCCTGGGATCAAGCCCCACATCAGGCTCCCTGATGAAGCAGGGAGCCTACTTCTTCCTCTCACTCTGCCCCTCTCCCCCTACTCCTGTTCTCCCTTGTTCTGCTTTCTCTCTCTCTCAAATAAATAAATAATCTAAAAAAAACAAACACACACAAAACCTGTTATACTGTATATATAATTTACTGTTATGGGTGTTCTATGGGTGTTTAAAAGGTGTTCTATAAATAAAGATTTCAGAGTTTTTTTGTTTTTTAAGAAAACTAACAACAGGCCACATGACAGTTTCAAATAAAGAAGGAGTAAGTTTTAGGAGAACTATACTAACATTTCTTTAACCATATTAAATTTAATGTGTATATTTAATGAAAAATTACTATATAAGATTTAAGTTGCTAAAAATGTGCAATTCTAGACTCTAATTAAAACTTAATTTGTAGTTTCATATAAAGAAAACTATTAATACTGAATGATATAATTTTTTCTCCATGAAATACAGTTTTTATATTGAAATAATTTAGGCATGAGCATAACAGTCCTCTAATCGAAAGATTGTTAATAATATCTTACTACTAAGCCATGATGAGGAGGATCAAAAGTTTCCAGGAGATGTGACATTAAAAGCAAAGGTAACAAAAGCAAAAATAAACAAGTGGGAGTACATCAAACTCAAAAACTTGCAAAGGAAATCATCAACAAAATGAAAAAACAAAGTCCTGAATGAGAGAAAATATTTGCAAATCTTATCTCATAAGGGGTTAATAATATTCAAAATATTTAAAGAACTTACACAACACCAAAAAATTTTTAAAAATCCAATTCAAAAAATGGGCAGGGGATCTGAATAGACATTTTTCCAAAGACAACATGCAGATGGCCAATAGCTACATGAATAGATGCTATCAGGGAAATGCAAATCAAAACCACAGTAATATCACCTCACACCTATCAGAATGGCAGTACTGTTGGTGGGAATATAAATTGGTGCAGTCACTAGAGAAAACAGTATGGAGGTTCCTCGAAAAATTAAAAATAGAACTACCACATGATCCAGCAATTCCACTTCTGGGTATTCATCTGAAAACAAAAACACAAAATTTGGAAAGATTTATGCACCCCATGTTCACTGCAGCATTATGTACAATAGCCAAGATATGCAAACCACCTAAATGTCCACCAATGGATGAATGGCTAAAGAAAATGTAGTATATATACTATGGAATACTATTTAGCCATTAAAAAAATGAGGTCTTGCCATTTGCAACAACATGGATGGACCTTGAGGGCATTATACTAAGTGAAATAAGTCAGGCAGAGAAAGAAGTACCATATGTTCTTACTAACATGTGGAATTCCAAAACAACCAAACTCACAAATACAGAGAATAGACTGATAATTGCCAGAGGTGGGGAGTGGGGAGGGGGGAAATGTGTGAAGAGAGTCAAAAACAAAATTCCAGTTAAAAAATAAATCAGTCATGGGGATGTAATGTATAGCATTGTGACCGTAGTTAATACTGCATTGCATATTTGCAAGTTGCTAAGAGAGTAAATCTTAAAAGTTCTCATCACAAGAAAAATAATTCTTAACTATGTGTATGGTGACAGATATTAACTAGACTTCTGTGGTGACCATTTCACAATATATACAAAGACTGAATCATGTTGTAACCTGAAACTGATATACGTCAATTATATATCTTAACTAAGCCTCAACTTTGGAAAAAAAGAAATTATAGAGGATAAGAACCCCAAGGTGCCTTAATTGTTGTCTGTAAAAGACAATGTTCAAGAAAATAATTTGGACCCAAACTTTTCAATAAATAATTTGGACCCAAACTTTTCAATAAATAAATAAATAAATACATTTATTGAAAAGTGTGTTGTTGTAAGTCACAGAGGAAGTAATTCATAAAGCCAGCTTTGCCTTGAAGGATGAGTCAAATTTTTGTAAGATGACAAAAGTGAAAGCAATATTCAAGACAAAAAAAATAGGTATACAGGCAATAATAAACACTGTGCTTCAGAAGAAGTCTAACCTATTCAGCATTAGTTCAGGCTGAGGAAAGGTGGAAAATAATGTACATAGGAAAGGTGTAGGTATATTATGGAGCTGAAAGCCACATAAGGAAGTCTGGAACTGCCAGTTATTTAAAATGAGAAGGTGGGGAGCTTTACAATGTGTTTCTTTTCTGCATTAATTACCTCACTTTTTTATTACCTTAGTATCTGATTCCTCATTAGGTTGTAAGGTTAAAGAGAATGAGCACCACATCTTATTTACCCATCATTACATCCCCTACATCTAACACAAAGCATAACAAGCGCTTAATAAATATTGACGGAGTAAATGAAGTAGAGAAGAGTAAACTAACAATTATAAATATTAATCTGCAGTCATATTAAAGAAGTGCTGCCTATCTCATGTCACTACACTAAGAAACCTGGATTAGTTTAATCTCCCTCCTGGGTAGAGAAGAAAATAAGATCGAGGACTTAGGAAGGCAGGTTAGGAAATGGCAGAACATCCTTCTAACACAGGTGGACACAGGGAAGGTGGGAGGCCAATGAGAGCAATAACGTCCTCATCTCTCATAGTAGAGTCAATCAATATTGTCTAGAAGTGAAATATAATGTTCAAACCACTTGAAATGTTTTACATAATCTTTTCTTTCTTAAACTTAGAGGAATCTCTGGGGAAATACTAACACCTGGAGTGAAAAAACAGTTATTTGAAATTCAGCCATTTCTTCTGTTTCACTAGTTTTTCTTTTCTATAAAATTCAGTTAGAATTTAAAATTTAAATTAAAATGGTAAATTTAAATATGATTCCATTTTTATAAAATTATCTCCATATATCTATTCTTCTGTATGTACATGCGCAAAAAGATGTCCAGAATAATTTTCCTCAATGTTAATGTTACTTTCAGATAGGTGCAGGGGATTAAGAGTACACTGACTTGATGAGCACTAAATATAGAACTATCGAATCACTGTATTATACACCCGAAACTAATATATAACACTGTATGTTAACTACACTGGAGTTAAAATTTTTATTTTTTTTATTTTTTATTTTTTTTAAAGATTTGATTTATTTATTTGACAGAGAGAGAGAGACAATGAGAGAAGGAACACAAGCAGGGGGAGTGTGAGAGGGAGAAGCAGGCTTCCCACTGAGCAGAGAGCCCGATGTGGGGCTCGATCCCAGGACCCTGGGATCATGACCTGAGCCGAAGGCAGACACTTAACAATTGAGCCACTCGGGTGCCCCTGGAATTAAAATTTTAAAAAATAATGTTACTTTCAGAGTTAGGAAGAATGTCACTTAATGTATTATAATTAGTCTCCTGTGTTGGTTAATTTCTTTATAATAAAGATAAATCACTGTTTGAAAAACAAAGAAAAAAAGTTAAGATGACTTTCAAGACTGAGCAACTGAATAGTTGGTTGGGCCACTTAATGAGATGGAAACAGAAGATTTATTTTGTTTTGTTTGTTTTTGTGGGAGGAGATCCAAAAGTTCAGTTTTAGACATGTTAAGTTTGTGATGTCCAAGAAATGTACGAATTGAGATGTCAAGAGAGAGTTGTATATTTGAACCTGGTAGCTCCGAATAATGATTTAGGTTAGGGATATAAACTGTGGGGCACCCACAGACATACAGGATACTTAAAGGTAAAGGTGTAAGTGGATGAACTTGGGGTAGAACAAAGAGGAAAAAGTGCAACTGGGACAAAGTCCTTAGTATTCCAAATTCTTCTTTTTTTTAAGATTTTACTTATTTATTTGAGAGAGCGAGAATGAGAAAGAGAGAAAGAGAGAGAGCACATGAGAGGGGGAAGGGTCAGAGGGAGAAGCAGACTCCCTGCTGAGCAGGGAGCCCGATGTAGGACTCGATCCCAGGACTCCAGGATCATGACCCAAGCCGAAGGCAGTGGCTTAACCGACTGAGCCACCTAGGTGCACCTTTAGTATTCCAAATTCTAAAAATTGCTTAGAAAATGCAAAAGAGAAAAAATAGCAGCTGTGGAAGTGTCACAGAAACAAAGAGAACTTTCACATAGAAAGAAATGGTCCACTCTATCAAATGCTGATAGTTATAATAAGAAGAGAATTAAAAAGAGAAGAATCTATTACATTCATCAGCATAGAAGCTACAAGCGACTTGAGCAGGATGTGCAATTCTGACAGAGTTAATAGAGTCAATGTCAAATCTAAGTGGGCTGAAAAGTAAAGAGAGGTGAGCAAGTGGGGACAGTTTGTACAGATTACTTGCTATGATGAGAGGAAGAGAAACAGGCCAGTGACTTCAGAGACAGGAGGTCAAGAGAAATTTCTTTTCGAGTGTGTTTCATTGTAAGATGAGACATGTGAGGGCATGTCTGCACCCAGATACCAAAATTAGAAAAGGACAGGCTAGAAGTGGAAACAAAGAGGATAGGAGGGCTAATCAAAGGAGCAACCTTCTCATATATTAGTCATTTACAAGATTTCTAGGATCTGAACAAATAAAAATTCAGAAATTTACAGAGGATGTGATTCTATTAAAAAGTGAAAATTCATGGGGCGCCTGGGTGGCTCAGCTGTTAAGCATCTGCCTTCAGCTCAGTTTATGATCCCAGGGTCCCTGGATCGAGCCCCAGGTCGGGCTCCCTGCTCGGTGGGAAGCCTGCTTCTCCCTCTCCCACTCCCTCTGCTTGTGTTCCCTCTCTCGCTGTGTATCTTTCTGTCAAATAAATAAATAAAATCTTAAAAAAAAAAGTGAAAATCCACATTTCACTAAGCCCTGTATTAGCCTCATCTAAGTGCTGTGGCAAACCTACAGAAACTGTATTAAATGTACCCTTATTCAGAGGGGGAAAAAGTGAATGGAACAAGCAGTGCTAAGTATAGAAGGCAAATACACTCATGAGATGATCTACTGAAGGGAACGGTATAATAAAGGTACAATTAGAAACAAAACCAATGTAGAAAGTAAAGAAAATGATGTAGGTAAGAATCCAAAACACAGAGAAACACAAGATTTATAGAATACAAAGCTATGATATAAATTATCACTATTGGTCCACAAAGATCAAAGCTAGACTGAATTATTAGAAGAAAGCAAAGTATCTAACCTCAAATGTATGACCTAAAAATATAACTGAATATTATGAACATAAACTTGGAAATACAATGAAATAAACATATTGTCAAAGAAAAACTTGTTAAAAAAGCACAAAAAATAAAATACAAACTTTTCCTCAGAAAATGATTTGGTCTTTTTCTTTCTCTTATTTTTTTTTTTAAAGATTTTTATTTATTTATTTGAGAGGGAGAGAATGAGAGATAGAGAGCACGAGAAGGAAGAGGGTCAGAGGGAGAAGCAGACTCCCCGCCGAGCAGGGAGCCCGATGTGGGACTCGATCCCGGGACTCCAGGATCATGACCTGAGCCAAAGGCAGTCGCTCAACCAACTGACCCACCCAGGCGCCCTTTTTCTTTCTCTTATTGCTGATGCTGTAAACATAGCAAATCACTTGGCAGCATGTAGAAGACTACTGGGGTACTGAAAGAATGAAGACAAAATTTACTTCCTAGTCAAACACAAAAATCATATAAAGCAAGCAGATATAAACACTTGAAGTACTACTGCTACTACATCTATTATGAATATTTTTATAGTGCTTGCTACATGCCAGGCACAGTTAAGTCATTTTAATTTTTCTTATGCAATTCCCATAATAGTTCTATGAAGAAAATAATACAATTTTCCTCTTACAGATGGTATCTGAGATCCCAACTCACACAGCTAGTAAAGAGCAAGCAGTCTTGACTCCAGAGTCCATGTTGCTGATCTAACCACTGTATACCACACAACTCTATTACATGTATCGACAATGCCATGGCAAATTTTCTCGTGTAGAACAGAATGACTCCATTTGGATATTGCATTCCATTTGAAAAAAGCACATGCTATGCAAATTAATATATTTTATTCCCTGGGACATTTTACTTCTTGGATGGCTTTTTACATGAATTAAAATCCTATTATTTTTTTAACAAGAATACTAGGGAAAAATACTACTCTTCTTTTTTTTCTTTTTTTTAAAGATTTTATTTATTTATTTGACAGAGAGAGAGACAGCGAGAGCAGGAACACAAGCAGGGGGAGTGGGAGAGGGAGAAGCAGGCTTCCTGCAGAGCAAGGAGCCCGATGTGGGACTCGATCCCAGGACCCTGAGATCATGACCTGAGCCGAAGGCAGACGCTTAACGACTGAGCCACCCAGGCGCCCTACCTTCTTTATATAAAGAAAAAGACATTCACTCACTGTATCAGTAAAAAGAAGCTAGAATCTATATTCTATAACTACAAAACTCAGAAATATACTTGCTATGCAGAAGCAAGTTCTACTGAATAGATTTTTCCTAGTATTTTCATCATTGCTTGCTATATGATGTACCTGATGCTATACATGAGAAGTTAAAATGTAATGTGAAAATACATTTTGAGATAAAGGACACACCATTCAAAGAACTATAATAGCTACAGTTTTTCTACCTTCTTTGAACTAAAAAGTCCAAAAATGAAACTCAGCTATTAATGGTAAAAAAAAAAAAGTTTGAGTATAAGATCTGTAATATATACTACCATCAGAGATTCTAATTTTTAAAAAGTGATTGCTTTATTTCTTAGGTAGAGCATTCTCACTGATCCCCTCCCTGTTGGCTGAAAAAGTTACTTTGCTAGTAGAAAGGGGGAAAAAAAAAGAAACACAAACCTATCCAGCTGTTTTTAAAAGTGGTAATTTATAGATAGGAAAACAAATTATAGGTGTATATATGACCAAAAAGGTTTAAACCTTGGGAAAACTGAGATTAAGGAGTAATGGTTAACATCGAGGAGCAAAATTTGAGCCTCAAGATAAATCATGCATTTTCAGGCCTTTTTCAAGTCTCTATTATGGAAGGAGTCCTATCAAATACCAACCCAGGGAAACCCCAGTTGACTCCCAAGTAAACTGTAGAGTAAGCAAAATGCCTCTTTTTAAAGAGGCATTTGTAATATAAATCAAACAAAAGTGGAAGACATTGTACTAACACAGAGCCTAAATGTAGACAAAAGCCATTATATAAAAACCTAATAGCTATATTTATTTTGTCTAAAGTTACAACTAACCTTTAAACATGCTTTAAAAATTTGCTCATTTTCAATACTTTTTGAAAGTATACAGAACATATGCTTAATTGTTTCTGCAAGATAGAAAATGTACCTCAGGTAAAATTTAGCACCTTACCTTAGACCAAAGATGTGTGATTGTTCATAGTTGAATAAAGAACGAATCTTAGCTTCTGAATTCAAAATTATAAGTCTATCTATAATATCCTGAAAAAGAAAAAGTTGGAGTGAGACCATTTAAAGAAAAATCAACTCAACAAAGATTTATTTCGATTTATGGTTCTCAAAATTGGCTTTACATTTGATTACCTAGAGAGAGGTTAAAAAAAAAAAAAAAAGATGCCCAAGTCTCACCCTTAGAGATTCTGAATTAATTGGTCTAGGTGTGTCTGGGTATTAAGATTTGTCAAAGTTCCTGAAATGAGTCATCTAATGTTTAGCCAAAGTGGAGAATCACTAATTTCTACCCCATTGTGGTATTGCATGAGCAACTTATCTACAAATGTAAAGCATGAACAGTGGATTTAAATAGTTTTATCTAGTAGCTGAAATTTTGTTAATAGTCTCTGCTCATGTAAATCAGTGGTTTCCAACCCTGGTTGAACATTGGAATTACCTAGAGAACTTTAAAAAAAATTATATATACATATAAATATATGAATAATGCCCAGGCATACGAATATATGAATAATGACCAATTAAGTCACTATCCTTGGGGGTCAGATTCTGACATTAATATCCTTTTAAAAGACTTCCAAGTTGTTGCACTGTCTAGCCAGGCTTAAAAATCACGATGCAAGTGCAGAGAGAACCTGATGACCCAGGTGCCACCAGACATCCCAAGCCCTGACAATGTAAGCCAACTATGCGATTTTGAGCACTCTCTAAAAGTCTTTCTTTTTATAATGCCCTGCTATAATGCCCTATATTTTATAATATTTCTTTGGGTTTAGGCCTAAGAAATTTATTCATAGATGAATACTTGTCTCTCTCATTGCTCATTTTCCTGACCAAGAAACTTGCTACCCTCCAGTGAGTTCAAATTGAAGACATTTCTGTGACCTATGATAGGTCAAAATGAAGGTTTTGCTAGGGAGTAAAGTCATGTAATATTTACAGAGGTCTACGTGGATGATAGTACAAATGTCATATGATCAAATAAGAAGCATGGAAATGACTTTGCAAGGTTGAGGAAATAATGAATCTTTCAAAACTTGAAAAACACAAATCAAAACATAGTAAAAACTGTATTTTGTGTCAAGTTGTATAGTAAAAGTTTATACCTAACACTTAGGAATGCATTTATTATCATTCTACGGATATCTTGCAAAAATTTCTAAGTACTCAAAAGTTTATAATCAGCAAATATTAAATAAACTACCTAAAATGAAGAATAAAATGATTGCTATCTTAAAATCTGTCATTCTGTCTGCTTCTTAGCTGGGCACTCCTTGTTTCAAACCTTATGACAGAACATGAACTAAGTAATTCATTGATATTGCCAGCTTCACATTCAGATTCTCAATAATCCCACTCTCTTCTTTTTCCTAATTTCTCCTCTGACAGTCCTGATTAACCACAGTGACAGAGCTGTGGAGCTCTCCTTGACTTGTCCAGGCACCTGGATACTATTCAGTAGTCTTTACAGTGTGTGCAAACTTGTTGGACAAACTTGTTTGCCAAGTGTTGCTTCAAAAAGGTATTTTTACTGCTTAAAATAATTTAAGAAATGATCACTGTTTTATCATAATCTTCAGAGATTAATCTAGAATTATGTATCACTGGCCTTCTCTTATCTGAGAGAAGAGAATCTGCCAATCAGTTCTATGCATAGTAGCTTCTGGAAGGATTACTACAGATTCCTCTTCATTAGTAGGATACTAGTATAGGTGACTGAAATTTGTCCATCTATCTGAATACTAAGCTCAGACTTTGACAGCCGGTGACACTTTGGGACTCTATATAAAGTTCTAGTTCCATACCTAAGTACTGGATATGTTAAGAATAAAAGAGAGAATGTATTACCAGCAAGCTAATGGAAGAGTAGATTGCAGGGGTCTATCAATGATAATGCATTTTCAGAGAACAAATGTTACAGTAGATAGTATGTTCTTTAAAGAGGATTACGTTGATGGATCACCACTTAGGGAAGAAAACGAAACTCCTGGGAAGCCTGCCTTATGGAGAACTTCAGTTTCTAAGCACTGCAACATGTGTCAATAAGGCAATCACTTTTCTAAATCAAGCAGCATCTTCCAAACAATGAGCTAGTGGCAAGTAAGGCCTGAGACTCAAACAAACAAAAACAAAAACAAGTCTGAAATTCTTTCAAAGGATACTGTCCAGCTGGAAAATACATTCAATGATCTAGTAGGCCAGAATGAGACCAAAACTAGGAAAGCAAAGGAATATCTATTCACATAAATACATACATGCCTGAGGGCCTGCTGTGAAAGGAGAGGGAGAGATCAGTTATAATGCCAATACTCCTGCACCTGCACCACTAGGAGTGGCTTGTGACTGGTTAGCCTATGAACATCCCCAAACAAAACTCAACTTCAACATTCTTCCTTGGAATTTTTCAAGTGGGAGGGGTCTTCATCCATTCTGGCTGCTGTAACAAGAGTACCATAGCCTGGGTGATTTATAAACAACAGAAATTTTATTTCTTACAGTTCTGGATGCTGAGAAGTCCAAAATCAAGGCACCAGAAGATTTTGTGTCTGGCAAGGACCCACTTTCTAGTTTATAGACAGTCATCTTTTCACTATGCCTTCACACGACAGAAGGGGTCAGGGATTTTTCTAGTCTATTTTTTTTTTTAATCAGCCATAATTGCAGCACCTCAGATAAACCTCATTGGCTACGATACTACCATTGTGCAAAACCGGAGTCTATTTTTTTTTTTTTTTAAAGATACTAATCACGTCCCGAAGGCCCACCTCCAAATATCACATTGGGGATTAGGTTTCAACATATGAATTTGGGGGGTACACGTTCAGTCTACAGGAGAGAAGTAGAGGAAAAGGCCACTCTCCTGTTTGGTGGCATAGTGAATTAAATTGTGACCCCCAACAAAAGATATGTCCACGTTCTAATCTCCAGAACCTATGATTGTTACCCTATTTGGAAAAAGAGTGTTTGAAGAGGTAATTAAGAATTCTGAGATAAGATCATCCTGGATTAACCCAACTGGGCCGTAAGACTGTGACAAGTGTCCTTAGAAGAGAAAGACAAGGGGAGATTTAAGACAGATGAGGGAGAGAGCCTTGTGAAGATGGAGGGCAGAAACTGGAGTTATGTAGCAACAAGACATGGCATGCCGGGAACAACTAGAAGCTGGAGGCGGCAAGGAAGAATTCTCCCCTGGATTCTCTGGATGGAAGGTGGCCCTATTAACACCTTGATTTTACTTTTTTTTATTTTTATTTTTTAATTTATTTATTTGACAGAGAGAGAGACAGCGAGAGAGGGAACACAAGCAGGGGGAGTGGGAGAGGGAGAAGCAGGCTTCCTGCCGAGCAGGGAGCCCGACGCGGGGCTCGATCCCAGGACCCTGGGATCATGACCTGAGCCGAAGGCAGATGCTTAACGACTGAGCCACCCAGGCGCCCCAACACCTTGATTTTAGACATCCGTCCTCCAGAATTGTAAGAGAATAAATTTCTGTTGTTGTCAACTATCCAGTTTGTGGTCATTTGTTATGGCAGCCGTAGGAAACAAAGACAAGGGGAAATGGTGAAGATGTCAGTATAGAGTAACAGGGAGTCTATGTACTGCCCTATAGAGAACACCATCTCAAGAAGAAAACACTAATAATAATTATACCAGACAATTCTATAGCATTTATTACCTGCCAAGCAGTGACTTAAACTTTTATATTTCACTTAATTCTCACAACAACCCTGGGATAGGAACGTAATTGCTCTTTTAACAGAAAATTAAGGTTTACCTTGTCTGAAGTCATATAGTTTGTAAAAGGCAGAACTGGGAATCTAATCCAGGCAGTCTCGCTTCAGAATACAGACTCTTAACCACTACACTATGTATAGCTTTCAATAAAGCCAAGATAGAGAGCAGTAACAGGACAAGATGACACAGAGAGACAGACAGATGTGAACCTGACTACATTCAAAGTTCTATTTCTACTTGTCCTTGTTTTTTGTTTTGTTCTTTGCTCTTGTGGCAAAATGAAGTCTACAAATATTTTATTTAGCATATCTGCACATCTACTGTGTGCCAGGCATTATGCTAAATACTGCAAACATATTCTCAGGGTTGAAAAAGAGCTTAAAGATTATGTACTACAACCATCCAATAGGTTCTTGGATCTGATCTGCAATATCTCCACCAAAAAGAACTCAGGATAAGAAACTTACAGAATCCCAAGGCAGCCTATCCCACTTTTAGTCAGCTCTGACAATTAGCAAGTTCTCCCTTAGGTTAAATAATTGTTTATACTCCTCGGTTATGCGAAGAGAATCATAATCAGCCATCACCTCTTGTTAAGAATATGGAATACTCCTGTCACTGGTACTGGCATCCAAGTTTCTCAGTTATCTCCCACACCATTACTCCACATAAGCTGCAGATGTTTACTAGAGCCAACAAATTTTTTTTTTAAGATTTTATTTATTTATTTAAATTTTATTTTATTTTATTATGTTGTTAGTCACCATACAGTACGTCATTAGTTTTTGATGTGGTGATCCACAATTCATTGTTTTCGTATAACATCCAGTGCTCCAAGCAGTACATGCCCTCCTTAAAACCCATCACCAAGCTAACCCATCCCCCTACCCTCCTCCCCTCTGAAACCCTCAGTTTGTTTCTTGGAGCCCATAGTCTCTCATGGTTCCTCTCCCCCTCTGATTTCCCCCCCTTCATTTCTCCCTTCCTTCTCCTAACGTCCTCCATGCTATTCCTTATGTTCCACAAAAAAGTGAAACCATATGACAATTGACTTTCTCTGCTTGACTTATTTCACTTAGCATAATCTCCTCCAGTCCCATCCATGTTGATGTAAAAGTTGGGTATTCATCCTTTCTGATGGCTGAGTAATATTCCATTGTATATATGGACCCCATCTTCTTTATCCATTCATCTGTTGAAGGGCATCTCGGCTCTTTTCACAGTTTGGCTATTGCGGACATTGCCGCTATGAACATTGGGGTGCATGTGGCCCTTCTTTTCACTACATCTGTGTCTTTGGGGTAAATACCCAGGAGTGCAATTGCTGGGTCATAGGGTAGCTCTATTTTTAATATTTTGAGGCACCTCCACACTGTTTTCCAAAGTGGCTGTTCCAACTTGCATTCCCACCAACAGTGTAAGAGGGTTCCCCTTTCTCCACAACCTCTCCAACATTTGTTGTTTCTTGCCTTGTCAATTTTTGCCATTCTAACTGGTGTAAGGTGGTATCTCAATGTGGTTTTGATTTGAATTTCCCTGATGGCTAATGATGATGAACATTTTTTCATTAGCCATTTGTATATCTTCTTTGGAGAAGTGTCTGTTCATGTCTTCTGCCCATTTTTTGACTTGATTATTTGTTTTTTGGGTGTTGAGTTTGAGAAGTTCTTTATAGATCTTGGATATCAGCCCTTTGTCTGTAGTGTATCTTCTCCCATCCTGTGGGTTGCCTCTTTGTTTTGTTGTTTCCTTTGCTGTGCAGAAGCTTTTTATCTTGATGAAGTCCCAAAAGTTCATTTTTGCTTTTGTTTCACTTGCCTTTGGAGATGTATCTTGAAACAAATTGTTGTGGCTGATGCCGAAGAGGTTACTGCCTATGTTCTCCTCTAGGATTTTGATGGATTCCTATCTGACATTGAGGTCTTTCATCCATTTTGAGTTTATCTTTGTGTATGGTACTAGAGAATGGTTGAGTTTCATTCTTCTGTATATAGCTGTCCAATCTTCCTAGCACCATTTATTGAAGAGAATGTCTTTTTTCCATTGCATGCCAATAAATTTTCTTATGCAGGTCAATAAATTTCCTCTTCCGCTGAAACTAATTCAAACGGAGTTTTTCCAATAACCAAAGGGGTCTTACCTAATACATCACTTATATAGCTGCAAATTAAGTGATAGGAACTGAAAAACAATCAAAGATTATATGTATTAAAGGGACAGAATATTTTGTTATTGACCTTTAACTCACTAAAGTGCAACTTGAGAGTTGTTTGCAGGACCTAGAGTTTTGGTAGATACCTGCTATGAAATCATGAGAAGTTAAGGTCTAACATCCGAAAATATAAAGAATTCCTCAAAAGTAAGAAAAAGAAAACAAAGAGAAAATTAATAAAAATAAATTGAAACACCACTGAGAAGTCACCAATGGCCATTAAGCATATGAAAAAATGTGCTATTCACAAGAAAAACATACATTAATATTTTTCTCCGTCAGACAGTTATCTAAACCTCTGATCACATAAACTTCTTAATGAGACTACTAAAAAACAGTCACTATTATAGCTCATTGATGGGAAAGCAGAAAGATTATTCCCTGTGTATAAAAAACTAGCAATATATACTAAAATTACATATGAATTTACCTTTCAACCCAGTGATCCCACTTCTAGAAATCTAGCCCAAAGATTCTATAGTGGGCAGAATTTAAGAGCCCCAAGATTCTGAGGCCTTAAACACTAATGCATGTATTGCTGTGAAGAGATTTTTGTGGAAGTCCTTAATTGATTTTAAAATAGGAGATTATCCAAGTGGCTCTGATATCATCACAAGAGCCATTCAAAAGAAAAGAATTTTCTCGGGGCTGTTCACAGGAGAGGAAGTCAGACAGATTCAAAGCATGAAAGGGATTTGACGGAAGGGATGTTGTTCACAGTTGAAATGGAGAGGGCCACAGAAAAAAAACCCCAGGAGCAACTCCTGCCTGACAGCCAGCAGAAAGCCAGGCACTTAAGTCCTACAACCTAAGAATTCTGCCTAGTATTAATTTGGAATTGCAGTTTTCCCCAGGGCCTCCAGATGAGCACTTAGCCTGGCCACCATCTTGATTTCGGCTTATAATAATACTCTGAGCAGAAAACCCAGAAACACAGTGCGAGATTTCTGATGTACAAAACTGTGAACTCCTAAATGTGTGGTTTTAATTTGTTTAGTTTGTAGCAAGTTGTTATGCAACAGCAGAAAAACTATATAGGCACACTGATAAATACAATAAATATAAACCAAGCTATTAATTTTGGCATAACTTATAATAGCAAAAACCTTAAAGAATCCAGTGTCCACCAATAGATGATTGGATGAATAAACTCTAGCACAACAGTATACCATGCATTTGTAGAAAAGGCTAAGGGTGGAGCTCTATATACTGGTATGCAGTAATCTCAAAGGTAAAGAATTAAAAGAAAAATGCAGACAGGGCAGTGTTTAGAGCATACTATCTTTTGCTTAAGTCTGGAGGGAAAGAAAATATATTATTTTTTAAAGTAACAGTTGTAAAGTAACAGTTGAAAGATAAGCCAAAAACTAACAAAAAGTGTTAGCTATAAGGCAGTGCTATAAAAAAGAACTTTCTGCAATGATGGAAATATTCTGTCTGTGCTATTTAATGTGGTAGTCACTGGCCACCTATAGCTAGTGGGTACTTGAAAACTTGAAATGTGGATAGAACTTACAGGAGAGAAATTTTGAATTTTATTTAGTTGTCATTAATTTAAATTTAAATAGCTACATGGAGCTAACTGCTATTATAATGAAGATCAATACATACATATGGTGAAAAAGGACAAAAGGGATTAATATGTAAGCACATTCTGTGACTATGCCTTGTTACATATTGGAGTCACATATTTTAAAAGAACATTAAATCATGTAAGAATCAAAAAGACAAAATTAATACAAAAGGTAAAACAACCTCTCAATTTAGAACATTCTAAAACAAGTCTATTCAGTTAGTGGCATAACAAGGCAGAACAGAGATTTACTTCAAGTAACTTTAAAACACAACATTTTGATTGCAAATCCCTGGTGGCATAAATTCTAATAACAAAACTAACTGAAATGAAATGTCAATATGCATGCACTAATTTTATTCTGAACTATTATATGTACACTGTACAATAAAAGCAAATAAGTAGTTTCGTTCATGTCATTAGTAACCAAGCTTTTCAGTGAAAGAGAAAAATCTAAGAAAAAACTCAATATAGGATCATGATGAATTTCTCTTTAAAAAAAAATACTTATACTCTTCAGCTGTCCCCTGAAAGGACTAGAAATAATGACAACCCTAAACGATGAAAATTTCTAGTGTCCCGGTTATAGTTTCTAAATAGCAAGTCCTAGTAAAAGGAACGACAACTCTTTGAAGATGGCCGATTCCAGGACTGAGCCAGAAAATGTATACAATGAGCCCAGAACATCTTACATTAGAAAGAAATATATCAAACAGGAATAACAACATGTCAAAAGGACTCTGTAGCCAAAGAATATCTTGATTATCAAAAGCAATAATGACTAACTGTGCTGGATTGAAACATATACATATAAAAACTAGAAGCTCATAATGATAATAATAAAAAACATCCCTTTTGGAGATTACTAGACCAATTCACTATTTTGAAAATTTATAAATAGTCAAGCATTTATTCTGCCATGCCTGAAAAAAAAAAACTTTTTCAGGGTTTCCTTTATTAAATAATTCCAGTGAAATATAAAAAAAGAATAACAGAATATAATCACCATTTCACATCTCCTGGTGAAACAATGAATCAATGCAACCCAGGACAAATAACCCAGTTTTTCCAATAAATCAATGGCATGGAAACAAAGAAAGAACTGTTTTAGAAAAAAGATGTAAAAGACATAATGACTGAATGCAATGTATGGACCTTGTTTGGATCATGACTTGACCAACTGTTAAAAAAAAAAAAAGACATCTTAAGAAAAAGGAAACTTCTATACAGACCACATATTAGATAACATTAAAGGATTATAGCTAACATTTTAGATATGATTAAAGCCATGATGGTTTACGAGGTGGTAATTCAAACAAAACAAAACAAAACCCAGAGGCCCTTATTACTTAGAGATACATACTAAATTATTTACAGATAAATTGGCATTATACCTAAAACACGCTTTATAATTCTCCAGGAAAAGAAAAATGCAGAAGTAAAGGAGAGGCAACTGGTTAAGAATAGGGGAATAGATGGCAGAACACTGACAGAATGTCGATAAAAGCTAAAGTTTAGTGTTGAGTATATGGGAGTTTATTATACCATTTTTTAAATGCAAGTTTGAAAGTATCCACAAAAGAAAGCCCACCCATGAATGTATGCAGTTAAATACACACACACACACACACACACACACACACACACACACACACACACAGCTCCTCAGTGTAACTTCCTAGGGTTCCTGCCACGGGAGTCCCAAAGAAAACAGAAAGATACTAAATTTAAATTCTTTTGAATAAAGCCTAAGAAGGGCCAAGATCATTAAGAGCCTATCATATAATTAATAAAAAATGAAGTTACTGAGAACCCACCATGCTCACAGTAGCAAAAGAAAAACAAAACAACAACTTGCTAGACTTTTTGGGCAAAAGACAAAATCCAGTTCCTCTCCTCATGGATTTTACAGTCCATTAGGACAGACAAATGCAAAAGTAATTATACAATACTGTGACATATGAGATGACTTCCTTTGAGTAAAGCATGAAAAATGAGGAGATACTATCTAGCCAAAAAGCAAGGTTTAGAAAGCTTCCAGACCCCAGAGAAAGGAAGAAACTTGTTCGAAGACCCTGGAAATCAGAGTGGAAGGTGACAAGAGAAAAAAAAAGGGCTTTGAGAAACAAGGAGAAGCTGTATGTCAGGCAAAGGAACATGGCTACGCATGGAGGCAAAAGGAAGTCAGCAAAGATTTTAAATAGAATTACTACATCCGGTTTTCATTTCTAAAGGACCACTTTGAGAATAAATCAGCATGAGGATAAATTACAGGTTGAGACTGGGGGGAAAAAAAGCAGTTAGGATCTCACTGAAGTAATCTAGACAACAAATGAGAATCTGAGCTAAGGTAGCCTTAATAGGAATAAAAAAAGTAAACAAGATGTAGTTATTAGGGAGGCAAAAATCTATACATGGTGATTAATTGCATGTACAGAAAGAGAAGTCAATGATGACTTCCAGGTTTCTAGCGCATTATGTGATGATGGTGCCATATGCTGAGATAGGAAAACAGGAAATGGAATTGATTTAAAATAGGAAAAAAAAAACACATTATATTCAGTTCTAGAAGTGGTAAGACTAAGATGCCCATCAGTGTTCCAGATGTCCATTATCTGGTAGAAATCTGAGTATAGATTTGACAGGTGAGCAATACAGGTCAGAACTGTCCATATACAACTAAAGTCACAGTACTGGATGAGATCAATCTGGATAACAGACAGCAGAGGAAGAGAAGTCCACAAAGGAGACTATATAAGAGAGATCAGAGAAGCTGGAAGAGAACCAGAAGTAGAACCACAGACATAGGAGAGAGTGACAAGACTCCCATAACTGATTTCAACAAAGGCAATACTTTTAGGAATATCTTCAAAAACCATTCACTGGACATCTACTATGTGCTAAATGCTAAGGATGACTAAGATGTCCTACCTGTTCTCAGGCACTCACAGGGTAGCAGGGAAGACAGACACATAAATGGCTAATTATAAAACTACTTAAGAAATGCCAAGATACAAGTAGCACAATGTAAAATTGAAACACTTCAAGGAAAAGAGAATAGAAATTAAAAATCCAACATTAGATGTATCTATCTTTATATTTCATTCATAAAATTATCCAAAAATTTCCAGAGTAGAGAAAGTTTTACAAAATTAGAATGTTCAGGATTAACAAGAATTAAAAATATTCACATGGGCAAAACTATAGAAAAAACAATAACACACAGGTCAAAGGGACCAGAAAATAAGAATGATTAATAGAATTTCAGTGTTAATTAAATAATTCTTTATGAATGCATAAGTACATATTTTATGTGCTTAATTCATAAAGTTATCCAAAGATGAGAAACTAAATATCTCTAAATGATTAAAAGAAGTTACCCATTTCGGAGTATGAATATGAAAAAAGTCTCAAATAAATATGTACATACTGCCCTCATGGGGCAGTAATAGGTAGTTCATTAAAATATAAGCAGAAAATGTATTGGACTCCTTGGATCTAGTTTAATCCTAATTATTGTAGCCAATGAAGAAGCAACACTGGTGTGACTAGTAACATAAACCATCTAAAAATCATTCATGTACATATTTCTGTTTATGCCATGTTTCTTTCCTGATTGGGGAGCATTAACCTTGTATTCTAAGAGGTGTTGTAACTTTTAGGTGATGTGGATCAAAAATCCCATGCACAGATAATTCAGAGCATATCCCATGGGTAAATAAATCAAATCAGTCTTTAAACACCATTAAATAATGTTCCTTTTTTTTGCCAAACTGCACTGTACTACAAATCTCAAATATCATTTATATAAGGTAAAGATTAAAAGAAAATGACTTACAATAACACACGTTGGGACTTCACGAAGAGAATACTCTGCTTTATTAGGAAGATCTTGATTTCCTACCAGCTCATAAACAGCAGGATAAGGTAACAAGTTCACCAGTGCTAGAAAAGACTAGGCAGGGAAGAAAGAAAACACTGTCATTTAAATGGTGCATGTTTTTCAACCACATCCATGATACAGTTTTATAGGAGTATGACTATGAGGTTTAATTTTTTCAAATAAGCCTAATTAATCTACATAAATGTGAAATATATACGTTAAGTGCCAAATAGCTAACCTCAACAATAATCTATGTGCTGATAATGCATAACAATTGTAACAGAATATACAGGAGTTGGAAAATGTTTTAAAATGTCTTGTATCTCTTGAAAAAGTTTGGTTTTGAGGAAAAAATGAAATGATTTTATTGCTGGAAAAAGCTGAATAAAATAATATTAAATGTTAAAAAAAGAACTGATCCATCTTTCTCATTATATGAATTGTTTTAACTGATGTGTAAGAAATACAAGAGAGTACACGGTGGGGCTCTGAAGCAAGGTAATAAATTCTATATATTTTCACATTCAGGTCACAAGGCTTTCTTTATCCTTTAACTACTAACTAACTGTAAATCCAACTAACCTAAATATTATAGTTAATTTTAAAAAGCCATGGCTTTACCTATCAAAACCAGCTCATTTTCTGGTACAATCTTAACAAGTTAATCTCTCCATGAAGTTTTTAAGCTCTCACATTTCATCTTACTAAAAACAACCTGAAGATTTTTCTCAGGCACAGTTCATTCTTTGGATCACCTGCACAAAAGCATGCAGTGGTTGCCCATCACTATCAAGCCTAAACTCCTTAGCAAGACTTTCAAGGCACTTAACTAATTGACACCTTTCTTCTCTTCACAGTGTCAAAAGCCTTGTTTTCCATTATTCCTCAGCAGGAAGTCACTACTTCAGTCAATTGAATCTGCCTGTGGTCTCCTTCAAATAAATGACTGCCACATATGCAAACCTTTTGATCCTACCAACATATTCCTCCTACCCTCCCACTTACTCATTATCCCACTTCATACACTTGCCACATTTTTTTTCTAGAAGGCTTTCTAATGAACTCTATTCACCTCTAGAAACCCTGTATTCTGCCAATACTTGTATGTTTCATTCGTATTGTATTAGTTGTATTTATTTGTAACTATTAAGTTTTCTGCTTATTTAAAAAAAATTTCACTGGATTCAGAAAATTTGAGAATCAAATTAAGAATTTTCACTGTAATCAGAACACGAGAAAATTTAAAAGAATAGTTAATTCAATCTCTCACATACTAGATGAAAAAACTTAAGGACCAGAGAAGTTAAGTGACTCAGCCAAAGACACGCAATCAGAAAGTTGGCGGCAGAACTAATCGGCATTTTCTTATTTTCAGGCTAGATTACTCATTACAAGTCCCAGTATAATCTTCAGACACTATTTAACAATGTCACCAGTGCTACACAGTCCTTGTTTGAGGACTTGGAAGGTACAGTCCATTTTATCTCCACCTCCACCCTTATTATGCCAAATGCAATATTCCTTAACAAATAACACTGGTTATAGTCAATATATTTAACACAGTGGATTTTAACAAAATGTTGCTGTAGAATGAAAAATGAATTCTTTAAAAGTTTCCTTTTCTTCCCATGAATATGCCATAAAATGAAGATAGAATTTTTAACTACTTCTAAGAAAATAATCTATATACTCCTGATTTAAACCTAGTATCATTTGGATAGCAATAAAGTTATCATAAAGTAGAATAACTAAATTTAATAACCTAGTTGCCATTTACTGAATGCTTATCTAAAGAACACTATGCAAGAAGTGTTCACTATAGAGAAAACAAAACAAAACAAAAAACTGGTATCAAGGAAAGGATGTTTAAGGAATGTGTCAATTAATTATACATAAAATGAACTGCAGGGAAACTAGAGAGTTCATGGCCACCTACAAAACCACCTAGGAAAAATTCACTAATCAAGGTATTGACTACAAAGATGATTAACATAGATTTCATATTTGTATTATTCATCTAGTTTATGAAAAAAATAAGATGCTAAAAAATAAGCAGAAAATGCTTTATAATTTAAACATGTAAATATTTTATAAATGTTCTTAATATTTACCCAGTATTTAGAGTTATAAATGAGTCTTATTTAAAGTATCCTTCCCATCTATTATTACAAGAAACTTTTAATAAATGTTCACCTTAACATCTGACACTGTCCATAAAGGCACATGGTCTTTACAAATCACATATCAATACTATCCTGAGAATTTTTGTATTATTTGCACATGAGGAATTCCATGGGTAAACATGAAACTTCCTCCTTTCACCTAAGAAATAAAACAAACTAGACCACATAGAATCATGATAACTTCTGATATGGTACTCTAAACTAATTATGTAAAACATAAGGTAAAAATAATTCAGTAATATATTTGAACAAAACAAACTAAATAATCTTAAAGAAACTTGAGAAAATTTCAGCAACTTGTTTCTAGGAGAAAAAAATGCATTTTTCATACAGTGAGCATTTTTTTAAAAACATTAGCATACTATAAAATTGTGATGTCTTATTTATAACATAATCATGAGTTCCCAAGAAAACATCATAAGATGTGCTAATATCAAACATTAATTATCCTAAAATTTATATTAGCACAAAACATTTTACTTCCATGTCTTGAAGAAAATAAGGTTTTGTAAAGTAATAGTAAAGAAACTAATTAAAGGTCAAATATTTGATATATCTTGAGACCAAAGCATTTTAAAATTACCCAAGATCAAACACTTTTTTTATGAATTAAAACTCCTTCAGGTTGATAATGAGCATCCATTCACTTATTAATTCAAAATACTTTAACACCAGCTGCTTATCAGCTATCATGCCAAATGCTAAGAATAAAAATATGACTGAATAAAGGAATGGTCCCTGCCCTCGAGAACTCACACTGTAATGGAGGACAAATACACTATTAGATCATTTAAAATGGTTCTCTAAGTGACCTGATGGTACCATACAATGGAGAGGGTTGGAAGGACATTGGGAGGATCATACTATACAGCAAAGCAAGAGGAGATGAGAGCTATGACTGCAAAGTAGCAGGCAGGTAGGCAGGAGGAGATGTACTATGTTAATGATCACTACCTTTACACTCTAGGAAAAAGAACCAAGTTTTTCCAGAATAGTAATGGGAATTTCATTTTACCTTATAGATAGAAAACTGTGAAGGAAAATGATTTTAAGGGAGACAATACCGGGGGAAAAGAAATTAAAATTTGGGGTTCTGTCAATTATACTTATTAGACCAAAAATGTATTTTTAAGTTTCTAATACAGAAATCAGAAAGTGATTTAAAAAGGCAAATTTGATAAGAGAATCAAACCATTTTAAATAGTTTTACATCTTTCTAATCTGTATGCCTTTTTTTTTTTTAATTTATCGCACTAAGATCTAATATAATGTTAAGTTGGTAAGGGTGAATAGATTTTAGGTCCAATATTTCACCATTAAATGTGAGATTCATGTTTTTGATAGATAGTATTTATCAGATTGAATGAAATCTGCCAAGTTTTTATCATAAATGGGCATTAAATTTTGTCAAATGATGTGTCCATGTCTACTGAAATCATATGAGTCTTCTGTATTGTTAATATAGTGAATTATAGTCCCATTTTAGAATGAGAAACCAACTTTCTGTTGCTTGGGATAAACCCCACTTGATCATAAAAAATGATGGATCCTTTTATATATTACTATATACAATTTGATATTTTGTTAAATATTTAAATCTATGCTCAGATATACTTTTTTTTTCAGTAACAGTTTTATCTCATCCACATCAATATTATGATGGTCTCCTCACAAAAGTTAGAACTTGATTCTTCAACCTCTGTTTTGTGAAAAAACTTGTGGGAGAGTGTTGTTCTCTCTCCTATAAGAGTTTCATAGAATTCACCAGTGAAACCACGTGGCTCTCTATGGAATTTGATAATGAATTTGATTTCTTTAACAGACACATAGCTATTCAGATTTTCTATTTTATACTGGGTCAGTTTTGGTAAGCATATTTAAGGAATTTGCCAATTTTATCTTAGTTGTTTAACTTACAGCATAAAGCTGATTATAATATTCCTTTATTATTCCTTAATAACTACAGGATCTTCAGTGAAACTCTTTTTTCATTCTTGATTAACTTTGGGCCCCTCATTTTCTTGATGAGTCTAGCCAGGGGTTTATTATTTTTAATAATAATTTGCAAGTACCAACTTTTGGCTTTGTTACTTTTCCATTTGTCTTTTTTCTGTTTCGTTGATTTCTGCTCTAATGTTCATTATTTCCTTTCTTCCATTTGCTTTGGGTATAATCTGTTCTTTTTCTAGTTTCTTAGAGTGAAAACTTGACTCATTAATTTTAGATATTTCTAATATAAATATTACAGTTAAATATCCCTCTTCGCACTACTTCAGAAACATTTGCAAAATTTCTATTTTACTTTTATTTTCTGCTTTAAAATATTTCCTAATCTCCCTTATAACTTCTTTGAGCTGTGTGAATTTAGAGGTGTATTTCCAAATATATGGGCTTTTACAGTTTCTAGCTTGTGATACTTAGGCTCACTGTGGTCTCAGAACATACTTTGTATTATTCCAATCATTTTAAATTTATGCAGACTTAACACTCTAGCCCAGCAAGTCTCTTGGTAAGCATGCTAAGTGCTCTTGAAATATGTGTTCTGCAGTCACTGAATATAGTAATCCATAAAGAACAATTAGATCAGGGGCGCCTGGGTGGCTCAGTTGGTTAAGCGACTGCCTTCGGCTCAGGTCATGATCCTGGAGTCCGGGGATCGAGTCCCACATTGGGCTCTCTGCTCAGCAGGGAGTCTGCTTCTCCCTCTGACCCTCCTTCCTCTCGTGCTCTCTGTCTCTCATTCTCTCTCTCTCAAATAAATAAATAAAATCTTTAAAAAAAAAAAAGAACAATTAGATCAAGTGATAACTAGTGATATTCGTATCGTGTACCTGAGAACAGACTGAAAGATCTGTTACATCAATTGCTAAAAGAGGAATGTTAAAATCTTCAGTATTACTGTAGATTTGCCTATATTTTCCTTAAGTTATGTTAATACTTCATATATTTTGAATCTCATTTCTAGGATCATAACTAATTTACGATTGTTATATCCTCCTGATATATTGACCAATGTTTCTCAATCCAACATTACTTCATTTTCTCTGTCTCTGACATTAAATATGGCTACTGCAGTCTTCTAGTGTATATTTTTTCCTCTCTTTTTCTATTCATTGACTTTCAACTTATCAGTGTCTTTCTTTAAAGTGAATTTCTTGGAGACAGCACATATTTGGGTCTTATTCTGAAAACCTCTGCATTTTAAATATTTAGTCTCTTACATGTAATGCAGTTATTGATTAGGGCTACTATTTTCCTATTTGTTTTCTTTTTTCCCATCCCTTTTCTGTCCCTCTCTGCATTTTGGGGGTTATTTTTAGGATTTTATTTTAGCTCTATTTTTTGCATTTTATTTTGTGGTTTTTCTAGGTCAGCTGTCCAACAGACCTCTCTGTGGTGTTGGAAATGTTATATTATTTGAACTATGCAACAATTGCTGCCTACATGTGGCTACTGAACACTTAAGATTAAATGTACTTGAGGGACTGAATTTTTAACTTTGGTTTTAAGTAGGTTTAAGTAGGTTTTAAGTAGCCGCATGGTACTATTGTCTATCATATTCCAAAACACAGGTATCGTGAGGTAAGAGGAGGCTGGACCGGAAATCAGTTTAGTGTACCTCATTATATACGGAGGCCACATTATTATTTTCTATAATTTAAAAGACAGTAAAATTAAATCCCAGTTCCCTAGGGAATAATATTTAGAACTACAAGCTGGGAACTAAGAATGTTTGCTATGAGTTATTTCTAGATAATTCAGTTCACAGTTTAGAGGAGTATACGTTTTTTTAATAGAAATTAACCATTAGTTTACGCTGACATTTCTAATTCAAAGTCAAAGAACTGTTAAAGAAAATCCCAACCTTATAATGGAAATAGAAATATTTTCTAGGGATTAAAAATTAATGTTGTTCCACTTCATGTAAAATTTTAGAATCTTGAAACCACACAGATTTGTATACCAGTATACCATTTGCTTGCCCTGTGTAGTAGAGCTGTCATATATATTACCTCTAAGTATAAAATAAATCCCACTATATGTCATAGTTTTCTTTTAAAGAGTCCTATGAATTAAGAGAAAAACAGGGTTGTTGTTGTTTTTTAAAGATTTTATTTATTTATTTGAGAGAGAAAGAGCACATGAGCACAAGTGAGCAAGGGGTAGGGGCAAAGGGAGAGGGAGAGAGAGAATCCCAAGCAGGTGCCATACTGAGCGCAAGCCTGACAGAAGGCTCAGATTTCATGTTCCTGAGAGCATGACCCGAGCCAAAATCAAGACTCAGATGCTTAAAGGACTGAGTCACCTAGGTGCCCCAACAGGCTTTTTTATACTCACTCACCTACTTGCAATTTCTTTTCAGTCTGAAAATCCAAATATCCATCGGTATCATTGTCCTTCAACCTGAAGAAATTCCTTTTGTGTTAAATAAAATGCAAGTCTGCTAAAAAATATTTTCTTAACCTTTAAAGTTTATTTTACTATTATCCTTGAGTACTTTTGCTGGGTACAGAATTCTAGGTTGACTGGCCTTCCCCCTTTCAGCACATTAAGGATGCTCTATTATCTTCTGGCCTCCACAGTTTCTAATGAGACATCAGCACATTTTTCTGCCGTTCCCCTCTATGTATGATTTTCTATGGCTTCTTTCAAGATTTTCTCTTTATCTTTAGTTTTCAGCAGTTTGTTGGCTGTAATGAGCCTTGCTGTGGTTGCCTTTGCATTTTCATTCTTTGCATATTCTTCCTTGCGATTCACTGTTTCTTGATCTATAAATTTACATTTTTCAAGATATTTGGAAATTCAGCTTTTGTTCAATATCTTTCTGTCCCATTCCCTTTCTTCTTCTACTTCTGATATATCAGTCAAACGTATTAAAACTTTTGATAAGGTCTCACAAATCACAGAAGCATTCCCTAGTTTTTCTGTTCTTCAGATTATATAATTTCTATTTATCTATCTCAAGTTCATGGACTAGTTCTTCTTAATAGAATATTTAAATATTCTATTAAGCCCAACTAGAAAATTATTTCAGATAAGATAGTTTAGTTCTAGAATTTCTATCTGGTTCTTTTATATGATTTCTATTTCTTTACTATAATTTCCAGTTTGTTTATTCATTACAAGCATATTTTCCTTTGCATACTACTTATAACAATTCCTTCAAAATTCTTATATATAATTCCAATTTCTTCATCATTTCAATCTCTATTAGTTGCCTTTTTTGGGTTTGAGTCACATGTCTCTTATTCTTCATATTTCTATTAATTATGGACTATATCTAATACATTGTGAAAGATCTATTCCCCAATGCTGATTTTAATCTAACAGTTAACATGGCAAATTAAAAAAAAAAAATTGGGGAAACATATCAAATACATAAAAGCCACTGAACTATAACAGAACATTGTATACGTACTTTAGAATTTCTCCTTTTTTGGCACATTACACTAAATGATAGCATCTTCTCTTTGCCCAGTCATCCTTCAAATAATCCTGACAATTTTCTATTAGATTTAAACCCAAGGGCAAAAAGCTTCCTTATCTTTTTTTTTTTTTTTTTTGCTTTGGTTTTTGTTTTAGGGTTTTGGTGGGGGCAGGGAGGTTGTTTTTTCATAGCATGTCTAGTGTATATTACTTTTTATTAAGAGAAAAATTACAGTAAAAACATTGTGAAAGGAAAACATCCTTGCAAAATGCAATTCCCTTTGAACACTGGTAGTTCTAGCCACTTATTTTGAAAACAAAAAAATTAGAAATGAAATAAAGGAGAGAAGAGAAAGTTTGGAAAAGCTGCTGGTTGTAACTGAATATATATATAAAGTCTGGATGAAGTAATTTTTGAGAGAGATACTCAGATCATTCCCTACCTTTTGACAGCTCCGGTCAATAGGATCCACTGGAGTAGATCTGGGATGGGTTACTCTAACATCATCTCTTCCACATTCCAGATTGGCCCATAATTCAGTTATAAGTCCATTAATAAACCCTAAGAAGAATTATGTTACATCATATTTACAGTACACTATTTCTTGGGATTATGGGAAAATACATAATTATCCCTCTGATAAGATTGGTCCACAGTGACAAAAGACACATACTTACATCTTGTATAAGAAATAACCTCTAACCTTGGTAGAAATTATATCTCCTGCTGTTCATTATACCTTCATGATACCTCATTGTCATAAAACTGCATAATGACTAAATTCTGAGACACTATTTCCCTGGAGAACTGAATTTTGAATCTTAGTATTTACCCCTTAGCCAATAACTTCTGAGCATGTTTTTCTGAAAAATAAGATTTACACTTTACTCTGCAAATGAGCCAACAATGAAAGGCAGCTGAAAGATGGTATGTATGTGCATGTGTGCATGCGCGTGTGCATGTAGCAGGTATCAAAAGGCAGGGTAGGCACTTAAAGAGTGAATGTTCCTTATTCTAATATAACTTTTTTTTTGTAATTCTTATGCTTAAAACGATTCATTTCACACAACTTTAGGCTCAATTCAGTTTAAATTTTCACGAGTCAGATACTATATATCTAAATGAAAGTGATTTTTTTTTTTAAAGATTTTATTTATTTGACAGAGAGAGAGACAGCGTGAAAGGGAACACAAGCAGCGGAAGTGTGAGAGGGAGAAGCACGTTTCCCACAGGGCAGGGAGCGTGATGAGGGGCTTGATCCCAGGGCCCTGGGATCATGACCTGAGCTGAAGATGACTGAGCCACCGAGGCACCCCTAGATAGCCCATCTAGTGAAAGTGATTATTAAGGTTGATTTTTAAATTCTTTTATGAAGAATCAAATTACATAAAAAAGTGTAAAACAGAACATCTAATCATAAAATCGGAAAGTTTGTGATAACATTACAGCAGAAAGTCTCCTGTGGTATAAGAGAAAAAACATGGGCTCTGAAATCAAGAATATCAGGGTTGAAATTATAAACCTGCCAGCTCAGTAGTTGTGTGTCCTTATACAAATCCCTTGACTTCTTAGAGCATCAGTTCCCCCTTTTGAAAACTGAAATAGTGCTATATTTGAGGGTTGCCATGAAGAATAAATGGGATGATATATGTAGAGTTAGTAATATAGTACCCTAAGTTCATAGGAACTCAAGCAGTGTTAGTCTTCCTTCCATTGTCCTGTAAAATAACTGCATTTAACCCTCTGATGAAAAGCTTGATACCATGAGGCTTAGAAGCTTAATGACTTGACCAACAAGGAAATCAGAGATAAAATCTAGTCTCCAAATGCTCCCATTAATGTGCCTCTAGTACGGCAGTATATTAGATTTTATACTGAGCAGAAGAAAAAATAAGTTGTTCAGTTTAGGACAACTTCTACCAAGAAACATGTTTCATAATACAAATAGTCCAAATTAGTTTAGCCAAAAGGTTTTTAAGATATATTATAGTAAAATATTTTCATTTAAGGAGAGAATCAGTTGTGGTCAGTGATGTTATAATTCATCAACCTTAAGCTTTGAAAAATATAACCATAGCATCTGTTAGAGGTATGTCTTGTCTCCGGTTCAGGGTTCAGTTAACCTTAAGATATATTAAGTTAGTGATGTTTAAACTTCTAAAAACTCCAATCCATAGTAGATAATACATGCTGACTGCAAAGACAGTGGTGAAAGCTAAGTGGTGAGAGGGAAGCTTTCAACAAGCAAAAGAGGAAGAAGGGAAATAAGGAAATGGGATGTATGTATGTATGCTAACTATTATGGTTGTAAATTTTGAAGCATATACAGGCCACTAAAACTGAGCACTAAGAAATCCTAGAAGATTCAAAAAGAAAAAGAAAGAAAGAAAGAAATCCTGTAAGATTCAGTTGTACTGAAAGGATGATATCCTTTTGATTTATAAGATGAAGACAACTTCCTAAAGATCAAGTACTTCTCAGTTTAATTTATGTTCCATTGTTCTCAGAAAAGAGAACAAGGATGTGTGTATACATATCTTTCAAGGGAAAAAAAAAATCCCCCATTGCAATTCATGGAAGAGAAAAAATAAAGGAAACCCCATAACTTTCCCTTACCTAAGGCCTAACTTTTCCTAACTTGGGAAAAGCTGGGCCTTACTAACTTTTCTAAAATAAATATCCTGAGAGCTGACCATGCCAGTTAAATTTTCTATTGGCTTGCTCATTTTATTTAAAATAATTAGAATTTTAATTAAAAGGAAAAACTTACCTGAACTTTGTAGTGCTATTGCACCTGCTGCTGTTGATGCCACTTGTGCTACCAAAACTCCATAGCCAAACTTTTTATGCCTGCTGATCTAACAACATAAGTAAGGAACAATGAAAAGCAGGAAAACATAAAATGATAATATTTTATCTACTTGTTACATGTAGAGTTACTGATTCTTCTTCTTAGAATATAGACATTCTTTCAGGTAAAGATAATGAGCAGCAAAACAAACTCAGACACCCTAACAATGAGTTAATATTTTTGACAATCTTATTTCAGATATAGGTTCTGGCCCCAGCCTTAAAATTAAGTAGATTTTTGCCTTGAACAAGTCACTTCTTTCTCTAGTTCTAAGTCTCGTCATACATAAAATAAGGGACTTTGACCAGATGAAGATGAGCATGTCTTCCAACTTTTAACTTTTATTATTTTATTCCTTAGGTTAGTTCTTCAATAATAAATTTCCTCATTAATAAATCTATATTGACTACCAGTTGAAATATACTTGTAAATAATAAAAAAAACTTTAAAAAATAGTATCTCCTCAATGGTAATTATTTTTAGACGAAATGTGATTTTTTTTCCCTAAGGTAATTATATATATACATATATATATATATATTACACACACACAAAGAATCCTCATTAACACACAGGTTTCTAAACAGTGTTGTAGAAGACCCTGGATAATCTGTTATGTCACAAAGAGAGTATTATACATATATTCATGATTAAGTACAAAAGTATCACTCTTGGCAGAAAACAGAATAAGGAAATAATAGACATTAAAAAAATATTCCTCCTCAGATCTTAGTTATAACCAGGTTGGCTAATAAAATGGTTGACTTCTAAACAAAGCTAACCATTTACAATTCATATTTTTTTGACATTTCATTAAAAAGATCTGTTTTAACCAAATTTTAAAAATATAACTGTACATTCAGTTTTGAGGGCAAAAAAAAAAAGTAGAAAGGAACTAAAAGACCATGGGAAAGAATTAGATTTCTTCAATTTTCTGCTATTCATGTCTTAAGTTTGCCTTCCTTTTCTAATTTTATTACTCATATTTTCCACTTTCCTTAATTTACCATACATTAGTTCTGTAGTTAGATGACACAGAGGTACAGAAATATGAATGTCTTTTTCCTGGCTTCCCCTCTTCCATAAAAACTGAAAAAACACCTTACTCATCAGTCATCCCCATTGACCCTACTTATTTTGATACTAGCAGCCACAGGAGCCTCCCAAATTCACATTAAGTACTGAAAAGGAAGAGGCAAAGAAAAACTTCAGAGAAGTCAGAGATCCTTTATTAAACTAAGAGTTAGCTTTCAGGAACACTGTTAAAGACAAATTTGAGCTCTAGTCTTACTGCTTTCAGTAACTAGGTGTGTGAGCATTCACAGATCATTTAACAAGCCTGGGTCTCTACTTTCTCTTCAGCAAAATTAAGGAAATGGCCTAGTGGCTTTCTTATAAGATACCAGAGAATCTAAATTTTCCAAAACAAGTCCTGAATAACAGAAAGCACCATTAAAGTATTGTATCATATTATAAGGTTGTGAATTACTGAGAACAGGGAATAGTATCTTCTATTATAACCACCAGTGTGGTACAAAGAAAGACTAGATTTTTTTTCATATTCATAAATGTTAAAACAATGACATCTAGTCCTAGATATATTATCACAGTAGCAAAAGTTATGTATGCATAGTCTCAAGCATCTGATGAGAAAGAAAAATGTCTTTGAATTGCTTGAATATTTTCAAAAATGTAAAAAAAAAAAAAATCCAAATGGTTAACTAAGTACACAAGGAGATTCAAACTCATCAGCAGAGAAATTCATATTAAAATGACAAATTCATTTATGTAAACTTAAAACTCCCAAGAAACTTCAATATTTACTATAGTCTGAATGTTTGTGTCCCTTCAAAATTCATATGTTGAAATCCTAATCCCCAAAGGTGATGTAGTAAGTGGGACCTTGATTAGATCATGAGGTGGAGAGTCCCCAAGAATGGGATTAGTACTCTTACAAAAAAGACCCCAGAGAGCTCCTTAGCCCTTATCCATGTGAGAACATAATGAGACATGTATGACCAGAAGAGGGCCCTCCCCTGACCACACTAGCATCCTGATCATGGACTTCCAGTCTCCAGAACTGTGAGCAATAAATTTCTGCTGTTTATAAACCACCCAATCTATGGTATTTTAATAGCCTAAATGGACTAAGACAATATTCAACAAGAAGTATATACATCCTAGGATATTACACATATTAAACACATTAGTATGGAAGCCTGGGGTAGAGGGATGCATGCCGGGTGAAATGGAACTGTAAATCAGAAATGGCAGGGGAATAAAATTAATCAAGACAGACATCTTACAGTATGCCATAAACTGAGGCATGTAAATAATTAGGTTCTCTATACTTGAGATCCATTTAAATAAGAACAATAAAAACATATCTGCACATACAAGTCTAATATCATAAACCCATGAACTAATGTTCATATGTTTTATTTGTGAAGGGATGGTCATGACCCTCCCTCATAAACTGCTAACTCTTCACAGGCAAAAACTCTAAGTTTTTGTGCTTTTACAGGCTTAGGCAAAAGCAGGAAATTAGAACTGAAGAACAAATAAAAAGGTATTTACAACCTGGTAACCTAGTAACATCAATATACAACAGATGCCAGAAACAAAGAAGACACTTTTAAAAGCATACATATGACCCTAAAAAGCCAAGAAGTTCAGAAATGTTTATACTATCACACCAAAAAGCTGAATATACCTCATTGAACATACCTCATTGAATATATCTCACTGAACATCTGAGAAAGGACTAAATTATACTCTACATTTTATTTAACAGTATCAGTAAAATCTCTCTACAAATATTTTTTAATGTGAGGACTAAATTCTTATTAACATGTATATTTAGACCCAAAGAGGTTTCTCCCTCTCCTGAAATTCCACCCAGTTTTAGTGTAACCAGATGTTTATTATATTTATAACACATCTGGATGGTTAACTATATTTTTCGATTCCATCTGGTTGCTTCCCATCCTGTAAACATATCCACAGATAGAAACAACAACTCTAATCCTTCCCTGAAAAAAATATCAAGTTAAATATTACAATGTTATATGGCTTTTTAATTGAGGTTTAATAACCTCTTCATGCAGAGAAGACAAAATGATGTTCTTAATGGCTTTTACAGCAACAAAAATTCTTTTTGCCTGCAGCAGATGGTAATTCATACCTGTAATTTTTTTGCATATCGATTGAACATAAACGTCACACATTCGTTGATGGCACCTGTTCTATGAAGAAATAGTAGTCCTTTGGGAGTGGCAGCAAAATTTAGTAAATCATCTAACAAATTCTCTTCCCAAGCCATACTGAAACAGGTAAAAAGAAAGGTATGCATTTCTTTATTACATTCAAAACTGAAAAGAAAATATTTCAGCTTAATACTGCTGGTAACCTTATAGAGTATATATTGATGGCTAAGTATTCAGTTTAAAAAATAAGATAAAAAGTATGGTTTCTTTGATATTGAGTTTTTATTATTATACTTTCTAATCCAATAATTTTAACTTTAATCAAATATTAACTATAGGTGTCAGCATTTTTATTAAATCTAGGTTCTCTCATCTTCACTTTAATTACATTCTCTTCTCCTACCATAATTCTGCTGGGCCTGGAGTCCCCAAGTCCCAAATCTCCATTATTTCTATACTTTTCTTTTCATTACAGAGTATCTGTCTTCCAACTTTCTAAAGCATATCAGGTACAGTAGCTTTATTTTCATAGGTTTTTAATTTTACTTTTGGAGAATGATATTTTTTTCCTCAAAACACTTTTAAAAGGAAGGCCACTAACATTCTTCAGAGAAAAAGTCTGAAACATTCAGAAGACACCATTAATAGAAGAGTCAGAGCTGGAAACATGGAAATGTAGGAGGGGATATGAGCACTTCATTCACAAGTACCAAAAGGAGAAAATGTACTACCTACTGGATAGTCCTAGTTGTCTGGAAAGAAACTGGATATAAAAGTAGGCCAAAAACCAATATCTACATGTATAGTGAAACTGTGAGTATGGAGATGTGTGCCAATCCCCTCCCTACTAAGGAAGTGTTAGAGTCTGTTTTGAAAAAGACTGTAAAGAAATTTGAAATCCAGGACTTTTCTAATCAAAACAAGAATGATTAGTACATATTTTGACACATATCCTCTATGCCAATCACAAAGCAATGGCCAAAGAGATAACCATGTTAAATAACAAATTCCACCATGGACAGAGAACAGAAATACAAAGAAATGGAACTCTATTTTTAAGGTAAACAGAGACAATGGAAACCAAATTTAGTTCCAGTAGGATATAAAGGACTAACAGAATTACATATGAGACAAAAGACCAGTATTAGGTTCACTGCTTTAGACCCAGGACTGGGTAAGACTAACAAAAATAATATATATTTAACTGATTTAAAATAAAATTTATATATTTAAAAAAAATCACATATAACAAAATGCATATAACAATATACATATGTATAACACAGGCTCTATAAGTGGGACTTTGACAAGCCATAAGCCTAGGGCAACAGGAAGACACAGACAGATCCTCATTTCTAGAAATGAGCATATGATCAATTTATTTTCTAGTTCTTCAGTTGTATCTGTGATATCTACATCATCACTGACAGAAGCCTCAAAATGCCAATACAATATTTATTTAAAACATGACCATAAAGAGAAAAACCATAAAACTGGACATGAAGAAATGAACATAAAAACACAAGTAGGGAGACACAGTAAGGGAAGAGGGAGAAAAGTTAAGGAAGGAAACAAACAAAAAAATCTCTCAAAAATGAACTCCCAAACTTTAAAAGATATCTAAAGCTAAGAGCTAGCAGAATCAAACTTATCAAACGAATCCATTCCAGCTGAAATAATTTTCGGAAGTAATGACTAAAATAAATTTATGATACTCAAAGGAAGTTTTTAAAATTTTTCTATTAAAACTGAAGCAAAAAGTAAAAGGGAAATAAAAACAGGCACATTTTTTAAAAAGAACTTTTGGAAATTTTGGAAATAAAAAAACAGCCACTTAAACACGTACAAAGATTGACTGGATAGCAGATAAGTAAGAAATAAATGTTTAACAGAGGAGACACAGAACACATACTGAAAGGTCTCCACATACATCAAATAAAAGCAGTAAAAGAGAAGGAAAGGAATATTTAAAAAGATAATAAGAATTTTCTAGATTTGAGGAAAGACACCAGTCCAAAAAAAACACAAAACAAAAACCCAACACAAATAAATCATAAGCTATGAGAGACAAAATATATGACCTATAAGAGAATGGTGATTATATTAACAGATTCATCAGTTACTACTTATTCCAGAAGAAAATGGAGTAATAGCTTGAAATACTGATGAGAAATAATTACCTATCAAAACTTTTATACCCAGAGAAACTATCAACTACCCATAACAGTGAGGATGAGGGGCGCCTGGGTGGCTCAGTCAGTTAAGCGTTGGACTGTTGATTTCAGCTCAGGTCATGATCTCAGGATCGTGGGATTGAGTCCTGTGTCCAGCTCCAAGCTCAACACAGTGTCAGCCTGGGATCGCTCTCTCCCTTTTCCTCTGCCCCTTTTCTCTCTCTCCCTCTCTCTCTCTATAAAATCTTAAAAAAAAAAAAAAAAGTGAGGGTGAGACAGAGGGTAGGGAAGGGATGGAGAGAACAGATACACTGAGGGGTGGGTTTGTGGGTTGGAAGGAAAATAGTCATTTTCAGATAGAAAGAGAGTATCAGTTAACTACTCTCAAATCCTTAAAGAA
The DNA here is from genome assembly GCF_037043125.1 of Eumetopias jubatus. Classification (NCBI taxonomy): domain Eukaryota; kingdom Metazoa; phylum Chordata; class Mammalia; order Carnivora; family Otariidae; genus Eumetopias; species Eumetopias jubatus. Next base: position 41,919,179 of record NW_028274812.1, on the reverse strand, counting down.
TAATTAAAGGAAAACTATTTGGAAACTTAAAAATATACTTTATTAGGGGGGAAAAAGGTGAGCCTATGAGAAAGAATGGGCTACAAGTTTCAATGAATGGCAAAAATAATAAATGTCTACAAATTGAATAACTGATTGAAAAGAAAAATTAGGAGCTTCCAATAAAGAACACAAAGTAAGGTTTTTCAAGCAAAGGCAGATTATGGGTTTAACTGACCCTGTACTACATCACAAAAGCTCAACCAACTTAAAAGGATACATATCATTCCATCCAGATTCTCTGAAAATATAAATTATCAGTCAACAGTTTAAAAAAAAGATAGTAGTAAAAATAACTGTTTGAAAACAAGTGTACTGCAAATATTTCATGGATTAAAGAGTAAAATCAAAATAGAAAGTTCTTAAAATATTTAAAAGAGCTTAATATGAAAGTGCTACATATAAAAATAATAGTATTAAAATTAGTATGGCTGATGTAGATTGCTTCTCTCACCATCCATTCTCATTTCCCTTTTCATTTACTTTCCTGTACTACAGAAGTGAGGGAAGGAGAGACAATGAAAAGGAGAGGGAGAGAGATGAAAAGAGCATTAGCAAAACCAAAACCTGGTCTTTGCATAAACTAATGCAACAAAGTAGTTAAGGGGGGAAAACGGTCAAAACATACAAAGACTCAAAAAATAATTACAGCTAAAGAATTTCTTTAATCATACAAGAATACCTTGAACAAGTCAACAAAAATGTGTATGTTTAGATTAAAAAATGCAGTATTTTTAGAAAATATAATCAAATATCTGAAACACAAATAAAAAATCTGAATAACCATTAGCCATTAAAGAAACAGAATTTTAAAGTTTACCTTGACTCCCACCCCCCAAATAAAACAACACAGGCAAAAAAACTTATAGGTTGCATCCCATTCTCAAAAATTACAGAGAATTGATTTTTTCTGCCATGATCTTAGCATTTAATTCTCTTTCAATTATAGAGAAGATACTATTTCAAAATGGAAAATCCAAGCCATTGAATTTGTTTATTGGTGCTGAGATAAAGGCAACGGCAAAGAACACATGGTTTTGTCAGCTTATGAGAACTCCATTCTTTGAATGGTTAGATATTATGGAGGGTTAGACACTTTCATGGAAATTGAGTTTTAGGTGTTTATTTCTTTGAGATCATAGGCTGAGTTTTACAGATTAAACACTCCCCCTACCCCCAACTTTACTTCACCCTCTAGTTTTCTAAAGACCCCTTGATGATTGGTTGGGGCGGATTGGGCACCCTGTTGTCCCTCTGATTATATTCTTCTCTATGGTCACCCTAATGATGATCCCACATAGCTTGTCGTCACAATTAATCAACCAAACCAGCATGGTAGAAATTTGAGTTGAGACTGCAATTCAAAGTCTAGATTTAAAAGACACCAATCCCCTATGATGACTATATAAATACTTCCATCTTCTCTGTAGTAAACATCAATAAATGGAAGGATGGAGGAGAAATCTCTAACATATGCTATCAGAAAATATAAGATCAAAATACCTAACATTAGTCCGTCAGAGGCTCAAAAATAAGACTTTTAGCAACTTACTCTTAATTTTACCTTTATCATATCAGTCTTACTGTTGGTGTCATTATTTAGAGACTAGTGTCTAGAGGTAGGAAAAGTGTTATTAATTTATTCACTGATTCAAGAAAGGTATCAGGAAAGGGAGAAGATATTTGCAAATGGTGTATCTGATAAAGGGTTAGTATCCAAAATACATAAAGAACTTATTCCAATTAAAAAATGGGCAGAAGACGAGAATAGACATTTCATAAAAGAAGACATACAGATGGCTAACAGACACATGAAGAGATGTTCAACATCAATCATCAGGGAAATGCAAATCAAATCCACAGTGAGATATCACCTCACACCTGTTATAATGGCTCAAATGAAAAACACAAAAAAACAGCAAGTGTTGGCGAGGATGTGGAGGAAAAAAGGAACCCTTGTGCACTGTTGGTGGGAACATGAACTGGTGCAGCCACTGTGGAAAACATTTTGGAGGTTCCTCAAAAAATTAAGAATAGATCTACCATATGATCCAGTAATTCCACTACTGGGTATTTACCCCAAAAAAGCAAAAACACTAATTTAAAAAGGTATGTACCCCTATGTTTATTGCAGCATTATTTACAATAGCCAAACATGGAAGCAGCCAAAGTGTCCATCATTAGATGAATGAACAAGAGGTGGTACGTATCTGTATGTGCATATATATATATATATATGTATGTATATATATATATGTATATGTGTGTATATATATATATATATATACAGTTGCACATACACACACACACACACACACACACACACACACACACACACACAATGGAATAGTACTTAGCCATAAAAGAGAATGAAATCATGCTATTGGAAATAACATGGATGGAGCTACAAAGTATAATGCTAAGTGAAATATGTCAGCTAGAAAAAGACAAATACCATGTAATTTCACTCATATGTGGAATTTAAGAAACAAAACAAATGAACCAAAAAAAAAAAAAAAAAGACAAACCAAAAAGCAGACTCTTAACTATCTAGAACAAACAAATGGTTACCAGAGGGGAGGCAGGTGGGGGGATGGGTGAAAACAGGTGAAGGGGTTTAAGAGTATGCTTATCATGATGAGCACTGAGTAATGTATGGAATTGTTAAATCACTATACTGTATACCTGAAACTAACACTCACTGTATGTTAATTATACTGGAATTTAAAAAAAAAAGGAAAAGAAACAATATTAGGAATCTGCTATGTACTGGCATTAGGACATGTTTAGTTAACTAACTGACCCAGATGGTTTTACACTCAAGTTTTACCAAATTATGAAGCAACAAATAATGTCTATCATACCAACTTCTCAATTAACACAAAAGAACAAAAGACATTCCACTCTAAGTGCTAATTTAAATTTGATAATGAAAATGAAATCAACAGTTCTGACTCTATATTATCAAAAACTCTATTAAATCTTTTGTTTCTAAGACATTAATGTCATGTTGAGGGAACCTCCTTTTCCCCCCAGAAACAAGTTTCCCAGTTTAACACTGCTTGCCCCTCCCCACCTAATCACTTACTCCTCTCATGGAAGAAGGGACTCTCGAGATTTGGAGAATGACCTAAGCATGCCTAGCTAAGCAATGCCTCTCTCTCAGCCTACTTGTTTGTGATCCAGCTACCTGTAGGAAGCACACATTCTGCTCTGTTCTACTATGTAGTTAAGTTTGATCTTAAGCTCTGCCTTAGAGGGAAGCCTATGGCTGTCCACTGCCAATTGTGACAGAAGGGTAAATCTAATTCTTGAGATCTTAGGAAGCCTGTGTTATTCAGTGTTTTGAATTGTTTGACTTCTTTATCACTATTACTTGGTTCACAATTCAGGAGGGAAGGAATGGCATATAATTTATTAGCTCCTTCACACTCTAACTTCAGAATCTAAAAATATTACTGAGAGTAAAATGTATTAACTACATTAATCATGTTTCCTCTTCTAGCCTACTGACCATTTCTTCCATCTGAAATAATGTTTAGTTTTTAGTCAATTAACATATATTCTCTTTAAAGTAGCTTAACAACTTCTTATGGAAAGATTCCCCCCTAAGTTGCCTCCCAATGGACCCCGCATGGCCCCATCATATAAATTTAGCATACTATACTGCCACATTGTATTTATTTGTATTCTAGAGGACACAATAAGCTCCTTTAAGGCATACAGGTATCCTAAGAAGTCAAAGCACTTGGTCCAATATGAAAATGAATGCATGAATGAAATGAAAAATGACAAATCACAGAAGATCTCAAAGAAAACAGATCTCTGAGTGCCTGGGTGGCTCAGTCAGTTAAGCGGCTGCCTTAGGCTCAGATCATGGTCTCAGGGTCTTGGGATGGAGCCCACATCAGGCTCCTGGCTTAGTGGGGAGTCTGCTTCTCCCTCTGCCACCCCTGTCCCACCCACCTCTGCTCCTGTGCTCCCCCCATCTCAAATAAATAAAATCTTTAAAAGAAAACAGATCTAAAAATTACCTCAAAAATTGCAGAAATTTTCTCCCCTCCTCTCTCATACATACACACACACACACACACACACACACACACAATGGCAATGGATTTAAGTTTATGACAACTATCAGAAAAAAAAATTTAGCTGATTTTTAGAGAAGAATTAACTATTTGTTGAACCATCACACTGTTAAGGAAATGAAAAAGGCTTTTTGTTTGACTTCTTTAAACTATGTCTACCTGAAATGTTGATTTTTAAATTTTTCTTAAGAATATCCCTTAAAGTTCTATTACCTGTTTAGTATGCCAACAACTAAGAAGAGAATTCCAGTACATAAGTTACCAGATCTTAATTTTTAAAAAATGTTTTTTTTCTCATTAATCTGACTCCATGTCCTATTGGTATTTGTGAAAAAACATGGAGACGTCTAAATTAAAAACCAGTGTAAATACTGATTTTAATTATTTTCCAATGCCAAAATCTAATAAAATGCATTCCCACACATTTTGAAAAATCATAATTTAAATATAAATAGACTTCATTGGCATATGAAAACACTTTATTCCTACGGGAACTCCCTAGTTAGCTTTCCAAATCTAGTATTTGAGAATTCTCCACATTTTCGGGAAACATTACAACAGATCCAATTTCTTAACCCAAAATGTAAACACAGGATAAAGCAAGTATAATAAATAATGCTAGATTTAAGGTAAAAGTATGACATGATCTCTCAAGTTCCCCCTAGATGTAATTTTCCCTAATCCTATATGTATACAGTTACCTTCCTGTATTTTCCTTTTTAGTTTTTATTTCGATCCCAGTTAATTAACATATGGTGTAATATTAGTTTCAGGTGTATTTTTGCTATACCATTCAATTACATTCTCGTTTATTTTTTATTTTTTTATTTTATTTTATTTTATTTTTAAGATTTTATTTATTTATTTGAGAGAGAGAGCATGAGAGATAGAGAGCACAAGAGGGAAGAGGGTCAGAGGGATAAGCAGACTCCCTGCTGAGCAGGGAGCCCGATGTGGGACTCGATCCCGGGACTCCAGGATCATGACCCGAGCCGAAGGCAGTCGCTTAACCAACTAAGCCACCCAGGCGCCCCTACATTCTCATTTAAATTATTTCAGCAAATGTAGAGAAACATAAGTTTAGTCAATTGTGCTTACATGTTTTGGGATTCCTGGCTTACTGAAGAAACAGAATCCGAACACTTTACTGGAGTAGGAATTCTTTCTGATAGCAACCTTGTCTAAAATACAACAGATTACATTATTTTTTATAGATAGCATTATTCATAAGATCTCATGATACATTTTTACAGTTGATCCTTAATATAATTAAAATTAAATTACCTTCAAATTTTAAGTTATTTGGTTTTTAATTAAATATCATGTAAAATTATTTTATAAAGGAAGTATATAAATGTGGGGGAAATCAGTGTAGTTCACTGATACATACTACATTTGACTATTGCTACATTATAATCTCCAGTGTCCATAACAAAGCCACACCTGTCTGTAAAAATTGCTCAGAAATAGCTTCTAAAGAAGAATGTCAGTTTATGCAAAGATAATTTATCTAAAGCCTCTCCTACCAGAAGAAAAGACTTTGAAGTGCCCAGTTTGGTCCTAGAACTTTGCCCTGGAAATGAGGTGAAGTCATCCTGTACCAAATTAAAAAGCATTATGTTCCTAGAGTACTGTGACGCTAAGAAACTCATATTTGCCCCAGTAAAAGATTTTAACTGCATTATAATGGTGACTATATTTGAAATAAAGATTTACAGGAAGGGAAAAAAGCTTGAAAATTCTTACCTTCTTCCACGCCTTTGCTATAGACTCATGCAAACTATAAGGAATTAACACTTGTAAGCCTTCACATGTACCATATATTTGACGACACACAGAGATAAAAGCTCCTTTAACCATGGGCAACATTTCCGATCCAGAAAAAATAGAAATATCTTCATCAAGAAGTTTTTTTGAAAACTGGGCAATTATATGAGCACCTGTAGGACTAAAACATGATAGACTAAAAGTGATTCCAAGGTTATAAATCATGACCTCTTAAAGTACTACCAAAAAGTTTAGCCATATCACAAACTTCACATTTACTTGGCTCCCCTTTGGTTCTCTACCTATTCTCTAACATATCAATATTCCTGTTCCCACACATGTACAGACAAATGTCTAATAAGGAGAACAGTTACAGGAGACTAGAAAAAAGAATACACAGATAGAAAAAAGCAAAACTATACACTTAAAAGGTTATAGACACCATGGGCCCACAGCCATATGTAACTTCACCTGATTGTAGTAAAAACATAATCCTGAGTTCCCAAGCCATTAATAGGATGTAGCTCCTCTATTTCAGAGGCTGGGCCACTTTCATAGCAATAATAAATAAGGAAATCATAGTAAATACTTAATATGCCAGGCATTGTTCTAAGTATTTCGATGTATTAACTCATTTAATTCTTACACTAACCGTATGAAGTAGATATATTCTTCATTTTTTAAAAAGATAAGGAAATATAGTTAAACCTTACAGGAGTTAAGTAACTTAAACAATATCACATAGCTAGTAAGAAGTGGAGCCAGGACTCAAACCCAGGGTATCTAGCTCCAGAGCAGCACACTTTTAGTTTTTCTGGCTTTAAAAACAAACACAGTAAGCTGTGGATAGGATAGGGTGCTGACTTTCCATGTACCCCTCCACCCATCTTCAACAGTTATTAACATTTTGCCAGTCTTGTTTTATCTATTCCCTGACCTTCCCCTCTGCCCACCTCTACTAGAATACTGTATGCTAAATGCCAAACATCATTTTACCTAGTGTACATCTCTAACTGATTAAGGTTTCTATGTTACATGCCAATACCACAACTAACAAAACATAAATTTTTTAATATTATCTGATAATCCATCCATATCAAAATTCTTCTGATTGTCTTAAGGTGTTCCTTATAATAGACTTATATAAATCAAAATTCAAACAAGTTTCACAGAGTGCATTAAGTTATTGTGATCATTTAGGCCCCCTCTTTTCTTTTTTACCCATGCCATTAATTTGGAGAAATGACATATTTTCCCTATCCATTCTTTATATGGATAATTACTTCACCATGCTGTCATTTAATGTGTTCCTCTACTTCTCCATATTTCTTATAAATTGATAATTATATCTAGAGGCTTAAAGTTCAATTTCTTTTTTCTTGGCCAAATAACTTCATAGGTGGTCGCTGTTGTGTACCTTCTACTGCATCATATCATTAGATACATATCTGGTTGTCCCAATTGTAATGATGCTAAAAATCAACTGGTCAGATGGTATGAGCCTGAACTCTCCAGTGGGAAGTCCTCCCCACATCAAGCCTTTTACCTAATGGTTTTAGCATCAATTCATGATAATTTCCTAAATCAACTATTTCATTAGGAGTTACCAAATGATGATTTTCTAGTTATTTTGCATTTATTAACTAAAATTTTTCTATGAAGAACTTTATCCACAGTAACTTAATAGTTATATTAAAATACAGTTTGTACAGGGGTGCCTGGGTGGCACAGTCAGTTAAGTGTCCAACTCTTGGTTTCAGCTCAGGTCATGATCTCAGGGTCAGGAGACTGAGCCCTGCATTGGGCTCAGCACAGACTCTGCTTGAGATTCTCTCTCTCTCCCTCTGCCCCTCCCACTCGTACTGATGCTTGCACACTCTCCCTCTAATCAACAAATAAATCTTTGGAAAAAAAAATACAGTTTGTACAGGAAACAGAAAAAAGATTTTGAACATTTTTAACCAACTTGCAAAATAATGAGTTGGTGTCCTCACAACCTCAACTGGTAATTGACAAGGGTTTTTTTTTTAGTTTTAGTGTGTTTTTAAAACCATTTCTGCATGCTTTATGTATGTCAATCATTAAAGTCATTTTTTTAATCCTCAAATTATCTACCTTAAACCAGTAGGAGGCCCCTTCTGGTAGCTTGGGGTACTTCTGACACTATGTCTTTAGTCTTAGATAATTTCCTTACTTTCTAGAATGGTAAGATACCTCAGGATCACCTTGCATATTTCCTGGCCCAATGCAGAAATAACTACCTTCAAGGATCCCTTCCCCCTTTTTTAGGAAAAAACAACAATAACAAAAAAGATATTTAGAGACCACAGTCTGGGTGCCAACTCATTGCTAAGGGGTTATTATTACTTCTAGGCCTCTTCAGTGGTAGTTCTGAGAAAAGCATAAGAAAAATAAATTAATACTTATATTTCCATTATGAATTTAAAATTCAAGTTTAACTTCTTTAATTCTATATTCTAGTTCCTTATGATGCTAATTGCTTATTTATTTTAGAATATGTTCATAATAGTTTCAAAATATATTGATTGCAGTGTAAGATTATTTTGAGAATTTTTTCTTCCAACCTTATGATATATCCCACTAGAAATGTTCAAATCAGGTCACTTGGGGTAATTCGTTCCTCTGCATGGGTAGGTCACTAACTTGCTTGGTAGTTAAATTCACTTATTCCCATTTGTTTGAATTTCTTTGAAATGTGAATTTTTCTTTTTGATTTAACTTTTACATTCAGCATGTAAAACAGCGACATGATTCCAAAGTCAAATCTAGGTACAATGAAGGTATAACCCATATATCCTCCATCTCTACCTCCCTATCCACATGTTTTTCTCTCTTCCTCTAAAACTATTACTTTTCAGTTTACCCTTTTATCACTCCTTTTGAAAAATAACAATATGATTTGGTTTATTCATAGTCCCTTCTATTATATAAAATGTAGCATTCTAAAACATTCTTTTGAGTTTTGTTTGTTCACAGATATCCTGAAGATAACTCCACAGCAATACATAAAAAAATTCCATGTTCCTATCGCACAGCTGCTAAGTGCTCCTTTGTACAAACACAATTTAATCAATTAGCCTCTTGTTATTGGACATTTGAGATGATTCCAGTATTTTACCAATATAAATAGTATAATCAGAAACAACCACAGCACAATGGTGATTCAAAAGAAACTTGACATTTAATCTTATCTGTTTAACTTCAACGTAAGGGAAACTAATTAATCGTTGAACACTACATCAAAAACTAATGATATACTGTAAGTTGGCTAACTGAACATAATAAAAAATTTTTAAAAATTAAAAAATTAAAAACTTAGAAATACTAATGATTGGGGAAAAATTGACTACATAATTAAATGTCTATAAGCAAAAAAAAAAAAACAATGAAATAGGGAAGTAATGAATAAAAAGAAACCTTAGAACTCATGACAAAAGGTTAGTCTTCTTCATTTTACAAAAGATTACTATCTATACAGAAAAAGACTTCCAGTTGAATATGGCAGATTGAACACATACATTCACATCTGCACCCTCTTAAAATACTAAAACGCAAAAGTGAAGGGAATTTTTCAGAAGGCTTTTATAGCTGTCAAGGAGAAAAGAAAGGATGTGACAGTAACGATGTTTTGGAATCTAGAAAGTTGAAAAAAACAAGAAGTAACTCAGGACCTGGAAAAACTGAATGATCAGCCACAATACAGAAAACAGAACACAATTTATCTCATAGAATCTCTCAAAAAACTCAAATTGGTGATATCAAGTATCTCTGAAATTAGGGGTAGAAGTGGGACTGAAAACAGAAGAGCTGCCTGAAAGTCAACTTAAAAAGAAGTCTGACCAGCTTCCCTTCTACATTCCATATAGCCACTCCCATGTATCTTTTGGAAAGCAGGCAAAGATCAAGAACAGTAGAGAGTACCACAGGGTTAAATCAAAGCTTATACAGTAAAACTTGAAAACCACTTTCTCCACCCAGTAATCTTCTCCCACTAAGCTTATACTCTCTGCAGGCAGCTAGCTATAGGAACCTTCTCGATGGAATCTGACCAGAACAACGACTAAAGAGGTTGATATTAGAGGTTCCCAAAATGAATCCATGGCAAGATTCCCCCACAGCAAAGACCACAAGTAACAAGGTCCCATGTTCCTGCATAGTTTTCAAATAGCTATTTACTGACTTTTTAAGTATCTGAAGAAATCTCTAATTTAAAATCAGAAACCAAGACAACAAATAGAAAAATCAATGTGGAAGGAAAAAAGAAAATGAGAAATGAAAACTCTGTATCTTCATGGATATAAGAGAACTTAAAACTCATGAAACAAGAGGATAGTAGAATAAGAATGTTCTCTTATAGAAAAAATATAACTTAAGAAATGCAAACCACAATCTGAATCTAAGGGCTAGAAAATAAAGCTGAGGAAATTTCTTAGATGGTAAAAACCTTTTTTTAAATTTTTTTAAAGTTTTTATTTTTTTTAAAGATTTTATTTACTTATTTGATGTAGAGAGAGAGCACAAGCAGGGGGAGCAGCAGAGGGAGAGGCAGAAGCAGGCTCACCAAGCAGGGAGCCTGATACAGGGCTCGATCCCAGGACCCTGGGATCATGACCTGAGCCGAAGGCAGATGCTTAACGACTGAGCCACCCAGGCGCCCCATAGACGGTAAAAAACTTAAAAAGCAAGTTCCCGGAGGGGAGGTCCAAGATAGTGGTAGGAAAATCCTCCTCCCATGGACACACCTAAGCTACATATGATCATTTCCCTGTGAAAAAGATCTGAAAACTAAATGAACTGCTTCCCACAACAAAGGATAAAAGGACCAGATCAAAGCAGGCAGGAGAAGCAGAGACACAGTCTCCCAAAAAAACACCCCATCTCGCGGCATGGCAACACATAAGAAGGGATCTCACCAGACAGATGCTTCTCTCAGAGGAGTAAAAGGTTGGTACCCCATATCAGGGACCCCACTCCTGGGATCTACACCAGAGAAATAAACCCACAGAACACCTGGCTTGGAAAACCAAAAGGGCTAACATCCAGGGGGTCTAAAAGAGCTATAAGGAAACTCCCCTCTTGAAGGGATTGTTTGTGGTCTTGCCCCAAGACCCAGCAAAGAAAAAGTAGACTGGAAAGGACCCTAGACTGTATGTATGTAAAGGAGACTCATTTGCTAATGTGGGGGCATTGGCTGGAGGGGCGGGGGACAGCTGAGATGCTCTTCAGAGACAGATGAGGATGGTAGATGCCACAGATGCACTCTCCACATGGCCCGCTAGCAGGGCAGGGCTACCACCACCTTGCTGGTACAACAGGGGTGAGCTTTTGTGGCACTTGCTGAGGCCAGGTGGAGAGTTGCAGTACTCCCCAACTCCCCAGCTGGAACATGGAGTGTGAGCTGTCAGGGAAGTCTCCTATTCCCAACCTAAAGCCAGCATACAGACAAGGCACTCTCCCCCTCCATTACAGAAGCCCATGGAAACATACACTCAAGACCCTTTCCTGTTGTCTTTCTAAAGCTGGTGAATGTGCCCTGTTCTCTACACCCTCTAGCTGCCTTGCTCAAGCCAGCAGATGGCACAAACCACACCCCTTGATCACCTGGCCCTAAGCTCCACCAGAGTGTAACAACTGGAAAGACCATTCTTGACAGGCCATCAATCCCAGGGCCCTGCACCAACAGCAGACTGAAACAACCCCAATCTTCCCATAAAAAAGGCCTATTTACTTACCCTACAGCTTTAGCCTCAGGAACAGGCTTCAAGTTTCCCACACATCAAGAGGCTAAGAGGGCCCTCCAAGGAACAAAAGCAGGAAAACATCATCCTTGCACACCTCCTTGGCCTCACTACAGCTGGATAAGACTTCCCAGGGAAGATCTTATACACTCAGCTGGAACTCAGATTTTTGTAACTCACACCCTGGAGAAACCTCCAGATCTGGTCTAGAGGCCAGCAGTGATTACAAATGTGACCCCACAGGACTAAATATATTTGCATACTTTCAAAGCTGTGGCCTGAAGGTCTGGCTTCTAATCAGACTGAAACTAGGTGCTAAATGAGTTTCCTCCCCTTGGATCATGGACAGGCCTTGGCAAGCCCTCAAAAAAGGCGGCATATCAATAATAAATCAGACAGTTGAGATAATCACAAAGGTTTGAAAGACAACCAAGAGCTAGGACAAGGTCGAACTAGAGATTCATCACCTATTCAAGGCCACTCTTTGAAGACTGAGAAAAGTACCTGCATTTTACCTAATACATAGAAAAAACAGAGCTAAGACAAATTAGGAAACAGAAGAAACAAACAAAAAAAAAGACAAAAACCTCAGAAAATGATATGGAGATAAGAACCTAATTAAAAAAATACAAATTAATGGTCATAAAGATGCTCACTGAACTCAGAAGAATGGATAAACACAGAACCTCAATAAAGAGATAGAACATATAACAAAGTATGTTATTGACAGATCCAGCATGACTATATTAAGGACAAAGCTGAACTGAACATCATTAACCAACTAAATATGACTGACATCTATAGAATACTTCAACAACAGCAGAATATACATTTTTCTCAAGTTCACACAAATATTCACCAAGATAGACCACATTCTGAGCCATAAGATACCTTAAATTAAAAAGAATGCACTCTCAGACTCATAAATACATAGGTCAAAGAAGTCTTTAGGGAAGTTTAAAAATATTTTGAAGTGAAAATGAAAACACAAATTATCAAAATTTATAGGATGCAGCAAAAGCAGTGCTTAGAGGAAAATTTACAGCACTGAATGTATATATTAGAAGACAGATCTAAAAATCAATAATCAAGGCTTTCACCATAGGAAATTAGGAAAAGAACTAAAACTAAAGGAAGTAAAAAATAAAAATTAAAACAGAAATCAATGAAGTTAAAAACAAAACCAAAATCAGCAGAGGAAAAAAAAGTTGGTCTTTTTAAAATATCAATAAAATTGATAAGCCTCCAGCTAGGTTAAAAAAGAAAAACAAGACGACAAATTACTATTATCAGAATGGAAAGAGGGACCATCAATTCTAATCGCATAGACATTAAAAGGGTAATAAAGGAATATTATAAACAATCTATATCCACAAATTTAATCACCTAGAAAAGTGGACCAATTCTATGAAAGACACAATATGCCAAAACTCACAAAAGAAGAAATAAACAATCTGAATAAGCCCATATCTAATATAAAAATTGAACCAATTAATAATCTTCCAAAACAGAGAACACCAGGCCCAAATAGGTTCACTAGTGAATTCTATCAGACATATAAGGAAGAAATTATACCAATTCTCCACAATCTCTTCCAGAAAACAGAAAGCATTTCTTCTGCTTCTGACTCATTATGATGCTTTCATCAGAATAAATCAAGACCAGATGACGATATTACAAAAAATACAGACTGATATCTCTCATGAACATAGACACAAAAATCCTCAACAAAGATTAGCAAATCAAATCTAACAATGTATAAAAAGAATTGTATACCACAACAAAATGGGATTTATTTTAGGTATGCAATGCTGAGTTCAATATTCAAAGATTAATATAATCCATCACAATCAATAATATTAAAAAAAACACTTATTGTGGCATTATTTATGGAAGCAAAATCCTATCTAGGATAGGATAGGATAGGACAACCTGATATCCATTAATAGGGGAAAAGTTTGAAAATATTATGGTAAAGCCATATCAAAGTACTATGGAGCTATTAAAAACAGTGTTTCATTTTGTGCTCATCTGGGAAGATACTTATGGTTACACATAAGAAAACTGAATATCTTATATGATGCTATTTTTGTGAAAAGGAAACAAAAATTCTATGATCGTGAATGTACGTTTGAATGTTTGACAGATCATTATAAGTTCAGAGAAAGTCTAAAAGCATAACCAAAATGTTACCACTGGTAACAGCCAGGAGATAGAACTAAGCGAGGGTAGAGAAGGAAGATGGAAAAGTTAGCTTTTCCTTTGTGCACCTTTGTGTGCTTTGACTTGAATCAATCGTGGGTCGCTTTAGAAGACTGAAAGAGCCCAAGAAGCAAAAATATCCCATCTAGAGTGAACCCTCCTATTCTCACTTTGAAGTTGCTCACATCAAGGCCTAATCTGCCTGCATTGTCCATAATTCTGGTTACTACTTCAACCTGAAATCATCTAATACATTGTTAGTGGCTGATCAGGAACCTATCTATAATAGTTATCCTGATTTTCATTATTAACATATTGTATGACATTTTGGAAACTTTTGAATCAGATCGAGAAAATGTGCTAAAAATTCCACAAACTTAAAACACAGACATATACCTTTTTTCGTCAGAAGAGTTCATATTTTCTCCATAAAGTAGTAAGGTAAGTCCTTCTTCTACAGATGCAATTCTTGCCAAAATATCAGCTATGTGAATTAAAGCTGTTTCAGAGCAATTTGGAGCAGTCTGTACATTAAAAAGATAACAAACCATATAATTTTATGACATGCTAACATTTCACAGACTAAAATTTAAGGGTGATAGTGTAGTCTAACAAAGTTATATTACCACAATAAAAAGAAAGTTAATGACTGTTTGGCTATGAAGTATGTCTGAATTAAATGTGTCACTATATTATATTCACTTACCAGCACAGTTGATGAGGCAGATACATATAGACTTTTTGTCCAAACCAGTTATTGTTTATTAAGACAGTTGAGAGAACTGCTGTTCTCATTAGTTTTATATATAATTCTGTTTGACAAATGCAGTAGCTCCTCTAGATCCATCTTGCCCTTTACTTCCCACTCACCAGTTCCTGAATATCCACCCTAATTTTATTATACATGATTTCTAACACACTGCCATCATTTCTAAGGAACACCATTCCTTTGTGCAATTGGTTGGGTCATGAATTATAGGTCTGAGTAAGAACAACCAATTCATGGGCTGACCAATAACCAATGATGTCATCTAATGGGGGGTGAACAAATCATATTTCTTTACTTTTAATTTTAAGTGGAAATACTAAAAACATCTTTGCCAGCATATAGCAAATTAGTACAAGGAAATTACTAAAAACTAGAGTCATATTAATGCTGGAGCCCATCTAGAAGCCTAAGTCTACTAAAGTTCCTGTTTTTTCTGGGGCCTACTTATTTGTCTATACCTGCATAGCTGCCAATACACATATTGTCTATAAGAAATCTGAGTATCTATACTTTGAAACCAATACGGCCTAATAAATTCAGTGAGTTAGCTTTATAACTAATGAGTCAGGCATATTCACCTGAATATTTCCTTATTATATTAGGCATTATGATACAGTCGATTACTTTCACTTTAAATATCTTTCTTAAAACAACTTCTCTGCCTGAAATACTTTCCTTCTCTCATATATTCGTTTTTTTTAAACCTTTCTATTCCTCATCCAGTATTTTAATAGTCTGCCTTTCCTATTAGAATAGGTTCCTTCAGAAGAAGGTATAAGTCTTAATCTCTTCTGTATTTCAAATACCTAGCAAAGCGCCAATGATACAGTAGTGGCTCAATGGGTGATGCTGAATGCTTTAAGATTAAATACAGAATGTCTATAATGTGCCAGAGGGCTATTTCTTACACTCAAGAATAATTCCAGCATAATTACAGAAGTAGATAACATGGGAATATGCAGAAATAAACACCTAACTTTCCCAGGAAGAACTAGGACAAATTTTCAGAGGAAAAAAAAAAAAAACTATAATCTGAAGAAAGGAATTTTTCACTTAGACCAAGACTTTCCAGGGTGAGGGAAAAGTATGCAAACATAGGGAAATATTAATAACCTTGTCAAAAAATGCAAATAATCTGTTATAAGTGAAATACATGGGAAAAAATGGGTAGGATACAACATGAAAGTTGATAAATTTCAGACTTTTTACCTAGACATTTATCTAGCAAGCAACAAGTAGGAAAGTATTGTGATGGCTTTAGTGACAATACAGAGGACAGGCCAGAAAGGTTAAAGACTGGAAAAAATAAGAAAATCATTTCAATATTCCAAGCAAGGAATTATCAGAGCTTAAATAAAATCAGTAGCAGTAGGGATTAAAAGACATACATGGATTTTAGAGATACATAAGAGAACAAGTCTATAGGGCTTAATTACAAATGGAATGAAGAAAATGAGGAAGCAATCTAGATGTACAGCAGTCCTACTCATCACACGGGAAAATGGGAGCAAGCTTGAAGAAGTGGAGCAAGAGAAAAAAAAAAAAAGGAAAGAAAAGAAAAGAAAGAAAGGGGGCGCCTGGGTGGCTCAGACGGTTAAGGGTCTGCCTTCGGCTTGGGTCACGATCCCAGAGTCCTGGGATCAAGCCCCACATGGGGCTCCCTGCTCAGCAGGGAGCCTGCTTCTCCCTCTCCCTCTGCCTCTGCCTGCCGCTCCCTCTGCTTATACTTTCTCTCTCTTTCTCTCTGTGTCAAATAAAAAATAAAAAAATCTTTAAAAAAAGGAAAAAAAAGAAAAAGAAAACACTGACAAACCAAAAACTACTATTCTGAAAATGGCATTTGATTTGCTCATAGAGCAACTCAAAAAGGTGTTTAGCAGGCATCTAAAGACAAATCTAGAGTTGAAGAGATCTAAACTTAGATGTTAACTATACATCTAATCTTCATGACTGGAGGAAATCACCTAGGAAAAACTCTCTTTCGAAAGAAAAGAGTGAACCAGGTCATGACTCACTGAAGACAGCAGGGACCTGGAAGGGGAGCCCTCATAGGTGACAGGGAAAGAATGGTTAGAAAGGGAGGGCAAAAAATATACAGGAACTTAGGAAAGCCAGATAAACAATTTTAGAAGTTGTCTATAATCAGGTAGATAATAGTCTGAAAAGTGGTCACTAGTTATAGGTGTAGGAAGTTACAAGCAACAGCAATCAATGATGTGATGGAGGTAAGATCAAAATGCAATGTTTTGAAACATGACAGAATAGAGGGAGACAGGAAACAATGGCAGTCTTCCATAATTAATTGTTAAGAAGATCAGATATTAGGTGGTAGCTAAAGATGTGCATTGGATGATCAAGGGCTTCTCTCATCCCAACTATGAGACAGATTCAGGCATATTTACAGATAAAGGAAAGAAGCCACAAGAAGATAAAAAGTTAAAGATATATGAAAGCAAAGACAAACAACAGTTCTGAAACAAAATCCAAGAGCACATTTCTCAACTCTGGTATGAGGTTCATATTTCATATTACCATTGACATTATGGCATTCTATTATATTAAACTGTATTAGGAATTCTATTGGTCCTTCTCTACTTATCTTCCTAAGGCTAACCATAAAATCAAAATTACATCCCCTTAATTTGCTACAATTCCATACTTTGCACCACATTCACATAAATGCTTAATGTTTTCTGAATGAGCAATGAATAATGACTATATGATGGGATGAACAGTTGCCCAGCCCATTGAGGAGTGGGCACAAGAGATGGAAACAGTAAAAACACTACAAAACACAGACATGGAAAGGCAAAACCTTTAGCCTATTAAGATTTAAGTCATTCCCCCGAAGCTTAAGTCATAGAAATGGACAGAGAGCAGTGCTAGTAGTGGTACCAACTCTGCTACCTGTTAAATGTCGGAGCTCGAGCAATCCACTTCTTTCAGCCACAGTTGTAAGGATTAAATTACATAATGCAAAGGAACAGGCCATACAAACTGTAAAGAGATATGAGCATCCCAGTTCTGAACATATGTGTAAGTCTTTTTTTCTAAAAAACTAGTTCTTCATATAAAACAGAGCTGACTCTTCAGAAAAATAATGTAAAGGCTATAAAATTACTGTTAAAACAAATAATAAAATTCACAAGATTAGATTTGCAAGACAAATACCTTAATAACTTCCCTCAATACTTATACCTAAGCCTGACTAGAAAAGAAAATTATGTTATATGTATTTTCCCCCTACACTGTCAATAACAAATAAATCAACTGACTACATAAACTATGATTTAACATTAAATAAAAATCGAGGGTCAGCATAAAATATTCATATGTGGAAAGATATCGTAATAAATATTTCAAATACGTCAAATTTAAAAATAAAGTCCCATTGAATGTTCCCAATACCCAATTAAAAAGACTCTCTTTAGTAAATACCAACCTTAGTTCCTTTCATTAAATTATGAATAGGCTGAAGAAGTGCCTCAATCACAGTGTTATTATATAAGCATTCGATTGCACATTCTTTTTGATCACAGAGTATCCGAAGAACTTCAGTCACCATACTTGCAGGAGAGTAATTATCTGATAAACAAGTACTTTTAGATATTAAAATTTTAAACATTAAGAACTTAATGTATCTTATTTACGAGTTAGCCATTGCTGTTCTAAAAAGATCAACATCAAAGTTAAATAGTTTAAAAAAAAAAAATCACACAACGCAATGCCCAAAGGATGAGGTATTGTCAAGTCATAACCTGAAACCTAAGGGGTGATCAATTAAGCTCAATATATACTCAAGTTAATTTTTAAAAAGTAAATGACAAATCTGAAGGCTGAGAAACAACAGAAGATCATTCACTGTTTGACATTAAGTCACTGCTAACAGTGAAGATGTGATTTGAAGCAAATTTACAACTTTTCTCTTCCCAGCAAACACTTGTATTCACTTTTTCTTTTTTCTTAAAACATGTATTTGGGGCACCTAGGTGGCTCAGTCAATTAGGCATCTGACTCTTGATTTCAGTTCAGGTCATGATCTTGGGGTCATGAGATAGAGCCCCACTTCGGGCTCCAAGCTCAATGGTGAGTCTGCTTGAGATTTTCTCTCTCTCCCTCTCCCTGTGCCCCTCACCCCTCAGTCACACAGGCACTCTCTCTCTCAAATAAATAAATAAATCTTTAAAAAGAAAAAAATATATATGTATTCAAGTGTCCAGCCTAGTAGAAAATGAAAGTAAAACAAAATGATGGCTAAAAAGGCAGAAAAGGTAAAACCTCCTTTTAAGACTCACACACCACTACTTATATCACCATAAAACTGGTGAAATGAATGAGCACTGTAAAAACTTTCTTTTAAAATATATACGGGAAAACACAAATACAAATAAATGCAACACAGGGAATAGTCACTAAAATAAGCGTGATATTTTTGGTTTCATAAATCAATAGATTTTCAGGTTATATTACCTAATATACTCACAAAATAGTGTTCTACAAGAAACTAAGGAACCAAAAGTTAGCAGCTTAAGGTTGTAAGCTATAATACTAAAAGTAACACCAAAATTCTTAATTTAGGTTACAATATTCTATACTCCATGAACACACTAAGACCTCAAGTCAATACTTGACAAAAAGAAAATGGAGAAAAAAGTTTAGTGATTTTTTCCAACCAGTTCCAGACCCTGTTTGCAATGAGAGATACTACTGATGAGCATATGGCCATTCATTCATTCATCCATTCTTTTATCTATTTTTGAGTGCCTACTATGTGCCAGACACTGTGCTAGGTAGGCACTGTTAACTAAGACACAAAAAAAAATTAAAAAACAGTCCACTAGATGGTAAACCAAGACACTGGCAAATAATTATAAGAAGGAACATTTTTTTTTAATCAACTCACCTCATATTCTTTTTTTTTCTTTAAATTTTTTATTGTTATGTTAATCACCATATATTACATCATTAGTTTTTGATGTAGTGTTCCATGATTCATTGTTTGTGTATAACACCCAGTGCTCCACACAGAACGTGCCCTCTTTAATACCCATCACCAGGCTAACCCATCCCCCCATCCCCCTCCCCTCTAGAACCCTCAGTTTGGTTTTCAGAGTCCATCGTCTCTCATGGTTCGTCTAAGAAGGAACATTTTTAACAAAGGAAGCACCGTATGTTATAGGAACATATCACAGGCGGACATACGCTACATGTTTATACATAGAAATGCTGTAAAGGCAGAAAGAAGTTTGAGAGCCATTGTTAAGACTAATAAGTTGTTATAATTACATAAATAAAACATACTGATTGATAGATGCATATAGCATTAATATATATGGCCCAAACTATCTTTTTTTCTTTGATTCACTTGAATTCTTCTCAGAATTTTGCCAGCATTTCTACAGTCATTTCCAGGTTTAGAACACTATCAGCCTATAGATTATGGGAGTGTTTTGTTATTAAAGTGTTTTACTTTGTAAACTTTCAATGACAGTCAAAGGAAAAAGTGTAAGTTATCTTTTAAATGTAAATATTATAGACCACTTTTTTATAAGCCAGTCAACAGCTAAAGACTAAAAGTTATTATATTGAAAAACATGAAGTTTTTGCTTTTGCTTTATTCTTTCATTAGAGAAGATCTGAAGTTTTAGATGTGAGCTAAAACAAGCAGGCTGATCAAAACATCAGGCAAGTATAAAGCATAGAAAACAGCAAGAAAGAACACATTAGTACCTATCAATCAAATTTCCCTTAGTAGCATTTCTTAAAACATCCTGATCTTAAGAACAACATTAAAATTCTCAGAAAAATCAATTCTACATAAAAAGGTAGTAAATTAGGAACATCTTAAAACATCAATGAACAAAATTAAATTTCATGGTTTACTTCCAGGACCAATGTAATTTGTTATGAATAATACTGCATCTTAGGAAACCTCTTTACCAAAACTAGGTCAGTCACTCAAAATGTCTAGACAATGGAATATTAAGTATTTTTAGATGTTTTCTATTACACTATTTAAAACAGAAGCAGAATTACCTAAATGTGCAGCTGATGTCATCTTTGGACAACTTGGTGAGTAACAGATAAGTTGGGTAAACAGAACCAGAAGATCTGTAAGGGATACTAAATCTTTGAAAAGGAAAAAAGAAAAAGATTATTTTCTAGTATACACTTACAACTTAGAAAAATTTAACTGAGCTTCCCATCCTCCTGAGTTTTCAGAGACTGTGGTAAAATTAGGAGAAGGGAGCTGGAACCCCAGATAGAAGGCCCCAGAAAAACAAATTAGACATGGGAAGTTAAAAGGTGGCAAGGACAATAATGCAGCAGGTGCTATGTGCAGGTGCAGTTTTACCACTTATGGTGGACCCGTCACTTCATATAAACCTACAGCAGGAAGATCTAGGAATCTCATTAGGACCATGAGTTTTTTAGGAATGATAAAATTCAGCTTCATATGTTGTTCCAGCCAACTTATCTATATAGAACTGTAGAAAAGGTACCAAACTTTTTCAAGGAAATATTTTGGGCTCAGTGGCCAAACTGTTTCTGTTACAAATACTCAATTATGATGTTGTAAAGTAGCCATAGACAATTTGCAAATGGACAAGTATGGTGGTCTTCCAGTAAGACTTTACATACACCAAAATTTTAATTTTATTCCACATGTCACAAAATAGTCGTAATTTTTTCAAGTAATTAGCTCACAAGCCATACAAAACAGTACCAGATTTGGCCCATGGGTTGTAATTTACCAACCCCTGCTGCAGAAAATTTTCATCAAGATTCTGGTGAAAATGCAGGTGAAACTTAGCAGTAAATGTTGACTTATGCTAATATAGTAGAACAAAGCTCTCAAAACTCAGCTTTGAGATGACCTATGACATTCGTCAGGCCAAAAAGTCGATGTTAAAAGTCAACATAAAGTGCTAAATTACAGATGATAGACATATAAACTTCAGTTCAATACATGCAGTAACATTACAAGCATTTATTAATCTTTCTATCTCTGTAAAGTTCAACAGTATCCTATAAAATGGCAGCTCTTTTCTTGAAAGCCCATTCTCTAAGTGCTCATTATGCCTAGAATTACATGACCACAGGATGTATCAGTACATAAAACAGTTTTTGTTGAGGAGCTCACAACCAGAGTAACTGAGGAGAAAACCTTAAGTAAAACAACTAGGAAACAGTACAAAAGTATTCAAAATGAAGACACTCCATAATAGGATTGGCAAACCATAGCGATTATGGTCTAATTTTGTAAGGCTCGTAAGCTAAAAATGTTTTGTTTTGTTTTACACTTTTAAAGGTGTATATGGGGCACCTGGATGGCTCAGTCGGTTAAGCAACTGCCTTCGGCTCAGGTCATGATCCAGGAGTCCTGGGATCTAGCCCTGCATTGGGCTCCTTGCTCAGCGAGGAGCCTGCTTCTCTCTCTGCCTGTTGCTCCCCCTGCTTGTGCCTCTCTCTCTCTGACAAATAAATACATAAATAAATCTTTAAAAAAATAAATAAATAAAGGTGTGTAAACTGTGTCAAGGATCTCTCAAACCATACCCAGATTCAATGGTTCACTAGGAGGACTCAACACACAGTTGTGCTCCCAGCTATGGTATTTCACAACAAAAGATACAAAGCAAAAGTGTATGAGGTGACGTCCAGGTGCAAACGTCCAAGGGTTCTCTTCCAGTGGAGTCACACAAAATATACTTAATTCTTCCAGCAACAAGCTGTGACAACACACGTAAAATGTTGGCTACCAAGAAGCTCCTTAGAGACTCAGCGCCCAAGCTTTTTACTGGGGGCTGATGATGTAAGCACACTCTGCATAGCACGTACCAGGATTCCAGACTCCCGGAAGGAAAGCAAGTATTCAGTATAAACTACATTGTGTGTACAGATAGTTTAGGTAGGCACAGTGAACCACTCTTATCGGTTCTAGGAAGAGTGAGAAATCCAAGTTCCCAGATGCCAGCTAGTGCAACCTTGCAAGCAGGCTTTCCTAAGGATAACAGTCTCAGGCCTGCTGTGATAACTCTTTTGCACACATGAGCACATGAATACACAAATATACAGGATATGAAACAGAGACAGTATGTAGCCCACAAAACCAAAAATATTTACTATCTGACACATTACAGAAAAAGTTTGCTGGTCGCTAGACTATAGTCCTATATAGACTTAAAGTTTTAAGGGAGGCAAAAAAGTAATAGCATGTGCTGAAGTTTGACGGGGAAAACTTTAAAAATAAGACCTAGGGTAACATAGTAATGTTATCAAATGGTACAGAGCTTTGCAGTTTATAAAACAGCATTCTGAAACTGCATCTCTAATCATCACAAAAACCATGTGAGCTCAGTTATCACTGATATTATTCCATCTTTGTAGATTAAAAAAACAAGCAATGGTTAAGTGAGTTGCCCAAAGGTCATAGTCAGTTTATAAGGGAACTAGAATTTAAACAAGGTCTTCTAGTTCTGAATCCAGATCTGGATCGTTCAGTATGTCTAGGATTTTGAAAGACAGGGAGAAATAAGGAAAGCATTAAAGGCTGGATGAATAGAAAAAACTAGAATGTAGGGGAAAAGCACATACTGATAAAAGCAAATGTAATACTTAAAGGTATACAAGCCATCAGTAGACTAAAAGGTATGTCACTAAATATCCTAGAAGAGACCACGCAAAATCTCCAAAGTTTAGTAATTCATAGCACATTAACCTTACCAAGCTGAACATATTCGTTTCTCCTAATTGTACTTACCTTTTCTATTCTTCAGCTTTATGGGAAATAGCCGTCTGCCTTGTGTATAGATCAATAATCTTCCTAAAAGGCACAGTGAGTGAATGAAATAAATATATTGTAATTCTTGTCCTGAGTAGTAGAAGGTTTTCTGTTTGTTCCCTTAAAAGAGAAGCAAAAATATTTATTTTAATGCTATATTTTAGATAGTACCTATCTTCATTCCCTTCCAAACATTAAACAAGGTTGCAGTCTATAATGAAGACTCTGTTGGTGTTAAAAAAAAAAAAAAGTTAATTATCTTTCTTAAGATCCTATAACACCTAGGGGCGCCTGGGTGGCTCAGTTGGTTAAGCTACTGCCTTAGGCTCAGGTCATGATCCTGGAGTCCCAGGATCGAGTCCCACATCAGGCTCCCTGCTCAGCAGGGAGTCTGCTTCTCCCTCTGACCCAATCTTCCCTCTTGTGCTCTCTATCTCTCATTCTCTCTCTCTCAAATAAATAAATAAAATCTTTAAAAAAAAAAAATCCTATAACACCTAAATCTCTGGGGAAAAGCATTCATCACAAAATTTAAGCTCAGGGAAATGTAAGATGCATACAGTATTCCTTCTAAATCAGCATAAGATTGTCAGAATTACCATTTGTTATCAAGAGGAACTTCAAGAATAAGTTAAGGGAGGAAGTCAACAGAAAATATTACTGTTTAATTCTACCAATTAAAAGTCAATACTATAAAAGACTGTATTTATAACCATGTTAGCAAATGAAATTAGAATCTGTAAAATATATACACCTAATATATATCATTCATCCATACATTCAAGATCTACTGAGTACCTGTTTGATATAAGACCTTGAATTATTTGCTGGTGTCAAAAACCAGTAAGAAGCAGGACACTGGGCTTCCGATTCAGAGTATGGCAGTCTGGTATGACCAGAATTTGAGGGGCAGGGGCAGATCACAGAGGACTAAGCTACAAAAGGAATATGGATTTTATTATAGAGGTGATTGAAATGATATTAAAGTGTTGTAAGCATGAAAGTAATCAAATATGCAGGTGAAAAACTAACCCCGATGGTAGCATAAAAGGTAGATGGAAGAAGGTACAGGTCTGAAATGAGACGACAAAAAAATCATGAGCAAAAGCATCAGCAACAAGAATGGAGAAGAGAAGACAGATAAATCTTGAAGAAAATTAAGTCAATAGGCCTTAGACAGGACTACATGGGGACTGTGAAAGAATAAAAAAATTCTCAAGTTCCTACCTCAACATCTGTATACATAGTGAATTTAAGTAATTCTAAAGGAGAAAGGAGGGAGAAACCACTCTAGATACAGAATAAAGTGATTTCAGTCTTTGATATTTTAATATTAAAGTGCCCATGGAGCACCCAGATAGATATTCTAAGTATGATAAGGGTATATGGACCTGGAATTCAGTAAAGTGGCAGACTTAAATATTTCAGAGTCACCATACACATATATAGTTTTTGAAACCATGAAAGTAAATGGGCTCCCGCAGAGAGAACAGGTAGACTAAGGTGAGAAAAAAAGGCAAAACCCTTGTGAATACACACATACAAAGAAAAGCCTTTCCAGTGAAATGAGCATTCCTCATGAGAATGAGGAAATCCAAGAAAGAATGGTACCATGAAGAAGATAGGGTCAACAGAGGCAAAGGCTATAAAACTAGGACAAGAAAGAGGGGAAATGGATAATGGGAAGATATGGAGCACTAGAAACTGCCTCATTTCCATTGTTGAAAAGTGAATAGGAGGTAAAGAAATGGGCCCTGGGCGTATTTAGGATACTTAAAAGAGTCTTCACTTCAGGAAAGCTTCTCTGCAGGAGGTTCGGATAATGCAGGGCAAGTACCAACAGAAAGGGAGACACAGTAAGAAGTAAAGCAATGTCCCAGTTCTAAAACAGAAACAAAACCCAAAGAACACCAGAGGGGAACAGAATCAAGAACAAAACAATCAATCTGGAAAAGAATACCTATTCAGTGCAGTCCAAAGAAAAGGGATATTGATAAGGGCATATAAACATGCATTTGTATGCTCAGAAGCAGGACATTTGGGGAATTCATATCTGCCAAGTTCTACTTTTCTTAGTGTAGTAGGTAGGATGCAAAGTCTCCTCTTGAAAGAAAAGTGAGCCACGGTAAAGCAGGGCCCTTGATAAGACTGGTAAAAGCTTGCAACAGCTACTGTGGACACTGAAGAAAAAATATCTAAGAGGATGCAACACAGTTGCTATGGTTAGAAAAGTAGTACCCCACTAAATGTATAACAAATGCTCTCTGCTCAATTTCCTGAAGACCAGAGAGGATGGAAGACTGAGTTGATCTAAAGACTAGAAACTGCAGACAGGAAACTGAAATGAAAGAGAAAGAGCAAGGATTTTGAAAGAAATGGCTAAAAAAAATGAAGCACCCCAGGTCTTCACTAGATAGGGAAGAGAGCAAAGCCATGATGTCCTAGTAGAATGGTAGGGGGCGGGGGGAAAGCACTAGATATAACATTTTAATATCAAGAAATTTTTAAAATCCATAAATTTATAAATGAAGTAAGTTTATATAAACTTATTCTTTTCCTCCTCTTGAATAAATTCTGGCTTCTACATGTCCCCCTTTACTACAAAACACTAACTTTTGAAACCCACTAATTACTGGTCTTTGACCATTTTTCTTGCTTGAATTAGATAAAGAATTTAGCCAAGGATTAAAAAAAAAAATAAGATCTTCATATTCTCAGAGAACTTACTATTTGCTTAGAGAAGTGACAAAAGAGAATGAAAAAAGATTAACAAAAGTGTATAGACATTGGTACGTAGCAGAATCTGACTATAAGAGAAGATCCTTTACTTATTCCTGAGATTCAATAGAGTGATTAAGGCCAGATTATGAAACATCTAGGGTATTTTAGCTCAGAAAGAGGATAAGCAGACAGGAATCAAAGGGTGGGATATCCAATAATAAAACAATATTTTATAGAAATGTTCCTCCTCCTAAAATGCATAAAGGTCAATTAAATGACTAATATACCAGAGGAAAGAATGAGCAGTATCTTATCGCAATATAACAGACTAGAACATATACTCCAGTATAAATTGAAGAACTGCATATGTAACAATCCATATGATAATGCATTAGTTTCAAATGTACAGCTGTTATTAAAGTCATCATCATGCTGTCTTTTAAATTTGTGAAAATATTTTACGTTAGCAGAAGTGATCTAATTTACCATGCTACCGACCATTAAAAACTAAGTTACTAAAAGGTATCATCTTTAAAAGTATGTAACAGAGGAAAACAATACTTACCACAATGCTTTGAATGACCCAAAATCTCATCAGCTTTCATGGCTTCACACAACTCAAAGTACTGAACACACTGCTGAACTGCTGTAGTTATCTAATAAAATAATAACTTATTAATAATAACTTATTATTTCTCGAAATTAATTCCATGCAATTGTCTTTTGCTTTGTAAGAGCTCCTTACATAAAGGCTTTAATCATGGCAGTGGGTTTGGCATGATGACCTGCTAAAGCATTTCTTCTAGCTTCTCCTCCATACTCTCATAACATTTTCTACAACTGTGGAATGTCTGCATTGTCCAGCAGAGTGGCCACTAGCTATATGTGGCTACTGAAAACTTGAAATGTAATTAGGGAAACTGAGGGAACTGGGTATTTTTAATTTTCTTTAATTATAATTTAAAACTAATACATGGTTAGTGGCTACTCTGGGCAATTCTATTACATTTATGACATTTATGAAATTTTAAGTAGGTAGCATTAGGCAACACAATTTATGTGCCTGCTGTCAATTTTTTTAAGATTTTATTTATTTATTTTATTTATTTATTTGAGAGAAAGAAAGCGTGTATACAAGCATGGGGGGTGGGGGGAGAGGCAGAGGGAGAAACAAACTCCCTGCAGAGCAGGAAGCCTGATATGGGGCTCCATTCCCAAGATGCTAGGATCATGACCTAAGCGGAAGGCAGACACTAACTGACTGAGCTACCCAGGCACCCCGGTGCTGTCTATTTTTAAGAACTGAGAAAGCTGAGAGCTTTATTTCCATAGCATTGTAAAGTCATGAACTAGCTGAAAAGCATTTTGGCTATCAGCATAAATATTTAACTTTTTATTTAAACAACTTCATTCTTTGCCCAATCTACCCAGAAGGGAATGACTTCTGAAATGGCTTTATGTAGTCTATTTCCTTTTTCTTGCCCTCGCAAAATCATTTAAAAAAAATATTGACAGCCAGAATTTAAATTTTCTCTTCATTTTTCACATACCCTGTTTTTTTAACTTCCCTCCCCTGCCCTTCCTCCATCTTAGGAGTTAGCAATTAAGTGCACCTGAGTTGCCATCCATCCTCTATTATTATGAACTCACTCATATTTTGTAAGTTTAGGAAAGCTTTTTAAGAGAAAATAAGGTTTAAGTTGAAATCTCATGCAAGTTTGACCCATTATGTACAGGACATATTTGATATAAAGTTCTTTATAATAAAGTAACTATTTTCAGACTAAAAACTGATTATAGTATAATTAACTCTTAAAAATTTGTTCCTTATTTAAAAGTTAATCTATCAGAAACATTTGCAATACTTCCACCCGGGCCCCTGTGATAGCAACAGTAAATTATTTGTATGACAAACCATGGGGAGGGTGAATCACTGGGGTTTATCCCCCCTTCCTCTAGTCTGACAAGATCAGTCTATATCCATATGGCAAAAATCTTCATTTACAATAGGAATGGGAGCGAAATGAGATGTGGAAAGACTTTATTTCAATTCATTAAAAATTTTTAAACGCTACTTTAGGATTTATCTGAGAGAGAGAGAGATAAAAAGAAAGAGAGCAGCCCTGCAAGTAGGGGGAGGGGCAGAGGGAGAGAGTGAGAATCTCCAGCAGACTCCCCACTGAGCTTGGAGCCTCCCTCTGTTGGAGATCATGACCTGAGCTGAAATCAAGAGTCAGTCACTTAACGGACTGAGCGACCCAGGCGCCCCAAATGCTTACTACTTCTACTAATAAATCCTCACTCTATTCTTCAACATTCCTCTCTTCTCCTTTCTGAAACTCAATGCTCTTGATTCTCAAACACAGAAAAATTATTGTTCTTTCATTTTATGCTCTACTGCACTCAGAGAGTTCACAACTCTAGGAATATTTCACTTGCCCTTTTAAACTCAAGATTCTAACAACAGAAATCATACTTATTTCAAAGTCATATGAGAACTTTTAAAAATATTTTAATAAATTTCACATTTTATGTTTGTCAATTGTTATTAGATTTGATTGCTTTTCAATTCCTTTCAATGCCCATACATACTATTCTACTAATAGCAATAAATGTAGAAAATTTTGCTAATATATTTTACAGTATTAGTTTATATTTGGTGTAACTTGAATTAATTTTTGTAAATACAGAAGCATTTATCATTCTGAGTTTTTCATACAACCTTCAGTCAAAAGCCCGGGTATATTTTATAGAACTAACTCCCCTACAAATTCCTGACCTGAATTAAGTTATAATACTTAAAAATAGGGCTTATCTCAAACTAGCTCAATTTACTCTATAATTATGGATTTCCTAATTGTTATCCTGACTATAATTTAAGTCTCTCCTTATATCCTTTTATATTTCACAGAAAGGTAGTTTTAAAAAGATCACATAAAAGGGGGATTGTTTCATTAACCAAGATTACTTATCACTCAACTTTGCACATTCAACTTATTACACTGTATACCTTTTTGTGATATTATTTCTCAAAATTAAGGACAGAAATAGACTTACCAGAGATTTATATTTCTTTTCTAGAAGTCTTAGTACTGCAGTTCTGCTATAATATGCATGCTAAAATTAGGAGAAAATGATATTTAATTTAATATTCAAGCTATACCAAAGTCTATTTTTCCTGCATCATTTCCAATAACATAAATTACCAACAACAGTTTTAAATAATTGTAATCAGCACAAAAACAGGTTTTTCTATGTACAATGGATTATGAGCATAGCAATCACAAGAATGCAAATGATAAGAAAAAACTACGGATCTTTTATTGACCAGTAGAAAAAATATTCGATCCCTCAAATGCAACCAGTTTCTGTGCTAAGTTATTTTAAAACCATTATCAACACACATATCTGAAGGAGAGATACAAAAGTGGGGGAGGAGAAGATCACAACCCTCACAATGAAGAGGATATTCTACTGTCTACATATGCAGAAGTTTGCCAAGCATGAAATGTTCTGAAAGAACAGTATCTTAATCATTTTCTGCCAATCACATATTTTAAGTGATTCGAAGTGCCAAAAAATAATTCTCTCCTTATAGCTAAATATAGTAGGATTAAAACATGCTTTTTATGCATTGCACAAAGGGGAGACTATACATCAATATTGCTAAATTATATTAGATATGTATTTTCAATGTAGCTTCTTCATTTTACTTAATAAAAACTATTAAACAGTATTATACTTGTTAAAAACTATCACAATTCTAGGAAATAGAGTTTAATTAAATGGGGTATTGGTTAATTGAGGTTTAATAGCAACTCTGTGTGTTTTAACCCTAGTGGTTTAAAATGTTTTCAAAAACCATTAATCCTTTATTCAGTTTTAAAAGAGAATGTTAACCAACATTTCAACTTTTGATCACGTTCTGAAAAGAAATCTTCATTGGGCATGCCTTAGACCAGTCACTATACTATATCCCTCACACCAAGTTCAGCTGCTACCTGATTTGGTACATAAAGTTTTATATATTATCTATGGATGCTTTTGGGTTACAACAGAATTGAGTAGGTGCAAAGACAGTACAGCCCACAAAACCAAAAATTTACTGTCTGGCCCTTTAGAAAGTCTGCCAACCTCTGACTTAGATGAGTATAGGGTAATATGATGAATTTTCATTAATATTAGAACACACTCAGGAGCTGATTTTTTTTTAAAGAATTTTCTGTTGGTTAGTTTTCCTGTAATCTGCTGCATACTCTTGCAAATCAAGTACTAACAATAAAAAATGTTAAGTGAAAAAATTATAAACAGAATTGGATTTGTTTTTGTTTTAAAGATTTTATTTAGTTGTCAGAGAGAGAGCGAGAACAAGCACAAGCAGGGGGAGCAGCAGACAGATGGAGAAGCAGGCTCCCCACTGAGCAAAGAGCCCGATATGGGAGTCGATCCTAGGACCCTGGGATCATGACCTGAGCAGAAGGCAAACGCTTAATGACTAAGCCACCCAGGCGTCCCAACAGAATAAGATTTGTTAAAGACCTAAACCGATAAATTTACAATTGTATATAATGTAACTACATAACCAAAATCTTGATAGTTATACCTGTTATAGAAATTTAATTTGTGGTTTTACATATTTCACATGTTTTCTACAATAAAGGTATAATTTGATAATTAAAAATTAAGGAGAAAGTGTCAGATGTAAGAAACAAAGGGTTCAAGTTAATTAAATTGAGCCAACACTTATCAAACATAAACAGTATAGGCCAGGTAAGGGCTAAACCCTAGATAGAACTGGGTTTTGGTTAATTAGGCATCACTATCCAGTTTAGATAACAAAAATCAAAACAAAAGTAAAAATAAAAATAAGCCATCAACTAGGTAATGTCCAAAGTGTGCCAAGCAGTAAATAAACATGTTGCTGCTTTGCATGGCAAGTCATGGCCCCACCCTTCTCCCTTCCCCACAGCTGCAAATACGTAATGCCTTGCAGACCAGTTTTAGAGGGACAAAGATGTAAGAATAAAAGCCAACACTGCTGCAGCTACTATCACACAGACCACTTATTCCACAGCAGAGGAGGGAGGAACAGCATAAGGATCTCTTTTACTCTTCAATTAGTTTCAGTTCCAGAACAGTAATGAGCTCCCCTGGAAATCACCGGCATTCAGGCATTAAACATTTTCCAAACTACAGGTTCAGGAGGAAGTAAATGAAAGGATATTTTCAGACATATTTCCTAAGTCAGAGAAAAATGAACACTGAACTCACACTCTACCATACCTACTTAAAAAATTTGAAGCTTTAAATAAAAAAATAAAAAAATAAAAAAATTTGAAGCTTTTAAACTAAAAAAGACTAGATTTTGGATAGATCATTCAGTTTACTAGATTCAAATGAATTATCATTTAAAATCCCATACTGGCTCTGTCACTTACTAGGTAAACAATCAAGTAAGTTACTTCTCCATGCCTCAGCTCCCACATCATTAAAATGGGGTAATAATACCATCTATCTCATAGATTGCTGTAAGATTTAAACGAGTTTAACATGTAAAAGTGATTAGAACTCTTAGCACACAGTAAAAACTGGAATATTAGCTATTCTTTGAAACAATACAGCAATGCACTGAAAAGTATAAAAACTTTCCATTTTTCCTTACCATCCACTTTTTGAACCACACAGCCTTGGTATCAACCAATGCAAAAAAGTAAATTGGATCCAAAATCTTTTGTGAGACAAGATGGCTCTGATCATGTTTAACTGATAATAAGGACAAAGTATTCTCCACAATTTCTTCCATATACCTTAAAGTTTGGGAACAAAACAGTTTTAGAAAAAAACAAATGCTATTACACATACACACACCCACTGTACCAATGATATATTTTATATTTATGGAATAATAAAGTGAAAATTCTTAGAAACAACTTTTTTTTTTGTTTCAGCAAATGGTAGAGGTGGGATTCACACCCAATTTCTTCCTGCTTTTTATAAAACATATGTTCTTTCTACTTCAACACTGGCTCTCCAAACTTAACTTTCCTTTTTAGACTTACATTTGCTCTTAACAACCTTATTAAAAAGTTTTAGAACTGAAAGGAAAAAGGTTAAAGAACACTTAAGGAACTTGTCCAAACTAGCAAAGACAAATTATAAAAGAATTGGAGGCTACAACAACTTCATTTTGCTTTGTTGTGATAAATAAATGATATAAAATGATATTTGCATGGAGCCATTCATGTAGGAAAGCACAAAACATGAAAAGCTAAATAAACTTATGAATCCCTTCCCAAAAACGTAACTCAATTAAGACTGTCTCTATTCTTTCTCCGTGTAATGTACACGGGACAGTAACACCCCTATATTTTATATTAGCATAAATTAGAGGACTTACTTTTCTGGGTGACGAATCCAGAAAGATGGAGCCTCTTTCTGATATTCATTTAGAAGACGAACCTGAAAAGCAGTGCATAACAGTTCTCAAAAATCAGAATTCTTAAATATAGAACTATTTTAATTTTAAAAAAGCATATAGGAAGTGAATACCTTTTTAAGTAAGCAGATCACATTAGGATTACTTATATCTATACCAGCTGAAAGAGTAGGAATATGATTTTCTCTAGAAAGAAAGTATAACTTCAAATATTTAGCTGAAAAGAAAAATTTAAAAATATGATATCATTCATTTACAGTGTTTTCTGAAAAGTTATTTCCTATCCATTTTCTTAAGCACAAAAAAATTTAATAAACATACCTAAGCTTGTATAAATCTCCTTGGTCATATGTAATGGTGAAAGAGTAAATGTCTGTGCATAGAATTTTAAAATCCGGTCCTGCGGAAATGAAAAGATTTGCATCAGAGATTCTTACAAAAATAGAGATGAAAAAACTATTTTTCACATAGTAAAAAACTTAGAAAATAAATAATCCATTCAGAAACTTAAGTAGGAATGTACTTATAAATAAGAGCACAATCTTATATTGGTCAGTAAAAAGTAAAATTGACCAAAACTACATGGGAGGGGAGAGAGTGAGGTTTGATAGACAGAGTAAGGTACAATGTGAAGGTATCAAAGGAAAAGTAGGAGTACTAAATGGTTAACACAAACAAACAAAAAATATTCCACTCTTTTACAAATCCAACATTTGTTGTTTTTTTAAATTGTTCACATGGGTAGTTTCAGTAATTTGACATTTAGGACTCTAATATTTTGCCCATTCCCAAGAAAAGTATTATTTAACACATTTTCCAAATTTGCATTATTAAAACCTAAAGTAGAAACTATCACAAGGTAAATGAATTAAATGTTAATAGATGTAGCTAGAAAAGTATTTGGCACTAGTTAAGTACTTAAAAATGATAGCTATCATTTTAATTTTACCAACTTTAATATTGTGATGAAATTAATCCTAATTGTGAAATTCAATATCCCATTAAAGAAAAACATAAGATCTCCTCAAGTGTTCTACTCTGGGGCGGGGGTAAATAACTTGCCTATATCAAATGTAGCATAATTAGAAAAAATGGTTACCCAAATGACTAAAAATTTCTAATAACCTAAAGGAATTCTTACTGAATACAGGATATTAAATACTTTAGAAAGTTTATTTTTATAGTTACAGCAATTGGTAAGTATCTGTCACACTCTTCAAACACTATAGGCTTCACTCAGTTACATGCAAGAGTCTTTTAGAATAGGAAATGAAGAAACAGAATCCAACTCAAGAATTTAGATCAAGCATAAATTCAAAATGAAAAGAATGCCATGGCTTGTTTTCTAGTCCAAAATGATGGGTTCTATTACCATTTCCCCTCTGTAACAACTTCTTCCAATTTTATTAAACATTGACAATATTCTTGCTGAATAATCTATAATGGCTAAACATAGCCACTTATATTGACCCATTAGGATATTTACTGTTTATAAAGTTGTTATATAACTTTTTAAATAATAAAAGGAAACCTGACAACTATTCCTTGTTAAGAAAAAAAATACAGAGAAATTTACAACTGTATTTCCTTTTAGAAAGCCTAGAAATGTTAAAAGTGACCCTGAAATATCTTTTTCTCTTTTGAAGTTCTTGGATCATTGAGTTTTACAGAAGTCTGCATCATCATCTGATTGAATGATGAATCCAGATATTAGGTAATTGAATACATTTTCCCCCCTTATAAAAACAACAAACCACTTGTTTCCAAACCACTTCTGTTTATCAGTATAATTGTATCTTCATTGATGGAAGAATGTGATTTTCAACAGATTTTTTTCCTTAATAATTGTTCACTGTCTGACTCCTCTACTAGAATGTAAGTTCTATGAAGCAAAGACTTCTGTCTTGCTCAGTGTGTTTCCTTACACTAAACACAGGATCGGGATCTGAAAGAGACACTGTCAGTTTTTCACAGAGAGTCGTCCAATTTTCACAGTTCAAAACATCAGATGGCGGAGCTGAACATAATGTTTGCAAGGCTTCATATCTCACCTATAATTTAAAAGATTTTTTATTAATATCCAGCCACTAGAATACCAAGACTTCAAATATTAAACATTGAAAAGCAGTCTAGATGATTGTTTCAAAGAGCGAATTGATGAAAATCAGAGGTCCTTTTATAAAACAATTTCTGAGAACTCATTTTTTTAAACTAAGCGTTAAACAGAAAAAAATAGGTTGTTGTTTTACATAAAGCAAAAATAAAAACCTAACTGTTGGAGATTCTAGGTCACATGTCTAAGTGAAAGAGGAAGAAGAATGGTGGCCAAATCTGAATACAGTTCTCACAAAATAATTTGGACTAGTTTTTGTTGCTACACCATATTTTCTGACCTTCTAACCACTGCGGTAGGAAGAGTCAACAGTGTGATGAAAAATTGAAGTCTGTATTTTCATGGAAAGCTTACTTCTTAATCATTCTTTGCAAAATCAAATCAGAATTCACGCAAAACAGTATGATCCAAAGGACAGCAGTGAAAAATAGCTCTACTCCAATCATGAATGGAGCAAGGCTTCTCCCCAACCACTCTCCAACTAGTGAGTAATAACACACTGATTCCAACCCGTTTCTCAAAATCTGGTTGTTTCCCCAGATGAAATAACTGAAACCTAGTGGTCTAAAAAGGGCAAGAGGTGGGGGGGGGGGCAGGAGAAGCTAAGACCTTAGAAAACCAGACCCTCTAAATCAAGTTTTAGGTGAAAAAGAATACACATGCACTTAAAAGTGTCTATATATATTCTTATGAAAGAAGAACTCCTAAACACAACTATATTTGTGATAGGGACTGGAGAACTTTGGAGAGATTTTAGAAACATTAAATATTTTCTCCTTTTCAGTTAATTTTTAGGACAAAATCCCATTAAGAATTTATTACTTGCAGAAGCACAACAAAAGTTTCCGAACAAGTACAGATTTCCAACTAATCCACTTAAACTGAAAATAAGATTGTTAACATATAGGGTGCCTGGATGGCTCAGTCAGTTAAGTGTCCGCCTTCGAGCCCCAAGTTGAACTCCCTGCTCAGTGGAGAGCCTGCTTCTCCCTCTCCCTGTGTCCCTCCCCCGACCCGTGCTCACACGCGTCTATCTCAAATTTTATTTATTTAAAAAATAAAATAAAATAAAATGAAAACTTGAAAAACATTTCAAAAACTGAAACCAATTGGCAAGATATGCACAAAAGTCTTAGGTACTTAAAATCCTATTTTCTATTTCAGACTGATTTAATGAAATAAGACTTGATAAACAGTAATTTATATAATCTTAAAATATAAACAGGCACAATTCAATAGAACTCCTTCTTTAAAATCCTTTTTCTTGGGGCGCCTGGGTGGCTCAGTTGGTTAAGCAACTGCCTTCGGCTCAGGTCATGATCCTGGAGTCCCGGGATCGAGTCCCACATCGGGCTCCCTGCTCGGCGGCGAGTCTGCTTCTCCCTCTGACCCTCTTCCCTCTCATGCTCTCTATCTCTCATTCTCTCTCTCTCAAATAAATAAATAAAATCTTTAAAAAAAAAAAAGTTCATTAAAATCCTTTTTCTAATAAATGAACATATGTGTCAAAGTTGCTCACATTTTCCAGAAGTAGAAAGAACATTAAATGAAGACCGTTTTTCTTCAAGGAAATCACTAAAATATCACATACAAAGCAACAGTGAAAGAACAGTCTGGGAGACAACTGCTTATAACTTTATCCCTTCAAAACTGAAACTAGACATAAAACTTTCCTCCCACAAACCATGACAATTCTCTGACAGCCTCCCTTATTCTGTGACCTTTCATTTCAAAACTGGAAAGTCTAGCAGGGACATCAGTCTAGGAGCACCATGATAATAAAGGCCTATCTTCAAGAGAAACAGTCCAGCTGCTACTGATTATAATCTAATATATTATAAATATATACCTGATTGAACTTGACAGCTATCCTTTAAACTTACCTCTTTAGGTTGCCCCGGATCCAACTGGTCTAAAATCAATTGTAATTTTCCTTGACAAAATTTGTAACTCTGTAACACAATTGACAGAACATTCATTTAGTAGACTTTTAAGAAGTACTGCTATAAATTATTTTTTAATATAATTCCAAGCACAAAATGCATTCTGAGCAAGAAAAGAGAGTGATCTATTCTGATTTGACAGAAAACTTGGAATTTGTTTCCCAAGGCATTTAAATGGGAACTGAAGTCTCAGGAGAACAGTGTACTTCATGTATATGAAAATTATTATTATTTGCTGAGCAACTGCAATATGTAGTACATTGCAGGATTCAAAAGATGTAAAGCCAAGATGTTTTGTGAGATGAATGTGAGATGAATGAAACAGAAAGCTAAAACAGGAAGGCACTAATGGTACCCTAGGCATAGCTATGATGCTGCTTGAACATTTTTGTCCCTTAATCTTTCCTGTACTTTTCCTTAGCCCTCCATGCCTCCTCTTTGGTGAAAAATTCCTGAGATACAAGCCTCTATCTAGAGAAAAGTTTATAGTAGATCATAAGTTATTTTGGAAAAGGAAAGGGTCTTTTTCTTGCTGAAAGCAGTTTAAATATGACTAATACCTAAAATAACCATCTAAAAATAAAACTGCCATTAAAATAATAGCTGTCATTTATTACCTTTTATGTAACAAGCCCTATATGATCTCAATTCACAATGACTGAAATATGAGAAATATGAAAACTAAGGTTAAATAACTTCTCCAAGTCACCCAGCTATCAGAACTCAGATTCCCATCCACATTTTTACTATGTACACTCTTCCCTTAGGTGTTCTCATCCAGTTCTTTAGGTACATCATGATGACTCAAACATCCATCAGTCACTTCTTCTCCAAAGTTATATATAATTATCCTCTCAACATTTCCATTTGGATGTCTAATAGGCATCTCAAACTTAACATGTCCAAGACAGAATTCTTGATTTTATTCCAAACCTGCTCCTCCCCAAACTTCTCCAGCCTCCTAAATGACATTACCCACCCATCCAGATTTTTTACTTAGATCAAAAATAGGAGTCAATCTTGGATCTTCATTTTCTCTTATTTCCTATACCCAATATCATTAAGTCCCATAAGATAACCCCTAAGTTCCACATATCTTAACTCCAACAACCCAATACTTCCCTGCTAAAACCTTAAATCAAGGCACCATCAACTCTAGCCTAGACTCCTTCAATTCATACTTAGTCTCCTTGCTTCTATTCTTTTTTATATTAAAAAAAATGTTTTATTTTATTTATTTATTATTTTTTATTGACATATAATGTATTATTTGTTTCAGGGGTACAGGTCTGTGATTCATCAGTCTTACACAATTCACAGCACTCACCACAGTGTATACCCTCCCCAATGTCTATCACGCAGCCACCCCATCCCTCCCAACCCCCTCCACTCCAGCAACCCTCGGTCCTTGCTTCTATTCTTAAATCTCATCCTCCTCCACCCTACCATCCACTCATTCTCCAGCAACAGTCAGATGGAGCTTCTCAAAGTTACAAATCAAATCTCTTCAACTCCCTTATTTCAATACCACAAAGGAGACTTCCTACATTACTCAGAATATAGGAGATTTACTTACATGATCTAGGCCCCTGCTTCTCTAACACACTCTCCTACAATTCTTCCCTCTGCCAACCAGACTTCAGTCACACTGGCCTTTTTTCCCCATCCCTGGAAGACGCCATGCTCACTCTAGCCTAAGAACCTTTGCCATCTCCATCCTCCCGCCTGGCAATGCTCTTCCTCCAGAGTTTTGTATGGCTGCCCTATTATTGCTTAGAATTTGGTCTTTTTTCACTATAGTATCCCCAATACCTGAATTAGTGCCTCATACAGAGTAGTCACTCAATACACATTAGTTTAATATATAAATGATTACAAAGTGAGTCTTCCTACAGTATTACATTGTCCTTAGCAACACAGGGTACATACAACCATTCTATAAAAAACCCAAAACAGCCTGATATTCTATTTCTTAAAGAGCCTTAAGTTTTACTTTTACTCCTTTCTAAAAGTATATAGTTGAACTGCTAAAGACTCTGTACATGCTACTTTTCAAAATTAAAAGCAATATATACTAAACAGACCTTCAATTTTGAACTTTTATATTATAGTTAAAATATTAAAATCTATGAATACTAACAATAAATATAAGTATATGAATGCAGCAGTCTTGCCAAATGAAAAAAAACATAAATATAGAATATCTTAAATAGTATATGTAAGCATATGTATGAACTTATATGCATTTGCGATACATATATAATGCATATATGTACATTTAGAAGTATATACATATACATGCATATAAATGTACTCAAATACATGTAAAGTATATATGTATATACTTACTCATTCTGTTCTACTGCTAAACAAGCTTTTTTTTTTTACCCCCTTTAGTCTGGCCCTTTTGCCTCTCTTGTAAACTTGATTTCTTCTCATCCTTCCACTCCCATCATGACTTTTACCAGATCATTATCAAGGTCTAAAATGTCTTGCCATCTAACTTACTAAGAAAATAAGTATGATGTCAAGGACATGAATCTTAATTGGATAGATGAAGTTTCAAATCCTGGCTCAATCTTCAACTAGTTATGTGACCCTGGAGTCTTGAACCCCATCCTCAGTTTTCACATCTACCTCCCAGTGTCACTGGGAAGAATTAAATGGGAAAACTGCAAAGTCTTTTGCTTTATTGTTATAAAATTCTAAAGTTTGAAGTAATCTGTTTCTCAGGAAATTTTCTATGAGAAAATATAAAATAACTGACTCTACCTACCAACCACCTATTCAAGATCAAGCAATCTAAAGATATAATTCATTCATTTCCACAGATTCCCATTCTAATCCAGCCTCTTTCCCAGTATAGAGGCATATTCTAAAACAGCCCTGATAAATGGGGAGCCAAACATTGTTCAAACATTCTCAGCTACAGCCAGTTCATACTTGGTGAAGCAACCAATATTATGTCAAAGCAGTAGTCAAAAAATGTAACACATAAATCTTAACAAAATTCATTTATTTAAATGCTCCCCTTGACAAAGGCTGTTTTCTAATCTTATGTGCAATACTCTAGGCAAGCAACCCTTACTCTCTGAAAATGGTTTTGCCTTTTATTTCACAAAAATGATCAAGGCTAATCAACATGATGATCCTCCAACTTACCTCCTCTTCCCCCCCAATATTATTCTGTGGTGAACTATTAACCAAATTCAAAGATCTTTTCTTAGTCCTCAGCATTGACTTCTCTTTAGCCTTCATTACAGCTAGTTAACCATCACCTCCACCTTGAAATTCATACCTCCTTAAGTTCCTACCCAGTGCATTGTGGTTTGGTACCTTCTTTTCTGACCTACCCATTAGTCTCTCCTGGCCCTCTGAAAATGTGTTTCCTAAGGTCTCACCTAATTAGGTGGGCCCAACCTTTCTACCAAGTGAATCCTGTATCTTCAACCACTTGCTACACCACTGGAATACCTTACTGGTATTTGCCATTTAAAATCTTGGAAAAAAAAAAGAGAACTCCCTATATTCTTCTCCACACCTAACCTTCCTCCCTAATCCCAGGCATGGTTTATGACACCATGGTCTTCCTACCACCTCAGCTTGAAACCATAGCTAGACTTTTGACTCTATTCCCACTCTGCACTACTCCTCCCAAAACACTTCAATAATCAAGTTTAATGATCATACCTCTGTAATAATTCTCACATCAGTCCCTATTTATTTCTACAAAGCCTCCTCAGTTTAGGCCTTCTTACTCCAACTATCACGATAGCCTTCTAACTTCTCTCCCTATATCTGCTTTCTCACCTGCTCATGCCCTTCTGCACACAATTATCAGGTAAATCTCCCCAACACACTTTTCTGTTCAGAAACCTAAAATGATATCCCTTTACTTACAAAATAATCTAATTTAGCTTTTAAATGCATTCATTTATTCCTCATACATTTATTTGACATCTACCATGTTTCGGATACCTATTACGTAACATACCAGGCACTAGAATTCTATAGCTAGGAACAATAATTAAGATCTAATCCTTGCCCCATAATTTGGCCTTAATCTACCCTTCCAATTTACTTCCACAAACTCTTTGTTCTAACCCTTCACATAAACTACTCAGGTTCCCCAACAGGCCACATTCTTTGTTGATTTAGAGCTTTTGTCCATTCCCTTGTTTGAAATACTTTCCTCCATAGCTCTTTGATAGTCTTAATAAAGACTCTTCTTTAGATTCCCAGGATGCACTATTCCTACCTTACAACTCTGTTATTTATATACATAACCTCTTCACAATCTCAAGTAAGCTCCTTGAAGAAATAACGTATACCTGATTAATCTTTTCAGTTTAGCAGTGCCTATCACAAAATATTTCACATAGTATATGCAAATAATATATTGCACATAATATATGTTGGTGAACAGACAACCAAAGAGGTGAAATCCTTCAATTCTACCATATGTGCCTTTTCTCCCAGATTAAAATACATATTAGAAAAGCATAGCTTGGGGGTGTCCAACTCTTGGTTTCAGCTCAGGTCATGATCTCAGGGTCAGGAGACTGAGCCCCACAATGGGTTCTGTGCTCAGCATGGAGTCTGCTTGAGATTCTCTCTCCCTCTCCCTCTGCCACTCCCACTCATGCTCATGTGCATGTGCTCTCTCTAAAATAAATAAATCCTAAAAAAAAAGCATAGCCTCTAATAGTTAACTGATTGAAGAAGCCTCATTAATCTATCTACTTCCCTTTAATTATTTATCATTTAATTACTAATTCTGTTCATTATCCAACCTAATACCTGCCTTAAAGGTTACCTATTTTTTTTTACAGGTCTGTGTGTTATTATGTATCAGTGGATTGACATAAATTTCCATAGCAACTAACCAGTAACTTCTTTAACTAGAGCAAGTAGATAGTGTGTCCCATGTAATACAGATTTGTTAAGATTTTTCAACAGTTCTAGATATCTCTTAGATTGAAAATTCCTGAGGGGAGTATATGCCAACTTGATTTGTAAAGTAACGCAAGACAGATCTGTTGGTGATATCAATATAGGTTGATACTTCCAAAAGGAAGATTTTTTTAAACATATTTATATATGTTAAAGCATAAGCTGGCAAATAATTTCTGAGCACATTCTAAGGAGAAAGAGCAAGAAACAGAACTGAACGACAATCTAAAATGTATCTGGTCCTCTAGAGGATAATATAGATCCTAATTAAAGGTATTGATACGCTGAAATACGATTGGGATATATTTCTGTCAAATGCAGTTTACTAAGGATTGCAAATATAAAGCATTCTGTAATTTTTTGGTAACAGATATCACACTCAATTACTTTATTACAACATATACTAAAGAATATTCACATTATTCAATGACTACACTTAAACAAAATCAAACTACCCTCAAAATTAATTTACCCTAGAAAACTCCAAATATTTGGTTTGTAAACTGTATAAACCATTAAAATACAACCAAAGACAGACAACTATTATTGTTTTTTGAACTATAGGAAATAAGAAATACATAAATACTGAACCTAATGGTACTTCAGGCTTTAATGTCTAAATGCACAAGTTCTTTCCTATTCTTAAAAAAAAGAAAAGAAACATCACTCAATGATGATGAAGAGGACAAGATCAAACACTTAGTGCTTACTATGTGCCAGGTAGTGTTCAAAACGCTTTATACACATTAAATCATTAAGTCCACAAAAAAACCCTATAAGGTAGGTTCTATTATTATCTCCACTATAACAGATAAGAAAACTGAGGCATTGAGAGAAAACACCAAGGTCCACAACTCATCAATGGCAGAGCCAGACTTTATTTCAGACTGGTTTATTTCTTTTTTTTTTTTATTTTTTTTAATTTTTTTATTGTTATGTTAATCACCATATATTACATAATTTGTTTTGGTGTAGTGTTCCATGATTCATTGTTTGTTCATAACACCCAGTGCTCCATGCAGAATGTGCCCTCTTTAATACCCATCACCAGGCTAACCCATCCCCCTACCCTCCTCCACTCTAGAACCCTCAGTTTGTTTTTCAGAGTCCATCATCTCTCCTGGTTCGTCTCCCCCTCTGACTTACTCCCCTTCATTCTTCCTCTCCTGCTATCTTCTTCTTTTTCTTTTTTCTTAAAATATGTTGCGTTATTTGGTTCAGAAGTACAGATCTGTGATTCAACAGTCTTGCACAATTCACAGCGCTCACCATAGCACGTATCTTCCCCAATGTCTATCACCCAGCCACCCCCTCCCTCCCACCCCCGACCACTCCAGCAACCCTCAGTTTGTTCCTGAGATTAAGAATTCCTCATATCAGTGAGGTCATATGATACATCAGACTGGTTTATTTCTAAGATTCAGAATGAATCAGCTTCCTGTAGAATAGCTTTTTCAAACTTTAGTACATCTAAAACTTTTTAAATTATGCACCGCCCTTTCAAAATGTCTTATATACAGAACAAAGTTACTAATCCAAAATAAAAACAATGTTTTAAAAACATTTCAAATGATAAATTGTTTCTTGGGTGCCTGGTAGCTCAGTCAGTTGGGCGTAGGCTCAGGTCATAATCCCAGGATCCTGGGATCAAGCCCTGAATTGGGCTCCATGCTCAGCAGGGAGCCTGCTTCTCCCTCTCCCTCTGCCTGCCTGTCTGCCCACTTGTGATCTCTCTCTCTCTCTCTCGGTCAAATAAATAAATAAAATCTTTTAAAAAAGTGATAAATTGTTTCTTAATTCCCTATGTTTTAATTATGTTTTAACAAAAACAGTTTTCACTTTAAAATTGCTACCATTGAGAGATAATAACAAAAATCTACCAATATTTTAAAATATAAAGAAACTTTAGGTATTCATAAAGAAGAAATTTAGCACTGTTAATCAATCAGTTTTTCTGGTGTCAAACTGTCTCAAGAGAGAACTATTAAGCAAGCAAACAAAAAAGCTCACACCTGCCTACATTACTTCTCCCCAGCAATCCACCTGTCTCCAGCCTCACAGGAGCAAGCTGCATTATCAACGCTATGATCTTCATTTTCTCTAGTCCCAGCTACCTTTCCCTCTCACTTCTACATTTAAGACTTTAGGCTCCTATCTTTTTCTGCTTGTACAACAAGAATAATCAAAATCTGATGGACTGAGGATAGCTAGAGATGGAAGAACTTCTGAAGTGTGGTTTGGGCTGTGGCTATCCTACCGTTCTCTGGCTGATATTGCTAAAAAAGAGGAGAATCTTATAATCCGTCAGCCATAGTGTGATATCCTCAAAAGCAGAATTCCCCACCAAAAAGAGCACTGTTTTAAGATTTTAGGGAGGCCAGAAAATGGGTTGAACTCAAAATACTCTAAGGTTTGAGGAGTTAGGATAAAACATATACTTAGGGGTGTTGAAAGCAAATACTCTAAAAGACAGGGGAAAGACCATGCACCCAATAAAGGAAAAAATCTACTCAAGAAAAATCTTACTGGAAGAATTCAAAGCCTAACAAAAGACAGGATTCAGATTGTTCCCAGGAGACAGTTCAAACACAAAATCAAAGGAATAGTATCTTCTTTTCTATGAATTAAGAAACAGGAAAGACCATCCCTGAGCTTTGGGGAGGACAGGTGAACTAGCAAGGACGATGGCACTAGATTAGTCTCCTGTTGCTACTACAACAAATTACCATAAATTTAGTGACTTAAAACAACATAAATTTATTATCTTATAGTTCTGGAGGTCAGAAATCTAAAACATATCAGCAGGGTTGTGTTCCTTCTGGAGGCTCTGGGGCAGAATCCATTTCCTTACCTTTTCCAGCTTCTAAAGACTGCCTACAGTCTCTTTAGTTAATTGGCCTCCTTCCATGTTCAAGGCCAACAATCCCCTTACTCTGACCTCACTTCAGCCTACCTACACAGTACCTACTCTGACTCTGACCCTCCTGAGTCACTCTTATACAGATGCTTGTGATTACATTTGACTCTTCTAGGTGAGGATAGCCTCCCCATCCAAAAATCCTTAATCACATTAACAAAGGCTCCT
Source organism: Eumetopias jubatus (assembly GCF_037043125.1). Lineage (NCBI taxonomy): Eukaryota > Metazoa > Chordata > Mammalia > Carnivora > Otariidae > Eumetopias > Eumetopias jubatus. The sequence continues at coordinate 41,874,516 of NW_028274812.1, read as the reverse complement.
GCACCATGTAAGCTAACAGGTTCACAGGTTTTGGGGATTCAGATATGGATATCTTCAAGGAGTCCATTATTCTGCCAACCATAGATACAAAAAGATGGGTTTCAAAGAGAGGCTGTCTTGAAAGCAAAGAAACAGTAAATGCCTTAAATAAGTTAACATTATACAAGAGCAACAGGTTACTGCTATCCTAAACTCACCTCCTCCATATAAAATAGTGTGTACCCTGGCATTCCTTTGGAACATAATGAAATAGTTTGCAATAGGAAAGCTTATGAATTTTAAAAGCTTAAGGTATATTAGAGGTAATCCTCTTACTTCCCAGCTGTAGAAAACAACCCAGAGAAGCTCAGTTAAAAACCATACAGGACCATAGCTGAGAAATTTCTATTTTTAGTATGTCTCTGCATGGCACCCATTCCACTACATCCTTTAAGAGATGAAAGCTAACATGTCTAGAGTAGCAGCAACAGTTCTAAGGACTTGCTATACATTAACTCAGTTAATATTCTCAAAAACCATATGAGGTAAGTGGTAGTATCATTCCCATTTTACAAATGAGAAACACCATGGCACAGGGAAGTTAAGACATTTGTCCAAGGTCAGATGGCTAGTAAGTGGGAGAACCGAGATCTGAACCCAAGCAGTCTCCAGGCAGTGTAGTATGGAACAAAGACTTTGGAAGGAGAGGGACCAGGCTTAAATTCACAGTTCACGCCTAACTAGCAATACGAGTTTGGGCAAATTACTTACCTATTCTTGTAAGCCTCTCCTTTTTTCTATAGAGTGGCCTAGTAACACCTATACTGAATATAAAGTCAAGTACAATCTATAAGTACCAATGTATGGCAGAAATCTCAATAACATACAGCTAATATTATTATTTCTATCTTTCCAGCATTATTTTACAATGACTTTTTTCAAGGTTTAATCACAATACCAAATTCTTTCAGTGCTCTGCTCACAATTATAGTAAAAGCCAATCTCTCTTCTTTATTCTTTAATATCCTCAAATGTACACCAATAGTGTCCAAGGCCAACCATGTCCAAAGTTTTTCAATAATGGGTCAGAAATCCATATATAATCAGCCTGCAATTGTTAAAATTAACAACAATGAAATAAAGCCTATTCTAGTCACAAAATACAAGTTTTCTACCAATATCAAAACAGCAGCATCAGAACTGTTTACTCAAGGTTATTCATACTATTCAGACAGATTTTTCTAAGCCCAGAGCAAATAACTTATCAATGTTGAAAGCATTATTAACAACATCTGTATTTAATGGAATGAATGACATATCTTCAGAGACCCTTTCAACTTCTGAATATAGTAATTCATGCTCTCTTTGGTCATGTAAAAGGGTCTATTTTCACTAAGCAAAGGCATACCCAAACATCTCCTGGAGTTTGGTCACACTGAAAGAGTTTTGGGGGTACTTCTGGCATTCATATGCTTTTTTCTCAAAGTCCGGGGATCCCATGCCTTGGTGGGTGGACACAGTTCACTTTCAACTCAATTAGAGCCTTCTGAAACAAAGTCATATCCATAGGGCAGATACTTGAAAATGCAGATATACCCTGTGGGCATCCCAAAGAAGCCATATAAACTTAAAGTCTGATTCCTTCTCAAGAATAAAACCAAAACAAAATAAAAAACAAGAACATTTTCTGAAAGTATGACCCCATTTCTACCAAAGCTTTGAATTTCTTAAAAAACTTATGATTCTAGGACTGGAAATAATTTAGCATTTCAGATTAACACCTTTTGACTGCTAGCTACTCGATCAACCCTATGTGGTCTGAACACCTGGACTTCTTAGAACAAATAACAATGCTTCATTTTTTTTCCTCTTGTTCAATTTCAATGTAAACAGATGGTTCATCAAATAAGAAAGTATAATTCTGTGAGCACCCAAAGTCCTAAAAGTTGGGTCTTTCTGTGCCTTCATTGATCTGAAGAAGCAGTTCCATATCCTACTGAATAAAACTAAAACTATATAATCTCTATAACCCAGCTTCTTCCAAAGAGTCAATCAGCAAAGAAATATTAAGGGCTACAAGGTGAAGAAAAATCACAGTCTTTGCCATTTCCTCCATCACATCAGAAAATAAACCTGACTTGTAAAATTCAAAACTTAGCACAATCTCTCCTGAGCAGAGCAACTTTTAAGTTCTGCTTTAATGACTTCCAAACACTCTTCCTTCATAAATGCAGTCTCAACTGTGACCAATATGTGTGACTGTTTCACATTTCACCCAAACTCCCCAAATCCCTTTTGGTATATGGCTAGGATCTGTTAGAGCTATGTCCCCAAGTTAGCACTAATTAGGTGAAAATGTTTCATTAGAAATATCAGGTAGCCTTCACACAAAGGTCAGACAGACTCCATTTGGCCTGGAAGTTTCTGTGGGGAAGTTGATAGTACATGCATATAAGGTTCTAGTCTAACTAGTCTCCTTTGTCTTCTATTAGGACTAATCTAACCTGTGGCTTTTCTGCTAGCTCTGCTCTAGCCAAATGACAAGGATTCCAATAACCTGGAAAGAGAAAATGTAAAACCTCAAACCTCTTGATGTCAAAAAGAAGAAGCTTAATGTTTTTTGTTGTTTTTGGTTTTGGGGTTTTTTTTTTATTTAAATTCAATTAGCGAACATATAGTACATCATTAGTTTCTGACGTAGTGTTAGTTGAGTATAACACCCAGTGCTCATCATGTTTTAAAACAATTCACAGTGATCTTCATCTCAGAAGATAAAGGAAATGTTTTATCTCCATATCTCATTTATAATGTAAACTCTGATTAATAAAAATCAATTAGGAATGTTTTGTTTAACTAAAGCTTAAGCAGATCTGTTTCAAGTGTTTATTTTTTTTAAATCCAAAATCAATTAGTTTATTTCCATACCTCATTAAGATTTCTCAGATATAATGTAATCATTCACTGAACATATAATTCTAGAAGATGTTATTTCATGTACTCAATCTTTAAGATTAGGTAATTTTATTATCTTTCTTCTGAATCTTAGATAGCAGAAAAAATCTGGCTAACAAAGAATGTATTGAAGTTACTGATTATTAAACACCATTTCAAGACATAAATGCAAAATGAAACAACACACCTGATTGAATGACGAATCACTATCAGAGCAATTATCTGTGCAGTAACTGTTGCTTTTCTCCTTCTGGATTTTTTTCTGCCTCTCTTGACTTCGCATCTCATCTTCTTCAAACTTGTTAATCATAGATTCCACCACTACCATCATGATATTCTTCAGGGAATGCATCATTTCTTTGTATCTTTAAATTCAAAGCAGTTTTGGTAAGAGAAAGACTATTAGCACAAATCAAAACACTCAGCTAAATTAAACTATCTTATTTTTTTTTCTGTAAAGTCCCTTTAAGAGCACAGTTCTAAAAAGAAAAAAAAATGTATCAGTTTTTCTTAAAGAACAAGTAGCACAATGGAATTCACACAACAGGAATAAAAATTAACAAGAATTCCAAAACATATGTTATTTCACAGGTTTCTTCATCTCATTACATGGACCAAGGTAGTAAAATTAATACAGTCTAAAGCAAGATGTTCCAATGGCATGGATACCTGTACTCCACAACAGTCAACTGCTAATATCATGCTACCAGAACAATCTATCTTACATACCCCTTTTATTCCCTGTTTATTTCTAACTCTTTCTCTATCCTGCTCCCTTCCTCTATTTTCTTTCCTTCCCTTCTTCCCTGTCTATCGTTATAGGCACCTATAGCCACCATTAAGACCTAAATAAGAGTTAAGTTATGAGTAAGTCCTTTGAAACAGAGGCTAAAGAACCCACTGTCAGAGATGTTAAGAAAGGGATTCCTGCTTCTCTCCCTCCCACTCCCCCTGCTTGTGTTCCCTCTCTCGCTGTGTCTCTCTCTGTTAAATAAAAATTAAAATTAAAATTAAAAAATCTTTAAGAAAAAAAAAAAGAAAGGGATTCCTGAAATTGGTAAGAGTTTGAACCAGACAGCTTCTAAATCCCTTTTAGCTCCCGTCTTAGAAAGAGGGGTGGCTGGGTGGCTCAGTTGGTTATGCATCCAACTCTTGATTTCAGCTCAGGTCATGATCTCAGGGTCATGAGATCAAGCTCCACAAGCCCGCTTAAGATTCTCTCTCTCTCTGTCCCTCCCGCAATTCACGCATGTGTGCTCTCTCTCTCTCTAAAATAAATAAAATCTAAATAAATAAATAAACAAAAGTCTCAAAAAGAACTTAAAAAGTTCTCCACTTATTATGTGCAAACTCTCAAGTATCCATATTAATATTAGATTGAGATTAATCTAATATTAATTAGATTAATTAATTAATGCCTGGGTGGCTCAGTCGGTTAAATGTCTGCCTTCAGCTCAGGTCATGATCCCAGAGTCCTGGGATTGAGTTGCGGCATGCACTGGGCTCCCTGCTCCATGCGGAGCCTGCTTCTCCCTCTGCCTCTCTCTCTCTCTTTAAATAAAATCTTTAAAAAAAATAGAATGAGAGCCCAAAAAGCCTAGAAACTGAATTTTAGAGCTAGATGAAATAAATAAATAAAATCTTTAAAAAAAATAGACTGAGAGCCCAAAAAACCTAGAAACTGAATTTTAGAGCTAGATGAAACTACTAAAAAAAATTCAATCTAGCCTTTTATTTTTCCTAAAGAACCTGTAATATGTGACCTGGACCACTGAAATTTCTATATTTAAAACAAAAAGGCATAATGATTTAAATAAACATAGTGAATAAAATATTATTTTGGAATCAGAAATCCTGGATTATAATCCTGACTACTTTACCTACCAGCTTTGTCATCATAAATCAGTTTCATTTTCCTCAATTATAAAATGAGATAAAAAGAATACAATTTAACTGACCTATTTCATATAGCTGTAGCAAGACATAAGAGTATGTATCTGAAAGTTCTTTGTAAATATAAAGCATGAAAAATATTATCATTTTGTAATAAAAATATATTAGGAAAATAAGCACAGAAACTTCCCTTTCTTTATATTTCTGTTAAATGGGTCACTGTAACTCCATAAATCTGAGGAAGGATAGGTAAGTTACTCTTATATAAACAATAAAACCATGCTGGGGTTTTGGATAGAAATAGGAAGCTGAGATTTTAAAGTTTAAAGGAATTTTAAAATACATCTTAAATTATATGATACACATTATATATTACTAAATATATGTAATTCTATATATAATTTAAAATATATTCTCATATATTTAATATGATTCAGTAACATATAATTTACATAAATTATATAAATATAATATATAACTAGAAGTTATATATATAGATATATAACTAGAAGCTAATTCAATTCATAGTTAATTTATGTATGTATTTTTAAAGCACCAGAAATTGTGAGAAAACACAAAAATATTGAAAGAAGATGAGAATAGTTAGGAATAATGCACGAGGAAAACACATACAGAAGAGAACTGCTATAGAGGTGAGGAAAAAGTCCAGGGAAGATCCAAGTTTAAGGTAAGGGGCTATAAAGAACAAGAAGGAATCCTAGGACACTCATCAGACTAAATGGCAAAGTACATACAGGATAAATGAAAAAGTCTCCTGCTTTCTCCTCTACACATTCTCAGCAGCAAGAAACAGGGAAGCATAACAATGCCTTGGTAGCAATCAAGAGCTATCCATCAAATGCTACTCTCTCCTTCCACAGTATTTGTATTATAGCTAGACACAGGTCTAAACTACAGTCCCCAGACTCCTTTGCAGTTAGGCATAGCCATGTAAACAACACAAAGTCCTTTCCCCTTATAATTTGCAATATAGTAATTTAATAAATGAATATAAAGGTAAGAATCTCAATGATATATATAGGTTAGGATCAAGGGTCATTAAAATCCACAGAAAACATAAACGTTTCATCTTAGACATGTTTCCTCCAGACCGTTTTGAAAACACCAACATGAATTCTTCTGCAAGAAGTATCAGCAAACTGACCACAGAAAGAGATAAGAATAAAAAATTTTATTTTTATCTTTTTTAAAGATTTTATTTTTAAGTAATCTCTCCATCCAACAAGGGGCTCGAACTCAGAATCCCAAGATCAAGAGTCACATGCTCCACTGACTGAGCCAGCCAGACACCCCAAGAATAATAATTTTTAAAATTTAAAAAAACAAAAAAGCTAGAGAGCCAGACCCTCAATATCAAGAGTCAAATGAACTAGTCTTCAATAGTAGCCACAGCAGTTTTGAAAAAGCCAAAGTAAAACAAATATAAAATGGATTATAAACACCATTAAGACTCATTCAATACTCCAAGAAGTCAAAATAAGAAAAAGTTCTAAGAGGCAGTGAATAAAAACCACATCAATTAATAATGAAAATCTACATGGTTAATAGTTGCACTTATATATATGAGGAATAGATGACAGACCCTACAAATGAATTCTTCTATCTGTAAACCTCTATTTAAAAAATATCAAAATGTTTAAGAAAATAATTTCTAATTATTACAGTAAAAATGCTGTTAATAGAGATACTATTGCCTAATCATTAGTCCTACATAATTTCTCAATTTCACAAACACACAAGAAAAAAATAATATTCTGCACAACTTAAAATCTATCATCTACGACTCATAAAGCAGAATACAAACACTCATTAAGACATTGAACATTTTTGTGAGGCAATCATCATTTTAATTTTTACACATGGATGAACTAAAACATAAGAAAATTAAATGGCTTATGCAGATATAAAAAAAATTTCCTAATATTCCCATATACAACTCTGCTCTTAGCATGAAAATGCTTTCATTTTCTGACTAACAAAATATTTTAATACTCCTTTTAGAATAAATTTAATAGTACTACCAGAAATAGATTATCAGAAATTATATTATCCAAAGATGAACATGACTCTAGTATGTGTTTTTTCTTCAATCAAGAAATAAGAAATCTTGGGGCACCTAGGTGGCTCAGTCTGTTAAGCGTCTGCCCTTGGCTCAGGTCATGATCCCAGGATCCTAGGATCAAGTTCCACACTGGGTTCCCCACTGGGTGGGGAACCTGCTTCTCCCTCTGCATGCTGCTCCCCCTGCTTGCATGCTTGCTCTATCTCTCTCTCTCTGACAAATAAATAAATAAAATCTTTAAAAATAAATAAATAAAATAGAAAACACATGGAGGTTGGGGGGAATGGTAGGCTCCTCCGGAAAGCATAGGAGCTCCACACCCCACATCTTGACCCACAATGCCTCCACCTAGCTGCTGGTGACTTTTGTCTTTTTCTAGCAGGCTGGTGATTGAGGAGGAGCAAGATGGTGGAGGAATTGGAGACCTAAATTTCGTCTGGTCCCAGGAATTCAGCTAGATAGTTATCAAACCATTCAGAAGACCTACGAACTCAACAGGAGATGGAAGAAAATAACAGCAACTCTCTGAACAGAAAAGCGACCACTTTCTGGAAGGTAGGACGTGCAGAGAAGTGAATCTGAGGCGATATTTAGGAAGACAGACGGCGGGGGAGGGGACCTCCATCAGCCGCTACTGGCAAGTGATAGAGCAGCAGAGCCCAGTATCAGAACTTTTAGAAGTCTGCTCTGCTGAGGGATGCCGCTCCAGTGGCTAAGTGGAGGGTGGAACCCTCCTGGGACAGTATGGTCTCAGGACCCTCGGGGTCACAGAAAGACCAGGGGTGCCTGAGTGCGGCACAACTCCCAGGTATCGGAGCGGGGAAGCAGGCTGCAGAGATGGAGCTGAGGAGTGGGCTCTCAGCTCGGGGTTGCCATAAACCATGATCCGTGGCACAGTTGGGCCACTGCTCTTCCAGCAGGGACCGAACAAGCGGCAGATCCAGGGAGACTCCCCTTCCTCCCCCAGAAGGAGCGGCATGGGAGCGCACTGCAGGGATCTGCTGGGTTTGGAGACTCCACATGGGGTCGTGTGCCAGAGATATTAACGCTCAGTCACAGGCTGAGTGAGCATGGAGTGCGGTGGAGCCCGGGGAGACAAGAGTGATTGACTGCTTTTCTCTGAGGGCTCACTGAGGAGTGGGGTCCCGAGTTCTCAGCTCCTCCAGGCGGAGATTAGGAGGCCACCATTTTCACTCTCATCCTCCAAAGCTATACAGAAAGCTTTGGGGGAATAAAAACTACCAAGAGCAAACCCGAGCAGATTACCTAGCCTGGCCCCTGGCAAGGGCGGTGCAATTCCACTTCAGGCAAAGACATCTGAGAATCTCTGCAACAGGCCCCTCCCACAGAGGATCAGCAAGAACATCCAGCCAAGACCAAGTTTATCGATGAATGAGAATGGCAAAACCCCAGTGCTAGGGGAATATAGCACATAGAATTTATGGCTTTTTTCCCATGCTGCTTTAGTCTTTGAAAGTTAATTTTTTAAACTTTCTTTACTATTTTTTTTCTATTTTTTAGTTGAATTTGTCTTCTTTCCTTTTTCAACCAACATCTTATCAATTTCTTTTTTAAACTCTTTTATGAATTTTCATTTTTACAGTCATATTCTATCCTTTCATTGTATTTAACCTTATTTTTTTGTATATATGTAAGTTTTTCATTCTTTAAAATTTTGGGATACAGTTTCTTCTAAAAAAACAAAATATACCCTAAATCTAGTGTATGACACTGTCCTACCCTCCCACCTGATCACATTCTTTTTTTTTTTTAATTCTTTTGCATTCTTTTCTCAACCAACTTATCAATCCTTTTTTAAAATCTTTTTTTAATTTTCATCTTTATAGTCATATTTTATCCATTCATTGTACTTACCCTTATTTCTGTATATAAGTTTTTCTTTCTTTAAAATTTTGGGAGGCAATTTCTTCTAACAGACAAAAATACACTCAAAATCTAGTATGTGGCTCTGTGCTATTCACCAGCCTGATCATATTCCTTTTTTTTTCCCCCCTTTCTTTTACCCCGCTTTCGGGTCTCTTCTGACTTGTTTAGTGTATATTTTTCTGGGGTCATTGTTACCCTTTTACCATTTTGTTCTCTCATTCATCTATTCTCTGGACAAAATGACAAGATGGAAAAACTCACCTCAAAAAAAAGAACAAGAGGAAGTACCAACTGCCAGTGACCTAATCAATGCAGATATTAGTAAGATGTCAGAACTAGAGTTCAGAATAATGATTATAAAGATACTAGCTGGGCTTGAAAAAAAGCATAGAAGATACTAGAGAATCCCTTTCTGGAGAAATAAAAGAACTAAAATCTAACCAAGTTCAAATAAAAAAGGCTATTAATGAGGTGTAATAAAAAATGGAAGCTCTAACTGCCAGCATAAATGAGGCAGAAGAGAGAATTAGTGATACAGAAGACCAAATAATGGAGGATAAAGAAGCTAAGAAAAAGAGAGAGAAACAACTACTGGATCACAAGGGGAGAGTTCAAGAGATAAGCGATACCACAGAGCTAAACAACCTTAGAATAATTGGGATCCCAGAAGAAGAAGAAAGAAAGAGAGGGCAGAAGGCGTATTGGAGCAAATTACAGCAGAGAACTTCCCCAACTTGGGGAAGGAAACAGGCACCAGAATCCAGGAGGCATAGAGAACCCCCTTCAAAATTAATAAAAATAGGTCAACACCCCAACATCTAGTAGGAAAACTCACAAGTCTCAAAGAGAAAAATCCTGAAAGCAGCTTGGGACAAGAGGTCTGTAACCTACAATGGCAGAAACATTAGATTGTCAGCAGACCTATTCACAGAGACCTGGCAGGCCAGAAAGGACTGGCATGATATATTCAGAGCACTAAATGAGAAAAATATGCAGCCAAGAATACAATATCCAACTAGGCTGTCATTTAAAATAGAATGAGAGATAAAAAGCTTCCAGGACAAACAAAAACTAAAAGAATTTGCAAACACCAAACGAGGCCTACAAGAAATATCAAAAGGGGTCCTTTAAGCAAAGAAAGAGCCTAAAAGTAACACAGGCCAGAAAGGAACAGAGACAATATACAGTAATAGTCACCTTACAGCAATATAATGGCACTAAATTCACATCTTTCAATAGTTACCCTGAAAGTAAATGTTCTAAATGCCCCAATCAAAAGATACAGAGTATCAGACTGGATAAAAAAATAAGACCCATCGATATACTGTCTGTAAGAGACTCATTTTAGACCCAAAGACACCTCCAGATGGAAAGTGAGCGGGTGTGGAAAACCATTTACCATGCTGATGCACATCAAAAGAAAGCCAGGGTGGCAATTCTTATATCAGACAAATTAGATTTTAAACCAAAGACTGTAATAAGAGATGAGGAAGGACACTATATCCTACTTAAAGGGTCTATCCAACAAGAAGATCTAATAATTGTAAATATCTATGCCCCTAACATAAGAACAGCCAATTATATGAGCCAATTAATAACAAAATCAAAGAAACATATAAATAATAATACAATAATAGTAGGGGGCTTTAACACCCCCCTCACTAAAACGGACAGATCATCTAAGCAAAACATCAGCAAAGAAATAAAGGCTTTAAATGACACACTGGACTACATGGACTTCACAGATATATTCAGAACATTCCAACCCAAAGCAATAGAATACACATTCTTTTCTAGTGCACATGGAACACTGTCCAGAATAGATCACATCCTAGGTCAAAAATCAGGTATATTCAGAACATTCCACCCCAAAGCAACAGAATACACATTTTTCTCTAGTGCCCATGGAACACTCCGCAGAACAGATGACATCCTAGGTCACAAATCAGGTCTCAACTGGTACCAAAAGATTGGAATCATTCCCTGCATGTTTTCGGACCACAATGCTTTGAAATTAAAACTCAGTCACAAGAGCAAAGTCAGAAAGAACTCAAATACATGGAGACTAAAGAGCATCCTACTAAAGAATGAATGGGTCAACCAGGAAATTAAAGAAGAATTAAAAGAAATTCATGGAAACAAATGAAAATGACAACACAACTGTTCAAAATCTTTGGGAAGGAGCAAAAGGCAGTCCTAAGAGGAAAGTATACAGCAATGTAAGCCTTTCTCAAGAAACAAGAAGGGTCTCAAATACACAACCTAACCCTACACCTAAAGGAGCTGTAAAAAGAACATCAAATAAAACCTAAACCCAGCCAGAGAAGAGAAATAATAAAGATCAGAGCAGAAATCAATGAAATAGAAACCAAAAGAACAGTAACAGATCAACAAAACTAGGAGCTGGTTCTTTGAAAGAATTAATAAGATCGATAAACCCCTGGCCAGACTTACCAAAAAGAGAAATGACCAAAATAAATAAAATCATGAATGAAAGAGGAAAGATCACAACCAATACCAAAAAAATACAAATAATAAGAATATATTACGAGCAACTATATGACAGCAAATTAGACAATCTGGAAGAAATGAATGCATTCCTAGAGACCTATAAACTACCAAAACTGAACCAGGAAGGAAAAGAAAACCTGAACAGACCCATAACCAGTAAGGAAATTGAAGCAGTAATCAAAAATCTCCCCACAAACAAGAGACCAGGGCCAGATGGCTTCCCAGGGGAATTCTACCAAACATTTAGAGAAGAATTAATACCTATTCTTCTGAAACACTTCCAAAAAATAGAAATGCAAGGAAAACTTCCAGTCATTTTATGAGGCCACCATTACCTTGATCCCAAAACCAGACAAAGACCCCATCAAAAAGGAGAACTAGAGACCAATGACCCTGATGAACATGGATGCAAAAATTCTCACCAAAATACTAGCCAATAGGATCCAACAGTACATTAAAAGGATTATTCACCACAACCAAGTGGGATTTATTCCTGGGCTACAAGGTTGGTTCAACATCTGCAAATCAATCAATGTGATACAATACATTAATTAAAAAAGGAACAAGAACAATATGACCCTCTCAATAGATGCAGAAAAAGCATGACAAAGTACAGCATCCTTTCTTGGTTAAAACTCTTCACAGTGTAGGGATACAGGGTACATACCTCAACATCATAAAAGCCATCCAGGGAAAACCCACAGTGGATATCATACTCAATGGGGGAAAACTGAGAGCTTTTCCCCTAAGGTCAGGAACACAGCAGGGATGTCCACGATAACCACTGCTATTCAACATAGTACTAGAAGTCCTAGCCTCAGCAATAAGACAAGAAAAAGAAATAAAAGGCATCTGAATCGGCAAAGAAGTGAAACTCTCACTCTTTGCAGATGATATGATACACTGTGTGGAAAACCCAAGACTCCAAACCCCAAAACTGCTAGAACTCATATAGGAATTCAGTAAAGTGGCAGGATATAAAATCAATGCACAGAAATCCTCAGTTGCATTTCTATACGTTAACAATAAGACAGAAGAAAGAGAAATTAAGGAGTCGATCCCATTTGCAATTGTACCGAAAACCATAAACTACCTAGGAATAAATCTAACCAAAGAGGCAAAGAACCTGTACTCAGAAAACTATAGAATACTCATGAAAGAAATTGAGGAAGACACAAAGAAATGGAAAAACGTTCCATGCTCATGGATTGGAAGAACAAATATTGTGGAAATGTCTATGCTACCTAGAGCAATCTACACATTTAATGCAATCCCTATCAAAATACCATCCACTTTTTTCAAAGAAACAGAACAAATAATCCTAAAATTTGTGTGGAACCAGAAAAGACCCCAAATAGCCAGAGGAATGTTGAAAAAGAAAAGCAAAGCTGGTAGCATCTCATTTCTGGACATCAGGCTCTATTACAAAGTTGTAATCACCAAGACAGTATGGTACTGGCACAAAAACAGACACATAGATCAATGGAACAGAATCGAGAGCCCAGAAATGGACCCTCAACTCTATGGTCAACTCATCTTCAACAAAGCAGGAAAGAATGTCCAGTGGAAAAAAGACAGTCTCTTCAACAAATGGTGTTGGAAAATTGGACAGCCACATGCAGAAGAATGAAACTGGACCATTTCTTTACACCACACACAAAAATAGACTCAAAATGGATGAACGACCTCAATGTGAGACAGGAATCCATCAAAATCCTTGAGGAGAACACATTTCGAAGCAGCAGCAACTTCTTCCTAGAAACATTGCCAAAGGCAAGGGAAGCAAGGGCAAAAATGAACTATTGGGACTTCATCAAGATAAAAGCTTTTGCACAGCAAAGGAAACAGTCCACAAAACCAAATGACAACTGACAGAATGGGAGAAGGTACTTGCAAAAGACATATCAGATAAAGGGCTAGTATCCAAAATCTACAAAGAACTTATCAAACTCAACACCCAAAGAACAACTAATCCAATCAAGAAATGGGCAGAAGACATGAACAGACATTTCTGCAAAGAAGACATCCAAATGGCCAACAGACACATGAAAAAGTGCTCAACATCACTGGGTATCAGGGAAATCCAAATCAAAACCTCAATGAGATACCACCTCACACCAGTCAGAATGGTTAAAATTAACAAGTCAGGAAACAACCGATGTTGGCAAGGATGTGGAGAAAGGGGGATCCTCCTACACTGTTGGTGGGAATGCAAGCTGGCGCAGCCACTCTCGAAAACAGTATGGAGGTTCCTCAAAAAGTTGAAAATAGAGCTACCCTACGACCCAGCAACTGCACTACTGGGTATTTACCCCAAAGATACAAATGTAGTGATCCGAAGGGGCACCTGCACCCCAATATTTATAGCAGCAATGTCCACAATAGCCAAACTATGGAAAGAGCCTAGATGTCATTCAACAGATGAATGGATAAAGAAGATGTGGTGTGTGTATATATATATATATATATATATATATATATATATATATATATATATATATATAATGGAATATTATACAGCCATCAAAAATGAAATCTTGCCATTTGCATCAACGTGGATGCAACTAGAGGGTATTATGCTAAGCGAAATAAGTCAATCAGAAAACGGTAAGTATCACATGATCTCACTGATATGAAGAATTTGAGAAAGACAAAAGAGGATCATAGGGCAATGGAAGGAAAAATGAAACAAGAGGAAACCAGAGATGGAGACAAACCATAAGAAACTCTTAATCTCAGGAAACAAATTGAGGGTTGCTAGAGTGGAGGGGGGTGGGAGTGATGGGGTGGCTGGGTGATGGACATTGGGGAGGGTATGCACAATGGTGAGCACTATGAATTGTGTAAGACTGATGACTCACAAAGTTGTACCGCCGAAACAAGTACTACATTACATGTTAATAAAAAAATTTTTAAAAAATAAAATTAAATAAATAAAATAAAACAAAACATTATTATGGCCATACTCACTCTTTAGATTCCTGAGTCCTTTTAGTAACATGCTGTACAACTGTGTCATAGCCAAAATCCTCATCCTGATTCTGATCAGATGTCCATTTTCCCATTTCTTCTTCAATCATAGACCCCAAAGTGTTACATATATGCTGCCGAAGATATTTCACAAATTCATAGCTAAAACAAATATTTAAAAAATAAATCAGTAAATATCATGAACTCACTTATTAAACATATCCAGGAAAAAAATGTTAGCACAGAATGTTTTATACAATACTCATATTTACCTTTCACTAGCATTAAATTTTTCATCCCAAATCACCAAGCTAATCTAGAATTTTTTTTTTCTGGGACATTGGCATTTTCTGCTTGCACTCCATGCCCACTCACTCCATCACTCCACCCAGTCATCAACGCTTGTTAATATTGCCTACACATGCTTTGGCTTCATCGCTTCTCCTTTTTTCCCACTTCTATTGGTCAGTGCAAATCCACATCACCTCACACAGAGATTACTACTGCAGCCTTCTTGCTCATCTTCTTTCACCTCCCCTTCCCTCTCATATTTATCCTGAACACTGTAGTTATCTTGGTCCTCAAAACTCACAGATTTCATTATTTCTGAGTTAGAGCCATTTTATTCATATCAATACCTCACACCACATCACATACATAATGTCTCAATAAATATTTGTTGTATTTAAAACTAATTATTGGCTGTCTATTATCCTTCAAATACAATTTCCTTGGCTTAACATTTAAATACCTAATCAGTCAAGCCCCTTAATTACTGCATCTCCACTTACATGAGGCCACGCTTAATTTTCTCCACAAACACCAAACGTTTTGACTTGCATATAAGAAAGGACGGATTTTTACGTGATTATCATGTATTAGACATTGCTCTAAGTATTTTATTAATATTGTTTTATTTACCACATGAAATAGGCAAAATAGATGAGGATACAAATTGAAAAGTTAAAAAGCCTTGTCAAATTCACAAGCTACAAGGGTGTCTGTGGCTCAACTGGTTAAGCGGCCAGCTCTTGATTTCTGCTCAGGTCATGATTTCAGGATCCTGGGATCAAGGGAAGCATCAGGCTCCATGCTCAGCGGGGAGTCTGCTGGAGGACTCTTTCTCTCTCTCCCTCTGCCCCTCCCCCAGCTCCTGTGCATGTGCACACACACTCTCTCTCTCTCAATAAACCTTTAAAAAAAAATTCACAAGCTACTAATTCAGTTCCACCTTAATCCAAAACTCTTGTCATTCCCACAATCCCACACTCTCCCAAAAGTGGAAAAATTTCAAAAATGTTTAAGAAATAAAATAAGATGTTCTGTAGTGCTCAATGGAGATTGGAAAGGGAAATAAGTAAATGTAACGCTCATGTTTTTACCAACTGTATATTATTTAAATTTCTTGCATTTAGGGAGATAAATCTATTACATTTTATTTTCTCAAAATTATAATTCACATGTTAAATTAAAAAGTATAATTTACTTAAAATTTATTTTAAGTTATTTATTGAACTTACTTTTAAATGTTTAATATTTAAATTCAATGTTTAGCTAGTAACTTCTAAGCTTTAAGAAAATAGGTATCTATTAATGGCAGAAGAGGAAAACAACATTATTTTGTAAACTTAGTGACCTGCAATATTAGATCAAAATGATGAACACTGATTTTCAGAAATACTCCAAGAAAAACAAAACCCAAAACTTACTGAATCATATATCATAGAAAATAGCCTCTAATCATCATTTAAGCAGTTTTGCAGTTTTTGCTTCTTCTGGTGATTCATCATTGCCTTATATTACTTGAAGATCTTCCCTTATACAAGCATAACTTACCATCCATTTTAAATGTTAAAACTTATTTTTTAGTTTGTATATTTGTAATTATAAACCAAATCTTTGCATATTCTATACAAAATGGGGAAAACTTACAAAAAGGAAAGAATTCAGAGATTAAGGTTTCAAGAGAATCTTTTAAAGATGCTAATTTTTTTACAGTAAGTCCTTTTTTTAATTTAATTTTATTATGTTAATCACCATACCTTACATCATTAGTTTTTGATGTAGTGTTCCATGGTTCATTCTTTGCGTATAACACCCAGTGCTCCATTCAATATGTGCCCTCTAAAGATGCTAATTTTTTAACATTTGACAGTCCCTATAATGCCTCCACAGAAGGACAGCTAGCTCTGAGATTAGAGTTGGCAGATATGTGTGATAAGATCTGAAGAGCCCAAAAAATGTGTTCACCACAACCATCCCACCACAACCAGAAACCCTCTAAAGAATCAGAATATCTGAAATTCTAAGACCAAAAATTTATCATTGCTTTCTTTAAAATGTCCTTGTAAATAAAAAAGGATCCAGGAATAGATAATCCTTTCAGCCTAATCAGTATGACCTCACAGCCAGACTCTTAGTACTGGGAAAAGGAAAAGTGTAATTGGAAGAAATTGCAAAGAGATGAAAGGTCCCTAAAAACAATCTTGATCTTCCTCACAATCTTGCCCTAGGCTAGTCAAACAAACACAGGAGTTTTCCTTCACATCTCTGAGATACTCAGTGAGAAACAAAACACGGGGAAGCCTGAGTTAATTCTCTGAAACTAAAGGAAGGGCCACTCTGAAGATGAATTCTACATCTCATCATCAACGTCTACTATGCAAAGGCAAATGATTCCTTAGTTTGATCAGCCCCGTTTTTGTGCCACAAATTAAGCAATCACAAGAAATGAATATTTAACTGAGAAATATAACTTTTGTGTTTGCTTTGTTTAAAGCCCAAACTATAAGCCACAGAAATGACATTTTCATAACTAAGGCAGTGAAGAAATATAAAACAAGCCCATTAACAAAATGTATTCAAAAAGTTGAGAGAAGGGGCACCTGGGTGTGGCTCAGTCAGTTAAGCGTCTGCCTTCGGCTCAGGTCACAATCTCAGGGTCCTGGGATCTGCCCCATGTTGGGCTCCCTGCTTAGCCCGGAGTCTGCTTCTCCCTCTGCCTCTCCCCCTCCCCCCTGCTCATGCTCTGTCTCTGTCTCTCTCTCTCTCTCTCTCTCTCAAATAAATAAGAATCTTTAAAAAAAAAAAAAGTTAAGAGAATACCATTCTAAAATAAAAGACACATCAAAAAAACAAAAACAAAAACAAAAACCTCCCCACTATTTAGCATCATCTATAAATAGCAAACAGCAAATATGCTGAGAAAAAATTTAAACCTCCTCTTTGGGAACTTGAATAACCACATACTTTTTTCTAGTGACATCATTTTTATCTATGACCATAGTACTATGTCCCAGAAGACACCATTCAAAATACTTCAAGGTTTTGGTTCATCTTCCAAATTAAATGAACCCAAGAACCCCAAAATTGAATATTGCCTAATGGGTTACTGCTCTTTTAAGAGAAAAGATCTCCAGGGAGGATAAGGCCCTCTGTCATGTGAGGACTACCAGGCTGCCTATGGCCCTTTGAATGCTCTACTGACTCACTGATCATTGGAAGATTCAAATTAGTAAAGTCATTTCTGCAATTGGACCCTTCTCCTCTTTGGGTAAGAAAAATCCAAGGCTTCAAATTCTCATCTGACAATTCATTTTGTGTTGGTTCTTTTACCATATGAATTCACGGCAATGTCCCATAAAATCCTACAAGGAATGCTGTTTTCTATAGTGGTGCCCAGGATCGAAAATTATTGTTGCTATGGGCTGGGAGAAACACTTCTATAAAATTAAGTACTGTGTTGCCTTCATTGTAATCCTCATAGTATTGGTGCCATCGAGCTGCTCTTATGAAGTCTACAACTAATCCAAAAGATTAATGATAACCACAGCTCTTTACATCAACCCATTGCATCATTTTTAGAAATTATTCTGGAGGTGTTGCAATATTCTTATTTTTTATAAAAGCAAAAGCCCTCAATGCACAAAAGAGACTTTTAAAAGGTCCCATACTTATTCCGGAATTGCAAACTCAGATGTTACCTAGGGGTAGACAGGTAAAGTCGGCCATGTGTAAGAGAGAAAAGAGGCAGGGGTGAAATAAAAGGACATGTCTCAGGTAAAAGGAAGAGCTTCTACATGGCTTTAGCCATTTGTTGCCATTTAGGAATATTAGCTTAATGTTGATTTTTCAATGTTTTAAGAAAAGCCAGAAAACTATTTTATGCGCCACCTCCCAATTTTTAAATGTTGCCTTTTTTTTTAAACAAAGCCAAAGAAATACATCCACAGACCAAATATGGCCCGCAGAATTCCAGTTTGACCATTAACATCCACTCACTCTAAGCATTATAAAACCCTGACCACTAAAGATACTGGTGAATCACCTCTATGTTTAAAATTTCTATTTAAGAAATGTAAAACTTCCTTCAAAAAATGTACATTCTTAATAACTTATTTTAGAAGATCCTTAGGAGGCTTAATTTAAGTCAATTCTGCTACAATTTAGGTCCTTTCCTTTCACATTTATTTTTAGCAGACTCCTCTGTGTTAACATTTTCAGATTAACATACTCTAATTGCACTGGAGATATAAAGAATAATACAGCTTTGCCATGGACTACAATAAATACAACTTCCATTTATTTGTAAGTCTATTAATATTTCTTTCTTGTTCATCTTAAAATTTTCTAGTAATGAAGTTTCTTATTTTTTAAAGAATGTGATATATACAATGAATAAATGTTATACCTTTAGAAATCTATGAATCCCTTTGCTTCAGGTTTAAGTTCTAAATTTTACACTGGTCAGTCTTGTAACCTTAGACAAAACTTACCTGACCTCGCCAAATTTCAGGTTCCTGCTACATAACAAGAATGGTAATCCTAATGCAAAAACCGTTATTACACATAGCTATACTTTGACACTTTTCAAACCAAATATACTATACATATATTTGACTAACCTTGTTACCTTAAAAGTAATTTAATGAGAAAAAAATAAAAATTTGGCTTCAAAGACACTCTTACCAAATGAATGCAAAATATCTTTTTCCAAATATTTCTCAAAGAAGGACATTAAAAGCCAAAAGTACAGTTGTTTGCTACTAAGGAAAAATGTGTTCACCTCACATTTCAGAAGCAGCTCAATTGAAATACACAGCAATGTGCTTCATCATTTTGCTTTACTACTGATGAATATGAAATTTTTCACAGTTACACAGGAAAACTTCACAAAGTTGGCTAAAAGAACATTTACTTTTTTCAATTTTTTTCTCCAGTTTTATTACCTAGATTTTTCCAAGAAAATTCAATTATTTCTTTCATGATAAAATTGTGAAGTGTTCAAAATATACCAAAATATGCACTGATACACAGAGTACTATTACAACAGAAAAACAAAAAAAATCTAGTATAATTTTGTTTCAAGAAATCATTCTCTTAGCTATTTAAATATGCAAAAAAATTTTCAATCATATATAGAAAAAATTATCAGCAATGACGTTTTAAAAAGAGACTTTATTAGAGTGAGTTATGAATTATAATGCTATTTGGAATTGCTATTTCAGAATGAAAAGATTTATTATATGACCAACCTAACTTTATATATCATATCAATATATAAAAGGATATGTGATAGAAGGAACGAGTATTTTACATCACCTACAACCTTTTAGGTCAAAGAATAGGCTTCTGAGTCATGATAAACAATTACTAGAAATGCATTCATTAATTATGGAAGCACACATATAATTCTTAGTAATTTCACTATACATGGATATCACTTTACACAATGGATGCTTTCTTGAAGTTACCACTTAAACACCCTAGAGTTCACTAATTTAAAAAATCACTGGTAGGGGTGCCTGGGTGGCTCAGTTGTTAAGAGTCTGCCTTCGGCTCAGGTCATGACCCAGGGTCCTGGGATCGAGCCCCACATCGGGCTCCCTCCTTTGTGGGAAGCCTGCTTCTCCCTCTCACACTCCCCCTGCTTGTGTTCCCTCTCTCGCTGTGTCTCTGTCAAATTAAATCTTTAATAAATAAATAAATAAATAATCACTGGTAGATTCTTCTGTAAAACAAAAAATAAACCCAAATCAATGAATACTACTGTGTTTCATCTGTATCAGACCCGAAGTATATTGGATGTGACGGCTACAAAGATGAGCATCTGCATTAGAGACTTTTATAATCATCAGGGTTGATAACTACTAAAATAAACACACACACACACACACACACACACACACACACACACACACACACAAAATTCTTGCATAAATGCAAATAAATATGCTCTAACTCTGTGGTTCTCAACTCTCAACCCGGGCTGCATGTTAGAATCACCTAGAGAGCTTTTTCAAAAACAAGGCCAAGCCCCTACCATTCCCCCACTGCCAAGCCCTTCCTCCACCCCGAAATTCTGATGTGTTTATGAAGATGCCCAAGCATCAGTATTTTTTTTACAGGGGGCCCAACTGATTCTGGTGTAGCCAAGACTGAAAACCAGGCCAGTTTGTTTCCTGGGGGCCAGTTTAAGTGTCAAAAGCTACACAAAACATACACACATAACATTTTGAGTTAACTCTTGTATACAGTGTGAAACAGAGGTTCAACTTCATTCTTTTGCATATGGGTATCCAGCTACTCTAGCACCATTTGTTGAAAAGGCCATTCTTTCCCCCATTGAATGGTCTTGACACCCTCCCTGAAAATCAGTTACCTGTGGATGTGAGGGTGTATATCTAGACTTATTTTGTTGATCTATTTGTCTATCCTTATGCTATACCACACTGTTTTGATTACTGTAGTTTGTAGTCAATTTTGAAATCAGGAACTGTGAGCCTTCCAATTTTGTTGGTGGGCATGAACAAGGGTTAAGGAACTTGCTCAAGATCCCTAAACTCAAAAGTGGCAAAGCCAGCGCTGGAACTGGAGACTTTAAAATCAAGCCAGGCTTGGGGCATGTGGGTGGCTCAGTCGCTTAAGCGTCTGACTTTGGCTCAAGTCATGGTGTCGGGTTCCTGGGATCAAGCCCAGCATGGGGTCCTGGGATCATGTGGGGTCCTGGGGTCATGTGGGGTCCTGGGGTCATGTGGGGTCCTGGGGTTGGGGGTCCCAGCTCAGTGGGGAGTCTGCTTCCCTTCTGCCCCCGCCCTCTGCCCCTCCCCCTGCTCATCCTCTCTGTCTCTGTCTTTCTCAAATGAATAACTAAAATCTAAGAAAATAAAAATTAAAAAAAAAAAAAAAACCTAGCCAGGTTTCTAACTGCTGCACCACACTGCATCTTTGGGTACTTACTTTATAGCATGCCCTATTGTACAATGAAGACTTAACCTAACCTAAAAAGAGGTCTGGCCTTCACTCTGGGCTATTGAGAGGTGATCTCTTCACCCCTTGAATGGCCTGCCTGATGGGAGTGTCTTTGTTTGCCTGGGGCTCTGGCCGCTGGACAGCCTCACAGTGTGATTTGTGATGGGAAAAAAAAAAAAAAGCAATGTCCTCATCCCTACCTCTCTCCCCTCCCACAGGCCTCAAATCCTTGTTGCCACTTTCAGAGACAAAGGGGAAAGCTTGGATCTTTTAGGGGCACCTGGGTGGCTCAGATGGTTAAGCATCTGCCTTCGGCTCAGGTCATGATCCCAGAGTCCTGGGATCGAGTCCCACATCGGGCTCCCTGCTCCTTGGGAGCCTGCTTCTCCCTCTGCCTCTCTCTCTCTCTCTCTGTCTCTCATGAATAAATAAATAAAATCTTTAAAAAAAAAAAAAAAGCTTGGATCTTTTAGAAAATATGTGTAGTTTTCGGCAGAAAAATAAAAGAGGTTCTGGAAAGCAGAGATAGTTTAGGAAAACTGCCCATTAGGGCAAACCCCCCAGAAAGGGCTACTATTGCCTACACTATGGTTTCTCCCCAAATGACTGTATTTTCCCCCACTTTAGTTTATCATACTACCTGAAATCCATCATGTATGGACTCAATTGTCCTAACCATCTTCTTACAAAAATACAATAGTCTAAAGACACCAGTTTCCCCTATAAGTCTGTTTAATAAAATTGTTCTTGCCAAGACCAGGACAACATTGGGTGGATTTAAGAAACCAATGCCCTGATAATGGAGATGGGAAGATAGATAATTCTGAAGTAGGAAACATTTCAGGAAGCAATATATGCCTAAGTGACTCCAGAACATATCATGTTCGAGGAGAGTTAGGTCAGTGAAAACAAAGACAAAATATGAGCAGCTGGACTAACTGACCTTTACTATCACATCCAACTCTGAATTGTAAGATTCTATGAAAACACCAAAGACAAGCCATCTCCTCTTTTCCTTTCCTACACAGAGTTCCTTCCTCCTAAGACACAGGTCTCAGGTTAGTGAATTAACACGTAAATTTTACCATCTATGCTTTTAAGACTACAAACTAATTAAAATACCTTAAGGACTATAAATCTTAAAGACTACAAACTAGTTATAATTTGAGAGTGTCTGGATTTTTTTAGGTAGGCCAAAAGTAAATCTCTTCAGTAAACAGTGAACATTAACTATGAATGTTAATCAGCATGCATTTAATCTAATACACTGTTGAAGAGTAAGTTACTTTATTACAAGAGTCATTAGACTGCTGAGAGGAACATCAATGACCTAACTTTAATCTGAAAAGCATTTTAAAATTGGAGCAGCTGAAACAATACAGGCAAATATGTACCCTTAAACACTACACTAAAAAGAAGAAGAAAAGCTGCAAATTAATGAGCTAACCACTGATCACAAAAGTTTTAAAAATTTTCCAAGAAGAAAGAAAATAAAGAACAGAATGTAAAAACCATAAAATATACACATAATAGAAAGGAAAAACTAAGCCAATAGCTGATTCTTTTAAAAGACTAACAAAATAAACCCCTAGCAGAACAGAAGAGGGAAGGCACAAAAAAAATAAATAAATAAAATAAAAAGGGGGACATATAACTACAGATACTAAAAATATTAAAAAGTTAACAGGATATTAATGAAAAACTTTATAGTGATACATTTGAAAATCTAGATGAAATGTACAAATGTCCAGAATACGATCCTAGGAAAAACTGATAGTAATTTACAAATTATTTAAACAACTGCTTGCATGTGAAATAAAACCCCAAACTTAAATGTTTAAGAGGATCTGTGTGAGGTAAATTTGTATTACATGAATTTACAAAACACTATTTAATTAAACTTTAATTTGAGAAAGTTGCAACTATTCTACAATCTACTTAGCTATTAGCAATGGATTTAATGAAGAAATAAACAAAATCACAGAAATACAAAAAAACTATATGTATAACCAGAAATATTAATGAAATTAGTAACTTTATATTAACAAGAATTCCACACTTTTGAAAACTCCCTTGAGAATCTGGTGAAAACTGTAAATACTCCTATAAAACTGCAAGTAAAAACAAAGTTTTACATTAAAGGGCTCAAGGATCCCTCTTTGCCCATGTAAGAAATGGGTGGAGTTCCAGATAAATACAACTTCAGGGCACCCAAGAGTCAGTTTAAAGGTAACATAAGATAAATTTTCATCTCTGTGAGATCAAAATGAAATACAAACACTGAAATTAAAATACTGCTACCAATAACAGTTAATTGAGATACCTGCAAGACTTTTCAATGCAAAAGATTAATTTAAACGAACCAAAACAAAGAAAAAAAGTCTCTAAAGAAACATAACCTTCCAGAATGATCTCAAATGGTACCTCTCTCATTAAAAACTCCTCTGTCTACTGCTCCCAAGCCCAGAGTACTCTAGCCCTTCTACAGCACTTATATTTCTGCTATGTATCACAGGCATTGGAGTATGTGGCTTATCCCTTCATAAGAACTTAAGCTATTCCACAGGACGTTAATAATCTCACTTCAGTATTCCTGCAGTGCTCAGAACGAGCAACTGGTGCAGCCACTGAAATACCACATAGCAAAGAAGAGAGATCTTGGAAACTCACTGCTTTCAGGCATGGTGAAATAACAGAACTGCTCTTAGAAGAACATGAACAATTTACAATTGTTACTGTGCTGCCCATGAGGAAAAATGAAGAATTAGAATATGTTGGTTGTGGCAGTAGAAACACAGAGGAGACAGAAGCTTTGGAAAGTAAATAAATAATACATAAATTCGGCATTTGTGTAAATAAACCCCCCAAAAATGAACCTCCAACTTGGGTGTTACTTTAACAATAATCAAAGGAACATTTTTTCTCTAACTACACTTGGACCTTTTCTGGATCGGCTAGTTTGTTTGCTTAAGACATCAAAAGCTATTTTACTTGTGAAAATTTTCATCAGTTTCCTCCAGATGTAAGAGGATTTCCTCGGCGCACTCCAGGGAGGGAGCACCCGTGATCTTCTCCTTCACGCTCTGGAACAACTGCCTCAGCATCGCCTGCAGCATCACCTCGTCCTCGCCTGAGAAATGGGCCATCCTCTGCAAAATCAAACGCCCACACCCATTACTCCAGGTCGGCGCAAACGCCGCGCATTGCGCACGCGCGCCCCCACCCAGGCCTGGCCTGCGCGCTACGCCGTTCCCTGGGAGACTGCGGCAAGCGCTTGGGGTGGATCCTTGGCTGCCCGCGCGTTTTTCTGGGAAACAAGTCACCTTACTTTGGGGAAGCAGGGGTCCGTAAGGACCCGCCTTTGGTCCTCGTCGTTGCCGGCCTTCCGTACGAATAGAGTTCAAGTTGTCCCCGCTAGCCGCAAAAATAGAGATCCCGGAAGGTTTTGCCGGGTGGGCCTGACGGCGGGACGTCTGCGGTGCGCGTGACGTCAGCACGTTGACGGGCTTCCTAGGTGAGAGGGAGTGGCACTGGGGACCTGCCTGGCTCCTAAAGGAAGTTTCAGGTTCGCTCGCTGTGCTTAGCCTTGGATTGTAGATGGGAGGGAACCGACTACGAAGAGAAAGAGTTGAGTAAAAGTGAAACTGAAAATAGATTGAAACGTTTTAACTACGTGAATGGTATTGAAATGTTACAATGCGGTTTTTCTTTAACAGCCAACATCTATTGATGCCTTCGCCTTACCGAGCACCTTGCTAGGAACTGTGAAGAAGACGGCCTTCATACAGACACAAAAAGAAATCAACTTTTACACCACAGTGCAATTAAGTGTTATGTTAGAGAAACGCACCAGGTAGGTGTGGAAATCCAGAATCCACTTTTAACCCGTTAGAAGGGTCAAAAAAAGAAGCGAAGAGAGAGGTGTACCATAGTCCAGTACTCGAGTTAGTAGAGTTAGAAGGAGGAGATGAGAAGGCTAGAGAAGCAAATAGGCCACAACTGAAAGGGTCATATTTGGCACGTTTACGAGTTAGAGATTAATCTTGGAAGTAACAGGACACAATTGGATTCCATAGTAACACCATGAGATACCGTATATGAGGAACCTGTGCAGGAAACTGCAGTGCATAATCATAGACCTTCATCCAGTTTCCAATCTAGATAAATCCCCAGACCATGGTCATGTCCAAGGTAAGGAGCCAACCCATCAGAGTATTAGCATCAGATCCTGGTGTTTATGGAATAGTCCCAAGCCACTGATGAGTCACTCGTTTAATGTCAATTAAATTATCCAGCTTAAATTTTACACTTCTGGTCCAATAACATCTGATACACTTCACATGTTAGCCAGGATCAGTGATTTCCTTGATGTTTATGCTGTTACTTCCAAGATTAAAAGTATAATATGTCCTTGCCAACTGTGGCAGCATGTTTCTTGGTAAAATGTATGCTTAATCTACCAGAGTAGGCACACTTGTAATTTTATTTGTGGGTGAACCTATAAAACCCATTATGTGTGTGTGTGTGTGTGTGTGTGTGTGTGCGCGCGTGCACGCATGCACAGAATCACCAGCAATGTGATAGCTACATATTTAGATTAACACAGATGAGTTGTATTGGCACCTCAAACATCAAGATTAACATAGCTAGTAGTGGTGTGATTTTTCTGAAATAGTAAGCTATTGTTAAAATTCAGAACAAAATAATACCCTTTTCTTGATTTACATAGTTTTGCATTCCTGGAAAATTTGGTGTGTTAGAACTGCCAAATATTTTTATATAAATGGAATTCATTTCTATACTCAAATACTTATCAAGAGTTTTTTCATCTACCTGAATGTCTGGCACGATCATTGAGAGTCATATAGGAACCAGAACAATTCTTTTGTGTGGGAAATTGTCTGTGTGTAATTCAAGGTGTTTCATATCTCTAGCTCACACTACAAATGCCAGTAACTGCCATCTAATCATTGTGATAGCAAACATGTCCCCACGTATTTATAAAATGCTTTCTTGGGAAGCAGGGGTGATTTGAGCTGCACAGATTGAGAACCACTGTTCTAAAGGATATAACTTAGGATAAAGAAAAACAACCATAATAGCATACCTGAGATACACAAATGGAAGATAGCCAAACAGCAACTGAGGGTGGTAATGCATTTAAGTAAATCTCAATAAATATTGTCTCTATAAAATAATAACCTATAATATTCTAATTTGTGAAAGTAAAAATGCATAGCACTAAAATACTGTAAACAATCATGTATGAGTAGGAAGTCATGATAGGTTGAAGTATTCTGCAATTCTTGTATTTTTCTACATGGAGTTTAAGATATTGAACTTGATTAGGTAGGCATGGTAAAATTTCAGATGTAACCATTACAAAATTAGAAACAAAGAATTTAAATTCAAAAAACAGAAGGAAAAATGAAATAAGGAGAGAAAAGCAAAAATCCCATTCAATTAAAAAAAGTCAAGAAGGAAAACAGAACCATAAGAAAAATAGGAAAAATTTAAAATATACAAAGACACATGATAGAAAAAGTCCAAAATACTGATAAATTTAAATAAACTCAGCCCTCCTCTTATAGGAACTGTCAGACTGACTATTAAAATAACCAACAATAGGGGTGCCTGGGTGTCCAACTCTCGGTTTGGGCTTAGGTCACGATCTCAGGGTTGTGGGATTGAGCAGCAGGCTCCCTGCTCAGTGGGGAGTCTGCTTGAGTTTCTCTCCCTCTGCCCCTTCTACTACTTGTACTCTCTCTCTCAAATAAATAAATCTTAAAAAAAATAATAAAATAAGCAGCTATATTCTATTTATCAAAACCCTAAAAACAGAAAAATTAGGACTAAAAAGGTGGGGAAAGATAAACCAGGTGAATATTATCCAAAAGAAAGCTGTTGAGACTATATTTGTGTCAGCAAAAATAAAACTTAAGGAAAAAATACATTAGGGACATAGCATGGCACTTCATAATTCAAAAGGAAGATAAAATTTTTAACTTAAAGTAAGTAAGCAAAATTCTTAATCTCTCCAGAAGTCTTTAATATTTTCTAGAGAAGGTTTCTGCACATAAGATACACTTCAAAGTTGAATACCAAGATCTATTTTTTAGGTTTGCTTTTTCAGATTGTAAGAAACGGAAAAAATTTTCTCAGCAAAGTTAGTGTTTATGAAGAACTGAAATATCATTTATCATTGTTAAAGATACAAAAACCTCTCAAGATATCCCAAAACTGTTGTAGCAACCTAATTACCTTGTTGTACATATTATAATAACCCTATCATTTTCATGATTCACTTTGTCTCTTTCTTTATCATCTCTGCTTCTACTGTTTCTGATCTTTTTTCTTTTTTTTAAATTTGTATTTCTTTTATTATGAGCAAAGTTGGTTATTTTTTCATATTTTAAGAGCCATTTAAAATCCTTATAAAAAGAATTCACATAAAGTGAACCTTTGCCAATTTTTCTTTTAGTTGTTAATCTTTTTCTTATTGTTTTTTTTATTATGTTATGTTAATCAGCATACATTACATCATTAGTTTTTGATGTAGTGTTCCATGATTCATTGTTTCCGTATAACACCCAGTGCTGCAATCAATACATGCCCTCTTTAATACCCATCACTAGGCTAACCCATCCCCCACCCCCCTCCCCTCTAGAACCCTTAGTTTGTTTCTCAGAGTCCATAGTCTTTCATGGTTCCTCTCCCCCTCTGATTTCCCCCCCTTCATTTTTCCCTTCCTACCATCTTCTTTTTTTATAACATATAATGTATTATTTGTTTCAGAGGTACAGGTCTGTGATTCAACAGTCTTACACAATTCACAGCACTCACCATAGCACATACCCTCCGCAATGTCTATCACCCAGCCACCCCATCCCTCCCACCCCCCACCACTCCAGCAACCCTCAGTTTGTTTCCTGAGATTAAGAATTCCTCATATCAGTGAGATCATATGATACATGTCTTTCTCTGATTGACTTATTTCGCTCAGCATAATACCCTCCAGTTCCATCCACGTCGTTGCAAATGGCCAGATGTCATTCCTTTTGATGGCTGCATAATCCATTGTATATACCACATCTTTATCCATTCATCTGTTGATGGACATCTTGACTCTTTCCATAGTTTGGTTATTGTGGACATTGCTGCTATAAACATTGGGGTGCACGTACCCCTTCGAATCACTACATTTGTATCTTTGGGATAAATACCCAGTAGTGCAATTGCTGGGTCGTAGGGTAGCTCTATTTTCAACTTTTTGAGGAACCTCCATACTGTTTTCCAGAGTGGCTGCACCAGCTTGCATTCCCACCAACAGTGTAGGAGGGTTCCCCTTTCTCCGCATCCCCGCCAACATCTGTCGTTTCCTGCCTTGTTCATTTTAGCCATTCTGACTGGTGTGAGGTGGTATCTCATTGAGGTTTTGATTTGGATTTCCCTGATGCCAAGCAATGTTGAGCACTTTTTCGTGTGTCTTTGGCCATTTGGATGTCTTCTTTGGAAAAATGTCTGTTCATGACCATCTTTTCTTAATGCCACCTGCATTTAAAACTCCCTAAGGCAAACCGTAAGAGAACCTTAAATATAAAGAACAAACTGAGGGTTGCTGGAGGGGAGGTAGGTGGGGGGATGGGTTAAATAGGTGATGGGCATTAAGGAGGGCACTTGTTAGAATGAGCACTGGCTATTATATGTGGGTGATGAATATGGATTCTGCTCCTGAAACCAGTGATGCACTGTATGTTAACTAACTTGAATTTAAAATAAATAAATAAATAAATAAACAAACAAACAAACAAACTCCCTAAGACTCTGTAGAGGATGCCTTGATGCATAACCCATATCCCTTCAGGACAAAGCACTTATTCCCTCATCTCCTTGAAGTGTTGGCTACTGATATTTTATAGCTGAATCCCTCTTCAGGAATTGCCCTGGAAGAAGGAATTGGTCATGCTCCCTCCCTGAGAAAGGCTCATGTCTGATGACCGGTCAATGTGGTATCTAATCAGCCATTCTTTTTGTCTCAGTTGGAACAACTCTGAAGCATCCCAGTTTCAGAACTCCTCATGTGATTTCCTGAAGCCTCTGTTGCAAGGGCATTACAGTTGAACTTCTTTTTTGTTTTGTTTTGTTTTGTTTTTAATATTTTATTTATTTGACAGAGAGAGACATAGTGAGAGAGGAGACACAGGCAGGGGGAGTGGGAGAGGGAGAACCAGACTCCCCGTTGAGCAAGGAGCCCAATGTGGGACTCAATCTCAGGACCCTAGGATCATGACCTGAGCCAAAGGCAGACGCTTAATGACTGAGCCACCCAGGCGCCCTACAGTTGAACTTATTTTTCCTAATTTTACTTCCCAAAGTTCTACCAGATGCTGTCTCCAAGAACACACACTAATAAGTCTGCATACAAATCTCAGATTCCTGGAGTCTGTTTCTGGAGAAATGCTATCTGCTACAGAATCTGACTGGGTCAATTAGATAGTATCCCCCTATCTGATACATATTGTTCCTAATAGGATGAGTTTCTGATGATGGCATAAACTGCTGGTCTTCCTTATGTCCATGGAATTTTGTCAAGGCACTGAGTTTTGTTCCAAACATACATGGTCACAGGAGCAAGGTCAATTACCCAAAACATGGTTTTTACATGTTTGCTTTAACTAAAAACAAAAACTAGACTGTGGACATAAAAGGTGCTTGGGACTCATGGACTTGCAATGAGATAACACACGTAAAAGACTAACAAAGGCCTTAAATTTGGGGAAAGTGTTGTTGCCCAATTCTACAGCTTTGAATTGAATATTTTCATAGAACTTGGTCAGATCCAACTTACATAATCTAATAAAAGAGTAAATCATTTCAAATTTTCAAAGCTTTGAAATTGGCTCTTTTTTTTCCCTAGACAATAAATCAGAGTGAAATGAGGATATAAACCTCTAACATTGCTATTAAAGCCTTCTTTATATCTGGGATTTCCCATTTCAGAGTGGACTTCACTTTTTCCCAGAGGGATATTGTCATTTGATAAGAAAACCAAAGTCTTACTGATGAAAAATTCTTCCAAAAGTCTCACATGGCCGTTGGCCATTTACCCAAAATATAAGTATTTAGCATTGAGGGTATGCTCCAATGTCTAGATAAAGAATTTGAATTAGTATAGATACCTATTTGTCCTTATATACAGGGTTCATGTACTGATCCCACCTAACTTGACCTAAAGAATATTCTGAATTAATCTCTGAGCTATGGTCCTATCCTGTCTGTCAATTCTTTTAACAGTATGTGAGTGAGACAAGAAGCTCACTCTTTGAAAGCAAGGTTATAATACACTCTCAAGTATAACTGAACTTTGCCTTTGAAAATTTGATTTAACACAGTTTTTATTTTTTTTAAAGATTTTTATTTATTTGAGTGAGAGAGAGAGAGAGAGAGACCATGAGCGGGGGAGGGTCAGAGGGAGAAGCAGCCTCCCCACTGAGCAGGGAGCCCGATGCTGGACTCGATCCCAGGACCCCAGAATCATGACCTGAGCCACCCAGGTGCCCCTAACACAGTTTTTAAATACTTTACCCAACTCTGTGTTTTGAAAGCATATTACCAGCCTACAGCCAAAGGTCTTTTTACATAAGAATTGTAGATGAGCTACTCTAAGTCATTCCTATAAAT
This sequence comes from Eumetopias jubatus, assembly GCF_037043125.1. Lineage (NCBI taxonomy): Eukaryota > Metazoa > Chordata > Mammalia > Carnivora > Otariidae > Eumetopias > Eumetopias jubatus. Next base: position 41,843,309 of record NW_028274812.1, on the reverse strand, counting down.
ATATGGCATATGTTTATAGGAATACCTGTTAATAGAGTAACATTCAGTCATTTTAAGACTTGACCTCAAACTTCAGAGTCCACATATATCTTGTATTAGTTTAGGTTACAATATAAGCCACTGTAAAAGAAAGGGGGGTGGGTGGAGCAAAAATATAGTAGTTTAAGCAACAAAGAGGCTTGTTTACCTCTTATGTTGCCATCCAAACGCTGGTAGGGCAGCTTTGCCATCATCAACAAGAATTTTTCATCTTTGGGTCCAAGGTGGCTTCTCCACCTTCCATGACTACATCTGTTTTTCAGCCAATACAGAAAAGAAATGGGCAAGAGCATCACCAGGAAGTGACATACATCACTTCTGTTTACATCCCATTAGCTAAGATGTAGTTATATGAACACTGGTAGCTGCCTCAGAGGTAAAAAGTAGAGTCTTTGCCTGGCTAAGAAAAACTAGGATCTTCAATTACTAAAAGAAGAAAGAATGGATATTGGTGGATAGCTAGCAGTCTCTGCCACATATCCTTGTGGCAAGTTGTTCTAACTTTCCAAGTTGTACACATTTTTAGTAAAGGGCTAAATCAGTCACAATTCAGGTCAGGAAACAGAAACCACTCTAGGTATTTTAAGAAGTACAGGTATTTAGAAGTTTACAAAATTACTAGGAAGGCAAGAGAAGAAGGCTTTAATCTGAGACTTCAGAAATTATTTTTAGAGCACTAAAGAACTGACCGTGCAGTAGAAATACTACTACTGAGCTACCATGGAACTATTGAATTTGTGAACACAGAGCAATAGCCAAATTCAGGGATAGGAGACCTGAGTCTGGAAGCCACTATGATCAGCACAAATGCCCATTAAATCCCACAGAGCCATTTACTGGGCACTGAAATAGGGCCACCATCTCCACTGAAATTGTTTCAAACACCATAGGAAGCTGGAGATAGGATTATGAAATGCTGCTACAGAAAATGTCACATTTCCATGACCACGTTTACCAGCATATACGCAACCAAGAAAAGACATAAAACATTTGGGTTACCTTCCAAATTGTGCAAGTGCACTTAATTTGCAGAAACTAATGCACATCCAAAACAAGCTGCAAAGGAGTCTAAAAACGTCATTGAGGGGTGCCTGGGTGGCTCAGTCGTTAAGCGTCTGCCTTCGGCTCAGGTCATGATCCCGGGGTCCTGGGATCGAGCCCCGCATCGGGCTCCCTGCTTGGCGGGAAGCCTGCTTCTCCATCTCCCACTCCCCCTGCTTGTGTTCACTCTCTCGCTGTCTCTCTCTCTGTCAAATAAATAAATAAAATCTTTAAAAAATAATAAAAAATAAAAAAATAAAAACATCATTGATAGTATAACAACTTTTATAGAATAGAAAGATATAGTAGGAATATAGATTAGAAGATGAGCAAGTCAAAAACCCACCACTGTGGCAAGTAGCACCATATATTCTGGAAAAGAAATTGATCATGAATACTGCTCGGCAAAACCCCAATTTAAACTCCCACAACTGACTGATTGACTAAATATTTTTGTACTTATTCAACTAGTCAAATTCTACCTATTAGTCCTAAGCTTTCACCTTTGACATGATCTCTCATCTTCTCACATACCTGTAAGTACTTATTTTTAAAAAATTAGAGTATGCTTAACAAGTAGTGAATTATATCATTCATTATATTCATAATATTCCTTTGCTTTTATTGGCTTTAGTGCTCAGCATATAATTTCATATTCCTAGACATGTTCAAAACCAAGAAATATTAAGCTAATGGAATGAAAATAAGGTCAGCCAGTGGTGACTGATACCATTCTGTCAATAGAAGCATTTCTTTCATGTTAACACATAATCCTAAAAGAATGATACTCAAAACCAAATGAAATGTAACTTATTACTACATAGTACTATTTATGGTTTTATATAATAATGAATAATAATGAAGGGCTATTATATATTCCTAAGGTGCTTTTTGTTTTACCAAACACTATTTTAAATAATTCAGACAATATTTAATTAGTGTGTTTATATAATGTAACTGAAAACTTAAATCACAATACTTACAAAATAATATTAGTTGGTCCAGGATTCCCTCCACCCCACTGGGGAAAAAATGTTATTAACTGACTTGAGCTAGTAATTAATTTCAATGTTCATGCATTCCCTGATTAGCCCAAGTATACTAGTGCTCAGTTGGGAAACAAGTTTGAGGAATCTTTGTGTAGTTAATTCTCAAAAACATATAGTCATCTAGATTATTAGAGACCAAGATTATATAGTATATCACAAGAATAAAACTTTATCCAGCAGACAATGGCTCCATTGAAAATTCTTCAGCAAAAATAAGGTAATTGCTATTGGTTTTTTTCATTGTCTAGGATCCTCTACCCTGTCACAAATTTGGGGGAAATAGCCTCTCGTTTTTAAAAAAAAATTTTCCTCTTTTTAAATTGATGTAAAATTGACATATAACACTGTGTTCATTTTATGTGTCTCTCATTTCTGATTCCACATGAGGAAGACGCTCCCTCTCTCAACCCCAGACAAACAGACATAGGCAGTTGACATAGCCTGAGCTAATCAGTTGCTACCATGTGAATTTTGTTGGTAATACAGTGGAAAGGATTGCTCTCTTCTCTGCTTACCTCTCCTAAGCATAAGTTACTACAGGGATTCTTTTTCCTTTTTTTTTTTTTTTTAAGATTTTATTTATTTATTTGACAGAGAGAGACACAGTGAGAGAAGGAACACAAGCAGGGGGAGTGGGAGAGGGAGAAGCAGGGATTCTTTTTCAAATTACACAAATACACACATCACACACCACACCACACCACTCAAATGACAAAAAGTAAATGGGAAAACCATGGGAAAGATCAAGATTAAAACAATGTTCATAAAGCATCAAATACATAAAGTACAATAAACATTGGCAGAGGCCTTCTAACTTATAAAAACCATCTCACCTAAAGATGGCAATAATATGTAATGACTGTTACACAAATTTCAATAACAAAAAGTTTAATTGAAATTCCATGACCCACAGTATATAATGAAAAGCAAAATAAACATATCTATGCAGCTAAATTTTGTATCACTGTAAACTGTTAATAAGATTGTTAATCCTTAACATCGCTTTCCTGTGGGATTTTTTTTAAGTGTAAAGAATAGCCAATAATGTTAAAACCAAGAATAATTTATAAAGTACTTTTCTGAATATTAAAAAATTCAAATTAGTGATACAGTAAAATATTAAACTGAAGAAATTAAAATGTTATGTAATAATAATAGGACAAAAGAAGTAATCTTCAGCCACACTGGCAATCAAAAAAAAAAAAAAGGCAAACTAAAACAAGTAACCATTTTAAATTTACAAAATTAGCATAGTTTTAGAGCATACACATATTTAGCATTCAATAGTATGCAACAAAATGAATACTCTTATAATATTCCTTTATAGTAATCTCTTTTATTAGGAGTACAAATAGGCAAAATCTTCTTGGAAAGGAAACTGGCAATATGTATCAAGAACTTTTGATTCAGCAATTCCATTTCTAGGCATCTACTCCAAGGATCAGAGATACAGTTGATGGATTTATTATAAGGATGTTTATAGACAGGTTATTTGTATCTTTAAGAAATTGGAAAACCTCCTAAATATTTCATAATATCCTGAAGTTTAAATAAATTATGGTGCAGCCATATGTTATTAATGTCAGCCATTTAAAAAAATGTTTTCTGGAGTGCCTGAGTGGCTCAATCAGTTGAGCAATCAACTCTTGGTTTTCAGCTTAGGTAGTGATCTCAGGGTCGTGGGATCGGATCATGGGATCAGGTCGACGGATGGGCCTCTGCATCAGGTTCTGCACTCGACATGGAGTCAGCTTGTCCCTCTCTCTCTCTGCTTCTCCCCCTGCTCTCTCTCTCTCTCAAATAAATAAATAAAATCTTTAAAAAATAAAAAAAATGTTTCTTATGAATCTTTAATAATGGGAAATATTCACATTTTAAAAATGGAAAAATTTGAACCTAACATGTATATATTCATTCAATATTTATTGTCTATAATCTGAAATGCATGATTAGGTACTTGGCAATACATACACACATACATTTCACAATTATGCATGAAAATTTCTTCTACCATAATTGTGATATTAGTATATATAATGCTAGGCCTAACAAGATCTTCATACAGGAATGGTATAAGTGCACTAAATCCTTAGACACCAGAGAAGAAAGAAGCCAATGGACTATCTCTAAAGTTGATAAGTTGGTAAATAATGATATGGTGGTATTATATTGAATTAATGAGAAAACTATCAAGACAATTAAAAACAAACATTTGACTATGGTTGCCTCTAAGAAGTTGAAAGTACAATGGAGTTGGGGCAGCAATGAGGCAGAAGGGCTTGCTTTCTGTTATAAGCCCTACTATACTATTTGATTTTTATTAATGTATATACTTTAATTTTATTTATTTATTTTTTCAATTTGTTTTGAGAGAGAGAGAGAGCACATAGCAAGCGGGGGAGCGGGGCAGAAGGAGAGGGGAGAGAGAAGCTTTAGCAGGCTCCATGCCCAGCGCAGAGCCCAGTGCAGGGCTCAGTCTCACAATCCTGAGATCATGACCTGAGCGGAAATCAAGAGCCACATGCTCAACCAACTGAGCCACCCAGGCTCCCCTATACTTTCATTTTATAAACAGAATGCCCTTTTAAATGTTGGTAGTACATGGGGCTCAATAAATAGTACCCCCCTTTCCCACCAAAGATCAGAACTGAAAGGTCAACAGAAGAGTCAGATAGCTAGGGATAAAATATCAACTTCATTAAAAGGTTAATTGAAAGAAGCACATGGCTGGCTCAGTTGGTGGAGCACATGACTCTTGATCTCTGGGTTATGAGTTCAAACCCACGTTGGGTGTAGAGATTACTTAAAATCTTTAGAGGAAAAAAATGTTAATTGAAGATGTAACATATATGTGTCATAACAGGCTTGCTAATATTTCATCACTAAATTTGCCTTTACCTACCCAGTCACTTGCATAGCTGTAAAATAGCAGGCCACCCCCACAGAGGAAAGCAGAGAGAAAAGTGCATGCATCCTACACATCAGCTAAGACTAAAAATCAAAAGGAGAAGGGAGGTGAGCAAATGCACTTGGTTTCTTCTTTCAGAGTCACTGATCATTTCCGTAAACTCACTCACTAGCCATCTACTAATCAAACATATATATCTGCCATGTGTGAGGTACTTTGCTACATGCTATGCTAAGACCAGTGAACCATAAAACTGGTAAGACAAGACTACTATCTTCAGCTTATAATCCAGTGAGAGAGACATGTAACAAATAAGGGAGACATGTATGTAAATAATTACACAAGATGCTACATATCATCTTGAATGATTCCATACACTTCTAAAAATCTGTGTTTGGGTGGTGCCTGGGTGGCTCAGTTGGTTAAGTATCTGCCTTCGGCTCAAGTCATGATCCTAGAGTTCCAGGATCAAGTCCCAGGATGGAGTCTTGGGATGGAGCCCAGCATCGGGCTCCCTGCTGAGCAGGAGTCTGCTTCTCCCTCTGCCCCACACCCCACTCGTGCTCTCTCTCACTCTCTCATTCTCCTTTAAACAAATAAATAAAATCTTAAAAAAAAAATATGTGTTTGGGGAGATCTTTCAGTTCATCAATTATTTATTTTATCCATATAGAGATAGTAGTTTTGTTGATTGTCCTCTAATCTTGCCATATAGTATTTGCATTATGTAAGTAAAGTTGTAATAGTCTAAATTCTTCAGATGCCTGTATTTATCCCTTTATTACTATTTTTAATCCCTTTATTACTTTTGAAATCTGCTTTCCAGCCCAGTTTCTTTGTACATAGATTTCAATAGCCTCTGTGTTCTGTAATATTTGATATTTTAGTGGCAGTTTTCAAATTTATTGATATAAGTCTCTCAACAATAAAATTGATCATATTCTTTCATTTCCCAGGTATTTTCCTGTTGATACAGAATATAAAGATTAAGATAATGTGTTTTAAAGATATCAAGGCCCTAAAATAACATTTGAATTGAAAGAGGTAATTATTATTTTTTTTAAGATTTTATTTATTTACTTGAGAGAGAGCATGAGAGAGAGAGCGCACAAGCAGGGTGAGAGGACAAAGGGAGAGAGAAGCAGGCTTCCCGCTGAGCAGAGAGCCTGACTCGGAGCTTGATCCCAGGGCCCCGGATCATGACCTGAGCCAAAGGCAGACACTTAACCAACCGAGCCACCCAGACGTCCCAAGAGGTAATCTATTTAATAGAGTTTGGTGCCTTGAGGTTTTCTGAAAATTTAGTAGTCTTTTTTCTAATACAGATATAAAAAATTGCCAATATAACCCAATAATACAATATTCTAGTGAATTACAAAACTATGGTAAAATGTCAAGGTACTGTTAGACTACTAACAATAAGCACGGAGTAATTTTAAAAGCCTTTTTTTTCATCACTTCAAGAAACTTATCTTGCTATTAAGCAAGATCACCTGGATGATGTACATTTGCTATAACTAGAAACATCCTATAATATAGAAATATTTTATGGAAAAAATTTTATGAATTTTTATTATGTAAAATTATTTGGCCTGTTAAATATGGCAACTTGAACACATGCATTTATTTCTACCCTATCCAGAAACCCTACTAAAATGATGATGAGGAAATACAAGAACCATAAACTCACAAGGACAAAGAGAATGTTGAGAGGAAATAACAGAGAATTTGCTTTGTTCAAATGTGGAGACTGTAGGTGAGGGTTTACCTACTCAGACATGCTAACAGTTCTGGGAATAATTGTTACCAGTTGTGAGTACAGATTTAGCTTGAAATCTCACCTTATCCTATACAAGAAAGCATAATTTAGGAAGAATACTCTGGTTCATGTAGATAAGAATTTTCCAGGAGTCAAGCTATATCATAAAAGAAGACAAGAGTTGGGTGGAGACCTTATTTGTGTTCTAAGTGAGTTTACTGTTATGGATTTATTGATAAGTCAAGCTGTATTATACACCAAGAGACAGGAGGAAAGTTTTTGTGTCCTCTGAGTGTAAGTGAGGATTTATCCTGAAATCAGACCTCATCAGACATAAGCTGATATATTCAGAGGAAAAGTCTTTGGTGTGCAAGGAATATAGGCATGAGTTTACTGAGATGTCAAGGGCAAGCTAACTTGAGACAGAGAAACCCTATTTGTTTTAGAAGAGTGAAATGAGTCAGAAGATAGAGCTCACCAAACTCAGGCAGCTACACCCTACAAAGACTTAATGATCCATGATTTTAAAATGCTGGGTATACTGTGATGACTCTCTAGCCTTTATCTCCAACCCTAACATTTCACTTGTACCATAGATTCTTATATACAATTGCCTGTTGAACATTTCCATTCAGATAGATAATAGGACTCTCACAGCTTAACATTTCCAAAGCCAACTTTTGAACATACTCTGCTTCCTCTTACTTCCTGAATCTCTCTCCCATCTGAGTCTTTACTCAGTGGGTGGGTCCTTTGACCCACCCTCATTTCCAATTGCTCAGCCTAATTGAAATCATCCTTGACTCCTTTCTTACATTATATTCCATACCCACCCAGGCTATTAGGAAATTGTGCCAGCTCCACTATCAAGCATGTCCAGAATCTCTCCAGTTCTTACCACATCCAGTGACACCACCCCAGGTCAGGACACCATCAATTCCCTCTCCAACTTCATCTCCATCTAGTCTTCCTCCACCCTCCCCTAGTCATTCTGATACTTACAGTCTTCCTTGCTATTCTTAAAACACAGTAAGCATTCTCTTATCTTCAGGCCATTGTGTTTTGGTTCCTCCAGCAGGAATACTCTTCCTTTCAGTTATACATGTAGCTGATTCTTTCACTTCCTTTAGCTCTCTGCCCAAATATCAATAAAACAAATAGAGATCAGTAAAGAAGGATCTTTTACTACCTTATATTAAAAAAATAAACTTAATACCCTTTCATTATCATTTTTCACAAAGTTCTCTCCAGTCTTTACACAGTCTGATTACTTCCTGAGCAGGAAGGATCATGCAAAACCTTTTCAATTCTTGGGTTACGTGGGTGGCTCAGTTGGTTGAGCATCTGCCTTCAGCTCAGGTCATGATCGTGGGGTCCTGGGATTGAGACCCCTGTGGGGCTCCCTGCTCAGAGGGGAGCCTGCTTCTCCCTCTCCCTCTTCCCTTCCCCCCAACCCTGCTCCTGCTCTCTCTTGTGCACGCTCTCTCTCAAATACATTAATTAAAAAAAACTCAACTCTCTAAAAACTTTAATATTGATTTTTTTACTTCACTTTGGAATGTCATATCTATTATACATAGATGTCTCAATAGAAACTTTCAGTTTCACATCCTACTACATTTTTTTTATGTTATGTTTCTCTCACTAGAACTTTAGCTCTATAGAGGCAGAGACTTTATCTCCTTTTCATCAATAGAACTACAGTATCCCTAATACTGCCTGGCACATAGCTTTCTAGAATATTTGTTCAATAGATGAATAAATGAATGAACACAGAAGAGAGGTGAGGGAATAATCTGGATAATGATCAAGAGAAATAGCAGAATGGCAGAATTGATAGACTGGAGTGAGACCCCAGCCTCCATCCTTCAAGAGATTAACAATTAGATATCCACAAACAAAAACAGCTGTGAGAGAGCTCTGACACCCACTTTAGCAACATAGTGGAATGAAAAAAAAAAAGAAATCTGAGAATAACTTCACTAAAAGAGAAAGAAGACAACCTCATTTTTCCAGCATCATCCCAAGAATACCCCAAGCTAGCACTGTTCAGTGCTAAGAGGCAATTTCCCAGCTCGTAAGAGTTCCCCTTACCATGAAAGGAAAAACCGGGTAAGCATCTAGCTTCCCCAGCCTCTTGGAGCACCAAAGTCCTGTTTAGGTTTCACCTCTCCCAGACCCACAAAATTGAGACATATAGAAACTACAGACACAGCTAGGGACAAGGAAGAAAAGCAGAGGTTACCAATAGCCACCACATATTGGGAGAGACTGGTTTATAGTGACCTGCTCTGCAGACTAACACAGCAGATTTCACTACTGAAGAAACTAATAGCCAGCACTGCTGCCATGGAGAACCCTCTGCAGTTTTCATTAGCTTTTGTCCCACTGGCATTTGTATTCCATGATGCCAGCCCCCCACTAGAGCCTGGGAACCACACTGACAGCCAGCCCAGGCCTCTACAGCTGCCCTACTGCAAGATGACAGCCTAGACTCCTGCAGCTGACTCCTACAACCATAAGCACTTTTGAGGCTAGCCCATCCAGCCATGCACTTGCACATCGCCAACCTGACACCTGTCATTAGCATACACTGTAATGCACATGCCCAGAAGACACTGTATGGACATGAGAAGCCCTCCAACAGCCAGGGTCCCCACAGCTGCTTGTGGGCCCAGATCAGGCCCTGTCTTCTGTCACTGGCCTGCACCACTGTGCTTCAATGCCTACTCTCACCACTCCTGTTCAACATACTACTGGAAATTCTAACTGGAGCAACCAGACAAGAAAAAGAAATAGAAAGCATCCAAGTTGGAAAGAAAGAAGTAAAATTGTCTTTTTTGCTGATGATATGATCTTTTATATATAGAAAATCCTAAAGACTCCACCAAAAAACTGTTAGAACTAATGAAGAAATTCAGTAAAGTTGCAAGGTACAAAATCAATATGTAGAAGTCAGCTGTGTTTCTATATACTTACAATAAAATATCTGAAAAAGAAATAAAAAATCTCATTCACAATATCATCAAAAACAAATAGGGATAAATTTTTAGCAAAAAGGTAAAAGATGTGTACACTGAAAACTGTAAGACTTTGGTAAAAAAAAAAATTGAAGAAGACACAAGCAAATGGAAAGATACTCCATGTTCATGGATCAGAAGAATAGCCAAAGCAGTCATAAAAGAAGAACAAAGCTGAAGGCATAAAACTTCCTGATTTCAAATTATATTACAAAGATATAGTAATCAAAACAATATGGTACTGGCATAAAAATAGACAACATAGACCATAAAAACTGAATCAAGAGCCTGTAAATAAGCCCTTACAATACAGTCAACTAATATTTGGCAAGGGAGCCAAGAATACTCAATGGGGAAAAAATAGTCTCTTCAAAAATGGTGTTGGGAAAAATTAGAGTAATTTTTCTAAGATTTAAAGGAAACTGACAGATTTCCTGATTTTTTTTAACTATGTCAAAACTTTCTTTTAGCTTTTTTGGGATTTTTGTTATAGAGTTTGGGGAAAAATTAACGACAGTTCCATAAAAATCTAAACCTCCCCAAAATGAGGCAGTTATTAACTCTAAAAGGAAATGTAACTATTGTACAATTCATATCTCAGCAGTGAGCAATATGTACACAGTAATAATATATAACTATAGTCATAATAATGTAAAAATTAAAAGTTGATTTCACCAAAAATAATTATGTAAATATCCTAGATGAATGGCAATTGGTAAAAGGCAGTTAAATCCTCTGCTTTCATAGTAGAAAATCAACTTATAACACTAAAATTTATAGAATGAGAAATAGGAATTTGAACAAAAGTTTTAGAAATATAGAAGTAAATTCTAAAAGAAACTGAGTTGAAAGTGTTTTGTTCAGGAGAGAAGTTATTTGGGAGGGAGGAGGAAATGAAGCAGTGGACTACTTGCTACTTTTCATTAGAAACACTGTATTACTATTTGGCTTTTAAATTATGTATATGTTTCACTCTGAAACATAAAAAAATACTGGTGTGTGTGTGTGTGTGTGTGTGTGTGTGTGTGTGTGTGTGTGTATGCCATATTCACTACAAGTACAGAAATTCACCCAAGGTAGATCAAATGAAAACACTACACATAGGCAACAAGGAAATTTGAAGCAATCAAATTTAGGACACAAAGCCAGCCTTCAAAGTCTGGCCATTACTCTGTAAATCTTTTTCTCTGTAGGACCACAAAGATCCTTGTCTCTACTTAGATTTATGTATTTGCTTCATTTTTCTCCTTGCAGATTGATCTTAACATCTTCTCTTCTTCCCTTACAACTTCTGCTTGCTGGCTGTTCAGGCTCTCCAAGGAACCAGTTCTGGCACTGACTTCACAAGAAGAATCCAGTAGGCACATTTTTCAAAACAATGTTTGTGTTTGTGTCCCTTGGTTCGAATTCTAAAGGTTGAGACTGAATGATTAGGTCTATGTACAGATTGTCTGCCCATTCATGATATCACATGATACAAACATGACCACCCAAGCCCATCACCTCAACAAGAGTTCTGAAAGGATAAAATTTCAAAGAAGGGGCTACTGTTGGAAAGTTATATAGACGTACCTATTCACCCAATCATATTCCATGCTTACCAAACTAACTTTAAATAATTTGATTTACCTGAAGTTTGCCTACTGGGGAAACCAAGGCACTGGACTTTGGGACTTATATTTCCTCTTTGTAAATTAATAAGTTGACTTCAACAATATATACAAAAGGAGAGAAGATAAACAGAATAGGTCTACAAAGAGGAAAATTAAAAATAGACAGTGGGAAGTATGGACAAAGAAAGAGAACTAGAAAATTCCTTGACTTTCCATTCCTGAGGTTTGGCTCCTCATCATGAAATTCTTTCCATGAGATTCACCTGTAGCCCGCAGGGCTGATCCACTTGAGTCAATTCTGGTTTTTCAACTGTGGCACATTGACAAAAATATTAAAAATTTTAAAAGCCTGAAACACTGTGTCAGACCCTAAAGTCAGACTGCATTAAATTGTTCAAGGTAGTGCTGTCTTATGAGGTTTCTTGGCAGTCAGCCAACTTTAACTAACCTTCCTTGAGTCAATAATATTTATGGATTTGTTCATCCAAACAAAATATATTTAATAAAAAGCCTACAGTAATATTTTTACTTGTGCAAAGAAAACTATATAAACCCTGAATATTTTAATCAGCAGTAAATATGAAACGTTGTCACTGAGTCTTTTTTCCTCACCCATTTTTTTTTAGTCCAAGAAGTATGGTAGGAAGACCATGGGAGTATTTTGAGTAAAATTATGATAAACCTAGCACTTTTAGATTTTACAGACTACAAAGATAGTTATAGAATCCAAAATCTCAGTACCTTTAATATGTCATGGATGTCATAATGGCTTCGTATGTAGTTTTCTCTGAATCGTGTTTAGACTTTACTTCAAATGTCAAGACATAGAATACAACAATGATGTTCATTGATTCTCACCATAACTTCGACTAACTGCAATGCACATAGAGAAAGAATAATAGCATGGTATTGTAAGTGCTTGCATTAAAGAAAGCTACAAGGCATGGCATGTGGATAGAAAGAAAGGGTTTTTAAGAGACAAAACAAAATGTTATCCACTCACTAAGTGAAAAATCAAGACCCCCATAAAAACACTTAAAAGAATAGCTGAACTCACTAGTTTTAAATGGTTTTTTAAAAAAAAATGTAAGAAAAAAAGCAAAAAAGTGAAATAAAATTTGTTCCCTCAAATTGTCCTACCTAATGTTACATAATTATTCTACTTCATTAGTTTTTCTTAGCTAGAGAGGTTGGGGAAGAATGTTAATAATTCATAATATCTTCGGGATGCCTGGGTGGCTCAGCTGGTTAAGCGTCTGCCTTCGGCTCAGGTCATGATCCCACAGTCCTGGGATCGAGTCTTGCATCTGGCTCCCTGTTCAGTGGAGAACCTGCTTCTCCCTCTGTCCGCTGCTCCCCCTGCTTGTGCTCTCTCTCTCTGACAAATAAATAAAATCTGAAAAATAATAATAATAACTCATAATATCTTCGATAAGGCCTTTAAGATTCTCTATCTTGTCCAATAGCCAGTCATCTGGAAATATTTCACTTTCCAAGTTAGCAAACCAGTGAATAAAACATATTTCATAGTTCTTCTGTTGCTTGTTAGTTAGCCTATGTCTACCAAAAGTGTGGTCCTACTCTTTGATATCAAGGTAGTGCTTATTCAGGGTACATTTTTTAAGGCTAGTGATTTCTTCTTCAGCCTGGACCTAAAGGAAGGATTAGAATCCCAGTGAGGGACATAGCCTGCAGATCAGCTACTTCCAAAACAGGGCAATCTCAGGGACCTGTGGGTAAACAGGAAATTGTAACCAGGATCCTGCCCCCTCTTACATTATATCTTGCTGTTTAATTTTCTGCAGAAACAATATAATTAATCTTGGCAGTGGAGAACTTAACAATTGCTTCTCTCCACCTAATGTTGAACTCTTTGTTTCCCTTTGCCTTAAATATTACTGAAGCATAATTTCACATGCGTGCAAAAAACAGCCCATAGAAGAGTTTTTGCTTGTATCCTATGTACACTTTTATGGTAAGGACCATACTATGGAACAATTTATGTGCTGTACATCTTCAGAAGTTGCTAAATGTCACTAACCAGAATTAAGGATAGCCCCGTGGAATGCATCTTAATATTATCTTACAACCAGGCTAAGGGTAACAGAATTTTCTCTAAATCACTTAGATTCTATAATAGTGCTTAAATGAGAACTTATCTTCCCACTCAACAACATTATTTTTTTTTCTGGGCCAACTTCTCACAGTTAAACATAAAACACTATTTATACTCACTATGAAAAATTGTTAACAGGTGCACCTGGGTGGCTCAGTGAGTTAAGCGACTGACTCTTGATTCCTGCTCAGGTCATGATCTCAGGGTTGTGAGGTCAAGCCCCACGTTGGGCTCCGCACTGGACATGGAGCCTGCTTAGGATTCTCTCTCCTTCTCTCTCTCCCTCTGTCCCCTTCCCACTCTCTCCCTCTCTAAAAACAAAAACAAACAAACAGCAACAACAAAAAGTTGATATGCAGTTGTTACGGAAATAATAAGTTATGCAGTGAATAATTAAATGATTACTATTTTCCTAAAGGTCTAATCCTTACATCTACTTTAAACTACAGCAAAAAGCCAAGACTAGGGGCACTTGGATGGTGCAGTTGGTTAAGCGTCTTGACTCTTGGCTTCAGCTCAGATTGTGGCCTCAGGGTCTTGAGAGTGAGACCTGCATGGGGTTATACCCTCAGTGTGGAGTCTGCTTAAGAGTCTCTCTTTCTCTGCCCCTCACACTCATACTCTCTCTCTCAAATAAATAAATAAATCTTAAAAAAAAAAAGCCAAGACATATCATTCTTTTTGATGCCTAGCTGTTAAGACTTTGAATAAGGTATGATAATCTACAGCAAAAAGTCAAATATGAGGCTGAGGTTCAAAAACTCTTGCTATTGATTGTATAATGTTTTATTGTTTTTTTAAGTTTTTATTTTAATTCTAGTTAAGCATACAACATTAGTTTCAGGTGTACAAGATGATGATTCAGCACCTCCATACATCACCTGGGGCTCATCACAAGTGCCCTTCTTAATCCCCATCACCTATTTAACCCATCCTCCCACCCTCCTCTCCTCCGGTCACCGGAGGTTTGTTCTCTATAATTAAGAGTCTGTTTCTTGATTTATCTCTCTCTCTCTTAATTTTTTCCCTTTTGTTTCTTAAATTCCACATATGAGTGAAATCATACGGTATTTGTGTTTCTCTGACTTATTTCTCTCTCTAGCTCCATCCATGTCATTGCAAATGGCAAAATTTCATTTTTTTAATGGCTGGGTAATATTCCATTATATATATGTGTATATATATATATCTCCCATCTACTTTATCCATTCATCAATTGATGAACACTTGGGCTGCTTCCATATCTTGGCTATTGTAAATAATGCTGCTATAAATATAGGGGTGCATGTATCTCTCTGAATTAGTGTTTTTGTATTCTTTGGGTAAATATCCAGTAGTGTGATTGCTGGATCACAGGTTCTATTTCTAACTTTCTGAGGAAACTCCATACTGTTTTCCACAATGGCTGCACCAGTTTACATTCCTACCAATAGTGCAAGAGGGTTCTCCTTTCTCCACATCCTCATCAAAACCTGTTGTTTCTTGTGTTGTTGATTTTAGCCATTCTGACAGGTGTGAGGTCATCTCTCATCATAGTTTTGATTTGCATTTCCCTGATAAGTCATGTGTCTGTTGGTGATTGTGTACTGTTTTATTCAAAAATAACAATTTCGGGAAAATGCCTGCCTGTGGTAGAGAATAACGACATAGCTCATAACTTTATTCTAAATATCCAAATGAATGCTCAGAGAGTCCTATACTTGATTCTTCAATAAATTCTTTGTAAATGTGAACCAAACGATGTGTCAGTTTCATCCCTAGGATGAAATCCCTAGATCTTTTTAACATGAAGCATATTTTCAACTATTGATTTATCTTCATTTGACCTTTAAACATTTTTCAAATTGATTACACCATCTGTAACATAATATTTCAAAAATTATTCCTAATCTAAAAACTGATTTTGGGGGGTGCCTGGGTGGCTCTGTCAGTTAAGCATCTGACTTCAGCTCACGATCTCAGGGTCCTGGGATCAAGCCCTACATCAGGCTTCCTGCTCAGCAGGGAGTCTGCTTCTCCCTCTCCCTCTCCATGTGCCCCTCTTCCTGCTTGTGCTCTCTCTGTCTCTCTCAAATAAATAAATAGAATCTTAAAAATAAAAAATAAAAATAACTGATTTTAGGGAATATTTAGGCAGTAAATAGTATAAAACAATTAAACATTTTATCACTTGGTAATAATGTTGTATTGAATTATCCACTTGATTATACTTTGTCATGATTAAAGGACATGTCAGCAATAAGCTATACAGAGAAACTGGAAAATAAGATTTACTGAACTGAGTACTATTCAGTGTTGCTATTCTGACCCTCCTTTTCTCTTCCATGTTCCAATAGAATGTTTCAAATTAGCAGAAATTCTTCCTTCCTGAATTTAAAAAAACATTTGATAAGGCATTAAGTTCCCCATTCTCTTATTTTTGTTTAAACAAAATGAGACATAAAATGATCAGAAATTCAAAAAGTGATTCAAAGATTCAAAAAGGGTAACTCAACTAAATATTCTGATGAAACAGAGTTTTATTATTCTTTTTGTTAACTCTTGGAAACAAAAGACACTATCCAAAACACATGCTTAATAACACCACCACTAATATACAACTACTTTAAGGTGTAATGAATTATTACTTTTTAATTAAAATCAATTGATCTCTTTTTTCTAAAAATAGACTTAAGTCTTACAAAGCTTCCCATGTATCTAAAGAAGCATGATTTGCACTTACAGCAATTTTTTAAATATTTATTTTGCCAGGTAGATAGTAAACAGAAGCAAAGGTTGAAAAATAAATTCTAAAGATTTATATCAGTGTATGTCTATAAATTATCATATATTCTAATAACTTTCCTGTTTTACAACTCCTTTTGGTGCAGGAAAAAATATTAAAATATTTTCATGTCCTCTTTCTTTCCTTGCCCACTATGAATAATTCTCTTTTGCCCCTTAAATTCCTGGGTTTTGTTGTATAGATCAGGGTGCCAGAATTGAAAGAAGTTTGAGCTAGTTAGATGGCTTTAAATGGGAAATGACAGAGTTGCTTAAGGACGAAAAATATGGCAAGGAAGAAAAAATAAAGAATAAAAGGGCAAAAAATGTTAAAGATCAATCCATCTGGCTTTAGGGGATATTTGGGGGAGTTCTGAGGATCACAGTTTAGGGTGATCTGCTCCACCATGTGGTGCAGGACTCTAAGAAGGTAAGTGGGAGAAAGGATTTAAAGAAATTCTGTTGTGTATTATTGCTGAAACTTTTCTTTGGTGTTTTTTGGGGAGACAATTAAGGTGCTTTCCAAGTTTTTAGAGATGTTGTATTATGTTTTTTATTTGTGTGTTTGTTTTCTAATTATATACCGTGTTCAGGTTGATTTCAGAATGAGAGTAATCAGGTCCAGCTTTATATAAATTATAATATAGATTATTATTGCTCCACTAGTGGTGGATATTTAATCTGTAATTTCAAGGAAATTAGTCTTATTTTTAAATTTCTCCCAAGTTTTGCTATGAGCTGTAACATATTAAACCAGATGATTAGGAAGCTGATATATATTCTGTAGCTCCTATTTGGTTACAAGTACCAAATAGCTTATGAGTAAATATTTAAAACCACACAAGTTAAAACAGATTGTGGCATGGTAAGTCCACAATAATGCATAACTAACATTTATTAAATGCTTACTCTGTGCCAGGCTTTGTTCTAAGCAGCTGACATGCATTAATTAATTTGATATACTACAATTCAATGATGTAGAACTAGGTTTTCCCCTATTTTTCCAAAGAGGAAACTGAGGCAGGAAAAAGATAAATAACATGCTAAAAGTCACACAACACCAGCTGGTGTATAGTAGGGCTGGATTCAAAACCAGTCTGGTTCCAGAACCTGCCTTCTTAACCTCTGTATTACACTATCTCTTTAATCAAGGCTTGTATTTAATCTATAAACTGTAAAACATTATATTACTGGTAATCACCCAGATAGGGAAAAAAATGGAATATAAAGGCATTTCATAATTAATAACAAAGATATATAAGGAAATCAATTTTTACACTCTGAATTTCAAAACAATTTTGTTCTCAATAATACAAATAATATGCTTTGTGCTGTATTTTGCTAATGTTCTACCTAAACCATGTGCTTACCTGGCTTTCTGGCTAGAACTGTCATTGTTACCACTACTGGCTAATGCACACATAAATCTTGGTGTGACTTACTTAAGAATAAAAAAAAGCAAATCACTTTTTTTTTAATCTTTTTTTTTTTTTTTTGACAGAGAGAGACGCAGTGAGAGAGGGAACACAAGCAGGGGGTATTGAGAGAGGGAGAAGCAGGCTTCCCGCCGAGCAGGGAGCCCGATGCGGGGCTCGATCCCAGGACCCTGGGATCATGACCTGAGCCGAAGGCAGACGCTTAACCACTGAGCCACCCAGGCTCCCCAAAGCAAGTCACCTTTGTCTGCATGTTTTTCTTAAGTGAGGGAAAAAAAATAGTGTGTCGGATTGTTTCAGATTTATAAAGGGAAAATTTGACTGAGGGCTTCTAGGAACACCTAGTGTCTGCCCATGTATAGTACAAAAGGATGAAATCTGTCTACAAAGAGAGATGATAGATAAATTGTGTATTATGTATTATAATTCATTTAACACATAACATATATATTTGACAAAACTGATAAATACAAATCCTATTGCTGAATCTGGGTTGCTACCTGAGAAAGTCATATCAGGCTTCTTCATTGTTGCTCTAGGGGCATAATAGGGTGATGGATGTAAACCCTAGGGGTACAGATTATCAGTTAAAATTCATGGTCATCTTGAAGAGAAATGCATGTCACGGAAATGTAGAAATGGTCCCAATAGGGCACTAATAGGGTCAGTCTGTGGACAAATATATCTGATGATCACCATGGTAACAACCCTGACAGGTCACACATGGAGTAATCTTTCCTTCATCATCTGAAGAGATAATTCTCCTGGGGATGACCTATACTGAGGCTTTACCAGGATTATCTCTGTAGGTGTTGAAATAAAATTACCACTTCCATAGGGATTTGCCTAGAAAATGACCTTCTCATGGAATAATCTAAGTCACTTCAAAATATGGTACTTACAGGACTATTTTCAGACTGATGAGAGCATTAGTAACCATTCTAAGAGAGTGTTCCCAGAAACACCTAGATAGGCTAGACAGATTTCCAAACCATCCTATTGTGCAGTTCCATGGGACTCCCTAAATGTGGAAGTTAAAACCCAGGAACTTTTCAACATGTGGATGAGTTCATCCACAAAGCTGTTTGTGACTCTGACAATATTTTGTGGGGTTTTTTGGTGTGGAGAGATGAATGCGTTATGGGAGACCTTCAGAAAATCTCATTTGGGGAACTCAAAATATCTCCCACCACCATGTAATAATTTTTTTCCCTCCATATGCGAGGTAGGTAAGATTAATGGATTATGATTTTTGTCTGTTGTTCTTACTCAAAGAATTGTCAAGATCCACTGCTCCTTCCTAGAAAATAAGGTACTAACTCTGCTGGGGAAGAGTTTCTTGCAATGTGTAAGTCCTCAGCTCAAAGCACCTTTCTTTAGGCATCAGTTCGGTTTTGTTTTGTTTTGTTTTGTTTTCTGTTTTTATGAAGGATAAAGAAAAGCTTGGCCTCAGTGCCCCAAATTTGGCATGAGGATTATGAGTAGGTCTCACCATGGGCCCATGCCTTCTTCCCTGGGGAAGGTAATAAAAGAGATTGGAACACCTTTATCCCTTTTGACATTAACCCAGTCCTGCTGGTGGAGACTCTCCGATAGGTGTTGAACAAGCCTTTTGTCATTCACTCCCATCTCTGAAATTCCAAACCATGGAAAATTAAAGAATCCAACCTTCAAGCAGAAGGCAAAAACAGTGCAGGTAATATCTTGATATTGCTTGTCACTATGTTTGAGATAGAAGAAAGGAACAATGAAAATTTTGGCTGATGCCTGTATTTTGAAGACTTATTATTTTTCTCTTTGTGATATAACAGTTTCAACAAGCAGACCAATCCCCAAATGGGAAGTATCTCTATTTTTGACAAGCCCTAGAACTGTACAGAAACTACCCAACTTGTGGCTGAAATTCTCCAAACATTGACCCCATGCAAGTGTAGATCTAAAGAAATATGATAAACAAACAAATAAACAAAAATTAACAAACTGAAAAACAAGTGTAGAGGATGAGGTGAAAATGTGCTGACCTAATAACTGTAGAACTATCTGGAGTGTATTAGATTAAAGGCAAGAGAAATTGTACGTAAGCACAATATTCTAGTTGATAATTTTTTTTTTCTCCACAGAAGTGTAAGTTAGCAATTCTAATACTGCTATCCATGTGTGCTGGACTTAAAAAAATAAGATGGCAGATAGTAGGAGCCAGGTGTCTCACTGTTGGAGTGAGGTTTACAAATAAACAAGTAGAAGAGGATAGAAGGATTTTGTGGTGGAGCATTAAAGTTGGAGACATCAGTATGAACTCATGTTTAGTCTAATATGGATATAGATGGTTACATATAAAAATATTTATAGATATGTGTATATACACAGGTTAGTATATACATATGTATTTCCTTCCTCTATCAGCTGAGAGGACCTAGAAGCAATGACATTTTAAAAGCAAAGAGCTTATCTAGCATGTAAATCTGGTTTCTAAGATCATTCTCCAGTTTAAAAAAAAAGAAAGGATCCTTGGATAAATAGCTGATTCTAGGACTGGTGCAGGCAAAACATTAACTGGATCATCTTGTAGTGTCAAAAAGTAAGGAAGTGCTCAAAATAAAACAACTCCTCATGATGATGGGGATATGTCAAGGAAACATGGACACCACTGAAAGAGCTACCAATGAGCAAAACTGGCACAATTCAAACAAAAAAATAAAGTAGCATTAGATTAAAACCCAGCATAAAATAAATGCCCATAAGTCCTACTAATATAAACTAATGATTAAATAAGTAAATGGGAGAGAAGAGACAAATCTCTCAATCTCTCATACAGAAGAATTACAAATAATTTATGTTGATACTCTGTCTTCAAGGAGATGGAGTATAACTCCCACTCCCTAAGTGTAGGCTGTGCATAGATAGTGACTTCCTTTCACAAATTACAGTATGGAAAGAGAGAAGAAAAAGACTAACTTTACAGTGAAGAAACCTGACAAAAATAACTCAGCCAGGCAATCAAGGTCAACATCAATAGTTTCAGTCATATTGACAATATGTACCCTTGATATGAGGCAATGAAAACAACACTTTACGTCTGTCATCTTCCTCTCAAAACCCATAATGCCAGTCTAAATAGTGAGAAAAATATCAGAAAAACCACAACTGAGAGACATCCTACACAATGCTTAACCTATACTCTTCAGAACTGTCACAGCTAAATGTAATGTGGTATTCTGAATGAGACCTTGGAACAGTTAAAGGACACTTGGTAAAACTAAGGAAATCTGAATGAAGACTTTATATATTTGTATAGACTGGTTAATAGTAATGCATCAGTATTGGTTCATTAATTGTAATGTATCATACTAATTTAAGATGTTGATAATAGGGGAAACTGGGTGAAAAGTATGGTAATTCTCTGCACCAACTGTGATTTTTCTGTAAATCTAAAACTCTCCTAAAAAAATGAAGTTTATTAGGGAAAAAAGTACACATCTCACTGTGTGTGTCTAGTTGAATTAATTTTGCAAGCACTGGCAGCCTTCTCTGATTTAACATATTTTTAAGTGTTTTTACCAAAATAGCAATTTAATAATTTTTAATAGAATATGTGAACATGTAATGACAAAAGAATTGCATGCCAATTGTGATTGGTAAACTAATAAAGAGATAAAGGTAGTGTTAATTATCACACTGCTCCTCTGTCCCCCAGGGAACTATTATTAACAGTAGGGTGTATATTCTTCATGTCATAAAAACATATATACACATATTTAGGAGGTTTTTTTAATTATGTTAATCACCATACATTACATCATTATTTTTGATGTAGTGTTCCATGATTCGTTGTTTGCGTATAACACCCAGTGCTCCATGCAGTACATGCCCTCTTTAATACCCATCACCAGGCTAAACCATATTACATACATTACTCTAGAATTTGAATTTGTCACTTCCTTGCACATTACACATGAACATCCTTCCAGATAAATATATCGTGTCCCCTCTTCTTATAATGTCACAAAATTCCATATTATGAAAACAGAGTTTATTCAACCATAACTCTATGGATCCTATTTAGGTTGTTTCCAGTTTTTACCCTCTCTGTAGTAAGTATCTCTTATAGGTAGTCTGCTATACTCATGCCTTTATTTCTATATAGTAGGTTCCCTGTGGTGTATGGATGTTTCTAATTTAAATAGATTTTCCAAGTTTACTTTCCAAAAAGTAGGAAATTAGCATTCTTACTAATGATCGAATGTATGACAATAACTCAATGATTGTATGTATGAATATAACTCTTTCCTTATATCCTCACCAAGCTAGATGTCTCTCTTTTAGAGTTTTACCAATTTGATAAATGAAAAATGCTATCTCATTCTTGCTTTAATTTCCATTTCCTTGACTAATAGTGAGATTCAGCATCCTTTCATGTATTTATTGATCATTTGGATTTCCTCTTAGTTGTTTTTCCATTCATAGATGGTACCCTTTTTTTTTTTCTTATTGGATGGTCTGTATTTTTTCTTAACAAATTTAGAGATCTTTTTATGTTAGGAGGATTAATTCTCTAAATCATATATAGCGTGGAGTTAAATGACATGCCTACTGCAAAGAGTAATTGTGAGAATTAAATGATTTAATATATGTAAAGCAGAACAGTTCCTGCTCCATGAGGAGTACTAATTAAATGTTAGTTGCTATTATAATTATTACTACTAATATTTTCCTTAATTTTATCTTTTGGAATTTATTGGGATATAATTTGCTATAAAATGTGCTTTTAATTTTAAGTAGACAAATATGTCCACTTTTACTTTGTGTCTTACTTAGAGAGAGCCTCCTGGCCACTTTATATATAAATTTTCTTCTATAATTTCATCTAATATTTTTAACATTTATCTTTGTTTTAACATTTAGACCTTAATATTTGATTTAGTTTTACATGTGGGATGAAAGAGAGGTCTTATTCTGGTTTTTTTTTTCTTTCAGATGGATAACCCATTAACACCACTTATTAACTTAATAATCCTTTACTCATTTAATTAATATATCACTATTACATTAATTTTCTGTATATACTTAAATCTGTTTCTGAATGCTTTATTCTGTTATACTTCCTAGTTATTTCTTCTCATGCCAATACCTTACTGGTTTGGTTACAGTGACTTTATAGCCAAGATTAATATCTAGTAGAGCAATTTCTCCATCATTGTTCTTTTTCATATTTTTATTATTTATTCCTGGTTTTTTATTCTGCCACTTGAATTTTAAATAAAACTATTTATGTTGAGAACTGCAGGGTAGGGAAGGGTGAATGTCTTTCAGGAGGCCATGTGAGCCCCATTTCTGACAACAGCAACCATAATTACATACCTTATTTATATCTGTCCTCTCCACCTCTTTCCTCGTCTTGCTCTCCATTCTACCCCACTCCTGCTTTCTGCCAAATAAACTCTTTGCCCCCAAGACCTTGCCTTGGGCTCTGCTTTTGGGTGAACACAAATTAAGACACTTTTCTCTTTTTTAAAATAAAAATAAAAATATTTATCTCATGAAAGCAGTTTTAGCTAATCCCCACAGTATAATCTCTTTCAATAATTTCTATGTAGTCAATGATAATTTGATTTCCTTTTTTTATCAAATGGATATTTTGGAGAGTTTTTATTGATTTAAAAGTAGCTAAGCTTTTTACAATTATAATTTTAAAAATGTGGTCTATGAAAATAAAAAATACATCGTTTTCTTTTTCAACAAAGTAAATGATCAATTTTACAAATGTTGCCAATATAATGTGTAGTCCTGTTGAGTATAAGTTTCTACATATAAATTTACTGAAGAGAGGAGCTTCTTATATTATTTAAGTAGTTTATATACACCCAGTTCTGTCAACTCAATTTTAAAAATTATTCTTATTTCTGGTTTTTGCTTTGTATATTTCATTGATAATATTATTTAGTGCATATGGTTTTGTTTGCTTTATCATTATGTAGTTTAATGCATTTGCCTAGAATTTTCACTTGGTCTTGTTTCAATTTTGTCACATTTGCTTTCTTTTGGTTTTTCATTTGCCTGGTATAATTTGCCTGGACCCTTGTTTTCAATATTTTCCCAACTCTGTTTGAAGTAAGTTTAGCTAATTTTTTTTTCACCCAAACTGACAATTCCGTTTTTAATTGTGAAAGTCAGTAGTTCACATAAGTTTCACAGGTCACTTTTTTATTACTTTGCCTTATTTTAGGTTCACTATTTAACTATTTTCCCCTAATTTCCTTTCCTTTCCTCTGACACGAGCAGTTATCTTTTCATTACCTTTTTTCTTCTTTCTTAACAAATAAGGTCTACTATACCTACCAGATCTACTGCTTTTTACCTTCCTGTTCCTAACAAGCATAATTAAACTACATATCTCTATTATTATATTAAAATAAAATATCAGTTCTCCCTTTCACCTTACTTGGCAACTTCCACCATAATAAGATGAAAATTTAGGGGCACCTGGGTGACTCAGTCAGTTTAGTGTCTGCCTTTGGCTCAGGTCATCATCCCAGAGTCCTGGGATCGAGCCCTGAATCCTGCTCACCAGGGAGTCTGCTTCTCACTTTCTCTCTCTCCCTCTGCCCTGCACTGCTCATTCTCTCTCTGTCTCTCTCAAATAAATTAAAAATCTTAAAAAAAACAAGATGAAAATTTAAAAATTATTTTATATTCACTCAGTTTAGCCATTGCTCTAAATAAAACCTTTAGCATATTTTACTCCTCCACTCATCCTACTCCATTCACAACTTTGTTTTGCTCTAATTTAACCTTCTGGGTTGCAGGTTATGACTGGAGTTTCTTTCACAATTTATCTCCTCTGTTTCAAAAATTCTTACTTCATGATTCTATTACAAATTCCTAAGCAATATTACTAATTCCTTAAGATTTGTAACCTATGTAAGATTCATCACTCCCCACTTATTTTTTTCTTTGTCTTTCCCTACTTTGAAAGCTCTCTTGTAATTTAATTATCACTTGCTAGAATACTTCCTAAAGTATTTTTGTTAGGGTATAAAACTGTTATGCTTTCTGAATCCTTACCAGCTCAAAATGCCCTTCATTTTCTCTCAAAGGTAAATGGCTAAACTGGAGAATCGATGGCTTCTTTTCCTCTCTCAATAGACTGTTGTCATTATTGTTCTGTATGCTAATTTCTAATATTACAGATGAGAAGTCTGATACTAGTTGTTAATCTGCTGTTAATTTGTTTTTTCTTTCTGGAAAGAGCTTCCTTTATCCTTAAAATGCAGAAATATCATCATGCCATGATCTTTTTAATGAATCGTATTTGAGAAACAGTGAGTCTAATATAGTCTTTCATCAGCAAAGAAAATTTTATTTAATTTTCTGTTTATTACTTCCACATTTATTCTTTTTTCTCTTTCTGAAATTCCGATTTTATTATATTCTCACTTCTGGAACTATCCTCCAAGCCTTTTCTCTTTTCCTCATGATTTCTATCTCTCTTTGTGTTTTTGCTTTTGGTTTTTTCATGCTACAGTTTTTTGTTTTGTTTTGTTTTTTTGTTTTTGTTTTTGTTTTTTTTATTTTGTTTTACTTAATGTCCCAAACTACTAATTTACTTATCAGCAGGAACCATTATTTTTTTCAGTTAGTCTAGTGAGACTTTTTTTTTTAAGATTTTATTTGTCAGAGAGAGAGAGAAGAGAGAGAGAGCACAAGCAGGGGATGTGGCAAGCAGAGGGAGAATGCAGGTTCCCCACTGAGCAAGGAGCCTGAAGCGGGACTTGATCCCAGGACCCTGAGATCATGACCTGAGCCGAAGGCAGACGCTTAACCGACTGAGCCACCCAGGCATCCCTAGTGAGACTTTTTTTTAAAAATCATGATTCATAATTCTAAGAAGTTTTTTGTGTGTGTCCTATCATTTTGTCCCTGGAAGCCTTTGCTTTTAAAGGTTAATTCTGGTTTGTCTCCCTCTCTGTTTTGATCTTGTTTTATTTTTTCCCTCCCTTCCCCTATGATCCTCTGTTTTGTTTCTTAAACCAAAGATACTCTTAATCATAGGAAACAAACTGAGGGTTGCTAGAGGGGAGGGGGGTAGAGGGATGGGGTAACTGGGTGATGAACATTAAGGAGGGCACTTGATGTAATGAACACTGGGTGTTATATATAATACTGATGAATCACTGAACTCTACCTCTGAAATTAATAATACCCTATATGTTAATTAATTGAATTTAAATTTTAAAAATACATAAAAAATTAAAATAAATTTTAAAAAATAAAGGTTAATTCTGTCTCTTCCATTACTTTTAGTCCAATGAGAGCCATCAGGTTTTAGCTTGGTCTTTACCTTTGTGGTGACTGAATCTACTTAAGTGATTAGCACTTCCCCTTTGCTCATGTTTGATTTTCCTTGGCTGTTCAGCAATCTGTTAGGCTCCCTCAAATAGGAAAAAACTAATAACTGATAAAAGGTACAGCAGTTTTTTGGTTTCTTCATCTTTTCTGATAAGCCAGGTTTTTTGTTTGTTTTAATGTTTCCTCTCTTTTGAGGCAGAAGAAAGGGCATTTTTGCTCTCTGGTCTCTTTCAACCACAGGGACAGTGAACAAATCAGCCCAGTGGTTTGCTTCTGGCCTGGGTTTAGCTTGTTTCCTTCTAGGCCATAGGCCATTGGAAACATAGCCCTCCTCAACAGAACTCACAAATTTGCTTGAAATACTGGATTTCACACCAAGCCTTGAAGAGACATGGGCCATCTCTTCTGTCATTGCTTCCTTACCCAGCTCTTGCCTAACACTAAGAAGAATGAATTCTTAACCTAAATTCTCATGCTCTGGACAGTCCTGCACCTATGAGGGCATAGGTGTGCCTGAAGAAGGAACGGACAAGTGATCCTATTAAGAAACCTCCCCCCTCAAACCCACCAACAATCACAACCTTACCAATGTAATTTATCTGAGAGACTCTTTGGACCAATCTAACATTCTTGTGTCCTGCAGCCCTGATCCATCTTCCTGGAACTCTCTTTCCCCACTTCTCTTACTTTCTTCAGCTTTCTGCTCAAATGTGACCTCCCATAGGGGCCGTCCCTGTTCACTCTATGTAAAACAGCAAAAACCCATTCCCCTGTCCTCTTAACCTGCTTTATTTTTCTTTGTAGCAATCAGTTTATTTTTCTTATTATCTGTCTCTGCTTACTAGAATATAAAATATATAAGAGCAAGATTTTTCCTGTTTTTCCTCATTGTTATTGCTGTATTTTCATAACCTAAAACAGTGCCTGAAATATTATAGTTGCTTAAAATATACATGTTGAATAAAGAAATAAATGAGATTCTGTTACAAACAGTGGCTTCGGATATATTTTCTTAAATTGGTCAACTCACAGATCTGGTTGTTTTATTATTCCATAGGCAGAGTAGGTGGTGAGAAAAAAAATCCAGAATATGTGGTCAAGCTTTCACTTTCTATCTGAATACTCCCACCATGGACCATATGAATTTTTTAATCCAATCACTTTTACTTCCAAATAGATAAAACAAATTTGTATGAATTCCTAATCAAAGATCACACACTGAACACATGATTTTATTTCTGTTCCTTTTTTAAACCATACTAAAGTGATAATGAAGAATTTTTTTTTTTAAAGATTTTATTTATTTATTTGACAGATAGAGACACAGTGAGAGAGGGGAACACAAGAAGGGGGAGTGGGAGAGGGAGAAGCAGGCTTCCCACCGAGCAGGGAGCCCGATGTGGGACTCGATCCCGGGACCCCGGGATCATGACCCGAGCCGAAGGCAGACGCTTAACGACTGAGCCACCCAGGCGCCCCGATAATGAAGAATTTTTAAGAGTATAAACTCACAAAAGGGAGAATAGATGCAAAAATAACAGCTATATAATTTTATAAGCTAGAAAGCAAATAGATAAGCAGGAAATGACTCAGCAGACCTGAGAAAAACTAATCTTAAACTAGAAGAGGAGGAAGCTAAGAGCCAAGAGGAGAACCTGGTTTAAGTGACAGAATTGCCCCAAAGTTCACAAATCAGCAATCACAGATGCCACTAAAAATGGAGATGATCCCAGCTACGACTTGGGAATATATTCTCTGAAGAAATAAACAGGACTCTAGACTTGGAAACCAATGTTGTGGCAGGAAAAACATACTCAAAACAAAGATGTTACATAAATACTTGTACACTCAAGGCTAAGGCCATTACTTTAGCTTCTCCCTCCCTTAGCAACCAGACACAGACACCTAGGAAGTCACCCTTTCTGCCAGAAATGGATAGAGTCTTCTCTAGGAACTGGACCAGCCCCAAAAGAGAGATCAAACTTCTCAGACGCATCCTATAATTAAATTCACAGTCCTTATGTTATGTTCTTCTATTGCCAGCTTGGCTAAGTTGGGAGTTACATTTCCCCTTCTCTGTATGGTTCTCAGTTAGAACTGGCCAGGAGAAAACTTGCATGAAATTTGAGGACAAAAGTTAAGCAGTGGTCATTCCTCTCTAAATAATCAGAGCTAAATATCATGCCAGAAAGTGAAAAGTTCCTAATAGGTTCTGTGGGGTGCTCTGATCAGATGGCGGGGCACCCAATGGGGGGCATTGCAACTGGGGGGAGGGGCCTGGCAGCATGGGCTGTGAAAGAATTCACCCAAGGCAGAACAGAAGAGATTGAAGTTTATTGAATATATCACAAGTAAGCAGCCAGCAGGACAGCAAAGGAGGGACTGACTGTCAGGAGGCAGTGGTGAGGAGCCACAGTTATAAGACAGAATGAGGAAGATTGGAGACATATGGAATTTTCCTTTTTTTGGTAGTTCCTAAGATTACCTGTGCCTGGTTGTAATTGGTCAGTTAGAGCTTATGGCTATTTCCAGGTGGGTTGTTTAATGAGCTTGTTTGCATTAAGCTTGGTAATCACTGTGGGCCTTTTGCCCTGCTCAAGTTTCCATTGCTCAAGCCTATTGCCCAAAAGCAGCCTCTACAGGTTCCAGCTTGTCTCCCCCTCTCAACTCCATGTCTAGCACTTCTTCTCAACTGTAGGCCCTAGTAACAAATAGCATTCCCAGGCTTACTACCAGACACCTGGCAACAAACCTACAGAAACAGTCCAGAAATACTAGTTTACCACAGACCTCTTCCTGAGCTCCTGTTTTGTAGTCTTATTCTGATGGCTGGACATACCTGGTTTCCTAGATTCCCCTACAAATCCCAACTTGTCTGTGTTTCACAGTGCTGAAGAAGAACTTGCTAGAGACTTCAGTGATCTGCCAGTCCTTCACTTCCAGGACCCCCTTATAGTCTATTTCTATAGCTCCTCCCACACTTATTTAAGTCTAATCCCTACAACAAATATCTCAACATTTATAGACTTACAGAGTTCATAGGCCCAACCATGTGCTGTTTCCAGTCAGCTTTCTAATCCCCTACTCATTTGCCTGACCAAGAATCTGGGAAATGCCTCTAATAGGAAAGGCTTCTAATAGGAAAGACCTAAAACAAGCAAACAAAAAAAACCCAGTTTATAGCAAACAGAGGAAAAATACCCTTCCTCCCCCCAAATACTCTCATAAATCTCCTGTGAGAGAAAAGAGATAATATTGCAGACACAAAACAGGACAGGATTCTATTATAAACAAATATTCAGACAGCAAAAAGAGCTCTGGGAATTAGAAATATGACAGTAAATTAAAAAAAAAAAAACCTCATCAGAACCAAAAAATAACATTGAAGCCATTCTTAGAAGGTAGAACAAAAAAATAAATTGATGAAGAAAATATTAAAAAAAAATAGAAGTCTAATCCAGAGAATCCAGTATCTGAAAACAAGAAGTTTGAAAAGGTGAGAAAAGAAGCAGAAAGAAAAAAATCAAAATCAAATAATTCAAGAAAAAAAAAACCCAGAACTGAAGAGTTTCTAGATTAAAAGCGTTCATACACTGGCTGATGGAATGGATGAAGGCACTATGTCAAGGTACATTCCTTGAAATTCCACAACACTGGAGAAAAGAGAAGATCCTAAGATCTTCTTAAGAATAAAACATGTTCACATACAAAGCACGAAAAGTTAAAAATGGGTTTAGACATCTAAACATCAAGAATGGAGCAATGTCTTTAAATTTCGAAGGAAAATCCTTTCTCATATACAATTCTATACCATCATCACTTTTTTTGTTCTCATGATTTGAAATATATATTCGATATTCCTCTGTTTCTAGCACAGAGCTTCTAAAACCCTTGGAATTTCCAGGATAGAAAGCCCAAGGTGTCCTTTTTTCTGTTAATGAGCTGACTTTTGGAAAGCTTCTAAAGTATGGCCCTGGTTGCCAGTGGAGCCAATCATGTGATTAGAGGGTTGGAACTTTCAGCGCCCCCCTCCCCCAAACCCCCATGCCTCCCACTTCCCACACCCCCCATAAGGGGAGAGGATCTGAAGGTTGAATCAATCATCAATGGCCAATTATTTGATCAATCATGCCTAGATAGTGAAGCCTTCATAAAGCACAAAAGGACAGGGTTTAAAGAGCTTTCAGTTTGGTGAAGACATGAGGACATATAAATGCAAGGAGAGTGGCATGCCCAGAGAGATCATGGAAGATGTGCACCCCTTCCCTACCTTGTATTATACATCTCTTCCATCTAGCTATTTCTGAATTATATTGTTTTTAGATAAAACTGGTAATCTAGTAAGAAAAAATGTTTCTCTGAGTTCTCTGAACTGCTCTAGCAAATTAATCAAGCCCAAGAAGGGGTTCTTTGGACCCTCCATTCTATAGCCCAGATCCTTGGTCAGAAGCACAGGTGATAACCAGGACTTGTGATTGGCATCTGAAGTGGGGGTGGGTAGGCCTGAGGAAGGGTGAGGTCTGAGCCCTTAATTGTGGGATCTGATGCTATTTCCAGGCAGATAGTGTTAGAATTGAGTTAAACTGTAGAAAACCCAACTGCTTTCAGAGAATTGTTGGTGATCTGGGGAAAAAAACCCACATACTGGAATTGTCAAAACTTTTACTTAACCATCTTTCTAGAAGCTGCCTGAAAGGGTGAGTGAGTTAAATTCTTTCTTGGCCATGTATAAAAGTCTCTCCACAGTGAACAGATAACATCTTAGAAAATAATGGAACCATTGCTTTTTTGATAAGATCTATAATACTTATAATGTATGACAGAGATTGAATGATATGTCAATGAATAAATGACCTAGGTTAACATGAATCATTATATTAAAACTCAGTGCCTCACTTTTAACCAACATCTTAGCAAAAGATGTCTGATTCCTGCAGAGTGCGATGCCTAAAACACATACTCACACAATCTGTGCAAATGAGAGGATTTATGTTGATAAACTGATATGTAAATATACATGTAAATAGAATATCTTCAGGAGTTGGATATTATAAGAAGCTGGTAATAGTGCTTGCAACTCTGAGGGTAGGAAACCAGTTGACTTGGGGAAAGGAATGTGAGAAAGACTTACTTTTCGTAACCAGGGCACATGGATGCAGGAGACCTGGCTCTGGGGTTCCCAAACAAAGTTCAGTCACTTGCCGCTGACAAAATCCAAAGGCAGAGAGACAAGTGTTGGTGAAACAAGAAAGGAATTTATTTCAGTGAAGTGAACACCAGGAAGATAGCAGACTAATGTCTCAAAAACTGTCTCCAAAGTGCCGAAAATACTTCTAGGTTTATAAAGTAAGGAAAATATGAGACAAAGTTCGTTTGGTACATGCTGGTAGGCGGTAAAGATCAGGTCGATCATTGTCTTGGAATCAATCATACACTATCTTTTTTTAAAAGATTTTATTTTTTCTTTATCAGAGAGAGAGCAAGCACACACAAGCAGGGGGAGCGGCAGGCAGAGGGAGAAGCAGGGTTCCTGCTGAGCAGGGAGCCCGATGCAGGGCTCAATCCCAGGACACTAGGATCATGACCTGAGCTGAAGGCAGACACTTAACTGACTGAGCCACCCAGGCATCCCAGTCCTGCAGGGTCTCGTTGGCTCCAGAAATTCCTTATTGCTTGAAGGGGTAGTTTTGGTTCCATCAGGGGATGCTTTGCCTGCTGAGTCTTTTGCCTGAGTTAAGAGATAAGCTGGAACGAAGGAACTTAATCAATTAGAAAGTACAGACTGAGGTCAAAATGGAGGTAGCTAAAGTCATCTTTCATTTGCTGTTAGCATTTTGTTGCCTCTGAATTTTGGACCATGCACGTATTACCTATTACAGCAATCAAAATCACACACACACCCGAGAAAAAGAATGGCTTTAGCCTTCTCAATAGCCAGTGGAAGATAAAAGGCAATGGAATAACGCATTCAAAATTCTAATGGAAAATTGGCACATATTGTGGTATGTATGGAATTATTACCTAGAATTCCATACATAGTCAAACTATCAATCAAGCATGAGAATAGAATAAAAATATTTAGATATTTTCCAGCATGAAAGACCTCAAAATGTGCTTCCTGGGTACCATTTCTTAGAAAGCTACTAGAAAATATATTTGAACAATTGAACAGATAAACCTAGAAAGAGAAACATGGGGTTATAGAAAATAGAAAATCCAGCTCAGGACAGAGACAAAGGGAATCCTCAGGTGAAGGGTGATTCCAGAATTCACCACTGGAGCCAAGCCTCATAGATATCCAATCCAGTTAGAGCTGGTAAAAGACTTCAGAAACCCCCAGGAGAAACTGCTTCCCAAAGATGAAATGACTAGAGCCCCTAGTGCATTAGAAAATGCTGAGAGGAATTTTAGAAAACTGGTTTGTGCCATTCCTGGTCCTGCTTGCTCTCTGATGCATTCTTTGCCTTTCCCCTGCTCTACTCTGTGTTTCAAGAGGGATGGCCCCTGAAGATTGACTTTCCCAGGCCTCTATGTTACCATGTGTCTTAGTCTATTCAAGCTGCTATAGCAAGAAAACACAGACTGGGTGGCTTATAGACAACAGAAATTTATTTCTCATAGTTCTGGAGGCTAGAACTTCAAGATCAGGGTGTCAGCATGGTTGGGTGAGGGCCCTCTTTGGGGTCACAGATTTCTCGCTCTATCCTTACATGGTGGAAGGGACAAGAGCTCTCTCTTGGACTTATTTTATAAGGACATTAACTTCATTCTTGAGGGCTCCAGCCCCATGGCTTAATCACTTCCCAAAGGCTCCCCTTCCCCCCAGTGCTATCAGAGATCGCTAGGATTTTAACGTATGAGTGGTGCAGGGACACAAACATTCAGACCATTGTAACAAGCAAATGACTGAAGCCACTGGAGACAGTTGAAAGAGAGGAAAGGAGGAAAAATCAGATGATTTATTTTCCTCCTTCTCTATCTTGGGCAGCTTCTTTAGCAATATTGGTGTTTCCTTTTTGGTTCCAGCTCTTTTTGGATGTGGAAGCCATGGCTTCAGACCCTGGGGTACAGCAACACCACCCTCTTTTTTCTCTTTAGCATAAAGGTGCTCGTAACTTTCTGCTGTTGCTAAATTTTTCAGTTACTCTACTGCACTCTATTAGCTTCTCAGCTTCTGCCTGCATTCCAATTCCACACATTAAATTCCCTTTATTGTAAATACTGAAAGTGATTTCTTTTTTCCTGATGAAACTTAGATTGACAACACGGTTGAATTACAAAGAAGTACCTAGAACTCTAAGAAAAATAAAGCAAAGTAATTAATAGCAAATAAAAAAAAACTGTGGAGGGAGAAGGTGTTCATATTTTACTTTTTGGCTCAGCTCATTTTTATTTAAATGGTCTAAATAATGCAAATAATGAATAATAATCTAACAAATATTAGTTGCACTTTTAATAACCCAAATCCTCCAATCTGATAGACCAGATCATAGGATTTCTCCCCCAGAGTAGAAAAAAGAATTCCTTCTACTTATAATAGCTAGGATGTCTTGCAGTCCTGTTGTAGAAGGAGAATATGATATAGAGGAAGTAAAAGGAAAGCCCTTCCCTTTGGATATGGTGGGGGGGGGGGCGGGGAAAGAAGAGAGGGAAAGGAAGTGTGGGTAGTAATCTGATCCACCTCCTCTAATCTCCTTTCCAGAGAGGACAAGTTAGGGTAAATTTCAAATGCAGGAGACTTCTTTCTTCTCTATCTTTGGAACTCTGAAAGGAGACCCATCTCTCAGAACCAGAGGCAGGCCATGCCAAGTAAACTTGGCGGCAATTCTGAATTCTAGCTGGGAGCTTGTAAGGAGTGGCTGCTGTGTAAGGATGAGGGTTCTCAAAGCTGGAGATTGAAGAACAGACCACTCTGACTGGATTTTAGGAATTTAGGCAGCATTAATGAGTGCCAAGCTGAGACCAAGTCGATATGGAGAGAATACCAGGTCCTCACTGAGTTGAGGATCAAGAGAGAACGAGCTCATTGCCATAATTGTCAGCACTGGATTTCAGCAGTGGGCACAGCCCAGAAATGAAATAAACCAGCCAGAACACTCCTAAAGACCAGGCTGAAGCCAAGGATATCCTGTTTCCCTCTATTTGTTGCATGTCCTAAGGTCCAATAACCCCTTTCCCCAAAAAAGTACCGCTTGGGAGGAACCCAAAAATGAAGCAGAATCCTGGAAGATTATGAATAATGCAAGATAAACTGGGTTTTTACCTAAAGAGAAAAATTAAATCATAGGACCCTACTGCTTCAAGTTGATGTGCATTAAATTTGGTTTATAGAGGGTTTTTTTTTTTTTTCCCTCACTACCTAGGAGACTTAAAGCTCTTTTACTTTGCACATCTGAGTTGTAGTGGAGTCCATTTACCACCTCACAATACAGAAGTTGAGCTGCAGAAGATGTCATCCATGAAGAGACTGAAGCACAGACCATGCTGACACCCTGATCTTGAAGTTCTAGCTTAAATGTCCTTGCCAAAGCTGAAGCTGAAAAAAGAAGGGCAATTTTAACTACATTTGACCTTAGTAGAAAGCTGGCCCTCTTTGCCAAATACAAGTGTCTTGATTCCTCGGCAAGGGCCCTTCTCCCTACATTTGACTGTCCAGTCACTACCTTTTCTCTCCCAGCCCCAACTTCTAGTTAGTATGCAGCTCTTTATTCTGCTCAGGCCCATGTGTCTGATGCTTCTTACAGGGATAGCTTGCTTTAAAAAATTACAGTTACACAGGGTGCCTGGTTGGCTCAGCCCATTAAACGTTTGCCTTCAGCTCAGGTCATGGGTATCGGGGCTCCCTGAGCAAGGAGTCTGCTTCTCTCTCTCCCTCTGCCCCTGCCCACCCCCACCTCCACTCATCCTTTCTCTCTCTCAAATAAATAAATAAATAAATAAATAATCTTTTTAAAAAATAATTAAAAATTACAGACAGCTAAAAGGTTATTTTATAGCAGGCCACCTATGAAAACAAGTCAAGGAGGAACCCAAAGTCACTGACAGATTCACATCAGATGTCTTTGGCGAGAATGGAATGTAGGAAAGAGAAAATTCCAAGCCACAATCCCGCTTGGAGTGTTCTATTAATAGTGATACAACTTTCCCAGTTTAAGGTTTATAATGGCAGTACAACTCTGGTGAAAATGTAAGTGGAGAATATATCAGCTGACAAGAGACTATCTTCACCAAGAGTGATCCCTCAGACTTTTGACAACTGCTTCAATGTATGGATGGTCAAAACAGAATAGTTATTAGATACATGAGGATTCTGAACATAAGGCATTCCCCTCCCCCTCCACCACTTACTTCCTTTTACATTGGAGGTGCTCCTGGGCATCAAAGACCTAATTACTTTAACTGTTACTCTTTCTGTGTTTAAAAATTATTTGATTCCTACTCAGTGCAGACCTTCAATAAAACTGTGTGGTCTTGAGATAATACTTGGTAATTTATAGCATTCTGTTAGATACATTCTTTCCTGTTATTCTCACGATACTCTCTGTGATAGATGTTACAGATCAGAAACTGTGGTTCAGAGAATTAAAGTGATTTCTCCAAGGTCACGTAACTGGAACTTGAGGAGCTGGGATTCAAAACAGAGTCTTCCAACTGCAAATCCTTTTCCACATGGATTCATTCCTGAATTTATGTGATTTATAACAAGGTAATGACTCCCTAACCTTGACTCTGCCCTAGCAAATTATTCATACTTTTCTTTATCATCAAAAAGTAGTTTGTCAAGAATCACTGTCAAAAATTCTTAATCTGATGAACTGTATTGCCCTTCCAAATTTAACTCTATACTAAATTATGCAGACAGAGATTCCTTGGCCTGCAGGCTTGAGATTTTGAAATTTTCTGAAGTGCCTAACAGACCTTTTTGATCCATCACATTTAGTCACATCAATCATATCACCTCGAAGAACACATTGTAAAGAAAATAATGTAATGTGATTGATGTGAACAGATGTGACATGGGACAATTAAGTTTCCGTTTAAGGACCCAAGGAAAAAAACACCTGATGCTCTATAGGGTTCACTAAACAAAGACTCCATTGCTAACAATATAAATACAATTTATAGGCTTTGTTTTCCCAAGTGGTAGAGAGAAGAAATACAATATATGTAAATAGTATAATGTGTGTTTATCCACCATGCATGGGCAGAAAATTTCCTCTGAGTGTCTGAAATCTAGTATTTCCTATTGCATTCTGGAGCCAAGTCTAACTTAGCAATGCTAATCCACAGGGAAAAAACTGTTTTAAGAAATAAATTATCATTATTATACATATGGATGAGAGCATATTAAAATGATTCAATATATTCTTTTAAGAAAAATAAAGGATTTTAATAGATTTGAAATATAAATGATATTTTGTTGGGAATATTTTTAAAGCATTTTAGATGGTGAATTTTTAAAAGGTATTTACGTTATTACCAAAGGTTGTGATCGTTACTTTCAAGGTCTTCTTTTTGTTGAGCTTTACTTCATAATTTAAGCCTATGTAAAACAACCATCAAAACAGGTATATACATATATGTACATCGATATTTTAAGCTTCCACATGTTTTCCTGGGATTTTTTCCCCATTATATATTGAAAGATGTAATGCATTTGTATATTTAATATCTTGGTAGAAAGAATATTTATAATCAACCCAATGTTTTTAAAGCATATCTTTATTGTCCCTTTTTCTTTCTCCCTTTTCTATCTCTATTACTCTTTCTGTCTTGCTTTCCTCTTTTCCTCTTTCAATTTCTCAATTATTTCTTTTACAAAAGGACCCCCCAGGATCCCAGCGGCTGGCTCTCAGATGCTGTACTTCGGGCCACTCGTATGCACCCTTAGTGCTTCCTGAGAAGCCTGTGGCACAGACGAAACTATCCAGACAGACCATTCCACATCAAGGTAGTTTGTGACCTTGGCCATGTGACTGAATGCCTGTGCCTGAGGTTTCTTATCTTTATACTTGAGATAATTACAGCTATAGATCTGATGCAGTAATTTGTGGGAATTAAATTAGGCAATTCTGAAGTGCTTAACAAATTTAGTAGTTGTCCTAGATGCTCAATATGTTAGTTTCTTTTCTTGATTAGTTAAGGGATTGACAGTTTAATCTTTTTGTTGAAGCTACTGTTTTATCTCCCAATTGTATATCTTATTTCTCTTCATTAATGCCCAAGAAAAGGGATGAAGATGAAAGCTAAAGGCTGCTTCTCCTCTCTGCTTTCTCTAATTTAATGTAAGTGCATACCAGGAAGTATTCATCATGGTGCCATACCCCATGAGAACTAAAGAAAAATAAAACAATTTATGGAGGTGAAAATTGGGGGAAGGAGTGGAGAGGTATTATAATTAAGAGACAAAATGTTGTATATGGCATCCCAGACTCTTTACAGTAATTCCATTCACACAGTCAAACTCTTCGCCTCTCTTCCCAAGAAGTACCTACTTCAGCCACACAGGAAGGCTTTCCAGGGCCCAGACTTTCCTATCTGGGCTGTTGCACATTCCACTGTTTTTATCTATAATGCCCTTTTCTCTTTTCCACCTATCAAAATTCTACTCACTCTTTGCAAACCATCTCAAATGTTACCTCCTCTGGGAGGCTTCCCCTTCTTCTGTCAGATGAGATTAATTACTGCCTCTCTGGCTCCACAGCTTGCTTGTAACACTACTGTAGCCCCCGTGTTCTTTTGACAGTCTCCCCTACAAAACTTCTTTAAATGAAATCTTGTCTTACTAATTTATTTAGCCCTAGCAAGAAAATTCAGTAAATTTTTATAGAGGTTTAGAACTATAAATATCTAGGTAGTAACCATCCTACAGTCACATTGTTCTTAACATTTATTTAAGATAATAGAAGGATGTTGAGAATTTAAGGCATTTCTTTCAACTTGCCTGTGTAGCACCCAACTTAAAAGATTCCCTCGTGTGAGCACAGTAACTAACAAGAAGAGATGTTTGGAGAAAGCACTTAAATGGGAGATTGGAAATCTGATTCTGTCCCAGCTTTGCTACTCACTAACTGCATTACCTTCAGAAAATCATGTCTTTGGGCTACAATGAACTCATCTGTAAAATAAGAACTTAAGCTAGCTGATTTCTTTTTCAGCTGTAATACTCTACCATTCTACAAATACCAGTCCTAAGATTTTACCATTACAGTACTTTCATCCAAGGACTTACCCTGAGAACACTGAGCTCAAATGAAAGTTTAAAGTAAGACGAGGGTGGTGACTTCAAAACAAATAGAAAAGAATTATATGCGAACAGGATGCTCTGCCATCCCTTTTTTTCTGAAAAGCTTGGGAAAAACAGAAATGTTGACATGTGGTCTTGGTATGCCATCAATGAATGCCTTAGCACAGGGTCCATAGAAGAAAGCCAGAGATGGAAATTCCTATTCAAATGACTTATTGGGGGAGTGTCCTCAGGAGAAGCAAAGTGAAGGCAAAAGAATAAGGCAGGGAAAAACGAAGCTCAGCAGTGATGCTGAACAATAGTTTCAGTCTGATCCCATGGAGAAGCTCCGGGACATGAATTACACCACAAATTTGACTCACCTTGAGGCAAGGGGGCTGACCTTTGGATTCCTTTGTCATTGGCCAAGGTTGGGAGGGGCTAGCCTCCAAGATAGGTGAGGTGGGTCCTGGCTACCACTTGACCTAAGGCAATTCTCCGGAAAGAGAAAGGGGAAGCTTTGAGTTGTTAGTAGTTAACAGAGTCCTTGTAGGATGCATGCTTATAGGCTGATAAAACAAATCTAGGCAGGTACCAACACCATTCTCTGATTAAAATCCCTTTGCTTTCCAGAGCAGAAGCAAGCACTAAAGAAGTAAAAGCATTTCCATGTTTGAGGAATAATTT
Organism: Eumetopias jubatus; assembly: GCF_037043125.1. Classification (NCBI taxonomy): domain Eukaryota; kingdom Metazoa; phylum Chordata; class Mammalia; order Carnivora; family Otariidae; genus Eumetopias; species Eumetopias jubatus. The sequence goes on along the minus strand of NW_028274812.1, from coordinate 41,804,306 downwards.
ACATAGTAGGATATTCTAAGTTGTGAGTGTAGCCATTCATTTCTTCATATATTCAATTAATAAACATTTCTTGAGTCCTGCTTACTATGACCCACTCCAGCAAACAATGTGACCGTGTTTGAGTCAGATGCCCTTGAATATAACAGTCTAATGGTTTTTATTGATTTAGTATAAGAAACCATACTTTTCAACAGAAGAGTTCATCACTAGGTGGGATGGATCCATGTATTATCCTTTTGGCAAAAGACCTCCGAAGAAGTGAATGGATAGCTTAGACTGAGCTACCTGTACCAGAAGGTAGATCTGAACCTACCAGAACCCTCAACCAGTGACCTGTTGGTATCAAGACCCAGGAGCCATGGATATTACTTTTGTAAAAATAGAGCTCTCGGCAGTATAAGGGCCTCTCTATGGCATTACAGAACACACAGCTTTTCGAATTCTTGTACTCTGTAAGTTGTATATTAGGAGTTTGGTTCTTTCCTCTTGGTAAAATTTCTTTTGGGTTGTGTATGGTAACCATATTTGCAGGTAAGGAAGTTGTTGCCAGCCTACTGGAATATGCAGAGTGTTCACTACAACCCTCAATGTAACCAAGGTCTTATGGGTCCCAGATGTTTCTAACAGATCGAAAAACTCATATTTAAATCAAAGAATAACTCCAAGGTTTCTGGCATGATTGAATAAGGGATTCGAGTACCAGTAAGTCAGAAAGAAAATACTCAAAGAGGAGATTTGGAAGACAAGCATTTGAATTGGCTCTAAGAACTTAACAGCTCTTCCTCATTCATGCAGATATCTCATACGAGGGTGCCTCTTGTGTAAGGCTTTGTTTCTTGAGTGTGATAACTCCTTTTTTTTTTTATTAACATATAATGTATTATTTGTTTCAGGGGTACAGATCTGTGATTCATCAGTCTTGTACAATTCACAGCACTCACCATAGCACAGACCCTCCCAATGTCCATCACCCAGTCACCTCATCCCTCCCACCCCCCTCCACTCCAGCAACCCTCAGTTTGTTTCCTGAGATTAAGAGTCTCTTATGGTTTGTCTCTCTCTCTGGTTTCCTCTTATTTCATTTTTCCCTCCCTTCCCCTATGATCCTGTCTTCTTTCTCAAATTCTTCATATCAGTGAAATCATAAGATATTTATCTTTCTCTGATTGACTTATTTCACTTAGCATAATACTCTCTAGTTCCATCCACACTGTTGCAAATGATAAGATTTCATTTTTTGATGACTGCATAATATTCCATTGTGTGTGTGTATATATATATATATATATATATATATATATATATATATATATATATACCACTTCTTTATCCATTCATCCATTGATGGACATCTAGGATCATTCCATAGTTTGGCTATTGTGAACAAGGAAGAAATAGAAAACCTGAACAGACCCATAACCAGTAAAGAAATTGAAGCAGCCAAATGGCTTCCCCGGGGGAATTCTATCAAACATTTAGAGAAGAATTAATACCTATTCTTCTGAAACAGTTCCAAAAAGTAGAAATGCAAGGAAAACTTCCAAAATCATTTTATAAGGCCCCCCATTACCTTGATCCCAAAACCAGACAAAGACCCCATCAGACAGAACCACAGACCAATATCTCTGATGAACATGGATGCAAAAATTCTCACCAAAATACTAGCCAATAGGATCCAACAGTACATTAAAAAGATTATTCACCACGACCAAGTAGGATTCATTCCTGGGCTGCAAGGCTGGTTCAACATCCTCAAATCAATCAATGTGATAAAATACATTAATAAAAGAAAGAACAAGAACCATATGATCCTCTCAATAGATGCAGAAAAAGCATTTGACAAAGTACAACATCCTTTCTTGATCAAAACTCTTCAGAGTATAGGTATAGAGGGTACATACCTCAATATCATAAAAGCCATCTATGAAAAACCCACAACAAATATCATACTCACTCTCAGCTTTTCCCCTAAGGTCAGGAAAATGACAGGGATGTCCACTATCACCACTGCTGTTCAACATAGCACTAGAATTCCTAGCCTCAGCAATAAGACAACAAAAAGAAATAAAAGGCATCTGAATCGGCAAAGAAGTGAAACTCTCACTTTTTGCAGATGATATGATACTTTATGTGGAAAACCCAAAAGACTCCACCCCAAAACTGCCAGGACTCATACAGGAATTCAGTAAAGTGGCAGGATATAAAATCAATGCACAGAAATCAGTTGCATTTCTATACACCACCAACAAGACAGAAGAAAGAGAAATTAAGGAGTCGATCCCATTTACAATTGCACCCAAAACCATAAGATATCTAGAAATAAATCTAACCAAAGAGGCAAAGAACCTGTACTCAGAAAACTATAGAATACTCATGAAAGAAATTGAGGAAGACACAAAGAAATGGAAAAACGTTCCATGCTCATGGATTGGAAGAACAAATATTGTGGAAATGTCTATGCTACCTAGAGCAATCTACACATTTAATGCAATCCCAATCAAAATACCATCCACTTTTTTCAAAGAAACAGAACAAATAATCCTAAAATTTGTGTGGAACCAGAAAAGACCCCAAATAGCCAGAGGAATGTTGAAAAAGAAAAGCAAAGCTGGTAGCATCTCATTTCTGGACATCAGGCTCTATTACAAAGCTGTAATCACCAAGAGAGTATGGTACTGGCACAAAAACAGACACATAGATCAATGGAACAGAATCGAGAGCCCAGAAATGGACCCTCAACTCTATGGTCAACTCATCTTCAACAAAGCAGGAAAGAATGTCCAGTAGAAAAAAGACAGTCTCTTCAACAAATGGTGTTGGAAAATTGGACAGCCACATGCAGAAGAATGAAACTGGACCATTTCTTTACACCACACACAAAAATAGACTCAAAATGGTTGAAAGACCTCAATGTGAGACAGGAATCCATCAAAATCCTTGAGGAGAACACAGGCAGCAACCTCTTCGACCTCAGCAGCAGCAATTTCTTCCTAGAAACATTGCCAAAGGCAAGGGAAGCAAGGGCAAAAATGAACTATTGGGACTTCATCAAGATAAAAAGCTTTTGCACAGCAAAGGAAACAGTCCACAAAACCAAAAGACAACTGACAGAATGGGAGAAGGTATTTGCAAAAGACATAGCAGATAAAGGGCTAGTATCCAAAATCTATAAAGAACTTATCAAACTCAACACCCAAAGAACAACTAATCCAATCAAGAAATGGGCAGAAGACATGAACAGACATTTCTGCAAGAAAGACATCCAAATGGCCAAAAGACACATGAAAAAGTGCTCAAAACCTCACTCGGCATCAGGGAAATCCAAATCAAAACCTCAATGAGATACCACCTCACACCAGTTAGAATGGCTAAAATTAACAAGTCAGGAAATGACAGGTGTTGGCGAGGATGCGGAGAAAGGGGAACCCTCCTACACTGTTGGGAATGCAAGCTGGTGCAGCCACTCTGGAAAACAGTACGGAGTTTCCTCAAAAAGTTGAAAATAGAGCTACCCTATGACCCAGCAACTGCACTACTGGGTATTTACCCCAAAGATACAAATGTAGTGAGCAGAAGGGGCACCTGCACCCCAATGTTTGTAGCTGCAATGATAACTCCTAACATCGTCTCTAGTTCATTCGTTTCATTTCTTACTCTTTTCTCCCTATAATTGTGAAGTTTCAAGCTGTTTCTTGTGTCTTTAGGCACTTTGCCTGGCATTGTGATGTTATCTTTTTGATGTTATCCTTCTTTTATGAACTAGGACTAGCCTTAACCTTTCTATTCATAGCCTTGAATAGTGAAACCCCAGACCAAGAAGAGCCCCAGATTCCCCACTCACCAAGAAAGAAAGTTCTTTTATTTGAGCTCTCAAGTCTTCAGGACATTTGGATCTCTAAAATAGTGGTTCTCAGTCAGGGGCAATTTTGCCCCTGGGGACATCTGGCAATTTCTGGAGACATTTTTGATTGTCACAGTTTGGGGAGAAGAGTGCTACTGATTTCTAGAGTACTACTAGGGATCCTCAAATCTAGGATACTAAGCATGTTAGCCTTTCTCACTTTGAGGCTCCACGAGTTGACTCTTCTCTTACCGGGGTTGTGAAATCATTTCTTCCAGATAATAAGAAGACTTCTATTTTTATTAACAAATGCCTCTCCAATGTCATGCTCATTCTACTTCCAGCTGCCAATGAAGAGCAAGAAGTGGCCAACGTGGTCCTTAGGGGACTCGCTGCTTACTCTCCATGGTCTGATTCCTCCCTCTAGTGGTAAATATTGCAAATGCAGCTGCAAGGACAGAATTCCCCATTCTGCAATAGGAGGGTGGTAATGGGAATTGGTGTGCAGTGTTTAACTAATTATCTATCTCCTGTCCCCTCAATTTCCAAACTCAAACATATTTTGGAAACATAATAGAACTTTAAGAAAATACATGAGATCACCTTGAAAGAAATGTTATTTATTCAGTTACAGTGTAAAAGTTATGCACTTTTCATGAAGATGGAAATGAAAACCTACCTCTATCAAGTGTAGTTCATCTGTGTTCCTTCAGCATTTTAGGAACCATCCCTGAGAATCTAAGCATGAATTTGAGCTCAGACATTTACTAACTGTGTGATCCTGTACAAGTAAATTTTCAAATCCTTAGTTCCTTTATTTGTTTAAAAAAAAAATTCCTTCATCTGTTTAATAGTACCTATCCTATGGGGTTTAGTGTGGAGTGAAGTATTGTGTGTAAATCACTAAGAATGGTGTTTGACATTCAATAAATGTCAGATATAATGACTATTAAGTTATCTGCACACACTAAGTTCTGGGTTTAGACAGGCAGCCATCCATCACCTTTTGATTTGCATTAGGTGGCCAAAGTAAGAAGTGTGCAGTGCCTCTCCTCTGGCCTGTTCAGAAACTACCCCAGGCCTTTGCAGCACAGATCTGTCTGCTTTGTGACCCGTTATAGACAATCTTCCATGGTTATCATAGACAACTGAATCAGAGGCCAGGTTAGTGGCCTACTCTACTATTTAGTTCTGACTCCTAACCAAGAGATTGAATGGACTGACTAGCTCTTGATCTCAAGTCTAGAAGAGTCCATTACATAAATCAGTGACCTGGAAGGAACGATGACTCCCCCAGCAACTCTGAATGGATTTGACTTCACTGGGACCATATTCAACACCATCTACCAGTTACTGCTTCTCCTCCCCCTTTATCACTCAAGGGGACACGCAGGTACTTGAGATCTAATTCAGAAACCACTGTAATACAGAAAGGTTGGGGGCAGGGTGGGGTGGATGGGAAGTGGGAACTTCAGATGCAAATACAGTTGGTAAAACTGCAAGAAAAGCAAGGAAATGATTATCATTAAAACTGATTGTAATTCCTGTAAGGAGTAGGAGAGTGCATGCTGGGCTTCTTGGGTGGGTATTACATTCTTTTGACATAGGGGGTCATTTTCTAATTATTTGTTGAACTGTACTGTTAATTGTTACATACTCTTTTCTATATATGTTACATTTCACAATTAAAAAGTTAAATATGCTAATTCAAATACCCTAATGGCACAGAGTGATATTGTGAGGAAAAACTGGTATTAGTGACTGAATCTCTCAAAAGAATTGGACACTGAATGTGAGGACGTTTTAATAATATTTTAATCAGCATATTTTGCTTATATTTTCTTTGGGTACATGCCTAGAAGTAATATATGATAAAAATATGTATCTAATTCCAAAATAATTATTCCAATACATATAAAGTCAACATCCCAAGTTAACAATAAATAAAATAAGTACTAATAAAAAAGGATTTACAATAAAAATGAGAGAAAAGTTCTCTTGTATCCAT